>NC_060252.1:80246865-80871865 GCF_921293095.1 Ischnura elegans | reverse complement strand
GCCTTTCGCTTGGATTAAGATTTGTTACTTGAATTATCTATCGTAAATAGAAACCTTAAATGAAACACTTCTGACAATACTTCAAACAAAACAGCTATGTTATATTAAGTATTGATACTTCTCACCGAATATGTCACATGAATAAAAAAAAATAATTCCCCTCCGGTATGCAATTAAAAAATATAAAACACTGAATTAATCTACAAAATAAAAAAAAATAACATGAAAATCGAGTATGATTGAAAATTTTATCTGAAGACGCAATTGACAATTCCATTTTCAGATATAAATACCATTTCTCAAATAATTTAAGGTAAATGATATTTTCAATCTTAGCTTAGCGATCAGACGAAGAAAACATATTATCAGTATACGAGAAGCAATTCCAATTGCAATGCCGCTTTCAACTTCAGAAAAGACCAGCCCTACTCACGAAGGCCTCATCAAAGGTATATTATTTAAAAAAATAAAAGGTAAGGATAATAAGTTCGTTCATTTAGAGCTCGAAAATCCGTGCATGTATTTGTATCCGTGAGTAACCAACGCAAAAGTGCTTTGAAGGAAAGAGAAAAACAATTATCAAAGAGATAAGGCCACAAAGGTACATTGAAGCTATTAAATTGTTGAAAAAAATCTGAAAAACTCCTCACCGAATGATTATTCATTTAACGTAATTTCAAAACCTGTGACAACAGGGAAATGCCGCCATCAAGGGCCAAAAAACGCAATCTGTGGGCCTTTTTTATAAAAAAAATATTGTTTCTACGATTAAAAATTGTAACGGAAACGAGTTGACGAGTGGATTGTCTTTATTTTCCTTTAACAAACCAGCCACAAAAAAGCATTTGGAGAACGAATCACACCTCTTAACGCGGTCTTTTTCCGCAAATAATTATTCGTTTACAACTTCGCTTCGTTTGAAACTATCCACGTATACAGGTAAAATCATTCCCCACTTATACCTCTCTCGCGAATACTAATATAACAAAAGAGGATACTTAAGTCAGCCTCTAAATTTGTTTTCATCGAACAAACATTTAAATGCATTAAAATTTTTTTTTAAATATAGACGAAATTTTTTATGTTAATGTAAACGAAATTTAAATAAAGACCAAGTGAACCGAGTTTCGAAGAGAATGTGCAGGTGCAGGTGAAGAGAAGGTGCAATTAGGGTTGTTAACCGAAATTTATACTCACGATAATGTAATTTATCAAAGTCATAACTGTTCACTGCTATTCCTCGCAGCTCCCAAAATATCGGAAAAAAGCGGATCGCATTGCACTCATCACCGCGCCGCGGACGTTTTTGAAAATCGATTAAAATGCGACCGAAGTGGCAACGTAAATCAGCATTTTGTGGGGTGGAATTGGGCCTTCTCTATGCTGTACCCTTGGTCGCGAATACGAATATTTTGAAATGGGCCAACATTGTACACAAGGAAAATTTCATGCCCTCCCAGAAATTTCCGTCGCTTTTCCTCACCTCACTTCATACTTATTTAAAAATATTAAAGGCTAGTTTACAACAACTTAACTCAGCTTAAATTAGCGCAACTATGGAATCAAGAACTCATATAGAACGTGTATTAATTTACAATAACTATCAAATGGCGTAATTTAACGCAGCATAGCTATCAGGAGGTTAAATTTTTTAAATTTATATTTTTTATTTATTGCCACATCACCAAAACCAGCGTTAATTTGACTTTACATTGGGGTTTTAATAGCATTTCGCAATTAAACGCAAACGTACATCCATGCCATGGGTAGAGACTACCTACCTAAGAGGGACTCGAACCCGCGACCTCCGGTTTGACAGGTGAGGACTTTACCCCACTGCAACTGAGGCTGGCGATGCTGATAATATACAGCCATACAACCAAGAGACATAAAAATTTCCTCTGCCATTAAAAGTCGATATCACAATCGGTGCCACTATTAATGGAATACGCCATTAACATTAGAAAGACTTGGGCTGTATGGCTACCCAGGAGGGCCATTACCCGTAATTTTGGTAAGCAGTAATTATTTTAATATTTCTCCGTTTATGTTGAAATTAATTGATAACTTCATTAAATATAACCTTTTTGTTTGTTTATGAACACAACTATTACTTTAAAATCATTACACAATAAAACATTTAAAATGAACAGCGATCATGTCGCTCCTGTTTCCTAGACCTGGCCTACTAAACGCCTATCGGTAAGGTAGATATGGTGCTTATTTCTATTTAAAATGTTATAAGGAATGTTATATGCATAAATGTGCTAACTGAGACATCGAAATCAGAAAATGTAATATAATGTAGCGATTTCCTGAAAATAACACCCGCCGTTACTAATAAAATAAATACGCTTAACTCATCATTTTTACGGGTGTTGGTCTTTTAAAGTAGACGTGCTTTACCTCCATACGCTAAAAAATAACAGCATATTTTTTCAGAATGCGTACCATAAAAAAATAAAAGTCAGAAAAAGTTAATACGACACAAAAAATTCCAGAAAATGAGATTAATTAAGTAAAGGTTACTCGTCAAATCCTTCAAGTGTTAATTGGTTTGCTTCATGATAAGTTCTGCCGAGTTAAGTTGTTGTGAACCGGGCTTTGTTCATCCACACCAATTATTTTCCTTTTCGCCAACCTCCCTCGTATCCTCTCTAGGTATTCGAATTCTCTTTGACAGAAACTCCCGAGTGTTATCAAAGACAACTAAGGTACCAGTTTTTCTTTGCCCTCTGATTAATTCTTTTCGTCAATGGTATTGAAACCTCTCACCTTTGCAGGTTTTCTCAATCTTTTCTGGGTTCTCTCCCGTTTCTCCAATGCGTTCATTCAATCCCCCGGTATTAACGAATTGGACTTTATGTGAGGTTTTCTGTTCTAATTGGTGGCCTTCCCAAAAGGCTTTGGGTTAGAGGTAAGATGTTTAGTAAGTATTGTTTCATTTATACCCGGATAATTCTTATTAAAACAAATGATTCTCCGTGGAACCTATTGTTTGGATCAAAATTTGTGTATCGAATGTTGGGTGAAAATAATAAATTTTTTGTTATTTACATTGTTTAATTTTTTTTGCTTAACGTGGCACTTATTATTTTATTTCTCCTGCTTAAGCTCATGATTTCTGTGATGCCATGATTTTTGGCTCATTTACAACATTTTTTCGTCAAATGATTGCAAAAAATGATACTTCGAATTTTCATATTGTTTTTAAATTTAAGGGTCCAAAAAATTACTTGTCTTTAAACCAGCACATTATTATTCCATGAATGAAAATTAATGAAAACTATAGTTTTTTTCAATCATAGAAGCATTTACTTAGCTCGGCGAGGCGTGTCGGCTTCTCAGTTAGGCTGATTAATTTATTTTTGCGGGTGAGCTGGGTTAGCTGAAGCAAGTGGTGATGAGGGGAGGGAAAGCTTCTCGACACGTGACTTTCCCTTTGCTAATCAGCAGGCGTAGCCTAGTGCTTCGAAAATTCAGCCGCTTTCAGACCTCCATCGTGCTAACATCGTGAATCTGTCAGTAAAGCAGCGTTGCCAAATCTCTCTGTTTTTACTTTCAATTAACTTTTCACGTACTTCAAAAATATGTATTTATTTTTTTCGGAGCATTCTGCTTTGAGGTAAGTATAGCAAAGAAATTTTTGAATCATCTTGGTTACGGAGTAGTAAACAAAATTCATTTTGCGTGATTTCCTTGATTTTTGCTTACATTTGGAAGATTTGCAATTTTTATTCCAGCGAAGAATTTTTCTTCTTTAACAGCAATGCTTAATGAAATAGTAGATTTAACGATAAGGATGTTCTCAGCTAGTTTATGGATGACATCTTTAGTAACTTTCTCAAGTGCTAAAGCCAGATTGACTAATGAGTAATGACCAGTTAACGTGAATACCCCATTCTTTGTTTCCTATGGAATGGAATACATATTTCATTGGGCTATATAAAACTTGCTTTCTAATCATTTTAAAAGGCTTGGTTTATGTTCTTATTTTGCCTCAAGGCATTGATTCTTTCTTCAAATTTATAATGGCCTATCACGGTTATCTGCTATTCGTAGGAAATAGAGAGCTTCTACGGAACATTATTGGAGACAACAAGGGTACTTACCAAAGTTGATTTCACTTTAATCATAATTGTGCCCCCAGTTGCGTAGCCAGGATTTTGAAATGAGGGGGGGCGGGGTTTACCGGAGATTTCGGGGCCCTTCCGGGGTGTATGGTAAACACCCTAGGGCAAACGGGGCCGGGGATCCTCCCCCGAAAAATTTGTTATTTTTGATACTGAAAACGTGATTTTTGGACACAAAAAAAGTAATTTTGTACGACTAATACTTAAAATGAAGTATATAAATTGCGTGAAGTAAAAGCTTCAAAGGCTCAAAGAGGGGGGGGGGGTTAACCTGGAAACCCCACCCCCCGTGGCTACGCTAATGGGTGCACTTACACTAATTTCTTAAATTGCCTTAGCATTTCTATGAGTAAGGATAGTTAAACATTGGAATTCTCTTCGTCGTATTCAATTTTCGATTTTTACGAACTGGTGAAGTCGGAATCGAATATTTTTTTTTTACTTTTCAATTTCATGCTGGTTTGTGAAGAATGATCGCAGGCTTTTCCGGTGTATAGAACTGTGGAAAGTTACTCGGGATTTCCACCGGGTCAGGTCCTCCAACTCCATCTCGGCCGACGTTTCGACGCATGAGTTGTCACACCGTCATCATGCCCAGATGATGATGAACAACTCGTTCATCGAAACGCCGGCCGAGATGAAGTTGGATAACCTGACCCGGTGGAAATCCCGAGTAACCTTCAACAATTTATGCTGGTTATAGCCATATTCTGAAAAATTGGCCCAATTTCGTTAGCTTGCATCTTGCGCGTTACATATCGCCCAGGATAGGATAGAAAGATACTCTCAAGGCAACCTCTCAGCAAACACTAATATTTTTCATCCTCTGCAATGTAGCGCGTCGTTTTTCGCTCGCATTGGCGTAATTCACGTCTCGGTGCATCCTCTACGTGCTATTATTTTCGAGACAAAAGACCTAGAGGCCATCTTTAACCTTACCCCATACCTTTACACGCGATCTTTCTTCCTGCTCCATATATCCCTCCTCATCCGTGCCCTCTACATTTGAATGTGTAAATGCTCTAGTTACTCCTTCCGATTCCTTTTTCTCGAAAAAAAAGCGCAGACCGTCTTCTTCCTGCTCGCACTGTGCATCCGCGGGTGACCCCTATATACCCGTCCGGCTGCTCCCACAAAAACCCCTTCATTTCACGACTTCATATCTCCCCTCGGAAAATATCCCTTCAGATATTCCCCCCACCATTGCTCTTTCCGTTCTCTTTTGCCCTTCTTGCCTTCCCGCGGCAATTATCGTCTCTTCCTCTCTTCCTGCAATCTTCCCCACTCGCGTCCGTCTAATCTTCGTCCTTCGTTTTATGCCTCTACCCACCCCTGACTTGCCAATCCCCATGCCACTCTCATTCTCCTCCTTTCGGATTTTCCGTGGCTCGATTTTTTTTTCTGCGTGTTGCCAATTTTTTTCTTTATTGTGGATGCCGTCGTCAGCGGTTTGACGACGCCTTTGGTATCCAGGCAACCATGGTCCGATGTTCCCTCATGCTCCACTCGGCCCGTTGTGTCTCCGAAAGAAGACTTTCCACTCTCCTTCGCCCTCATCTATTCCGTCTTTCTTTTCAGCAGGAAGGGTGTGGGTGGACTCGGCAATAGCAGGGTGGAGCTCGTCTGACGATATCTGAAACTATTGGGAACAAGTTCTCCCACGTCTTTGTGAGTCGCATAGGTGCTTGGAGTGCAGGAAAATCATTCAATCAGCCCTAATATGTAACCAAGTTTAGGTTTATTATGTAATCTCAAATTTAAGGTAAACATTTCTTCGATATTCCAAATAAAATGAGCTTCATTATTTAAAAAAGCGGGAAGGAGTTGCAGAACTTGCATATGAACTATTCCGAACTGCATATGCTAATTACCTCACATATGATGATCCTATACGGAAGTGAGGCATGGACAATGACCGCAGTGAAGAAAGCAAGGATAGAGGCCTTAGAAATGTGGTGCTACAGAAGAATGGTGAAGATCAAATGGATTGACCGAGTTAGTAATGAGGAAGTCCTAAGAACAGTGGGAGAGAAGAGAAGCCTCATGAAAACCTTAATATGAAGACGGAACAACCTTATAGGCCACATCTTGCGATATGATGGCCTGATGAAGACAATCGTCGAGGGACAAATGGATGGCGAGAACGGAAAAGGAAGACCTCGAACAAAATATATGGAACAAGTAAAGAGAGATGTGAAAGAGAAGAAATACGTAGGTGTGAAAAGATTAGCTGATAGGAGAACTGAGTGGAGAGCTGCGTCAAACCAATCCTAGGATTCCTGACCAGTGATGATGATGATGTTGCTATCTATTTCATTCATCCTGTTCTGGATTTTTATTAAGGTGCGCCAGAGTCTTTATAAGACAGTAAAGCAAAACTGTTGCTTTCGTCGACAGCAATGAAGTTGTCGAAAAATTATAATAGCCACATGCCAAATAGTAGCGTCCAAAAACGTAACTCGCATTTAACAAAGCGCGGACGTGGATAAATCTTAGCTATAGTTAACATGGGGTGAAATGCTTTAAAAATCAGTGTCAAACCTAATGAGTGATATTAATTTGCTATGTTATACTTTTTAAAATATATTTTAGCTATGCCAAAAGTAAGTAATATCGGCGCGGCGAGTGTACGACTCTCCTACTTTCAGTATTTGGAGCAAGTTGGCTTTTATTAGAGCTGAAAAGAACTAATGGAAAACTGGAGAGGAACGAAGGTCACCATTGCTCATGGCGTTCTTATTTTTTCCCCGCGTTCGTTTTTTCCTTTTCTCTTTTTTCAGGGAGAGTACTCCGACCATAAAGAGCCGGGCAATCAGAATTATGGATGAGAGTGAGGCGAATATTTAGGTGCTCTGGTTTTTTCGTCTTTTTTCTTTCATCATGCTCCAACCTGGAGTTTTCGTGGCATTGAAATTCCTTCCGTTTATTTGTATGGGAGGAAGAATAGACATTACTTTCGCAAAGTATTTCATCTCTGCACATAACCTCTCTTTCACTGTCTGAGTTTTCCTCTGTGCTGCGTCGTTCTCAGTGTTATGGACCAACGCATACGTTCCTCGCCTGCTTTGCGACGGATATCAATTTTTGTCATCAAGAGTATGTGCTGTTAAGGGAATCTATTTTGAGTTAATGGCGTTCCTTGACGACCATTTTGTTTATAGGGAGGGCTCCTCTAATGGGGTATAGCCTTGAATAACTTACCTGAATGAACCTTGGAAAATTTTACGCTGAAAGTCTTGTGGAAAATATTTTGTCTAATGCGATGTTGTAATTATAACATTAGGTGCACTATCATAAAGGATAATTGAGATACTTAAAGACTGAGTCATAGATTATTCAATGATAAATTTTTACAGAATGTTTTTTTTTTAAATTTCCTTATCATAGAAGTACCCTCTTATCTCTCATGGCTATTTTACTAAACTCATATCGTAATACACTGATATCGTATTTATCAAACCATTTATTATTTAGGGATATATGTAAGTACTCCTTGAATTATCCTAAGCAAAGGGAATGAATGATAAATGGTGATAGTCCACAACATCGGGAATAAAACAAGTATTTCTGTCTGGGCAAAACTTTTTATTTCGATATTTTTGCCAGCATAAAGCAGTCGTTTCCGAAGAATTCTTTTGCGACACGTGACCGTATATCGTACGCATAGGGTCTTCATAGAGTAAGCACCAGTCCGTCTCACAGAAGCTTTATTTATGCTACCACTTCGGTCACATTTGTATTCGGTTTTCAAAAATGCCCTCAGTGCGGTCATGAGTGTAGACCGAGACTCGCTTTTTTCAATATTTTGGAGTATATAATATTTTACTTGCGAGAAATAGCATAACTAAGTTATGAATTTGATAAATCGAATTTTCAGGAATATAAATTTTGGTTAACTACCCTGAATATAGCTTAATTCTTCGTGAAATTCGGATCACTTTGCTCGTCAGCGACGCGAGTGGCAATTTTATCAATCAAATTTTTAATGCGCAGTTGGCGACAACACATCCAGAGGCAGACCTGAGAATCCTATATAGTAATATATATTTTCCTAACCTTAATTTTCTTGATCCTATGCTTACACGTACTGTCTGTAAAAAAAAAGCGAGTCGCCCGAGTTTGAGGAGGTCTTGCGTCTAGATTAATTTCAATTCAGCAAAACGTATACATAAGAGAATCTATTTCTACATTGAATGATATAGCTTTAAAGTCTTTGGCTCGATAGTGTTTCCTCTACCTATTTTTTTCTCAAAAAGTACCCTCTTTTGCACGTAAAATCAAATCGCCCAACTTTGATTGCTTGGTATTCCCCTAGCTTTCGTTCCAATAACTTCCGATTTTGATATAAAAAAGCCAAACAGTATTAACTGTTGTATTAGACTAACATTAGTAGTAGTATTAGCCTAGTATTAACAGTTTGCAGGTATAATACATCGTTGATAACACTGAAATTGATTGATTTATTGTAAATAACGCAAATATCTGCTAAATTCGAAACCAATGGGTCAATTGAAAATTGATTGGTACTATTATCAAACGCTTGAGCGCCTCAAACTCGAGTATGATGCTTTTTTAGAGACAGTAAGTCTATATTTTACAATTTTATGCCACCCGCAATGTACGCTGTTAGCAACTCTCTTGTTCCCAGATTTCACATTTTGCTTATTGAAGAATTATCCGCCATTTTGCTACACTTTTGCCTCATTGTTAAATATTTTGATGGCTCACTTAACCAGTAAAATACTTTTTAGCCCAGCTATATCAATCCAATATAACAATAATTTGCAGTTTTTTTTTCGTATTATGCGATGTGCATCGAAATTGTGTGCAAAATAGCATTCCATTGTATTTTACAACTACGTATTTCGAAACGCAGTAACAGGCATAGTTTTTTACGAGCTTCCAAATACTGATAATTAGAATATGTTTCCCAGCCTAGCACTTAAAATGCAAAAAGTTGTGTCTCTGTTATGGGAATGCCACTGCGATTAATTATTTTATAAACGAAGCTTCACACTATAATTTACTGATTGATTTTACGGCAATAATTTTTAGGCATGGAATACAAGAGATTGAATGTAGCTTTAATTCTCTTTATACTTTGAATTATTTAATTGGAGAAATTATTATATTTCTTTGCGAAAAAAGTAATAAAATAGCGAGGGAAATGAAATAAATTGTTTTTTCTTTGATTAATCGCTTTTTCGTGGTTGTTAATTTGACTAAAAATTAATTAATAGAAGAGAGTAAAGTGATTTGATGATGGTTTCAGGGTGTAATTGTAACCATAAGTTTATGATACAATTATGTATTTTATGAAACCTGCACGCCCGCATTCCAAAAATATTTTGACTGATTTTTTAGTTATTTTACCACTTCATGCAATTTCATAATTTTTACTCGCACTCTTTTTCGTGATTTGCCTACATATGTTTGATCCGTATAAATGTTAATGATACCGTTTTCGTCTGCATCAAAGTTCTTCGGAGAGCAGTTAAAAATAAGAGAAAGAGCTATCTTTTCAGGCGTGACAGCGTGGAAATTACCCTCATATATACAGTGAAATAGTTAATTTAAAGCATCCTTTATTTATTTGCCTGAGAACGTGAGCTCATATCTTGCATGGCTGGTAGTAGAAAATAGTTTTTAGGTCGATTCACGACGCCCTAAGAAGGAAGTAGCAGCGTGTAGTACTGTTTTTCCTCTTTTTGTTTCCATGGGCCTTAATCCAATGGAAATGAATAGCCTCTTCAAGTGATGTTGTCTCTTTCAAAAGATGCTTTCATTTTTGGCGTGGGACGTGAGTCTTAGCTGAGGCGGTTGGCACGTGCATCATTAATATAAATTGCAACACTTAGAAATGTGCTCTGTATTGCATACCACTGTAGTCTTGGTTGCACTTTTCCAAACAGCGTGTCAAGTTGATAAAAATGTTGGAGGATGAAAATAAAAATAGAAATTTATGCACCATCCTCAGGAAAACCTCTAAAAGAATTTTACATTACCATGATAATCTCAAGGAGGAATTGTTTAATGAAAACTTCTTCTCGTGTTTAGCGTAAAGTTTCTGGGTGTATCTATAGTGCCTCTTTCAATTTTTTTCAAAAAGAATACTTCCCCCTCTTGATTTCGAGGATTTTACACGGAGCACGTCTTTTTGATTTCCGTATTGTACTGGTTAAAATAGTTTTGCATGGATCTTTTGAGAATTACTCCGGCCCTCTCCACTTCTATACTGGACTTCCATCTTCAAACACAAAACTGCCTACTCCCTTTCATTCTGTCTACGAATCCTATTCTCCTTCTCCTTAGCTTATCAAGCATTCATCCCTTTATTTTTATAATACCCTCCCCGCTGATTACTGTTGGCATAATATAGATTACCGCATTTACGCAATGTGCATGAAATTTCAATGTTTATTTATCTGAGCTACCATGTGCATCGTTGTTTGTTGATTTTTTATATCAGTTTCAGTTTGTGAATCTTACAACAGAGAATACATGAACTCAAGTGACTAATTAATTCCCAAACCAGCTTCAAACGCAACCCGAGACAACTCTCTCAATCCAAAGCTTCTGCCTTTGCCGTATCTCATCTAAAATCTTCTTCTCCTCACCCGCAATGTCTAGTACATAGCCATTCATCGAATATTTCATCTTTTTATCAGTCTAATTACCTTCTCCATTTTACTCCTCTCAAAATTTTTGAACGCTATCAACCTATTCTCATCTTCCCTCCTAAACGCCCACGTTATCGCGCCGTAGAGCGTTACACTCTTTTTACTTATTGCTAAACATTTCTAAGATATTAATGGTATTCAATAGGCGGTAAGGGGACGGCCATTAATTAGCTGAGGTAATTTTGGCGATTTTTGTACCCCCCTCTCCTTTATTCCCCCATGGTGAGATTGGCAGAGAGAGATAAGGAGCCATCATTTATCATAGGTAAATTGACTGCGGGGTTTTCAACGTTGTTGTTAATAATAATGTTGATGTATATTAATTAATTACAAAAACTGCTGTCAATTTTTGATTTTCATTGACCAGGAAAGATCATTAGTTGGTACCCTTCCAGTGAATGTGTGAGAGCATTTTGTGAATTTCTATGTCTCAATCCATTGAGTTTGTATGACTAGCATTCGCTGAAATTAAGGACCCCCAAGCACTTCGAATTTTTTTCTCCTCTATCATTCTACCAATTCTTACCTACTCTTGTCCCATCAGGTCCCACTCTTCACAAACCAACCTCTCATCCCTGGACTGTGTCAGCAATTTCTCTGCCGAAATAGTAAAAGATAGATTACCGCATTTACGCAACATGTCCACTAATGCTATTCTCTCCTCCCTCTTCATCCCTAATCTCACTACCCATAGGCTCACAGCTGATTTAAAACTTATTTATAAGATTCTCAAATCCACCATCGACTGCCCTGAAATGCTCTCTTTTATCAATTTTAAAGTTCCACCCCGCCCTACGCGTTCTCATCCCCGGAAATCCTTCATAGGCCTTTCGCTATCCTATCTGTCACAGAAGTAGGCTGTACCTACAGATTCTTGTGTTTTTTGTAAATTTAATTATTGTTTTCTACTTGTTATATTGCTTCTTCGTCCTCTAATTTATGTATTGTTACCTGGCCACTAAAAAATGGCAACTGTATGCTGTATGTGGTTCTCTTTCTCTAAAATAAAAAATAAAATTCGATTGTTTTGAATTTTGTGCTGGTTTTAGCACTTGAAGCCCTGCTCTTCCATGAAGTGATTCAACCCCGTGGCAGGTTTGAAAAGATGGGCGTTTAAGTGCGTGTTTCTTTCCCTGGGCCACGTCATACTTCGATGATTTTGGGTGTCCGAAGGCTTCATCCGGGGTTTGAACCCGAGGCCCCTTGATCTCATCTCCCTGCGAGACCTCTGATCTCACCTTGAGCATAAAGTGGAGGTTATTCTACGCAATAGATATGAATGCCCACATTTTAATACGTCAACTGTTCCTCTTAAAGAGATTAAAAAGGTCAATAGATTAAATAGATCACTTGGCTTCCACTTGTAGCCACACCTCTGTTCACGTTTCTTTGTTTAGGAGCTAACAGTAGCATTTAAAATGGACTAAGTGGTTTCCATTATAGGAGAATAGAAAATGAAACATCGACCGAAAAGAAATTGGTTGAAGGCGTCAATACGAGTTCAATGGCATTCATTTCACTTCCCTAACTGTTCTATCCAAAAATCTTCACGACAAGTAATATTTCGCAATATACACACAAAAGCTTCAGGATTCAGTTTCACGATACCTGAATGATACACATGGAGAGCGAGTAGAGTAAACTTTTAGAAATAGAGAAAGTCTGGGTTAAGTGAGCGCTAAGTGGGGAGGGGATGATGAAATCCGTGTTATAGGGAAGAATTTTTGTAAAGCGGAGAAAGGGAAGGAAGAGAATAGAGTTATCGGATAGATTAATAGAGATTAGGACGATTTAGAACTGAAGAGAGAAGTCCAATGTGGAGGGGAGGCGTGGTAATTCGCAAAATTTTTCATATAAATATACGTAAATGGGAAGAATACCCTCCAAAAGGTAGTTTTCTGAGTAAAAAGTAAACTTACACAAGAAAATAAATGCATTTACATAACATTCACGTTTCTATCGGTCCCATAGGTGTCAAAAGTTAGAGAACACCCATAGCGTTGAACCGCCACCACCGCGTTCCGTACATTCAAACACCGGTTCCTACAATCTCGCAAATTGCTTAATCTAACAAACTCACTCGATATGTGGACATTTTACTGCAGAAAGCAAATGATCGTTGTCAACTCACGACACGCTATTGAAAATAGGATATAAATAATTGTTTTTATGTACTTTTTATTTCCACACCAACAAAAACAGCATTATTTGGCCTTATACATCGGGGTTTATCGTAAAACAAAACAACTACATAACGTATAGATAGGGGCAACCTAACCAGGAGGAACTTGAACCAGCGACCTTCGTTTTTTGATTCCTCTTCGGCAGACGCCTCTTACCCTTCCGCAACCGAGGCCGGTTTACCAGTGGTTAGCGGCTATGATGCTGTATAAAATAACCAACCTATTGGCAAAATTTAAACCTTATATTGATCATGTATTAGGTGCGAGAGAGGCATTTATAGTCTGTAAAAGGGCATGAATATATTTATTTGCTTATTTAATCATCCACCCAATTGTGAAAAAAATGGTAAATGTCCAGAAAACAACCCCCACCGATTCCACGGAAAATTTTTTCGTCATTAAATGTTAAAAACCCTCCTAATTAACGTGGTGCCAGTCATTTCTTTCGCAAATGAATATTTTCCCATTTATTGACATTTTTAATTATCCACCCAAAACTACCTCCTTACCCTTTAATCACCAACTTTCGCGAGATTGGAGCAGCTCGAGGGATATTTTTTTCCAGTTGAACCCGAAACTACCCCCTTACCCGTTAATCACCAGCTTACGCGACTAAAATCGAAGAATATTACATTGTCTTACCTTAAGCAGTTACTTCGCCGCTCACGTCTTCCGCCGTAATTTCTACGTCTTCCGTCGTCATTCATCCTACTTTTCCCGTCATGGAAGTAATATTCTTCGATTTTAGTCGCGTAAGTTGGTGATTAACGGGTAAGGGGGTAGTTTCGGGTTCAACTGGAAAAAAATATCCCTCGAGCTGCTCCAATCTCGCGAAAGTTGGTGATTAAAGGGTAAGGAGGTAGTTTTGGGTGGATAATGAAAAATGTCAATAAATGGGAAAATATTCATTTGCGAAAGAAATGACTAGCACCACGTTAATTAGGAGGGTTTTTAACATAGAATGACGAAAAAATTTTCCGTGGAATCGGTGGGGGTTGTTTTCTGGACATTTACCAAAAAAATTCGAATACGAAAAACAGCCGATGCATTTCTGAATCGAAAATGTCGATGAATCGGATTATGGCCCTTTACTAATCGGTTTACAGCTACTACTCAGCATTCTTCGACTTGAGAGATGCATCTTTGCGAGAACCAAAATGTAGGAAATGCTGCGTCATCGGTAAGGCACACATGCGGGTTACCTTAGTGTCGTGATTACTGAAGTATCAATCTTTTTATCGGCCCTAATAGAACTGAAAGACCACCGAAATCACGCTTTCTCACCGAAATTCGATATTCAAACATTTTCATCGGCAATTCTATGCTGTGTAATCATTAATGTGGTTTTACATGTAAAATGATGATAAAATTGCGCTTCAGTAACTATCACGCAATAGCTTCAAGTATCTATAAAATATATATTTGGTTTTTCGAAGGAAATCGTACACTTGCAGTCATCGTAGAGTGCAAGGTTCAGATCGTATCATATGATACAAGCTTAGCAAACTCACCTTACACCATAAATTAAAAATCTCAAAGATAGATATTTACATTCAGGATAGTTGACATATATTAATTTATGAAGAAAAAATATCAAATTTCCGATGTTTTTAAGTACGGTTTTTCTAAATATAGACGTAGGCTTGGCAAAATAGTGCTTCAACGCAATTTAAAATCCTAATCATTGCATTGGGCAGTCTTCATAAAAGATTACACTTTCCAAAAATTTGAGAAAACTGCCTGCTTTGAAGAAATTAGGTTGTATTCATAGGCCGCATTCCATGTGAGGCGGATTGTTTAACCTTATAGGAGAAGTTAATTTTAAATGCTTGGCATGGAAATTATTGTAATAAATAGTTTGCTCCGAATATCATTCTGCAGAGCGAATATGCATCATGTTTGTAAAGGAACATTTCCGCCCAAAATGCTTCCCCGCATTTTCAGGTAAATATTCAAAAATAGTGACGCAGTAGTAAATATTTTTTTAGATAAATTATTGAAACAATGGCATTCATAGACGATAATTGACTCTACAGCTGA
Organism: Ischnura elegans; assembly: GCF_921293095.1. Taxonomy (NCBI): domain Eukaryota; kingdom Metazoa; phylum Arthropoda; class Insecta; order Odonata; family Coenagrionidae; genus Ischnura; species Ischnura elegans. Next base: position 80,856,829 of record NC_060252.1, on the reverse strand, counting down.
ATCCAAAATGACAAATAAAAAATACTCCAAGTATACCACCAATTTTGACAGGTCTAACGCACAATAACTGACACTACATAAATGATTGGAACTGGATTGAGTAATATGTCCGTTACGCATACAATTTTAATATTGATTTCTCTGAAATGATTGATGCGTATGCAAAATATTAGTCACACCGCAAACCACAAAAAGATTTCTATATTCGGATGCCAATATCAGTGACCAATAATAATAATTCTTTTGCACAGTATAAATGTAAAAAAAGAAGTTTTCCAAATTCTCAATTCCACGACGAACAAAGGCCATGGAATTCATAGTTGCAGGAAAAATTATCTCACAAATTTCAACATATATTTGGTTTCAGCTTATAAAATTAAACTGCATAGGATAGGAATTGTAATTAAGCCTCGGTTAAACTTGAGTTTCAGATTTTGAAGGGAAACTTTCCCATCAAAATAATATTAACCGTGATCCCTTTTAACAATAATGCTTTGTTAAATTCACTAAACTTGTTATAAACTTAGAATAATTAAATCTCTATTACCAATGACATCGGCAGAATATTTACAGAAGACGGATAGCAATTTTTTTTAGATTAATTTTGATATGCAGGCTTAATTGCTTCGAAAACATTCATATCTCTTCGAAATAGACGCCTGTCAAGTTTCCCTCTCTATGACATACTCGCGATTGAAACAGATTTCTATGCATACTCTCATCAGAGCAGAGAGCCACGGAATGGAATTTTAAATGGGTGGCGGAAGTTGTACCGTTAAAAAAAAGAAGAAAAAAAAGCTCATCTATTTGGAAAATGACTCGAACCGGAGAAAAATGATAAGAGGGAAATATAGTTCTGGCAACCAGTGACGACAAATAATTCAAGGAATTTTAAATTATTTTCCAAACTCCAAGGAATAGTTGTACGTCAACAGTCAGTCGGCATCCCACACAGTTGCGACTTTTCAATTATGCAACGTGACTGACTGTATAATGGACAGACCAACACTGCAGCATCAAATAATGCAGTTTGATTGTTTGAACGTAGTCTCGTTCAGGACAAGTGAAAATGAGCAAGGAAGTGTTTTCGACGAGCTAGGGCAGGAAATATTAAAACGCGGTCAGGCATATTTATTCATTAACTAACTTCCAAAAACCAACGAAATAAAAACAATTACTCACCCCTCTGAAATTCAGCATTCCATTAAGAGCCGCAGCCATGAATCTCTTGCGGCTGCATTTACCAATTCACGAAATCGAATGGGATTCCAACGGGTTTGTAAGAATGAGGCGGTCATTGAAAATTTACAAACATCAAATTGAGGACACTATTTACTAATAAAAGAGCACCAACTACATTTTTCAACCCCTTCGGACAAGGTGTTCCGAATGCAACGCTATTTAAAATGCATCACAATAGTTAGGTAGTCAAACGAATGGATAAGCAGTGATTTAACACAAGCGAAATACTTCTGTTCAATATTACCAAAATTGTTTGATAATACACGCGATCAGGTAACTTTTTATGTGGATATAATGATACAAGCTCGAGTTGAGTCACAATGAAATTTCAGCATGGTGATATAGACGTGAAGAGCATCGATACACTACATAGGATAAATTCAGTGATAATGCTTAGGAATTATTCCATTCCAATTTCATTTCTCTAAACGCTGTATCCTCACATTCAAATGTCGGCGAAAGGTATATTTGTACTTATAGATGTTCCTAAAGCAACTATCAACCCCTTACTTATGCACATTATGATTATCAAATATAGTATAAGATAATAAAATGCTGATAAGTAATGGTATTTGGAGAAGGCGACAGCTGAAGTCATTTGCGCCGTATTCTAGGAGAGCACGCCGTATTCTAGGGCGGGTGGAGAGAAACCCGGCGTGGGCATTGGTCTGCTCAAAACGAAATGTAAGGTATGGTATTTGGACTAAGTGACCAACAGCTTTGGTTATTCGCTCCATGAGGGAAGGGTAGGTAAGGAAGGGTGGAGAGAAACCCGGCGTCTCCATTAACCTGCTCTTGATGAAAGGCGCAATAGAGACCACCCTTGAAATGTCCCTCACATTCAAGCAGGAATCGGGAAGTCTCTGAAAAATCTCTGCCACCGCCGGGATTTGAACCCGAGTTTACAGGGTGGGAAGCCAACACTCAAGCCACCATAACAATCCTACGAAATGTGTCAGGCAATTCCGCATAAAAATAGATAGTGATTATACCTCGATAATTTAAGTATGATGGAAAAATTTTTAATTGTTACACCGATAACCGTGACAGCGCGCCACTCTTGGTCGTGAAAAATTCCAGGCGTACTTTCGGCAGCCCGCCCTTGTAAAACCTCAATGTCCTAAAGCATGCGTTCTTCACACCATGCGCAGCGGGTGGGAAGGTCGTCTCCTGAATTATTCACGCCGTTACCTGTAGTTCATTCCATCGATTTTCCATCGCGTTCCAAAAGGGTGTAAGTAGGTGGGAACGGTGGCCGTCCGATAAAAGTTCAATCACTGAGCGAGGAATGGGGAGGGAATTCGGCGGCGTGAGATGAGAAATAAGGGGAAGGTGGTAAAGGCGGATGGTAGGATACCAAGGTCGGTGAGTAACAAAGCTACAATACTAGCAATTGGGTCATTCCACACCAACCTGTACTAGAGGTGACCCTTTGCCCGCTTTATTTTGATGAGAATTGGTATAGGTGTACATTTTCTTCCTCAAATGACTAAATCGGAATGACCCAATAGGGTAGTTTCCTTCATCAAAGAAAACGAAAGCCATTGATTGCGATTCGTTACCCACCACTAGTGTATTCATGATATACAATTTATTTGATTGTAGAAATCCCAGTTTAGACGAATGTTAATGATCAATTTTAACCTTATTTCAAAAAGGCCAGATTTGCGCCCATGGGGTGCCACTCCACGTGACGTCACAGGGACCCAGATGCAATACGAGTAGTCAGGAGCTTTACATCGTCTGAGATAACCAATGCATGCGTGAGGCACAGAGATCAGGGAAACATTTCTTAATAATCACCTATTAAAATTGCCTATGGTCGGAAAGTTTCGTTCGTTTGATAGGTTATTAATAATCCTTATTTGAGTCAAGCGCTTACTGATAGCTGGTTACTCTGCTACCTGCTAGCAGCCTGCATCATAGCGGCGCTCAAAACCTCGCCCCAAGTTCATCTCGCACGGGAACCAGAAATACGTCACACGGGCTTTTCCCAGCATTCATACTTAGCCGTCGCGTTTTCGCGCGCTTGAAATTTTTCACTTTTCATTTAGCCGCGAAAAATTGATATCGTCATTTAAACATGTAAGAGCGTGAAATGCGTACTCCAGGAGTAATAATATTTCGTTTTAGGAAAAAAAATAAGAGGAAACCACCCGATTGTAGTTTTTTAACTCATCCGCCTTTTCCAGCCACGTTGACGGCGGGTTAAAGTCCTTGCTATCCACGTAGCTATCCACGACATGAGTGTTATTTCACGTTTGACAGTTAACTCAAAAACCCCGATATAAAAGGCCAATAGTGCTGTTTTCGGTGGTACAGGAATACATAAATGTCACACGAATCGTTCAACAAATACCGAAAAAGAAAAACACCTGAAAAAGGATATTTTTAAAAAGATAATTTTTTCAAGAACACGAAATTTTTGGCGTGACATATTCTGGGAAGTAGTCAACGTAAACATATTTTTGATGACTGATTTTATTAGTACATATGTTTTAACATATAACCCTGTACCCCATTGTTTTAATGATTACTTTTTACTTATTCTTAATACAAATTTAGGTATTATGATGGTAGCCATAATTCACCTTGTCAGATTTTTATTTATAATATTTTGTGCTATTAAAGGCCTGGTTATACGGTGCATTAACCCGTACGGGTTAATGTCTAAATGTATGAACGCGAGCATGAACGGAAAAATTCGCCGTGTAACCACTCCAAAATGTACAAATGCATGAACGCGTGAACGGAAAATAGAACCGGTTCTAATTTCGTTCATGTATTCGCACAAGTTGAACTCATAACTGAGCCACCTGGTGGGAAACAAAGGAAACGACACATTAAGTTGTCATCTGCAGGGCTATTGCTATTCAGTAACTCTTTACGCGTATTTGTACTGTATCGTTAAGTGCTTGAATCCTACCACAAACTCACCATTTGCATCTACAGTAATATTCATATAGATTATCGCTGCATGTATGCCGGACATACCAAGTTTATGCCTATGGTATCATATTGGTTGTATTATGCCGGAACAAAACAATTGATGAGGTTATAGCAGAGTTTTCAACAGGACATTTGTGAAATACAACGGCTATCATACGACTAATAGAACACATTTAAACATAATTTATATCATACGAATTAACGACAATTCTACCTTTTATACGTCCGAGGTGGGAATGCACTGGCCCACCACAAAAAGACGACTCACATTAGCAAATTCATAAATCGACCAGACCTCTAAACCAACATCTTTTCCACCAACAGCAAATATCGTCTTAACTTTATAACCGTCCCGGACAAAAGTAGAACAATATATTAAAAATATCTACTCTCATACTTCATCTACACTCAGTGAAACAGATGACAGAAAAATGTCTAGTAAACACGGCTTAAAAACAAGATGCGTCTACAAATTTTCAGCCTAAGTATTAACTTTGATAACCGATTGAAATAAACAGAGTGCTATTGAGATATAACATTAAGCGAGCGATAACGATAAATATTACTGGTACGAAATGAAACAACTTCGGCCACTGCAATGAACACCACTGTTTACACGTCAGCGCAAATATATTACCAGTACTATGTGAAATTTCCTGGTCCTACAGGAAACAACGAAAAGGGAATTATTTTCTGGTAGGTATCATCTGCTTCCTACCTAATGATACTGTTTACACATTTAAGTTTTGCGCACTGTAAAGGGAATAAACAAAAACTAAACGCCTCGCGATACGAGAAAATGTGTGAAAACTTGTGCGAACGCATGTACCGTGTAACCGCTCATTCATGCTTCTCGTTCACGCAAACGTCCATGAATTCAGAGATGCAAACAGACACGCATTCATGCATCAACCCGTACGGGTTAATGCACCGTGTAACCAGGCCTTAAGAATATATATAAAATATTTTTAACAGAAATAAATGCTTAAATCTCGTGTAGCAATATTTGCTTTGAAACCATTAACGAAGAAACTCATCATTTTCTTCGTTTTTTACCTCCTTGCTTTTGAAATATTACATTTGTAAGGTAATTTGATGGTAAGCAGCAATTCATGCATCCACATAAATTCATATACTTGCAATAAACGGCTATTGTAGGGATTTTTAATGGGAAAGGCAATTGTCATGCGGTAGAAAATTGTAAATTTTTAACATTCTCCTTACTCTTAATTAAGAGTACCAAATAAATTGTTTTTTCACTATTGCAAATGATTAAGGAGATATTTTCAGAGCTGACAGAATGCTATTACAGTCTGCTTACAATGCGTGAAAGATCGTTAGCGGAGGAAACAATTGATACAATAAGCCGTTCATGAGAAGTATTTTGCGTTAAATTATTTTTAATTCACGGCACAATGACTAGGGCAATCTGAAAACCTGATCAAAATGACTTGAGGCCTTTTAAACCTGGCGATGGAGCTGGGTTCTGAAGACCAAATGGACTAATAGGTTTAGAATCCAGGTGGTGTACTGAAGAGTAGGAGAAGAGTGTAATTGACAAATGCATGATTTGCATGCCCTAAAATTTTCAATATGATGTCATAAGTTTTGAGATGGTAATACGTCACTAAGAAAGCCCGATCGAGCGGGCGTATTAGTCCTTGAAAAATGTGATACATTCTCTTCAGTAAACACATGAAATTTTTTAAAATAGGTTGTAGTCATCGTAGTGCTTAAGTAAAGGGAGAGGTAACAGCAATTTATCTCTAATAAATAGGTACATACAATAAAATAAGGAAAAATTTCGTAACTCAAAATGCCTAGCGAATTTCCCAGCTGAATTAAAGTCACTCTCTTTAATAAACAACGCAAAGTAAGCTGCCGTTTCTGCCGAATATTAAGTATTCGAAATGACACTTAAAAATTTTAGGAGACATTTTTGACTGAATTTTCTGCCAGTTGGCATATGGGGCAATGGGGCAATAACGTTGGCATAATTGCCCCATTCTATATGATAAGAAATATTTTTCATTTTAATGCTCTTAAATGTTCCCTCGTGAGAAAATATCAAGTCTCTAGAAAGGATAAAGGCAAGATTTAGTTTAAAAAGGCAGTAGCGTGGCTTTGCTGGAGTATACATGAGGATAAAAAGGCAAGGGAGTAAAGTAGTAGACGGATACAACCAAAGAAAAAAGTAAGAACCAGGTAATTAACAATGAGAGTAGAGTTTCAAATGTGACGGCGAAAGGAAAAAGATAAATGCGAAAATTCCCACACGCATAACATTTCATGCATTTAGAGGGAAAAACATCGACAAATAAAATTTTTGTTTTAAATGCTGGGAGAAAGGAGATACCACCTCTCTCGTGGCGAAACATCTCCTGGAGGAAAGACATTCTTGTGAGTTTGACCCGGAGATCGTCCACGTGGAGTCGAAAGGCCGAAGATTGGACAGTTTGGAGAAATTGGAAATTGTGCAAGAAGGAGGCATTTCACTAATGAATGAGCAACTATTTTTTGGACATTCCCCACTCCTGGCCATACCATTCCCGAAGCGCTCCACCCAATGACGCATACCCTTCCCCAACTTCCCCTTCGCCTGTTACCCATCCGTTCCATATAAATACAACCCCATACCAACCATTCTTGTACTTGATAATGACCTAACGGTCGAAACGCGTAGTACAGACAATAAACTTGTGGAATATTGCCATCTTCGTGTTATTTTTTTTAAAATACTTAGAATGTCATTCCACTACATAACGCCTGCTTCTGTTACTTTTAAAAATTTTGTTATTTACTAATTAAAAGGCTCCTTGCAGTCAATGCAGTAGTTCACTCCATCAGTGCATTATGAATAAAAACTTTTGGGCTATGTCACCGCGTCAATTCTTGGGTGGCCCCAACGTTTCCCAACCGATGCTGTTCGCTTTCTCTAGGGATTCAGATTCCCTTCAGAATCCCTTGAGAAAGCGACCAGCATCGGTCGGGAAACGGTGGGGCTACCCAAGAATTGACTCGGCGACGTAACCAAAAAGTTTTTATTCATAATGACGAGCACCCGCGGAAGTTTCAACGAAGAATTTTCAGTGCATTGTCCACAAAACATTTTCCTGCACTTGACGCACATCTCCCTTGTTTTATTTCTTTTGCAGTTTTTCTGCACTTGGCAATTATGCCTGTTGATGCTGCGTTGTACGATATATTGTTTTCATAAAGTTCAGGTACTGGCTCTATTCCATCAGTTTTTGTTTTTAAGTCGTTTTATCTCAACTCTTCTGATAATTTTTAAAGAAATACTTTCCTAGACAGCTTTTCTACCGTGGCTGCTTTATATAAAACGAAAGTATATAATGCAGCGAGGTCAAGAATATTGTAGAATTTATGCACGGGCCACCTTCTTCATGATGCTTTTACCGAAAGGTGTCTTTCCATTTGGTCAACGATATTGACACCATGTTTTGCGTGTCTACAATACTTTATTGTTTCCGGTGTCCTCTTCTTGTTTGTAAGAATTCTTACGCTGGGGTGTAGGCTACTAACTAAGTAAGATTACATTATTATTTTTCTTGCCTTGATATATTGTATCTAAATGAAATTCCATAATGTTTCATAACCTGTGTAATGTAAATCACCGTTTTTGAGGTTTTCACAGAGTATTTATCTTCTTACCCTATTTATCGTTCCAACTAGACTGGTTGCTCTTTCTTTTAGCATTTTCGACAATTTTAGAGACGAAAAATAGTGTTCCACGGTAACATTGCCTCTATTTAGAGATGGCTCCATCAGACGCATCACCACATATTCCGGTAGACGCTGACCATCTGGTCATACATCTTCCTTGCCGGGGTAGGGAAAGCCATTTAGCACATATTTTGAATTCACATCCACGGCAAGCCAGAGCGTTTGCCCGTACTTGTCGGTTTTGAAGCTATAAATTGCGTAAACGGGCACCTGGATTTGCTAGGAATTAACTGCTCATCAATAGAGATATTTTCTTTTGGTCTATAACAGCTACAACAATTCTTTGCACACTTATTCCAAACTGCGGAGACTTAGGCAAATTTATCTGTTTCAAACGAAAAGAGCGAGTCGTCTTATCATCAAACATATGACGCATAATTTCACGAAAACGATTTCGTGACACAGTTTCACTGCAAAATGGTAGACCCCAAGGTTTGGGCCAAAGCGATTGCAGTTCAATGTTTGTTGATACACTAAAACCCCTTGCATAAAGAATTGCGATGAATGCCTCCAGTTCGGGTATATATATGGACCAGGAATTTCCTTGAAGAACACGATTAGCCTCTGCTTCGGTGGACTTACGTATTTATGGAGAAGTATGGTATTATCAATGAACATACGCCAGGCGCTAGCAACACTTTCACCACCCACGTACCATTTTGCACAGGAGGTTGTTCCTGCTGTTTCCCTCGGGACATTATTCCAATGTTTGCGCCCAGGAAGAAAAGCGCCTGTGTCCGCTTTCAACCACAGTGTGCCATCGGGGGCCGTGTTGGTTTTCTTTTGTTTCACCTGGGAACAAATATAAGCATAAAACGGCTAAAAGGACTATCAAAATAAGGATAGATAATACTAGCAAAATGCATATAATACAGCGACAATGTTGCTGATTGCTGGAGGCAAAGTTTTCCTGTGAAACTACTTCAGCTTCCTTAGTGCAACGACTACCGGTAGTTTTGTCAAAACTTCGACGCTCGTTTAGGAATATATCTTTGCGTCGTAGTATGCTGAGAGGCTCGTCATTGGAGTCTCTATTTAGAGCATATTGCCATTGCAGCATGAATGACGGCCAAAAATGCTTGAAATATAGATGGTAAGAAAGAAATATGGAAATATAACTCACCATAACTATCACTGTTGTTTTCGGAATTCCTTACTTGGATATCTGGCATTTCCATTTCTTCCCCAGATTCACTCGACTCTGAATCACTGCCTGCTTTACACTCTCCATCCTCTGAGGACAATTCAACACCATCAGATTCCTGTATGATGAAGTCTTCGTTCCATTTTAGAACCTCTGGCGATGACAGACGGTCCAACCGAAGGCAGTTGAAATGGATGCGAAATAGGTAATTGAAAAGAGGGATATCGACTTGAATGCATGAAAAGGGTTTAAGGTAAACATGGCATTTTCTCAAAAAGTTATGAAGTCTGGTGGTTCTTCTCCTTTGCACATAAAGCAACTTAAAACTGTGCAAAAGTTACGGGAGGAAATTACTCTACCTATTTTGGTTTCCAAAAAGAAAGCATTGCAAATTGAAAAAGGATCAAATTGTTCCCCTCGGACGTTCTGTGTTAAAGGTTATAACAATATTTTTTTCCAATCTTATAAACAATTCACTAGTAAATTAACTAAAAATCGGAGACTATAATCAACATTAAACATAGAGATATTGAGAAGAAAAAACTCAATTTAGCGGATATATATTCCTAAAAGTATGGATAAAACACTGCTGCAGAGCGAAAAAAGTATCCATAAAGAGTATTTTGCCATAGAGAAGATTGTTGCAACCGGTTGAAACTTCCGAGTTACGGAAGAAGGTACAGGAGGCGAAAGTAAGAGGTCTTTAAGAAGAGTTTCCAAGGGCTCCGACGTCTTAGCGTCGAACCAACCAGTCATCTTTCGAGGATTTCAGAATGTTAAGAGGAAGAAGTTTTTGCGTGATCCGAGAAGAGTCTGGAATGGGGACGGACAAAATAGTGATGAAGAGCGAAAGAGGTCAAAATATTGATGATGCAACAGGATCGGGAGACGAAGAAGGAAGGAATAGGATATATCAGGAAGAGATGCCGCACATTTTCTAAAATAACTATATTTTGTCCTTTTTTGATTAAACTAGGCCGGCGTCTCACCCCGATTTACCCTATGCGATAAGATGGACATATACGAGGTCTGTCAAAAAATAACGAGAATTTTAGTTTTTTTTTTTTAGTTTTTCATCTACATCCAGTCAACTTTTGTCACATTTAAAATAGTTCCCATGAGATGTTCATTAGATTACATGTTCATAAGCCATTTCTTTCACCCTTCCCGCATTTCCATCGGTTGTTGATCAGCAGGAGAGTTCGTCATCTTGAACATCTTCACAACTATCTCGGAAACGCTTATATCACTCGCTGACTCATGTTTTGTGAATAGCAGACTCACATTGACTTCTTTCAACATTTCACTCACTTTTTTGCAGTATATTTGCTGTTGAATCTTTGTTTTGAAATCATTTTTTGATCAATTTATTTTAACCAACGAAAATCGCTGAGCTCATAAAAACAAGATTAACCTTAGCGGATGCCATAGAAAATGTAAGCGATGAACAGACAGCTGAAAATGTCATCATAGTCAGAGACATTATTACGAACATAGTAAAAAAATATTTTGACAGTTTGACTCTCCAAATCCACGAAATATAAACATTCCCATTATTTTCTGAATGTACTTCATACATCACATCATATGACCCCGCAAGTTCCTATATAATCGCGTAGTGCCGTTTAGGATGGTACGAAGCATGTGCAACGCGGAGTAAGTCGACGGTGCTAAGAACGGATTGGCGAACAAAGAATACCTGAAAATGGCCGATGATGAAACCTGTATAAAAGTTTAGTGAAGGCAAGGATTTCAATGAAGGCATATAATTTTAGGGTAAATAATAAAATAATAAATGACCGGGGAAACAAAAGGGTGAAATATTCATGTACAAGTTAACTTATCCACATACTGTACGTCAAAACGAATGAAATCACAAAATATCAAACTGAAAACATAACTGGAAAAAACAATTTAAATAAATAGAGAGTAATTCAAATAACGCGACCGAAATGTAGATAATGACATATATGTCGTCAAATAAGTCATACGAGGGTTATGAGGGCAATTATTTTTTAATAATGGAGTATGACAACAGAGGATAATGAAGATGGCCAAACCTTTGTGGGACATGTCTCTTCTCCATAAATAAATACGAAACACCACGAGACAAAATTTTTCACTTAACAAACCCTACAGAGCTCAGAACAATTACAGAATAGGCGCCAGACAGGTCAGATATAGGCAGTACCTAGAGGTTATGTGAGCGAAACCATACGCGCCCCATATTTTTCATATATCTCGGGTAACGAACATGAAAAATAAACATCTCCGGAAAATAAATAATGGGTAACCAGAGAAATGAGGGAAAAATGACCGGTAAACAAATTTTCCATCAATTTTAACGATGACTCTTCACCCATATTCCATTGGCCTTCGAAAGGACTAGACGAGAGCCTAATTGCTAGCTTTGAAAAACAAAGGCAATAAGAAAGTCTAGCGCTGAAAATAAAATAACGAATGTATCCATGCAAAAGAGCCGAATTACGATGCAAAAATGCAAACTAATACTTCAAGCGAAGTTGGAAATAGAAATTACTCTAATACATTATTAACAGGATAGATATCTACTGCTAAAATCTTGTAAGTATTCAATTAAAAGTGCCGAAAGAAAAAAAGTAACATTTTAATCAAAGTCGGATGTGAATATCACAAAAATCCGTGCGCGTCACTAGGCTGAATTAATTTTTTTTTTACAGAAAATGAAATTCTCACTGATGACGGGAATAAATATGGTAAAACTTGCAGTACATATATATAAGGGTAAGATGAAGGCGGAATTGAGGGGCAGATAAAGCACTGGATCTTATATTCGTTCCTAGGCATACCAAAAGAGAAATGGCTTTGGTTAAACTAAGATATAACTTCCTCTGTAAGATATTATATAATTTTTTCATGGTATAGTTTATTAATATTCCATTAAGTTGATTTAAACATGTACAAGAGCATCACAAAATGTTCGTCTCGTTTCCACCAAAATGGCCAGCACAAATAACGCTTGGGATGATTAAGCTGCGAGTTTTCTTAATCCTTATTCTGTGTAAGATGAAAATTACAGGAGGATACAGTGTGTTTAATGCAACCGTTGTGAATTAAGTCCAAGAACATTATTCTATCACTAAGGAAACAGATTTTTTCGCCGACCAATGGTCACGGCACAAATTACGTAACCTTTTCCCCAGTGCAATTACAAACGCATACCAATGCAATGGATTTTAAGCATAATATCACGGACAGAAGTCACGGAAAATTATCTATCGTAAAAGTTCTATTTACAATAAAAATAGAATACCTAATAAAAGTTTGAACTTTTTGGAGGAAAATATTTGCTACGTGCGTGTTAGGAGATTTCTTGTGATATACTAGGCATCACACTGTGAAAGATACCGCGTTTATTGACCTAACCCTCAAAATTCATGAGAAACTTCCTCAGTAGCATTACATCGCAAATATATTGCAGGATGCATATGTTAGGATAAAGGCACCTCACCTCTTTATTCGTCACATTTACTCGCCCAAGACTTAATTAGTCTTACATGAGTCATACCGTCAATTCCAATTTCCAGGTTTAAAGGTTCATTTTAGTAAGATGTAGTATTATAGCATTAAAAAAACTAAACAATTTTATAAAAAAGAGAACGGTGTGAATTCATTCTTCTTTTTACAAGTTACAGCCAGCAGAAGGAATAAAAATATACGAAGGCTGGAACGAAATGTAAAAATAATATCAAATATACACAGATGTAATCCTTACGTACAGAGTAAGCTCACAATAATGCAACACATTATTTTTACACAACACACAGCAGAAAAGCTCTCAGTGAAAACATTAAAATAATTCGTGACCAGAGAGGCAAGCATAGTAATGTTATCTTGGAGTCCCTAAGGATATCCCACCTTTTACGCTGAATGGCACATGAAGGCAACAGCATCCGACTTACTCATTTAGCCTAGTTAGCTGTGTCTCTCGCCACACCATTTGGAGAAACCTCTGCTTCAAAGAAACACTCACGTCGCTCCCGACTACAAGAAGGCGAACTATCTCAGACAAAAATAGAATACAATGAAAAACTATCTCCGACTCGCGAACAAAGAACGGAAGTAAAAACAGTAAAGCACCTTTCAGTACATTCAGTAAGCTCCAAATGGTCACGAATAAACAATCCCGCTGTGTCGCTGAAGCAGATGAAAAATGAATATTTACCTTAACAAATTTTTAGTAATTACCTCGAAATTAGGAACTTTTGAGAGATGTAGGGAGATAAAGCTGGAAGTAACATCTTCAAAGACGTAAGAGAACCACATTCCAATCCGAAATGAAATGAAAAAAAAATATTTTCAAACATATATATATATATATATAATTAGGTGACTTATTAAAATACCTTGGAAGTACACTACACTCAAAATACCATTTTGCGATCAATATCTGCCGATTTAAAGGTGGCAAGAAAATAGTACAATAATTATCGAAACCTGTTTTGAGTTTATATGGCCTGTTACACATTTCATAGATTTGGTGATGATTTAGCACGTCCTTTGTGCCTGGGAATTGGCACTGAATATTGGTATTGAAGTATCGTAGACAGAGGAATAGGATAGTGGGTCCTCTTAACCTTCATGATGATGAAATAAGTTATGGAAACTAATCATGCCAAATAATTTGAAAATTAACCTTATTCATGCTTTCAATTGTATCGGGAAAAAAAGGCTGGAAGTAGCAGTTTCAATGACGGAAGAAATCTGCATCCCAAAACGAAAATTCTTATTTATTCTCAGTCAAGAAATAAACATATTGTATGATTCATTACGCTCTTCAAAGTTTCTTACAATATGGTCAGAGAAAAATCAATGCTCGGTCAATTGAACCTTTTCTATTACTTTATCTAACCTTCCATAAAAGGTCCATTGGCATTGCATAACTTTTTACAAAGATTTTGTGCCATGGAAGTTAAGAGTATTAGGAAAATTTAGGTTGTTCAAAAAAGAGACGATGAAACGAAATTAACTCGGAACACCTTAACCCGTTTTCATTTCTGATACGGCAGATTTTTGTAGAATATTTTAGCCAGAGGAAAGAATATCATTATGAAAAACAAGGATTTTTTTTAAAGTTAAAGACGAAAAGTAGGAAGGAGTGGTCAAATGTGCAAGACGCATGCCGACGCCGCGGCGTCCGATTTCTTCTAGAGGGCACAAGAATTCCCAAGGAAGAAGAAGAAGAAGAAGAAGAAAGGCTCCTTGCTCCGTAAGGCACTTAGCCTCTAATTCCCAGCGTTGGCACTCCGGTCTGGATGCTAACGTCCTGTGTCTCTCGCCTCCTTTGGGAAATAAGCACTAAGTTCAAAGTTTTACCCCACGAGCTCCATTGCAAGTAACGTCTCTTTCTGTAGCTCATCCCCTCCTTCACCGCATTAACGGAGGGCAACAGTCCATGCATCGCTTCCATGCATGTTCCCACTGAAATCCCTCTTCAATGAATGTCTTTTTCCCTTCATTATTCCTCGCTATTTGCGTCAACTTCATTACTACGGCAACTTCCATGGCATAAAAAAATTTCAAAGTCTCTGTAAAAATAAATAACGCAATATTCACGGATCTTCTTTAATGGAATGGAAGATTAGATGAGCAAATGGAAAAGGTTCACACAACCGAATACTTTCAATTTATTTTTCTACGCCCACATCCTTAGAAAATGTGAACCGCCGAATAAAGCACGCGTAGTGTTTGTTGCTCGACTGATAATAAACAAGCGTTTGCGGATAGGGACACACATACCTCTTGTCTTTGCTACTTTCAGCCTTTCTTCCAACATCTCTTGAAATCATTATTAACGTAGAAACTCCAAATTAGTTTTCAAAAACTTGTATCATTATTTTGAAAAGTTCGGGAGTCTCACTATCCTATGTCTCTGTCTTTTTTGCTTTAATACCAATATTCAGCGCCATTTCCAAGGTACACTGGACGTGCTATATTATCACCAATTCTATGAATTTAACAGGTAGCAGACTACATAAACTCAAACAAGTTTCGGTCTATATCCTCCTACTTTCTTAACACCATCGGGTTGGTAGATGTATTACACAAAATGTTATTTCAAAAAAAGTGCAGCACCAATGTATTTCAATAAGATCCCTGGCGATATATTTAAAGTTCAAAATCGTTATATTTGATGGAGTTTTACATTTAAAACAACGTACAGCCACTGAAAAAACTCAATTCAAAACATTGCTACTGCATGCTAATTTCCAAGTGAACATTTACATTTAGGTAACCCCAATTCCTACCACCTAGAACTAACCTTCCTCTAGGGTAAGAAGTGCATCGTGCTTTTAATGTATTCGTTCTTCCACGCGATTCCCCTTCAAAATAGTTCTCTCAATAAAACAACGGAATATATTATTCTCAATTTGATAGAATGTTTTATGACATTCGTTGTGCCAGATTTCATTATTAAATTACATTTTGATGCTGCTCTTTTAGATGTAAATTCATTGGAAAATAAAACTTGCTCTCACGTGATCTGAGAAGAAATTTTGAAAATTCAAGAGTAAAAAAGAACTCTTGAATTTTCAAAACATATAGAAATTACAAAAATTTTGGAATTATGAAAAGATAAAGAAAGTGATATAAAAATACTCTTTTAAGCAAAAAAATCATCCCTGACACACACGTGAGCTAGTTCCTTCCTCGTTCATTACTCGAACGGTTAAAGAACCAAAGTAATTTCAAACTGAAAAAATAAAGCAGTGAGATTTTAACGAGTTTCAATGGTCTGAAGCCGGTATCCATGGAAACATTGAGTTTCAAGTTTCATATTGTGGAAGTTTGCTAAGCTAATATTAGAAAAGGGATGAAACTCAAATAAATGGCCAACATGCAACGCTCGCTAAGGTATCCTTGGGAATCAAATTTCAATCACTCAAATTGGGAATTATTCAGATAAATTTAACATCATTCCCTGATAAATCGCAAGGATTGTTTAATTCGCACCAAATCAATTGAATCGACCAATAAAAATTAACTGTTAACAATGGTTCCATAGCGCGATGAAATAGCATTGAACATTTCTCATCAAATCAATATGATAAGCGGTCGAAATCAACGGCAAAATTCCACCTTCAGTGACATTGACTTTCCAATCATTACTGATACACTGAGTCAACATATACATTGGAACAGAGGGAGTTCAATCAGTTACTTTGAACGTAATTAAGTGATTTATTACTCGGTGAAATTTGCGAGAGAGTCACATTGATAATAACGAAGGTATACAGAAAAGTATAACTAGAGAACTCATAACTGTATTCTTCCAGCTGAGAGTGGACGTTACATCAGCAATTATCCTTAAGGCGCTGGAATGATAATGCCGCATTTCTCATGAACCACACCTAAAAGGCCTGATGCTTTTTCTCGTCGTTATACCATTTCTTATAATTTTTGTGGAATGCTATGGCACAACATCGTATATCCATCCGTGGTTGAGTTAATAATTCACGAAACAGTAATTTTGCAAGATTTGGACAACAGAAAAAGTGCACCGTTCGGTTTTACAATTAGTTCTTCGGCGTTCACTCCATCCAGATTTTAAAAAATTTCATTTCTGAAAAATCGAATTTCTGACCCCCAAATTCCCCAAAACATTATAGGCCCAGTTGACAACACTATATTCCATAGTAAAATGTAGTGGTTCGACAACTTTTCCTAGGGATTCAGACGATGTTTTAGCGTGTCAATTCTATGACGTTTTGTCGTTTGGCGTATCGATCACCCCATAAATAAGAATGAATCAGTCAGTCAGTCAATCATTGGTCGGAAGGGGGTTTCAGATGGACATAGAGTTATCGGCGTCAAAAACAGGGTGCGCCCTATACACTTTGATGAGCCCGATTATTGTAATGATATCCACAGGAAGAAAACATTACGTCGAGGGTATAGAAAAGCTCCGGCTTTGCAATTATTTGATGAGAGGCTGATACTTAGTGAAAATTTATTTTAGGATATGAAGTAAAAACAATTTTCAGTTCGCCACATAAATATGTATTTGAAATTTACGGTAACTCCGTGACCATACCAGAGTCTCGACGATTCTTCAGTGCAGTGAAAAATGCTGACTCATTTTTGAATAAATATTTATGGGGAAAAGTGCAAAGTATTTTTACTTCACATCTTGGAATCCTTTGTTTATTTAAGATTTCCCTGCCGGTTACAGTGCCAAGAAGTGGGCCCACTCGCCACAGTCGCAGTAGCCAACTTTAATCTCGAGTGCATATTGAGTAAGAAAGTTGATCTGGTTCTTAGCCACCGTTGAGATTTCGTTGTTGGGAAACATTAGACTTCGGTTCCGCTATAATGATGTAAATTCTATATTTCTTCAATTAGCGAATGCACATAATCTTGCGCCGATGTTATTGAAAGCAGTATTTTCCTAAATTTACCGTTCAAAAAATAAGATACGTGTCTTACACGATGAAACATGGTACAATAGAATATACAGTAAAACTCGCTTGTAACGATCACGCATGTAACGAAATCCCGCCTATGACGATGTGACTCCACGGTCCCTTGGACTTTCCCATGGTTGCCAATGTTACCGACATACGAACGGATTATACGAACTATTTTGTTCTGTTCCTCGAAATCCCCGCTGTTACGAACTATTCTTTGGTCCCTTGGGGAATTATTTCGTCTTTTATGAAGAAATTAGAGCCATCATCGCTACTTAACCGTTCCTTTCCTCATCATCACGTGACGACGACACGACATGGTTCTACTGTCGATCTAAAAACCCTTCCCTTTAAAGCCGTTTGATAGAAATGGTGGGAAAATGGTTAATTGTTACAGATATGTTGCAATTATAAAAACGATTTGCGGAATATTAGCCGACAATCCTGAGATTTATATGGGAAAATACTTGATTATGGGTATATTGAAATCCCGTTTATAACAATATATAACGATGATCCCCTGAAATTCGTTACAAGCAATTTAAGTTAACTCTATGATGTACACGAAATTCCTGTCGAGTTTTAACTAGACTGGGAACTAATTTACATTGCGGTCAGCACCTAAACTACGCTTGCATTAAAAAAGAGATGAATCTACCCTTCTTCACTTACAGCCTTGGGCGCTGGTCCACCGAAAACAGGGCAAGAATTCTCTGGGGCATGTATTCTCATGGAGGAAGCAAAGAAGGAAGAGATGTTATCACAAGAGCACGAATTTTAGAAAAGAAACTTCCCCGGGCATCCGACGTGCACTCGCAAAAAGTTTCATCTTGAAACTAACATTTCCATAATTGTTTCAACACACATAATTTGTACCTACCTACGAGAGTGTACACAAATACAGTTGGGACGCATAAAAAGGTCAAAAAGGGTTTGCAATTCTATGAAGAATATCATTTATTAGGAAACCTCCCAGCTATTTCCGTCAGAGCGAATGCATTTTTAAGCATTAAAACATAAATTGGACGACCAAATATAATTTAAAGCTGGTAAACGTTTCCACCACCAACCCTTGTCACACATAATAACCTAAGAGATACAATGGAGACAAGGGGTAAGTATTTATTTCTCACAAAAAAGTGAGAATATGGGAAATAAACATGAATGACATGTAATGAATTGAAAAATCCCAAAGGTAGCCAAAATATATATATTTCTACATATTCGCGGTGAAATTCTAATAAATCATCACCCGCATATCATGTTGCACCTTAATATACTTATTAGGGATACTTTCTATGGCGATATTAGCATATTCCATTATTTCACATAGATTACAATATAAAATTCCCCTCCCCCTTGCATTCAACCAATATGCTAATATTCAGTGACTTGACAACAAAGTTAACAACTTAGCATTTTAGACGTACAAGTGAGCAGGCTTAAATAGTTTGTTCCTCGATAGTTCCCCTAAAATAAGTACCAATTTAGTCCTTAATACCAAAGTTATTACTCAAGTCAGTGGCGTAACTATAGGGGGGGATGAGGGGATAGATACCCCCCCCCCCAAAGCATCAGACAAGCAAAAAATATTTCACAACTTTTTTCTAGTTCTGATGTAAAATAAATGCATCGGCTTAAAGTTAAATTTTAAGCCCCACAGTGATGTAAAATGTGTTTCCTCGCCTGTCAATTTTCAAAAATATTCCCGGAACCCCATTGCCTGACGCGGGTGTCCCTTACCGTGCCCCGTGTGTCCCCCCCCCCCTCCCCAAGGCATATTCCGAGTTACGCCACTGATTCAAGCTGACCTGAAATATCAGATTTCTCAGAGGAAAAAAATCAGCACATCTTCCAATTAACAACATTCCCACTGTAAACTGTAAAGTAACATAGGAACGGTCTAGTGCTTTCCCGGCAAAAAATATAAGTGATGACTTCTCGGCTTTCATTTCATGGTATATTTTAAATTTCTCCTCCCAACGTTTCGAAGAAAGCCTCGCCCATTATATTAAGGAATCCAAGAATTCAAGTTTGGCAGAGTTCTTGCAGTAAATACCACCTAAATGTCATATTAATTACCAATTCACGCGAGCTACACGGCATTCATTATGTCTTCCACCATTAATGTTTCGCGGAAAAGCATCCTTAGTTTATTTAGGAACAGACAACACTTGAATGCACGCGACAATGTGAGGTAAATAACCTTCACCGTTGCAGGAACCTACTAAGAAAATATCAAAATCCTGCCCCTTCCATCAAACAAATACAGCCTCAAAAACAGGCAAAAATATTAATATTTACTGTCTCAAAATTCGTAAAATTACCTTTTAAAGACCTAATTCCGAGAAATTGAAAACAATATTCAGAATACCCTCTCCAAAATCTTTCAACGGTCGTTACTTGAGTTGAAAAATTTAAATCTTTTCCACTCTATGAAAGTTGCCCTGCTTCAACGAATGGTTCGGATGAGACGTTCTTTTATTCCTTCCCATTCTTGATACTTGAGTGAGCGTTTCTAAGGCATTAACCTCACGAAAATGTTCAAAATATCTTACTTACGGTTGACTCGCAATTTCCCGCAGTGTTGATTAGCAGATGCCTCCATAGCGTCTGAGTTTCACTGTGTTGGTTTCGTTGGTAACGACGGATTCGTAGGTTGATTCGTCGCCAACAAATCCCACGCGGAGAAACCTAGAAGCTATTAAGGTATCTTATATAAGATTCGAAACATTAGGAATGGTAGGAATTTCCCGAAAATTTCTACAAAAAAATACATGAAATTCATGCATGTAAGGGACCTCGTAATAAAATTAGTGGCATTAAAAGATATAATAGGGTGGTTTCCTATTATTTTTTTATTGCCTATATCGGAAGATTATTACTCCTGGAGTACGTATTTCACGCTTTTAGATTGACGATGACGATATCTATTTTTCGCGATTAAATGAAAAGTGAAAATTTTCAAGCGCGCGAAAACGCGACGGGTAAGGATATCACTCCGTGTGACGTATTTCTGGTTCCCCCTCCCGCCTTGTGAGGTGACCTTGATCGAGGCTCTGAGCGCTGATAGGACGCAGGATGCTAGAGGGTAGCTGAGTACCTTGCTGTCTGGTAGCGCTTGGCTTAAAAAAGGCTTATTAATAGCTTATCAAACGAAGAAAACTTTCCGACCTTAGCCAGTTTTAATAGGTGATTATTAAGACATGTTTCCCTGAGCTCTGCGACTCATGCATGCATTGGTAATCTCAGACGATGTATAACTCCTATCTTCTCCTATAGAAACTAGGTCCCTGTGACGTCACGTGGAGTGGTATCGCATGGGCGCCAATCTGGCCCTTTTCAAATGAGGATAAAAATGGACCATTGCCATTCGTCTAAACCGGTATTTCTAAAACGAAATAATTTGTATATTATGAATACAGTAATTGTGGGTAACAAATCGCAATCAATGCCTTTCGGTTTCTTTGATGAAGGAAACTACCCACTGGTAGCCACAATATACCTTATGAGGAAACGGTAAAAAACCTTGGAGTCATATTCGATCGAACCCTTAGCTGGAAGCCTCAAACAAATTATGCGAGGCGTAAATTTTTGGGATCACTGCATCAACTTGTCAGAGCCAGAGAAATACTTACACCCGACATACGAATTTCATTAGTTAAAACACTAGTCTTCCCCCACTTGGATTATTGTACAGCCTTATTCACTAACCAAGACGACGCAAACAATAACAGACTCCAATTGGCCATGAATTCGGCAGTAAGATTTATTTACGATTTAAAAAAATGGGACCATATTAGTAACTATTACAACCGCCTTAACTGGCTTAAGTATAAAGAGCGTCGCACCCTTCACATAATAACTCTAGCCTTTAGTGTCTTAACGACCGGTTACCCGCCATACTTGTATGAGAAATTCGTTAGAAAATCTGAGGTTCATAATATACCTACCCGTAATCATAACATTGACCTCCATATTCCAAAACATCACACGCCTCATATGAACAAATCATTCATAGTAACCGCCTCACGAATATGGAACTCTCTCCCAGCCCAAATAAGAAGCAGTACAAACATCAATAGGTTTAAACACAGCACACATGGGTTTCTGAAGAATGCCTCCTTATCCCCAAGTTAAATCTCTTTTGTTTATGTTCACTTTCTTATGTTCATATTTATTGTTTATATTCACTGTCTTATGTTCATATTTCTTGTTTATATTCACTTTCTTATGTTCATATTTCTTGTTTATATTCACTTTTTTATGTTCATATCTCTTGTTCATATTTCTTTTGTTTGTCACCTTAAATTTTGTAATTAGTGTGTTATATCTGAGTGCGATTATTTATTTTTTGTCGAAAATATTGTATTGTTTTTTTTTTTCATGCACTAGACGATATGCACTGTTCACATTTGTCTGTATATGTATATAAACTGTGACGGAACAGGCCCGTTTCCCTGCCAGCCCGTCGACCCGTCTCAGCCCTCACGCCCCCGAGTGTTACCCCCTCCTTCTTTCCTTCCCCGACAGCTCGCCACTCCGAAATCTGGTTTCGGTAGAATGTGATTTTGGGAAAAATATTGCAGAAGAATACGATCTTAGATCGTTTATTAGGGCGCCACCCAAAACCGCGGCCCACGAACTAGCTTTGCCGGTAGAAGCAAGGACGTTCCAAACTCCCAGGATTAAATAATTGTTAATACGGGTGGACAATATGACAATGCGGACACTGGTTGTTTGACTCACGCACGGACAAGGGTTTGAGGATCCGACGAATGAACACTGACCTTTTACATTATGCACAAAAATCACCATTTATTGTTGAGACTTTGGCGAAAACAACGAAAAACCATCAACGCACTGATGAAAAATCACCCTTGAACAATACTAAGCCTAATCTACAAACTAATGATGGATGAATGAACACAAGCAAAAAGACGAAATACCCTTGATGACACAAAGAAATAAGAATTGAAAAGCCATTACATGTTCCTCGTCTGCCTCCTGGAAAGACGGGAAATTATGATACATTAAATTGCCCTTATTTACGGGCGTAAGACGTGCAATCAATAGTCCTTTTCTGTTCAATTAACTATTTAAAAACTCGGTGCAGTTATTGACTTTTTGCAGTCTCGCATGAACTCTTGCGAAAGTGACTTGATTGGTCTTTACATGAATCACCGGTATTTGGATGAAGTAGACGGACTTTAGAGTGGTAATCTTTACCCTCTTGGTACTGCTTGAAGCACTTGGGAATGTGATAATACGGGAATAATTACTGGAGATTGATACTTATGGGCATGGCAGTCTGTGGTTCCCGACGACTCCGTCGCCAGCGATTCGGGGAGCTTTTTGGCTGCTCCGGATGAAAACGGCCCACAAGCGCAGCGACGGCCTCACTTTCGGCACAGATGTCGCCTTCTCAAACGCCTGGGCCAGCACCTTTATCCGTGCTCCGGAATCAGAAACTGCTCCACTTCCCCCGGTCGCTCTCCGTCACACACCTCTGCAATCACAGCCGTTGCCTTTCTTGGGTCTCCTTCCCTCTCACAGCTGAGCATTGACTGCCAGCTCCCAATTATGTGCTCTCTCTCTGCTGGTACCTCGAGACAGGCTTGTCTCCCTCTCCACCAACAGACCAGTACCGTGTCCGTTCACCAACTGACTTCATCCCCACTTCTCCTCCTACCACGTAACCTCGCTATTCCCGATTTTTCCGTTACGGAAAGCTGACACACGTCACTCACTTTGAATTTTAGCCAATCACGTCACTGCACAAGTGGCGTGATCGCCTTACATCCTATGGGTACAATTGAATGGGAACTAAAACCATGGTATTTTACCGTCTTATACTACATGAAGGTCAGAGTCACTTCGCCCGATCCACGTAATCTTCCACGGGGAAGATCGTAGCCGCGTGAGGCGCGCTGACATGGGACGAAAAGAAAAAATATCGTGACCACCCGTCACAAAGCCCCCCAGCGTGAATGAGTTTTTTTTCCGAAAAAAAAAAACGAGTTCACGTCTCAGAAACGAAAAATAAATACCCAATGAACAATTTTCAAGCACGAATGATAATAAAAATACAGACAAAGAAAATTCACTTGGCATGGGCTGCTCAAATTAAATTTTATGCCCGATAAGGAATTAAAGAATATGCATTGAACGTTCCTAGTCTGGATCCGTCCTCTCTTTCCAACATATAAGCATTGTGGCCTGCCTGGCCTGAGATCCTGAAGGGTCCCGTAAATAAATGAAAAAATTTATGAAAAAGTCCCAATTTCGTATCGGACACCCTTGGTGTCCTCAAGAGTACAGAGTCTCCAATTTTGAATTTAGAAAAAACCCTTTGCTGATGCTTTACCCGCCGTTTCGCGGACTTCTTTAAGTTTCTTGTGATTAACTTCACAATTGATCTACGACCCATTATTTTATCCTTCGGGAATAGTAAGCCATCGGGGAAGCGATTTGGGGTTTTTTTTTACCGAAATGGGCTTCAAATTCTTGATAGGTTTGAGGCAATGGAAATAGCGCGTTTCCCCAAACTTTCGCGTTACCAGATAGCATTTGGTAAAACAATTGTGGCTTTAATGCCTCCGGAACTGCTGCTAACGAGAAATAATTTTTTACGTCTCGCAAAAATGCTATGGGATGTTCATTATCTCGCGCGGAGAAGCGGGGTTTGTTCACAGCTAGAATATGATTCGAGAACTCTGTGGAAATAGCCCCCCTTCCCTCTATGGCCGCGATCTTAGCCTCAATCGCACTGACCCTCTCATCATTCCTTTCGTCGGGTTCGCGACGAACATGCTCTAATGCGTCCGTACGCGCGTTAATCTGCCTTGCTTCTGCCTCAATTATTTTATGACACTCATCATGAACATCTTTCAATTTTACTTCGACGGTTCCCACTCTATCATTGACTTGGGCTATCTCTCTCCTGAGACGACCATTATCAGTTTCTGCCTCTCGTTGTAGGTTGGCAATATCGCGGGACATAGTTCCTATCTTCTCACTACATTGATTGAACGCTAACCTACATTTTGATCGCATTTCACCGACGGTATCGCGCATCCTATCTTCAAAACACTGTAGTTTACGCTCAAAACTAATTTGGATAGCTTCTTGGCCTTTTTGCATAGTTTCATGGTTATTTTGTATTTTACTTTCTAAACTAATTTGGCCTTTTTGTGTAGTTTCATGGTTTTTTTGTATTGCCTGCATTATGGACATCAATATATCATTATTACATGATCTAACCTGCGGCTGTATCACTTCTAAGGATTCGTCCTTATGATCGGCACGCTGTTCCTCTTCCCGATACTCCGATTTATCCAAAACCATTCCCTGTATACAATTCGCTAAATCATCGGTGTCTGAATTCTCACTTCGCTCTTCCGATTCCTCGTCTTGAATCACCCCACTCTCCCTATACTGGGTAAAAGCTGACCCCTTTTTCTCGTCTGCCATTCCGTATCTTTCGCAATTCATAAAAAAAAAAAAACAAAACACAACTGACTCTCCTCTAAAGGCATGTGTCACTGCCTCTACCCCGTCAATCTCACCATCCGCGTCAAAAACTGTGGCCAAACTCTCCACCTAGTTGAATGCCAAAAATTGTCGTGATCGCCAAAATCTGTGGCGGATCGGGCCCACCGCGTTGGTACGCCAATTAAACTGTGACGGAACAGGCCCGTTTCCCTGCCAGCCCGTCGACCCGTCTCAGCCCTCACGCCCCCGAGTGTTACCCCCTCCTTCTTTCCTTCCCCGACAGCTCGCCACTCCGAAATCTGGTTTCGGTAGAATGTGATTTTGGGAAAAATATTGCAGAAGAATACGATCTTAGATCGTTTATTAGGGCGCCACCCAAAACCGCGGCCCACGAACTAGCTTTGCCGGTAGAAGCAAGGACGTTCCAAACTCCCAGGATTAAATAATTGTTAATACGGGTGGACAATATGACAATGCGGACACTGGTTGTTTGACTCACGCACGGACAAGGGTTTGAGGATCCGACGAATGAACACTGACCTTTTACATTATGCACAAAAATCACCATTTATTGTTGAGACTTTGGCGAAAACAACGAAAAACCATCAACGCACTGATGAAAAATCACCCTTGAACAATACTAAGCCTAATCTACAAACTAATGATGGATGAATGAACACAAGCAAAAAGACGAAATACCCTTGATGACACAAAGAAATAAGAATTGAAAAGCCATTACATGTTCCTCGTCTGCCTCCTGGAAAGACGGGAAATTATGATACATTAAATTGCCCTTATTTACGGGCGTAAGACGTGCAATCAATAGTCCTTTTCTGTTCAATTAACTATTTAAAAACTCGGTGCAGTTATTGACTTTTTGCAGTCTCGCATGAACTCTTGCGAAAGTGACTTGATTGGTCTTTACATGAATCACCGGTATTTGGATGAAGTAGACGGACTTTAGAGTGGTAATCTTTACCCTCTTGGTACTGCTTGAAGCACTTGGGAATGTGATAATACGGGAATAATTACTGGAGATTGATACTTATGGGCATGGCAGTCTGTGGTTCCCGACGACTCCGTCGCCAGCGATTCGGGGAGCTTTTTGGCTGCTCCGGATGAAAACGGCCCACAAGCGCAGCGACGGCCTCACTTTCGGCACAGATGTCGCCTTCTCAAACGCCTGGGCCAGCACCTTTATCCGTGCTCCGGAATCAGAAACTGCTCCACTTCCCCCGGTCGCTCTCCGTCACACACCTCTGCAATCACAGCCGTTGCCTTTCTTGGGTCTCCTTCCCTCTCACAGCTGAGCATTGACTGCCAGCTCCCAATTATGTGCTCTCTCTCTGCTGGTACCTCGAGACAGGCTTGTCTCCCTCTCCACCAACAGACCAGTACCGTGTCCGTTCACCAACTGACTTCATCCCCACTTCTCCTCCTACCACGTAACCTCGCTATTCCCGATTTTTCCGTTACGGAAAGCTGACACACGTCACTCACTTTGAATTTTAGCCAATCACGTCACTGCACAAGTGGCGTGATCGCCTTACATCCTATGGGTACAATTGAATGGGAACTAAAACCATGGTATTTTACCGTCTTATACTACATGAAGGTCAGAGTCACTTCGCCCGATCCACGTAATCTTCCACGGGGAAGATCGTAGCCGCGTGAGGCGCGCTGACATGGGACGAAAAGAAAAAATATCGTGACCACCCGTCACAATATTTATTTACTTTTTTCTTTTATTTATCTATCTCAAAGTGAAATGTAGAAAGCTGTACTTATATTTTCTCATGGGCCCCAGTGCCTACGAAAATAAACGATATTATTATTATTATTATTACCCTATTATGACGAATGCTAAAATGTTCTCATGTCTTAATTTGCAACGTAAATGCACATAAATTACCGTCATTATTAGCATTTTTTAGCATTTCAGCAGCAAACCGCAGGAAAAAAACGAAACATTAAAGTTAAGAAATTCAGTAAATCAATTGAGATAATGCAGCACACACCTCATACTGTATCAGCGAAAAATTAATAGAATCATCAAGTTAAGATTACTCTAACAGTGATAAATGAACTCATATAAATTTTACCCAAAATATGAGCTTAATTTTCATTAATAATATCATTATGGACACCTGAGTAGTATAAAAATCGATGCTCAATAAAGTAACAAGGATATTACTAACCAGATATTTTAGATCCCTAGTAAGAAATATGTATCATACATCATACCAAATTTATTTTACGAATAAATACAATAAGCGTATTATGACTTTCAGATTCGTAGAATTTTTATTATTATTTTAGGTATTTAAACAAATTAATATTCCGAACATTCTCAAGAAAAAAGTTACAACAACTTTTGAGCAGCACTCACCCCGATATACAATGACGACCAAGAAAACCAATTTAATTCCCTACACAAAGCTTC
Source organism: Ischnura elegans (assembly GCF_921293095.1). Lineage (NCBI taxonomy): Eukaryota > Metazoa > Arthropoda > Insecta > Odonata > Coenagrionidae > Ischnura > Ischnura elegans. Next base: position 80,829,366 of record NC_060252.1, on the reverse strand, counting down.
TCTAAGCCAAGGAACCTTTTATCATCAAATACACCGGGAAAAGATAAATATTACACTGCACGCCTTGTTATTTCTTCTCGAAAGAAAATGAGGATGAAGGTATCAGAAACTGAGATTCAATATATTTGCTAGGAAAAACATGGGATAAAAATATAAACATTCAACCCAAAACAAAGCGTAGTGTTCCGCTAAATAAATACACGGCAAAGGTGTGTTTAAAACTGCAGAACTGGACATTTCAAGTGGCCACTGAGAAATGAAAAAAGCGTAAGAGAATTCATCGTAAGCCATCAACGTAGAACGTAGGTTAGCGCTGACTGGCTGGACACAGAGAGCCACCCACGAAAACTGCCCAGTGAATATGGAACCCGGTGAATATGGAAGATTGGCGAACGGTGACTGAATTCGTATTCTCATTTTCATTCGCTAGCTATTTCGCCAGAAAAGCTTCGCTTCGACCCTCTCGCGACGATAAAGTTATTCTAGTTCTGTCTGGCGGGCATACAGGGAATGTAAACATTCGCCAAGAGCGAATTTCGCTAGCGACGACAGTGAAGTCGCTCTAACAACTTGCCGAAAGAATTGATGAGAGAACGACTCGTGATTTTATTACAGCTATATGCCATTATTATGTTACATTTTTGATCCCAATTAGTTTAACTGTTATTCAAATGCTTGGCATACAGTCTGTGTGTTGATTTACTCGTCTTGGCGTTCTGTGTAAATCAATAGATGGGATTAAAGTGGGTTTTCATTTGAATGAACCGCGAAGCTTTTGTCTGGCACCGTATTGTGTTATTGTGGGAGTGCTGTTATTCTGAGCTTATGAATGTGTCGGATTTCCAGAGAAAACTTGTTGTTTCGGTTCTTATGCTCGTGAAAGCTTCATCGGAAATAATAACAAAGAGACTGACAGGAGTATTTCATATAGGAGCATGCCTTCAAGTATATGAAGTAGTGGTGTAGTGTATAGCACGGCTATTTACCAATCTCAATTCTATGAGGTCGATTCCTGCCATAGTAACTTTTTTCTCTCCACCATAAGAAAAAGGTTCACATACTATGGCTTTCATCTTCAGAGGAAAGTCACTTGAAGTTGTCAAAATAATTTCTATGCAAAGGAAAATCTATCATCAGTTGTTCAGCTCTTATAAAGACTCACTTAATCTCACTATTATGCTGGTTATGCTATGCTATTTATGTCTGGTAGAGCTCCTGGCAGGATATAATGTGCGGTACGCTGTTATGCCGCCTCTGGTGTTCATCCGGCATCAGCAAATTATGTTTATATGAGAATATTTGACTGTATTTGGTAACTATTCTTCCCTAAAATCTTATCCTTGCCTTACATACGTTCCTTAGCGTACGAAAAGGTGCTTATCATTTTCTTCCGTAAGTAAATCATAAGAAACAGATATCTCTCTTATTTTGTGCCATCTGGGTTAGGTTAAAATTGAAAATATTAACACATAAGTTTCACCGGAGTGACTTTTGGACTCATCGTTTACATCTACGAAAAAGATCAAAAACAAGTAGATCGGTTTAATGTTCAATTATTGAAAACGACTAATGAATAAGCAATATTGTACAACAATAATTAATGTAACAATTTGATAGTCTCACGCAATAAACAAAAGATGGAAATGTATATTTTAAAAATACGATTTTAACTTACCAACGTGCTTCGCTCTCTTCAATTGCTTCGGACTACGGTGGCAGAGTGTTGATCGCTGAAATTATCTCGTGCCCATTGATTTATGGGTATTCGTCATTGCCTACGTCACAGTATTTCGCCAAGAGAACGAAGTTACCCGAACTGAAGCGATAGGCGGAGCGAAAAGAACGAGAATAATCCCGGAGAAAATTTTCCCTTCGCTTCGAGTTGCCGTAGCGAAGCGGAGACTCGGGCGAAAGGAGAACCAGAATCACCGCCCAGGAGGCCACTTCGCAGCACTCACTTTTATCGCGGCCTGTGTCCCAATAATAGAATTTCATCAACCTCCTGGCCAAAGACAGGATCCTTTTTTTATTAAAATGTCTTACATAGACGATTGGTGATTGGAATATACTCTATGCAGATTGGTTTCAGCCCTTTCATAGCAACAATAAGATTTTCAATAATAGGTGCACCATCTTGGAAAACTAATAGTTTTATTTTGGTGACTTCTTTTCATTACACGCCAATTTTATCACATTTTAAAAGTTAACACCTGGCAAATGACTAACTTGTAACTTTTATAATAAAGCAATTTTAGCATAGGACCAGATCTATATAGATAGAAGGAGACTTTGACTGTTGATTCATGGGATACATAAGGCAAAGGGTAAGTTGTGTCATAAAAAACTTCACAAGGTCAAGGTGTGAACCCAGGCAGTAATGGAAATATTTTAGAAAAACAGGAACCTCATAATAATACCACACAGGAAAGAGATAAGAAGGCTACCGATTTCTTGTGAACGAATGATTATACTAACGTAGTACTATTACAAACGGGGACCCCAGCGTGATTGTATGAAAATATTGTCCCCGCTTGAGCAGGGAACAGCGGTAAATGAACGAGTTATTAAATCTTCATGCTTTATTTTAACCCAATCCTAGCTAGCTGCAAACGGGAGTTTACTCTACCCATTGACATAATTTAATTATTTTGAAATCATAACCTCAATTCCTAGCTGTTGCTACAAAATTACTTGAAAAAAATACTCAGTTTTCTTATAGTATAATCAAATGCTTATGATACTATAGAAATCAAGAATATACGGGAGAATAGGCTACCTTTCAGATATGCGTCCGTCCCAAATTATGCAACACAGGTTATTGTAAAAATTTCTCGAGGCTGCGTAAGTATTTCAATTTTCTCAGGTTAATTAGGATAGGACAAAATAGGACATGGCTTTCACAGCTCCAACGTAAGGTTCCAAACCCACTTCACCTGGGCTCGCTTTCATCGCATTGGTAAACACTCATTATCGCACAATAAATTTATAAATTTCACATATATTTACTTTTGGACGACCGGGTTCATCGCGGTGCGACCGGATGACGTCACACCGGGACGAACCCGCTCGTCCAAAAGTATATATTTGTGAAATTTATCATTTTTTTTCAAATGAAGATTTCACCAAGAGGCGCCTCAAACTATTGATTATCTCACTTTACTCCCTCGACAGTGAAACGTACGCAGAAGCTGGTAGTAATTAATATTTAGTGACTGAATGACTACGGCCGACTCTCTCTTTCACTACTAAGTGTTACGAAGAAAAGATTAGTTGCTTCGATCATCCATGAATGAGGCTCCGAAAGTAAAAACTTGACTCAAAAATTGGTAAACTGTGAACATTAATTTTCGCGAAGGAAACCTCAGCAGGTGGCACGTTTGCACAAAACAGCGGACGTAGCCCAATCGCAGCACGGGAGAGCGCGAAATGGAAAAAAACTCATAAAACACCGGATAAAATCCGCTGGAAAACACAGAAATGAAAGAGTGCTTCACAGAGGAGGCAAGTCTAAAAGACAAACTTCAAGAGAGCCGGAACCGCTAGTGGAGTAGGAGAAAGAACAACTATGAGGAGAAAAATTTAACTTGAAAGAAAAATTTTTCTTCATCTAGCGCAAGAAGGGCAGCGAAGCTTCAAGTCGGCCGTCACCCCGCTCCGTGAGATGAAGTATTTGCAGCTTGCTGCTCTCCCTCACTCTCCTACATTCGCTCGAGTGAAAATAGGCCGAAGCTTAGGAGAGGAGTGAAGATAGGAGATGTAGTGGGAGGGATTCGTTTTATTGTGTCTTGGCTCTAATTTCATTCATCTTTACGATATTAAAGACGATAAGTTGTTGATTGTTGAAGCATATAATCGAAAACTCAAGTGCATCTATGTATTAGATGACCAATTATTGGTTTACCTCTCGAAATTAACGTAAAACATATCATAAGTAGCCAATTTCCAATGAGGATTGATAGACCAAAGGCCAATGCCATAAAAAAGATGATAGACAATCAGTGACCATCGTCAATAGACTCCCATGACACAATATACGACTGTCAAAAATGATCTATCATAAGAGAAAACGTATACTCACATTATGAAATACAATTTATATTACAATTTATTTAATTTTATTAGTTATTACTACGTAGCGTTGATCGTGAAAAACGATAGTGAATTCAATCAGCATTCTATTCGTACCTATATTTGTAATAACTGTAATTGGAACAGTGAACGACAGCAGAAAATGACCATTCATAAGAAAAAAAAACAATGTTAAAGTTCTGAAACACGAGATGTACCACAACTGATTTTATTGTGTAGTATAGCAAACTACGTAGCGTTGAAAGGTAGCATCGAGGATGAATACGCTCAGCATTTTATTTGCACCTATACTTGTAATACTTTTCTCATTTAAGTTAAATATAACTTGCATTTTAAAACAAAACATTGAATTAAGCTCAATTACTAGCGCAGATTTATTTATAGAGATAATAGGAAACCATAGTGTCTACAAGAAAAAAACTTTTTGCCACATGCATTATCGTGCCATAACATCTTGATATCACGGGAAGCTACCTAAGAATGAATGTTGTGAAAAACTTCCACACGATTTAAACTTATAAATCTCATCCATTTTCAAAATGAAAGAACATAAATGGTAATTTCAACATTTTTTAATTCCAAAACTCAACAACCGACCAAGGTTTCAACACATTGTGTTGAAACGTCGGTTCGATGGTCGGTGGTTTCATCATGGATACATATAAATTCAGCTTAGTAATACCACTTGTCTGTTTCCACACACTTTCATTTAAACCAACCATGGTTTCGGCAACTCGCGCCATTATCAAGGTATATGGCCTTGGGTGACAGCCTTTTTATATTGGTAGAGTTTTTCAGGAGGGGGGGGGGTTATTGGGGTGTATTCATTCCAAGGTTAATGATGACGTCAATGGGCGATGGGTGGGAGGTAGGGTAATGTTCAACTTGGAGTTAAACGCCATCAAAACCATTGCGGTAAGGAATGGATTTGACACACATTTAATAAACAGAATCTTAGAATATTCTAGACGGAAAAAAGCTCTTAATATGATAGCCCGCAAATCAGATAATAGAGACAAACCATCTAACTGGAGAAAGATACCATTTATCCAGAACATTTCTTTTAAACTTGACGAGATTATTTCAAATGACAAAACGAAAGTGGATTTATAATCCATTGACACTAGGTAAATTATTGTTTAACTCTAAAGACGCATATTGTAATGATAATAAAAGTGGAGTGTATGATCTGATTTGTGACGATTGTGAAACCAAATATATTGGCCAGCCTGGGAGGAGTTTTAAAACGAGAATGAGAGAACATAGATGATGTTTTTTAAATAACGACGACTCATCAGGAATTGCAAGACATTTAAATGACGAATACCACTGGTGCAATTTTGATGCAAAAATTTTACATCTATGACAAGGGACGGAAACTGGATTTCTTAGAACAGTTTGAAATTGTTAATTGCCCCGCTAATTTTAAATTATGTAACGAATATATGTTCCCATTCCACTCACGCCTCCTGAACATTACCCTACCTCCCACTCATCGCCCATTGACGTCGTCATTAACCTTGGAATGAAAACACCCCAATAACCCCCCTCCTGAAAACTCTACCAATATAAAAAGGCTGTCAACCAAGGCTATGTCCCTTGATAATGGCACGAGTTGCCGAACCCATGGTCGGTTTAAATAAAAGTGTGTGGAAACAGACGAGTGGTTTTCCTAAGCTGAATATCAAAGTTAGCCAACGTATCACGCCGGACACTGTTTCTTTTGATACATAGAAATTCCACAAAATAAAGCCAGAAACGAGTTTATGTATTCATTTTCAAGTCCCAGTAAGGGCTCAACAATTTAGGGAAATTTCTGATTTTAACGTAATAAATATTTTACTATGAAAGTACTGCTATCGGGTTTCCAACCGGGTCAGGGTCTGCATTATGTTGTCCGACATTCCAAAAATGGAAGACCAAAGGTTACTGGGACAGAGTAAAGAAAGAAACAATATAGTTCCGGCTCCATCCCAATAACACGAATATAGGTTAAGGACTCATCCTAAGTAACACTTGGAACCAGGGATGGCAAGTGAAACGAAACGAAAGTTTTGTTTCGAGCCGGTGCGAAACAAAAATACGAGGCCCAGGTTTAGTTTCGTTCCCGCACAAAATTAAAATCACCAAGGAGTTTATGAAGGATCTAAGGTTTTCCCGGCGAATAGAGTGGAGGAAGAGTTCTCGGGTTTCCAGCCGGGTCCAAGGGTTTTTCTGCACCGGCGTTTCGAAGGCTAAGTCTGCTAAGCCTCCGAAACGTCGGTGCAGAAAAACCCTTGGACCCGGCTGGAAACCCGAGAACTCTTCCTCCACCAAGGAGTTTAGTTTCGGCCCGGGACGAAACCTTACTCTCAAAAACGAAAATAAATTAATCGAAACTCCGCAGCCCATGATTAAGTTTCGATCCCAGAAGTTGATTGGAGGGAATAATAGGGAAAAGTTTCGACCCATTATGCGTGACATACGTGTGGAGAGGTTAAAACATTGAGATTAAAAATCCAATGGCGGTAGGCCGAACCTCTGCTTCATTCATCATACTTTGTACTCGGTACGTGGGTCGAAACTAAACCGTTCGAAGGTGAAGCACGTGTTCCTTGCGAATTAGTTTTGACTCCTATTTTGTTTCAACCCTGATTTTGGCTCCCCGGATTCAAATCCGTTTTGTTTCTAGATTTCCATCCCGGGCATGAAACTTTTAAAATTTTACTGGTTTTGACTTTCGTGTCGTTTCACTTGCCATCTTTGCTTGGAACCATACCATAAAAAAGCGGAATAGTCCACACCAAAACGCACCAACCACGAACCACCTTGGCGAAGGAGAATGGTATAGATACCGAAAAAAAGTGATATCGGCATCATCAGCCCTGAAGATGCTGGAAAAGTCTCCCTGTGAAACGTTGGACAACATCATTCCGACCCTGACCCGGTTTGAAATCCGAGAGCAGTTCATTCAAGGTATCCAAGCTCAAATATTCCTCATATTTAAATACGATCTAATAATAAATCAGGCTCTCTATCTCCCTATTAAGTGTTACGGAAGCTTAATCACGTTGTTCTAGCCTTAAAGAGAATGAAAGAAAGGGATTCTCACTAAAATTAATCACGAAATCAATGAGAGAGAGAAAAGTATTCGGAAAATACCCTGAGCTGAGCGGAAGCATTTTTGAGGAGTAAATGGGTGTCTCACACGCGGGGGACCCTCCAGGGGATCGGAAAGAAGAGAGGAAGCAGAGGGAGATGGAAGAGAAGAAAATACGGAAGAGAAAAGAGGGAGTTAAAGGGAGGGATATATTCACAATGTGATGGGATTGCATGTTAAACAGGGGGAGCAGTACCTCTTTGCTCCTTCCCCCATCTTAGGATGAATCTTGTGAAAAACGTCCACGCAATTGGAACTAATAAACCTCGGCCATTTTCAGATTCCCGATAGGCTTCAAAAATATAGACTAATTTCTGATTTTAATATAATAGGTACATATTTTAATAAGCAACCCGAAGCGAACAAAAATTGTTATTGCGGATCAAGTCCTGGAGCAAGTGTCGCACTTCCAGTACTTAGGATGCGATACAACATATGACGAGGACAAAGATATTATAAATAAAGTTAATACTTCCCAGAGAATATGTGGCACAATTAAAAGAACTATAAAAAAACGAGAAAAGAGACACAAATAAAATTTTATAAAGCGATGGCAGTCCCTTCTGTACTCTACGGATCAGAATGTTAGGTACCAAAAAAAATGACTTAAGTCAGTTGGCATCATTGGAAATGAAATTTTTAAGATCAGTGAAAGGCTGCACAATATTGGAAAAATTAAGAAACACTCAAATTAGAGATGAACTGGGTGTCCAGGCAGTCATTGATAAACTACAAGACCACAAACACAGATGGAAGGAGCATATACTTCGAATGCCAAATGAAAGGATTCCAAAACAAGCAATGAAATATCAACCATTTGGCAAGAGAAGTATAGGAAAACCAAGAAAAAGATGGTAATGTGCAGCCGGAACAGGCTTAGTAGCCTAATCCTGGAAGGAAGAACAAGACATATTTTAATATGTTAAAATTATAATGCAGGCTCACTGAACCGATTAAGGAAGATTAACCACATTGCTCTATCCTCACAGATAATGGAAGGAGGGAATTGTTTCTAAATTTAACCCTTTCACTATCTTTTTAACCTCTCAATTAAAATTGACAGCCATTCGGGTCCTCTTCCTGAATGGCTATCAGTGGTGGTGAAACACTGTATTTATACGCTCAGCCTTCCTGAGGATTACTAAGTTGCAAACCCTTACTTAAGATCTTGAGCATTAAAAGAGTGAAGGCTTCAGATGAAGATGGCAGAAGGTAGAGGATGGTTTCATGGTATTTTACATTTTATACTACCTATAATTAAATAACTTGTAGTTTACGGCAGGTTTTCCAACTTAAGACTGCGATGAGAGAAAGAAAAGTATCTGTAAAAGGCCTAAACTGAGCGGAAAAGGAACAGTTTTGAGGAACAAATGAGTGTCTCACACCCTCAAGGCCAAGTCTTCAACCCGCCGCACCCAGTCGTATGCGGCCCACTGAATCATTTTTCATGGCCACTTGAGACTAAAGAATACATTATATCACGCCGCAAAATATAAAATATATATCGCCACTTGTCAAAAATAAACAATGTCAAAGACTTTATTGATTGATTGAACTTTTAAAGCACTTTATTGCACTTTGAAATTCTACGTTCATTTTTTAAATTCTATTGATGCGGTAGTAAATTGACGTGGAGCACTGTGGCCTTCTTGACAATGTGAAATAGATTTTCGCCCCTTTGATTAAAAAAAAGTTGAAGACCGCTGATCTAGGCGATCGAAAAGAAACGAGGAAGCAGGCGGAGATGGAAGAGAAGAAAAGAAGACAAGAGAGAGAAGAGGGAGTTAAAGGGAGAGAGATATTCACAATGTGATGGGACTGCATGCTAAAGAGCGGAGAAGCACCCCAACCTTCAGAAGACTAAGAAGTCCGTGGCAAGGGAGACATCTGGGGTGTGGGTGGAGCAGCTGAAGGAGAGGATCTGGGCACTGCGGGTGGTTTTGGAGGGAAGCTGCCCACCCGCCACGGAGAGAACAATAGCCTTGGCGATGGAGACCCCGCGGTCTTCTTCCGTATTGGATTTGATGCAGGGCCTACGACGTAGTCACGGGAGGAGGGAAATGGGTGTGGGGTTGGAGGGAAGCTAGCTCTGGGCGGTGAGCCTCTTGAGGTCTGGCGGAGATTCTGAGGACGTGCTATGCTAAGAGGACGTATCATCGCCGCTCGCCTCACTGGCCATTTTTCCTGACCAAAACCTTGCATGGAACTCCGGTCATCACGTTGAAACTTTTAGTGTGTGTCGAATAGACCCGAGACAATTTTTAACTTGAGCGTAGCATTTAAAATTTTTACCTCGGTAACACTACGGTGACTAGGAATTTCACTCGAGTAGGGGTCCAAACCAGGGTTCTAAGTAGAGGGTTTTTTAACCAATTTTAACGCTTTTTATAATCCAAAAAACTTCATTTTCCAAAGAAATCTTTTGTAAATTCAGGGTTTCTCAATATTTTTAATCAATTAAAATTATCATTTTTAATTTACAGAACTAATTGCTATTGAATAATGAAAAAGATAAAATGGATTGACCGTGTAAGTAATGAGTATATGCTGAGAATAATGGGAGCGTTTGACTTTACACAAGATCAGTTGTTTCATGCAGCGCTTTGAGCTACAGGAAATTTCAAGCTTTAATCACCCACAGCATGAGTACCCTAAATTTGCTTGTCGATCTCGAATGATGAAGCGTTAATAACATCGAAAATATTTTTATTATTATTTATGATTTACTTGTAAATAAAGATAAAATTGATCGACCGTGTAAGAAACAAGGAAATACTAAGAATGGTGGGAGAAAAGAGAATTCTTATAAAAACCTTAAGGATAAGGCGGGATAACTAAGTTGGCTAAATTATTAGACCAGATGGCCTGATGAAAGCAATCATGAAAGGACAGGTGGAAGGGACAGCTCCGAATGAGTTGCATATGATTGGTCATAAAGGATGTAAAAGAGAACAAATGCGCAGATTAGAGGAGGCTAGAGGATAGAAGAGAGGAATGGAGACCTGCGTCAAACCAATCTTAGGATTTTTGACTAATGATGATGAAAATACAGAAAATATTTGGTTTAGTTCCAATAAGTTAAGAGGACGAATCACTGCCACCTACTTCCTACGTCATATTCCCTCACCTATCACTGACTTGAAATCAACGTGGCCACGTTTCCACCACGCCACCAACGTCACAACGCTACATTTCCAGGGTACATGGAATATAACTTAGCCAACATTTACCCGAACTCATAATTAAAAAAATATACTTTTTCACCTAATTTTAAAATTTACTTCACCGCAAAGCAGCCATTCCAGATATGTCCTTTGCTTAGTAAACAAAAATTATTTATAAACGTGCTGAATTCCTAGTCGTAATTTCATACATTTTTCAATTCTTTGGTATAATTTATTCATGCTCATAATTTTCATAATTTTTTATTTATTTAAAATCAACCATAACTAGCAACCGTAAGAAATCAGTGTAACTGGCTAACACACCTGACCTGCAATCGGAAGATCCGGGTTCGAATCCCGGCTTAGTCAAATATTTTTTCATGGCGAACTTCATCCGTTGTTGTATTTAACTTTGCACCCGTGCGCGTGACTGCGTACAAAGTCACTTGTTCCTGCAGTGCTTTTACATATTAAGAAGTTCATTTGATTTTCCACTAGAAGTCAGCACAGAACAGAGACTCACTTGTATCCCTTGGCAACTAAGTCTTTGTACATTTCTTCTATCATTTTCTGTACCTAACGCTGTTTCGAAAATAAAATCACTTCGTTTTTAAAACTATCAACTCCGGTTATGAAATCCGATTTAAGATTTCACACACTACACTTGGATTCATATTCAATAAATACACTATTCCACTATATTGTTTCTTATCCACTTACCACAGTTCTTAAGGCCATATGCAAATGAATCTCGGGGGGGATCGGGTTGGTGTGGTGGCTAGAGTGTTGGCTTCCCACCCGACGGCCTCGGGTTCAAATCACGGCGGTGGCAGAGATTTTCAGATACTGCCCGATCCCTGCTTGAATGTTGTGTAGAGGAAGTCACTTGTTCCTGCATTACTTTGTAACTATGTTCACACCATAGCGCATCAAGTACAAACTAGTATTCTGTAATTTTAATATATATGACGATGCTACTTAGCGGAGTAAAATAATGTACAACTATTATAATTTAGTAGAAAACTGCGGATATGCAATTATGAATACAAGTAACTTCCACGAAGAGAAGCCTGACGTTGTTAAACATATTTATTCATGGCTCACATATGAAAATTTGACCTAGTGGGTACACTCTCAAAGGCAAATTTACAGTTGTTATGTACACAGAAAAAATTTGGACTAAGGTCCCTTCTATATGCTCTGAAATTTACGACTCGATACTTCAAGCTTTAAATAAGCGCAGGAAGAAAAACGCACACTACCACCCTTCGTCTCTATGAGGAAATTCCCAACTGCTCACTCCATAGGTAATTTCTACGAAACCATCATTAGCACAAAGCTCACGTTATCACGTTGAGAATATAGAATTTCCAATATGGTAGACGAGTTGGGATGGGAAACTTTACAACATCGTAGAGCTAAGTATTAGGTACACCGGGGTAAGTGTAAATTGGGGGGAAGTGGAACCTATAGCTATTGTCGCGTAGATAATATATTTAAAGTGGCGCTCCTTGGGAGATTTTCATTATTCCACTTTTGATAATACGCGGGAATCGTTGTCAACCGAACACTCTCGGTAGAGATGCTGAAATACACTATTAATTGGAAATGCATCATATCTGCTCATATATCATCAAGTGCGGTACATCATTTTAAGATTACCACACCAAAAATTTAGGGATTACATTGAGATTAAAGAAGTAAGTATGGGTTAAAGAATATCTTAACATGCTACTTGAGTGTGGTAGATTAAATTCTGTTATGAACGAAACCAGTATAGGTTCCTCCTGCCCCAGATTATATCGCCACTGGGGCAAGTGTAGCCCATTAGTTTCTACTTCCCCCATCAAATATAAGTAATCAAATAATTTGTTTTAGAAAATGTTCGGATATTTCCTTTTCGCAGTTGGGTAATTGCTGTAGAAAGTTATGAACCACAGGTGTATACGAGCTGGTTAAATTTGCAACAAAGCCAAAACGAAATCATTCATCATCTCTCATCAACAGTGGCCCTTGCTCCTTACGAGCTCTTCCACCTCCATCATCATAAGAGACTTTGTTCGAAGAATTCATTCAACATCTACATTTCATTGGCCCAACATTGAGGAAAAAACTATAATTTAACCTAAAGAAATTTTTCATTTTATACTGCCTCCAGCATTTGAGAAGCGAAGTTTATTCTAATTTGACATCTCATATGACTCCTTTAAAATAGGTTATATTAATCAAAAGTAATGAGAAATTAAATTTATATTGACATTGTATGTCGTTCTAGAATTAAGAAGAAGAATTACTCTTGGGTTACTCTTTTTTATTCTTTCCGTTGTTCGAATCGTCCGTGGATTTGAATCCCATCTGTGCCAAATATGTTTTCATAGCATACTTGGTGTACATAACTTTGCACCTGTGAGTGTAGTTTTAAACAAAGTCAATTGTTACATGCAACGCTCTGAGTTACAGGAAATTTTAAGCTTGAATCATCCACAGTCTAAGTACCCTAAATTTACCTGTCAATCTCGAATAACGAGGCAATAATAAATTGAAAAACATTTTTTAAATAGTTAATGATTTACTTTGAAAATAGAAGATAAAATTGTTCGACCGTGTAAGAAACAAGGAACTACTAAAAACAGTGGCAGAAAAGAGAAGTATTCTAGAAACTTTAAGGAGAAGACGGGACAACTTAGTTGGGTACATTATGAGACATAATGGCCCGATGAAAACAATCGTAGGACAAGTGAAAGCAGTCGAGGATCTATGGGGGAGGGGGGTAAGGGGGTTATAGCCCCCCGCTTGGGTATACAATTTACACTAGATAGAATGGTCTTTTTTTTCGATCCCCCCCTTGTCCCTATCCTAGATCCGCCACTGAGTTAAAGAGGTATGCCATGGTATGGTATGGTTGGATGAGGCGATCGACAGCCAAGATCATTTGCGCCATCAGAGAAGGTTATGGAAAGAACAGTGGAGAGAAACCCGGCGTCGGCATTAGCCTGCTCTAAACGAAAGGCGCCAAGGGGACCACAAATTAACGTCCCATTCGACGGACGGAGTGTTGGGCATAAAATATCCTCCACACAGCATTCAAGCAGGGATCGGGCAGTCTCTGAAAAAAATCACTAATTCTTGGTTAACCTTGTGGTATTATAAGTTTTTCCTGGATGTACATAATTACTTATACCACTTTTTTATATATAAGAGCGCGACCCGGGTTTCAATGAATAATCATCATCATCAGGCGCTAATTATGAATTGTTTATCTTATTGTTACCTATAACAGCTAAATTTATTTGGTTATCTATGCTATTTGGTTATGCTTTTTGGTTATCTTATTGTTGTCAGGTAACAATAAGATAAACAAATCATAATTAGCGCCTGATGATGACGATTATTCATTGAAACCCGGATCGCGCTCTTATATATAAAAAAGTGGTATAAGTAATTGTGTACATCCAGGAAAAACTTATAGTCTCTGAAAATTCTCTGCCATCGCTGGGATTTGAACACGAGCCCACGGGGTGGAAAGCCAACACTATAGCCACCACACCAACCCAATCCCCAAGTAAACGGGAAGAGGGGCAAAGGACGACCCTGAATGAGTTACATAAGACAGGTAATAAATGATGTAAAAGAAAATAAAGACGTAGCTATGGAGAGGCTAGCGGATAGTATATACAGTTACAGAGAGCTGCTTCAAGCCTATCTTTGGATTGTTGACTAAAGATGATGACTATAAAATCTATAGCTCAGAATGGCGTATTAGTGAGCTTGACGAGAGGATGGACGCCATGAGGAAGAAAGCGGAGAGCAGAATGGAGGAGCATAATGGGAAAGGGGATATTCATTACGGGGGGGGGGGGGGGGAGGAGGGAGGAGTAAGAGGGGGATCATGAGCTTTCCTGTACCATATTAGGCGAGTGTATTAGCTGACAGAGGCCGGGATAGATTGGTCGAGATTTTCACCGACTAGGTGAGTTTCCATTACATTAGCGATTCATCTACCAAGAACGTTATTCAAGGATCATATCCATTACGCCGCCGTAGCCAAGCGGAAGGTCTGATTTAAAAAATCTAACCGAAATCTGGTGCTAGCCATAGAAAGCAAAGGAGTAAGTTACACATACACACGAAGCAAATTGAAGTGGTTGTTTCCCACATGCAGGGGAAAGTTCTGATTAAAAAAATCGTAACCGTGGTGCGAGCCATCGAAAACGGAGTGCTAGCCATCGAAAGCAAAAGGAGTAAGGTAAAATGCACATGAAGCAAACTGAAATAGCCGCTGTGCACATCAAAATGTTTTCGGCATTATTTTTACATCTTAGAATCACAACAAAATTAAAATTTTACAAAAATTATATGGCAAAAATAAAGGAAATAGAGGATACTTTGCATAAAATAGGTACGTTAATTGCAACATCCAGAATGTTTGCAAAAAAAGACTAGCGTATTTTATTTATTCACTACCATTGACTGTTATTCCATTTATGTAAGTTCATTATCTACTGTAATTTCATGGAAATGGTCTGGTGAATAAATAATCGTGCAACAGAAATCAAAAAAGCAAAAAAAATTCTTTATAGTCGTGAAAAATAACCTTCTTAGGATACAGAAATAAGTAAAAGGTTAAATTGGATACCACCCAAAATTTACTATTGCAATGGGAATCTGACAGTGAACAGTAATGAATAGAATTCAATATAAGCGTGGCGTACGAAATGTCTCGCAATAATTGAAAGAGATAAACGATAAAAAGAGATAAACTCTTTATGGAATAACCTACCAAAAACGACAGAATACGAAAACCAGTGAGAAAGGCTGCCAACGGTCAAACTGTCGCCAAATCAGGCTAAAGGAATTATTCATTGATGAGAGTCTGTTTATCAATAATTTCTTCACCAGTAAGCATTGAAGAAGTATTCACCGTGGATGAACACGTAAGATTCATTAGGAATTAATTGGTTTCCAAAGGCTTGCATTTCAAGAAATAAAATATTCATTTATTTCCACATTCTTATCTCTTTCATAAAAATTACTTCTACTGGAGAACTTGCAAGAATGAAAAATAACATAGTTCTTCGGGAGGCCAGAAGAATCGACCATCATTCAATGAGAAGAGATAAGAAATTGCTTGCCCTGGGGCATGTTAATACTGGCGACCTCTGAGTAGTTAATGCGAAGCCACTTTATCCATGCTTTCATCAGGGTGGATCCCATTTACATATGCAAATCTCTTTCGGTAAGATTCATTCAGACGTCAAACGCAGGTGTGATTTTAGCGGTCTCTGGGCAAAGCATTAACAGTTCGCATTAATCATCCCAAAATCCCTTTCTTAGTGCCATTGCTTAAACATACACATCTTGAATAAATATTCAGTTTTTTTAACGTTTGTTAATGATCTCAATATAAATCTATGCTACTTTAAAAAATGGAAAAATCATTTCCATGGTATAAGACAGAGCATATGACGCAAATATTTAATGGCTAATTTTAGTTACCTAGATGCTTCTCAATGTTTTGTGCAAAATGTCGGGATCATTAACAAATTTCATCCTCTCTGCGATTGAATATAGGTATTTATTGATAAAAAAGAGCGCATTATTGGGAAAAACTGCCAAGATATACAGAAATAAGGGCTAAAAATACATTAGATATGGATGAAACAGACTCATGGTACGAGCACTGCAAGATGCCTCGTCGAATAAAAACGCAATCTCTTCCGCTGATCGGCAGACACTCTTCATTTCGCAATTGCAAACGCATAACACGCTCGGAGTAAGGTGCCGAAGGAAATAGAATATAGATAAAACTAAGGCATTGGGAAAAACGTGATTTTCAATCCAGAAGTATTCAGGTTGCCATCTCGTAAGCATCCAAGATATCGTGTTTCTTGTCTCAGAATGTTCCCATGTTCAAATCATGGGTGAAAATGACGGGCACCCTCAAACACAATATCCTCGGTTGAAAGAAAGCTCCACAAAAGTGAGTGTGTGTTAGTGATTGAGGCCTACGCGGAAATTTGTTCCTTAGAGCAAATCTGCTAGGTGAGTAAGCGAGCTGCGTGATTGTTTGTTTCAGCTTTATTTTTGTGTATCACCCCACTGTCATCCTTCTAACTTCCCACACCCCACCATTTTGCCCAGCAAAGAGAACGGCCTTGGGGAATTTATTTTCTTTCAAATGTTAAATGGTCGTAGATCGTTCAGTTACCTATAGAAATATCCTCAAAGATGGAGGGAATTCAAAGCTAGGAACTAGCCCTCATTCCAAGAAAGCGAGAAATTCACAAGTCTGTGGCTTAGTCCAGGTTCAACCTAGCTCAACCCTCACAATCATCGGGGTATCTATCTATAGGGATATATCAATCTTCGGGACACATCAGCGAATACGTTGACGAAGAGAACAAAATCAAGGAACAAGCGTAAAATAGCTAAAAAGCCTCGTGCAGAAAAAATTGTAAATCCATAGAAAGTTTATGAATACAAAATTTCTACCCTCAACCTCAAGACATGGGTGCTTTCCCTCAGACGTTCAAACAGTATCCTCAGATTGTCAGGAATTGAGGGAAATAGGACCGACGGGCGAAGAGGGAAAACAGTGCTACGGGGAAAAAATATAACAACATTCAGCAGCCCTGATGATGAGCCCCGAGTCGTAGCTTGAAATGTTGGCCATTATGGAAAAGTTAGCCCGGTGGGAATCCCGAGAAGAGTTTACCCACAGTGCTACGGGAGATTAAATATATATATTTTTAATTTCAACGCCCGGAAAACAGAATTTTTTAAGGCTTTTAAAGAGGGGAAATGTACCGAATAACAACGCAGGATGATTCAAACCATCCGTACTCTGGTTAGGGCGAAACCTACCCAGGCGGAACTCGAAGCAGTGACCTTCGGATTGGTAGGCAACGACTTTAACCCTAGAACAACCATTGGAGTCATTTTGACTCCTCGTGATTTTTTGGAGAGCGTGTACTATTTTATTTTATATAACTATTTTAATCGCCAAGCCTTATTTTGTGTCAAAAATTAATAAAAGTCACGGAATTTCAGGCCAGAATTTGGAAAATTTTTAGTCAGGACGGAGAAATAAAAATCGCGAGGAGTCACAATGACTCCATCGGTAGTTCTAGTGTTAACCCGCCGTCACCGAGATAAGCGAATTCCTCCTCCGATTAAAGAACCAACTATGAGGCCTTCCCAAAAAATACGAACACCCAGAACAAGGGGATTCCATTAAAGACCCAAGAACATGGCAGTTAAGCGTTATATTAGTTGCCGTTTCGCGCGCATTTTATTCGGCGCGGCGGTCCCATGGAAGATTTACCTCGCTCAGTGTGCCTTTATTGCTGCACTTGGAATGGCGAGACTAAATCCTTGGGATCGCCATTGCAGGCCGATCTCCTCAACGGGAGATGCAGAAAACCAGCCGCCACATTGGTACTGTTAACCAAAAGTCCGGGCAATCAGGACACAGGACAAAGCCACCACTTCATAGTGCTTGAAAAGGCGGAATGGATATTAAAAGAGAAAAGAGTCATCTGTCGCCTTCAACCGTAGTCTTTTTTAGTTGACATTCGTCTCGCAAGCGTTTAATGTGGGGTTTATGAGAATTTTTGGTTCAATTACTGTCTCTCGTTCTGTCCGCGCGTGGTCGGAACTTCAAAGAGCTAAATATGTGCCGGATATTTCATAATGAAAACAAAAAGTGGACTGTATTGAAAAAGATAATTGGCAGAGAGTACTGAGTGACTTATCCGAGGTCATAGGCTCCACCTTCAGCATGCGTCAGGCGTGTTGATGATACGATGCTACCCGTAGCACGGCGAGTCAGCGACTGAAGCCGCGTTAGTAGTCTCATGAACCCAGGAAAGCATTACATAGCCAAAAAAGTTTCCGACAGGTGTTGCCTCGCTGCCCTCTTTAGGCCATAAAAAGAAAATCCACTTAAGGCACGAATACCAAACAGTTACATGTTAATGACGTTTATTTTTTCGTGAAAAGTGTATATAGAATATTCTCATTATTATAAAGTATTACTAGCGGAAGTAGCGCTGCGAGTGGCGATTTCGAAATCTGATTTTAATGCGAGCTGAGCGACAACAATTCTAGCGGTGGTCTTCAGAATCCTCCATTGTAATATTCGTGATCCAACCTTAAGGAGTGACAAAAGCCAAATGAAATGTGAATGGGTTGATAACATCCAGCGGAACGATTAATAGCCTATTATCGAGAGAACTCTTCTTAGGAAAACAACACGAGTGGTTTAGAAAATATGCAACAAAATAAAAGATGACGCCCGTCTAGCCTAATTTTTATTGGAACGAACAATAGTGAAATTGGACAATCTGGAGGACAAAAAACAATGAGGAAGAATACATTATTGCACTATTATTGGACAGATCAGAATCAGGAAAAGTGCATACAATGTGGATAAACATAGCTTCCTTCCCGATAAATATACCTCATTTGCGATTCATCCCATTACCTTGATATTCGATAGCCCAGATTGACTTCCGCACTAAGGCCGCCCTTCCCCTAAATCAATACCGTAAAGGATAGACAAAATAAAAACGAAAAGCAAATGGAATGGTAATATCTAACAGAATTATGAATAGGCTATTATCGAGAAAACTATTCCCAAGGAGAAAAACCAGGAATTTGAACTGTTTCCGAGACTATGTCAGAAAATAAAAGATGATGACGCCCGCCTACCCTTTAGGTTATGTATTGTTATCACCATCGTTCGTTCCAGTTATGCAACCATTTTGTTGTATAATTGGAACAAACTATAGTGGAATTGTAAATAATGTAAACTGCCGGCAATCTTGAAGACCGAAAAGGATTCAGAACACAGCATACATTATTGCACACAGAAGGATCAGGAAAAGTGCACAATATTGCGGATAAATGCAATGAAAATGATGCCTCATTCGTGATTCATTCTATTGCGTTGATATTCGATAGCCCAGATGGACTTCCGCACTAATTGATAAGGAGAATTGAAGTCATACTGCAGATTCTACCCTTACTCCTAAATAATTAATACCCGGAGTGAGTCTCAAATACGCAAATTGCATCAGCATGGAGATAAAGAGCTGGGCCTCCGTTCCGAGAGTTCGCAGAGTAGGGGGAGTTGATGTTGCAAGAAGGGCCGTTAGGATAGAAGGAGGAGGAGGGGGTAGAGAGTCCACTTTGCCCGGTGGAGGCAAAAGGGGATGATGATGCAGACTGGACTTCACCCCCAACCCCCTTCGGCCCACCGAGCAACAACAACAACAAAGAAGCCGGCCAAGGTGGATTCGGTTCTGTTTTCAGGGAGTTCCGGCAGGACTTTGGGAGATAAGCCGCTGAACAAAGGGGACCGTGCAGGAACGGGCGGAGTAATTTGAAATCTGCTAAGGGAAGATGATGATGGAGGATGAGTTGGGAGGGCTAGGACGGAGGAAAAGACTACGACATCCACAGAGGGCGTTGTGTGTTCCAGAGATGGGTGCAGGCCCATTGTCAGTTTTCTCAGGCCTCGTCTCACGCGGTGACCTGATTCATGTGCAGAAAGGAGGGCTGAATTAGGTGCAGACGTATTCATGGAGAATAAATTATTGATAATTTTTCTGCACAGCGGGAGGGTTATTTGTGCACGTGGAGCACCGTATCTAGGCGAGGCCCTTGGTCCACAATTCCGAATTCTTCGCTTATATCCCAAGCATTACACAAGATAGTATGAACAATATGTTTTTTTCCTAGGTACTGTAAGCAACGTATCCCCTCTTTTTATTTTTTTGTCATTCTCGTTTTTTTAAAATTTTAAACATAATATATAAACAGCACGAAAGAACGTTTTTTAGGTTCTTGTTAAAAGAACTGTATCCTCTTTCATTTTTATTTCATCATTATCTTATTGTGAAATTATAAATATATATTGCACGAAATATATTGCTTATAATTATAGAACGATAGTTTATTCTCTGGGCCATTTCCACGAACTCACATTATACTGAAATAACAGCCATTTCTAGCAAATAAATAAAATGTGCTAGTATTTTTTGCAAACATTCTGTATGTTTTTTCTTTATTTTACCATTCTCATTCTGCGAATTTAAATTTTGTTGTAATTTAATACTGTATAAATTATACTGAAAACACTTTCATGAGCACAAATACTATTTTAGTTTTATTCGATTGCATGATACCTTCCTCCTTTGTTTTTCTTTGTTTTATATGGGTAGCACCAGATTTTGATTGATTTTTTTAATAATAACTTCCGCTTAGCTGCGGCGTTAATGCATATAACTCTTCGTGGTAGATGAATCGCTAATGGAACAAATCTCGACCTATCTACCTCGCCGTGGATCAGCTAAGACTACACAGTACTAAAATAGCCAGCGGTGTTACCAGAAATCGATTATTTTGAGGGAAGCTTATTTAAAGAAATCTCCTTTCATCCAGAGGAATTATTATATTGATAGTTCAATTTAAAACCACGATTACTTAATGAATAATAGCACTCAATCGCAGCGATAAGGTATTAATTATTATATACTATTCTACACTTCTTGAGTTTTTCCTCGATCGAGTTTCAATTTAATGCAGTGTTTTACTTTGTTACAAAACTTAAATTAGCTTGGAGAATAGAGATTAAAAACCCTGAATAAACGTATACGTTAGTAATTTAAAGTGAAGACAGTTTGAAAGGACAAGAGAACAACTTGAATAATTATTTAACAATAGTAATTCATTTAACATTAAATTATTGGAATTTTCTCTCATAAACCCCAAGAAAAATCGGAAAACTAAATAAATATATCTTGCATCATTCTCACCTTATGGTATTTTTTCAAAGAAGAGGGAATAGAGGCGTAATTAAATATTTTAAGTACGACTCTCTACAAAGGCAGCTTATCCTTACCTATCGCATTCTATATCGGCATACGCTGTCTCAGCTACGAGATATAAATTACATAATACCCAATTTAATTCCACTGAAAACAATGCTCTTTAAATACCTTCCAGTATTTAAATGTCAAATGGCAAATGATAATTGAATGCATGACCTAAAAATTAAATTAACCCGAGAGTATACATTTTCCAGAAGAACTGGAAGCGCATCCCACAGAGACGACTCATCACCATGGTTACGTACAAAAATAATGAAACTAGAACAGTGTGAGTCTTATCTGCAGCTACAGTTGAGTCAAGCTGCCCTATTGGCGCCTGAGATTCAACAGCGTAGAGACTCAGCAGCGTCGCATAGTGTTCATTTGTTTCGAGTAGGCAAATGGGGAGGGGGGGAGAAAGACAGAGCGAGCGGGCAACGGATGAAGTGTCGCCAATCCAAGCGAGGCAAAGATGAAGACAAAACACTCGCAATCTGCGCACCGGCGTATCCTAATCCGAGGAATTATTCCAGGCAGAGGACCGTGAATGCTTGGGATCGGCTTGGAGCGCGCCACGCTGCTGGCGCCGCCAAGTGTTGCGAACGAGAATCAAAGAGGATGGAAAACGTTAGCGGCTGGAAAGTGGCAGCGAGGAGGAAGGAGAGCTTACGAGGCAAGATACGATGAGGAAAGAAATCATCCCATCCGCGCTCCGCAACGGAGTAAAATAAAAATCTCATCGCTGTACGCCACCGTGGGATAGTGGAGACAGTCTCGCCACATAAAGCGTCGCTACGAATAGCAAACGGCAATCGAAATATTCGGGGAAAAAATACCATTCCAAAAGCAATTGGATACGACATAACGGGATAAATAATTTTTTAAGATACGAGTGTTCAAAAAATTATTTTTAATGCATTTGAAGCTTGTTTATAATCAAAGTATTCTACCGATCAAGGTAGGTTTCCATGAAGTACTTAATCATAGAAGTTAAGCCGGTTATAGAAGTATTCTGGAAGCCTCCCTTTCCTTCAATCACTTCCCTCTCCAATTCATTATAAGGCCTTTACCCTTTTGTTGTATCTAGAAATCCCATTCTCTTCCTTCCTCAAACATTCTACTCTCTAACACTGTCTTCAACATCCCCTCCCCGCTAAGCACCCCCTTCATCCATACATTCTGTTTCCTTCGTATATCCAGTAAGCTAGAACCTCGGTTAGTTCTTCAAATTTTTCTTACGAGAGGGAGTTAATGGGTAGCGGAGAGGGACTGGATGCGTAACATCAGCATAAAATTAACGAAATACACTAAACGATCAACTACTTCCAATCTAAAAGATGAAAAAAATTCTAGATTAGCGTAGAACGATCGGATTACTCCCATTATTTTTCCAATAGAATATTTGCTCTCTCGAAGAATAGAATTGAAAAGTTTTAAATGTCATAGACTAAATCATCACGAACAACAATTCATCAGAACTTAAATTTGGAATTCGTTTCTACCTGTTTTGATTAATAAGTTTTTCATAGCATAGGTGGAAATGTTGCTTTGCTTATGTAACTTAGTGCACTGTGTCACAAAATTTTTAAGGGTGAAAAAGTTTCACATTATATTCCACAGGGAATATTTATCAAACAGAAAACTCTGCGTTTGGTGAACTACTTTAGTTAGTGAAAATAAATATATTTTATGTAGCCATAATTTCGGTCCTAATTCAAAACGCGGCTACCATTCCAGCCTAAGGCAAAAAGTAAATATTGCTAAGGACATCGTTAATACGCTTTCAAATGGTAATATGTTCCTGGATGCACTTAAAGGTAATTCTTACTCTACCTCTATGGAAACCTCAAGCCTATCATCGTCGTACCACTTTCTACGAAATCGTGTCAATTGGTAATTGCGGTATCATGAAATACTTCACTAATCTAATTTTTTTAAATTTGCTGTAAAGTAAATTAAAAACAATCAAGGTATAAAACGGAAACTTTGGAAACACCGCTAGAATCGCAGGAAATCCGAGTGTCATTAATAGACTTGTAAGTAGTTTATTAGTAAGTACAATTAGCCTGCATTAAATGGCATTAATCAATCATCTCACAACTTTCACAAATATGTATTTGAAAATGGGAAGTACGTCGCCGTAAAACCACTCAAGAAATAATCAAATGAAATGTCTACAGTAAAGCCATTTGATTTACATTTTTGCAAATATTTCACTCAGAAATGGATATTGAGTAAAATGCATCAGTCACAGTAGTAGATTTTACATTTGTTATTTCTTTTCAATCATTTCCTCTGTGTCTCTTTTCGGTAATTAAAATAGTATGTTCGGTGGTTATGAAAAAATAGGCAGTTTTTTTGCGGAATTTTCATTGAAATCCATTCCCTTTCATTAGCCAAAATAAATTTCAAAGCGTCACTACAGGGATTAAAAGTCTTTTAACTTAATTCACTCAGTATTAAATTCTATTATGCGGATTTTGGAAACTATAGAATTTGACCAATATTATCAAAGAATGAACATATGATTGAATGTATTACGAATACCAAAGTAAAGACTGATATGGATTTGAGCTGTGCATTCAGGAAATGAACAAATGATTTGATGACCTAGTAATACCAAAGTAAGTATTTATCAATGAAGGGTGAGAAGAACGTCAAGGCGATGTGAGGAACTTCAACTTCGGACAAGATGGCATTATTTGCTTAATAAATAGGATATGCGCGTGGCATAAAAAGCCGGTAATCATCAGTAAAAAAAAAACCCATGTTAGTGTTTTAACTGACTTCTGCCGCTGGAAGAGGAAAGAAAATCAGAATGCATTTGAGGCGATAGTAACTCGTCAAAACCAAAAATAATTAGATTTAATGTATACATAACACTTTAAATGAGACAATTGGACACATCGACATTTAAATGGCATGAAAGGTAAATAAATAACATGACGTGGTAAATTCTAACACTTATTAGCATTTTAGACGAAACTTAAGTAATTGAGATGGGGCAGCAAGTAGAGAAGAAACTGAAGATAATGACCTTCAGATTTCCATAGAAACGAAGGGAAAACAATCAAGGATAGTTAAAGGTCTGAGGAAAGTTGAACGCAATTTTGCAACATTTCATGCCCAAAAAAATGAGCTCTCGCAAAGGAAGAGCTGCTTAAATAAAAGAGCGAGCAATCAGGTGAACTAACAATCCATACATTAGTTATATTTTCATCAGCGTTATTTGTCGCAAATACTGCTACAAAGAAGCTAATTATCTCATCTGTAAAATGCTCTAATCGGTTTAGAAAAGAGGAAAGAATTTCTAAAACCTGTTACCTAGCCTACATAATATCACTCTTCACGCAAACATACGTCCAATCCATATCTACCCGAATGGTCCCATGAAAGAATTAAACTGGACAGAGGATCAAAACACGGGCAAATGGATAAATGCTAAATCAATAAAAATTACAGGATAGTTCCACCATTCAAAAAATCACCGTGGTTCATGTTGTTAAAAAAATAATAAGAATGCCAATTCTATTGTTAGACTCGAGTACACTCCGGATAAAATTCAATAGAATATCCAAACGTTGAATTCACAGAAAAAGTATTCAGGTCATGCAGAAAGGCTCAAAAAGAAAGGAAGATGGATAAAGCATCTGTCAATGGTTATATCCAAAGTTATAGCCATGTCTTGAGAGAAGAAAATCAATCCATAAATTAGGACTGCAGAAATACACAGAGAAATTTCTTTTGAAAAAATGAATTCCGTAAGATATATCACACAAATACAGACGATGGAAATTTAGGCAAAAATTTCATTGGTGGAAAAAATTGTCAAGTAATAAACCACAGAAAGCAATTCAGGGATAGAAAATGAAGTTAAAATTTAGGGTTAAAACAGGGACAAACATGAAAAAGATATTTCCCTAAAAAATAAACGAGTTTACTTACAAAAATCATTACGGTAAGGAACAATAATCATGATTACGAAGACGAGAATACCTAATGGCATTTAAGAGGTTACAATCCCATTCATGAAACAACATGCAAGCCCATAGGTAGCCTGCACTCTTATAAGGAGTTAAGTGAGACAACACGATGGACCCACATTATCTCATAACAAATATCCGTGAGCCAACGCTGTTATCATCCATTAGAAAAGTCAATTGACTGAAATTTCTTAAACAAAGCTGATGCAATAACCTTACGACAATATTTAATAAATGGAAATAATTTACCCATAAAAGATATTTTTTAAAAATAAACACATCAAATGACTCCTATTTCAACCGTGGACGACGTTTTCACCCGATGAGGAAAATAACACCTCGACTGATACTTATATACTTATGCTCGACATAATTTTCCATTACTTTAATTGCAATCGTGATTCTGTTATATACGGATTCGCCGAAAAAAACAGCAAATACAGAATTGGTAAAATAACTGATGAAAACACTCCACAACTATCATACCAAATATGCTCAATAAGAAAGGAGCACTTCCTTTTAAAAACAGACAGTACATATAAGCGGATAAAATGGTAAGAGCTGAAGTAAAAAAAGTCTATAGCGTCATAACAAGGTGCGTAGATGCGTGCTGCATGCTAAGGGCAAAAATAACGGCATGGAAATTTCTTAATGGTATGATTGAATGGGCTCGCCGGGAAACGAGCATACCTTCCTGCTGCAGTGTACCATTTCTACGGCCCAATTGTGTTCGCTAAATGGCTGACGCAGCATATGAATGCAGAGGCAAATGTGTAAGGCAGACATCACTTGGCAGAGGAAAGAAGAACGGGATAGATCCTTCACAAATGCAAGCGACTGGCTTAATGTTAACAGGCAGACTATTAAGAAAACTTGGCTTCGGTGGCATAGCAACAGAGCGCAGAATTCAAATGGACGATGGTGCAAACTCCACGAAGTAATTTGACTCGACCTCTCTCACGCGTAACACGTAATGACTGAACTACCTACTATCCAAGCTTGAGTAGCTGTTAGACCGAAGGAGTTGCGGCATAATCACAAGTAAAAATGTTTACGGACGAAACAGGAATCCAAAAAAAGGAAGCTCTAGAAAAAATTTCCCCTGCAATACTCATACACAGGAAGAATCAAAATTAAGCTCCAAAAGCATTCATAGCGCAGTACGCTTGCCCACTGCGGAGCAGCAAATGTTATCAAGAGCATAGCGTAGGCTTAAAATTATAAGGGAGAAATCTCGTTTTGAGTAGGTTATATTTATCTTGTTCAACGTTCTTGCTACTCATGCAAAATAATGGTCCAAAATTTTAATGTGTGAAATTGCCTCTGTAGCTAAATGAAAATATAAAGATATTCCTCACGTTATAAATGTCTTTCGTAATTTTTGCTACAGATACTTTATACCAAACACCAATATTTGTGAATATTTCACCTTGGGTTTCATTGGTGGTGCTGCAAAGACATCGCAGTCTTCAGGAGTCCGCCGCGTATGTGTTCATTTTTCCCAACATATTCTACTTTTGTTCTACATCTGCATGAGGGCCAGCGAAAATGCCGTAAAAACCAACACGATATGTTTAAGCCCTAAACCTTGAATACTGCGATAACGTTTACTTGTGGATCACTCCCAATTCACTGCGATTAAAATTGAGTGGACATTCAATAACCACGGCAAACACACTCATCCCGTAACGCGAGTAATGAAACGCCTACCTTTTCATTCCACTAGCGTATACTATTGCGTGTCTTATAACATAAATGAAAAAGCGTTGATAAAAATGCCGGTGGAATTATGGAGTCAGTAATGAGGTAAAATCGTAATCGAGGAAAAAACTGAGGTAAATGGAAGGGAAAGTTAAATTAATACGAAAATATCTTCCACATTCTGCCATTCTCTCAAACATTGAATATCGCTAAAGAAAAACTCTGCCTGGTTACTGCCCACTATTTATGAGTATTTGCCGTCATTAGAGTTCTGGTTAATGGACTCGATCAGGAAAAATACTTCGCTATCATGAGTGTAAAAAATAATTGACCATGGCAGAAGACCGAGTAGCAGCTCAGTCGCAGTGAAACGGCAAGTATGAGTTCGTCAACTTATCTGCGAAATAGTAACGGCCTCTCGCCAGAATAGGTAAAAAAGTAGGCTTCGGATCGAAAAACTGGAAGATACGGGTCATTTTGACACTTTGAAACGCATTCACAACCAACAGGCAATGGAGAGCGATTTACGAGCACATTATTTTAGAAGTTGAAAACCCCGTGACATGACGCTGAAAAATTACGATGAAAAATATTATCTATTTACCAGTGCGATCCAGTACTTCGTATTTAGTGCGATTCCCACGATTCATAATTCACTTGTACACTTTTAAATACATGCTGGTGAGCTCCTTCACCCATAAGAGCATCGCATTCCTATCCAGATTGCATGCTTACCGATCCGATAAACTCACTACTTTCTCTGTAAAAATCGATTGGATATGATTTATACCAAACTAAACATTTTGCTATGAAATAATACCGCTGATATATAATTTCAATCGAAATAAGAAATCAGTGAATAATAGCGAACAGTACACTTCAGCACTTGAGAAAAACTTGGTAAAATACTATGACAACCTTATTCAAAGCTAAAGAATTGATGACAATGGAGAACACGTACAATTTTTTTAAAGTACTGTAATAAGAAGATCCTTGCCTCAAATACACTCGCCGAAAATTTCGCAGATGATTAATGTTTTTTAGCTGAGTTATGAGTCTTTAAAATTAGTCTTTATCGCCTCCTTGAAAACACGACGTCATCGGAGCATGACGTCACGGAACGGTATCCACTGATGACAGACCGCGAAAGTGGATAGACAACGGTCTATACAGTATATACAGTAGCTCAACATAAATTTGGCGAAAATAATTGCTGTTTCAACGTCAAACTACAGACTGTGAATACGTTGTGTTGCCAAGGCGTTGTTGAAATAAATAAATAGGATTGTTTGGGGATATTAGGAAAGATTAAATGAAAATAAGTTGATTGTAGATTTTGATATCTACGTTACACACTTACATGATTTGTTTCGTGGAATAAGTGTATTGCAGCATGGATATTCAATAGAAAAATGAGTGAAATCTATGTATACCGTATGCAGTGCCCTGTCGCTCAAGTACCTCTATTTTATCGCCGGAGAAGGTTTTTGCTTGTGTCCCAAAGGACAAAAATAAGATAAGAGCAGGAGATGTAACCGCAGTCTCTCGGCTTCAGTGACTGAAATTTATAAAATAATTCATTCATATTAGTTATAACCAACAAAAATGGGAACATATCATTAATAAAATGGTGAGTGGGAGGGATATCTCAAAGGAGAATAAAGGTGCCCTGAGCTCCAGAGAAATTTTCAATCAAATACAAGACCATCATCGAAACAGGTGACTGATACCGGGAATGATACTGTGATAAGTTCACGAGGAATGAGAAAAAGCATTTTCCAAGTGGTTGGGAGACTCAATGGAGGGAGAAACTACGGAAAACTCTGGGAAAGTGAACGCAAGTGAGGAAATCGCTTAGGTAAATGGCTCGAGCAGCAGGGAGGCGAGAAAGCGGAATGCGTCAGAAGAATATTTCGGGAAATTTTGTAAATCGTGTGAAACAGTGGCATGGTGGGAATGAGAAAAAGTGAAGTCTGAAAATGCGTCAAAAGAATCGCGGGAGGAGTATTGGAAAAAGATGAGATAGGCCTCGATATATCGGCGAACGTTTTGGAGTGGACTTATGAAGAGAGATTTCTCGGAACTCAAGAATTGGTAAAACAAGTATTGACGAAATAAATCGATCTAAGAGAGTTTCTGAAGTTGTTTCACGGCGATTACAGAGGAGGGTGATTTTGTGAAATGTTCTATCATTCGAATGACTTTGCATCGTAACTTTTGCACCACGTTGGCGCCGAGTGAAGATTTCATTCCGAAATAACTGAAGTAATGTTTCGAACCGTCAATATTACTGAAAAAAAGAGATGTGATTTATCTGAAGTAAATAGAAATTAAATAAGTATAAAGTCAGCGCTAATGAGCATGGGATAACAGCAGTGCAAAAAATATGAAACAAAATATTCACAATAAATTTTATTTCTTGTACAACCAAAATAACGAGCAAATACGCGTAGAACAACAAAACAGCGTAAAGATTGCTATTGAAAACTATTAAAATATTCCCTAGGGAGATAAATGAAAAATTCCAAATGTTTTCATAATATTTTGCAGCACGCTACATTTTTTCTTTTCGATTTGGAGAACCCTAGGTGAATGTAGATAACACAGCTTAATAACGTGTAAATTAACATGAATTTCCATCATATGCACTAGTTATGATTAAACTAATCACATTACAAGGCGACTATAACAAAGGTATACTAACTGGAAATAGACATAGTGGGCATTCATATTTATTATTGAGAACGTAATCAAATACGCGGAGAGCGATGCGCTGTAAACGCAGCAAAAATAACAAGCTTAGGGGTGACAGATGAAAAATTTTGAAAATCATTTCTAATCGTTCAACTTATTCAACTTCAAAAAGTAATGACTTGTAGGGAATGTTTTTCTAATAAAGGCAAAAAGAGATTCATCGCCAACTTGAAGATTTCATCAAACAATTAAATTAGCAAATGAGACTCTAAAGTATTAGAAATTGAAAAAGATTGGTAATGTAGACAAAGGAAATGGCATTAATTTATTTTAGCCCACGAAAAAGCCTAACTTAAAATCATCATTCAATGAAAATGATACTAGCAATCAACATTATTATTCATTCAAAATAGATAAATATTTTTAAATCTTTAAATTTAATCAAAATTTTGCTATGAAATTCATCTGGTGAAAAAATTAAGCATCAAACCAGAGAATATGTCTTTCTCTCACGACTTGCAAAATTGATAAAAGTTCTTACAAAAACTCGCCATATTGTATATTATTAACTTTTCCTCGAACACTAACTCCAAAAGAGCGACACAAATGCAGCACCTTCAAGAGTACACGGAAATTATAAAAAAAAGAACTTCACCTGCACGTGATACATGAAACCTAAACTGAAAGAACGTTCCATCCTTTGTGCAGTGGTTTAAGTCTTATGAAGTGATGATTACCTCAGTAGAACAGCAAAGAGAAAAAATGCAAACCACCAGCCTTTTATTTAATTTTTAATGAGATAATTAGCCATCCATGGGAGGTACGGTTACCAAAGTCTTTATGCAAAACACAAGAGTGTTGGATTTGTAATCTTCAGTACAGCATCTGCTATATAACCTACCTTTTATTCCAAGATCTCCTTTGAAAATGCATTCCACTACACAATATTTATCATCATACTTTCTCAATTATCTTAGAGATTAAAACCTTAAGACTGCAGTGCTAGAGTTTTGATAAAATCCCATTAACCTGTCAGTAAGTTTAGTAAAAAAAATCACAAATGAAATAATACCGTATTAAATTATTTGCTTTCAAATAATATTGCGAGGAATGGCTTTCAGTGCATGAAAAGCATTTAAAATTGGGTGAATAACAACGATAAGACTTCTCAGTCCCACCTTGGCAAATGGAGTCGTTCACCAAGACCTAAAATCACATTTCTCTCAAAGGATTAGGAAGATTAAATTGAAAGATGAAATGGGAAGGAAATAAGTTTTCCAAAACACCGTTATTTCTGTAAATTTAAAATAGGAATACGTGGAAAGTCGCTGCCCAGTTTTCAAGAGTTAGTGACGTCATCGGAGTTTTGGGATATTCACACAATCAGGGAAAACCTTTGGCTGAGGGATGATGAGTCGAACATGAGAGTAGGTATTTATTACAACAACACACGAGTACGTACGCAAAATATCGAGGAATGACTGAGAAACGGTGGCACGCTCGGCAAAAGTTTGTGACGTCATCAACTACGAAATTTATCTACGAAAAGGTTAACACAGTCGATTTTTCATCGTGAATGGATCAAAAAAATTGAAGAAGACATATTATCTAAAAATACACAAAAATATGGGTCTATTTATGATACAAACTCTATCATAATTGAAACTTAAAAACTTTTTGTTAACGAACCTATCCGCTGCACACTTTCAAATATAGTTTACTTTAAATTGAACTACAAGCAATGGACCAATCCAGAGATAATTCGTCTCGCGAGCCAAGTTAGAGCAGAAAGCGGAATTTAAGAACAAAAGGACCGGCACCAAAACGCAGCACAATACGGGCAGGGCTGGGAGGTGTGACAAGGTGTGGGACCGCTCTTTCGGCATTCGCTCGGAGACACAAAGGAAAATAAATGATGAATGCCGCGGAAAGACGCACAGGATCGGAAGGCGTGGATGCCGAGGGCAAAGGTTAGGCCCACCGAACAGGTGAGAGCGAAAAAAGGAAAAAAAACACATATCGACGAGCGGAGAAAGTGGAAGACAGGAGTGACGCAGCAAATTAAGTAGGGCACAACACAATTTTTTGTGCCAGAGGACACTGAGATAGGATTACCAACGGAACTAAACTTAAAGACAGTATCCCACAATTGAAACCACTATCCTCTCCTAGTTCTCTTCCTACACCTAGGACCCCAGAACCTCAAGGCTTATGAGGTGGAAATTTATAAAATGGTTTCTCATACTTAAGCCATATAAGTACGTAGTTCCTAACAATGAATCAAAAGAATCGAATGAGACGGTTAATCAGGCCAAAAGTAAATATTGATGTAAATTATTGCAGATCTAAGCATTGTGGAAGCACAATAAGTTGAGCTAAGGACACGACACCCGATGGTTCTGAGTTCAAATCCCAGTTAGGCCACATTTTCACCCGCATATTTTCCGCTTCTACCATCTTCTACTTCACCGCAGTCCTCGTCCATTTTTTGCTAAATTTTCCTATCTTATTCTTTACATTTATATGAATTTAAATTCAATTTTTTGTGGGCTTATTGCGTTTCATGAGTGGATGAAAAAAACCTTTTATACATTTTTCTGGGTGAAAGGAGTAAAGCATTAGTCCATTTATCAACCAAGAAACTTATTCATTATAGAACACAGTGAATTTAAGCAAACTTTTCAAAGTTGACACATAGGCATGTGTTGGCTAGTCTCTGCTCTGTGTATCTAGAAAATATCAGTATGACAGCTCAGCTTTTAAATAATGAAAAAGCCATGAAAAAAGCCTGTTCGAGCGACAATGTTACGTTCACTCATAGCACGAAAGTCTCAAAATACTTACAGTGAGGGACACTCACTTCAAGATGCCAAAATTTCAAATGTGGATTTCAATAAATGACGGAGAAGTTAAAGCCTTGCATTATGCTAATGACATACAGCTAATTAATTGTGATAACTCCATATGGTAATTGATATAATAAAGTTGAATCAATCAAGATCCATACCAGGTATCCGACTTAACTAGTTTTAAATAAATATAGGATTTTACTGGACCACCGAATTTGAGAGATAAATAATACGAGCTTAAATAAAGTCATGGCTATGAATAGTGACTCTATGCCTCCAACAAATTGCGAACACGATTATTTCTCTTTTTCTGTGGTTCCCTTTTCTAAGAGAAATGAATAGATATTTGGTAATAGAAGAATAAAATGTTAAACGTACACATAAGATATTGGCAACTGCTTTTCGCTACAATAAGTCACAAAACAATTCCATTTTTATAGTTCTTAGAGAGCGTTTTTTTTTACTAAAAAGTTGACTATAATATTTTGGCATTTAATAAATCACAAAGAAAATATCACAGGAAGAAGTTGGAATATTTTCAAACAAATCTAGATTAATTACTTGTGCGTGTGAGGTACTATACAGTGAGAGTGAAATGGCACGACAAAAATGCACTCCAAGTGGAGTCTAGCTCACCAGAATATCGTAGCAAAATTTCACGACCACGGTGTAGCCCGGGCGATTCCCATACTTAGACCAAGCGCATATTCAGCTGGAGGACAAGAATGTCCATTGGAATGTGCTGCATTCCTCAATATAATAAAGTTGAATCAATCAAGATCCATACCAGGTATCCGACTTAACTAGTTTTAAATAAATATAGGATTTTACTGGACCACCGAATTTGAGAGATAAATAATACGAGCTTAAATAAAGTCATGGCTATGAATAGTGACTCTATGCCTCCAACAAATTGCGAACACGATTATTTCTCTTTTTCTGTGGTTCCCTTTTCTAAGAGAAATGAATAGATATTTGGTAATAGAAGAATACAATGTTAAACGTACACATAAGATATTGGCAACTGCTTTTCGCTACAATAAGTCACAAAACAATTCCATTTTTATAGTTCTTAGAGAGCGTTTTTTTTACTAAAAAGTTGACTATAATATTTTGGCATTTAATAAATCACAAAGAAAATATCACAAGAAGAAGTTGGAATATTTTCAAACAAATCTAGATTAATTACTTGTGCGTGTGAGGTACTATACAGTGAGAGTGAAATGGCACGACAAAAATGCACTCCAAGTGGAGTCTAGCTCACCAGAATATCGTAGCAAAATTTCACGACCAAGGTGTAGCCCGGGCGATTCCCATACTTAGACCAAGCGCATATTCAGCTGGAGGACAAGAATGTCCATTGGAATGTGCTGCATTCCTCAATATAATAAAGTTGAATCAATCAAGATCCATACCAGGTATCCGACTTAACTAGTTTTAAATAAATATAGGATTTTACTGGACCACCGAATTTGAGAGATAAATAATACGAGCTTAAATAAAGTCATGGCTATGAATAGTGACTCTATGCCTCCAACAAATTGCGAACACGATTATTTCTCTTTTTCTGTGGTTCCCTTTTCTAAGAGAAATGAATAGATATTTGGTAATAGAAGAATAAAATGTTAAACGTACACATAAGATATTGGCAACTGCTTTTCGCTACAATAAGTCACAAAACAATTCCATTTTTATAGTTCTTAGAGAGCGTTTTTTTTACTAAAAAGTTGACTATAATATTTTGGCATTTAATAAATCACAAAGAAAATATCACAAGAAGAAGTTGGAATATTTTCAAACAAATCTAGATTAATTACTTGTGCGTGTGAGGTACTATACAGTGAGAGTGAAATGGCACGACAAAAATGCACTCCAAGTGGAGTCTAGCTCACCAGAATATCGTAGCAAAATTTCACGACCACGGTGTAGCCCGGGCGATTCCCATACTTAGACCAAGCGCATATTCAGCTGGAGGACAAGAATGTCCATTGGAATGTGCTGCATTCCTCTGATGAGGAGATTTTGTGGAAACTCCTAATGTGCTGGTCGCACGGTAAATGTGGGCACTTTGACGTAAATTGTTGACCTACTCTTCATGGTTACCTCCACGGATCATTAGCGCCATGCATGAAAGGTAAATATCCTAAGTTGGGATGATTAAAGGAGTTATGAAATAGGGCTAGCATCTTAATGATCAAATTCAGACCAATGAAGTAATTGGGACGTCATCTGAAAATGCCAGAAATTGGAAAAAACTTAAATTATTGGGAGAAATTTACATTTATAACCAAAATAATTATATTAAATTATTTAATGCCAAGACTAATTACAACTCCATATCTCCATATCTGCCAACGTTTCGATGTCCGACTCGGTCATCGAAACGTTGGCAGATATGGAGTTCCTGACCCGGTGGCGATCCCGAGAACTCTTCACCAAGTCCATTCGCCGGGAAAGCACGAAATCTTTCTTCAATGATAAACTATACACCCAAAAAGCTACATTTAAATAAACATTCATTTTCGAGATAAAGGTTATATATTAATCATTTTTGAACCGCTACTGATGAAAATATCTAACCTTCTTATTTCTCACCAGGATATAATATGGGATAATTGAGAAACTAAGGCATGTGTCAACAGACGATTGCTACTTGCTACCGCAAAAATTCAGCGCCTGAGACTTGACGCCATGTCAAGGATGGCGGCAATAGACCAACGAAATAAGCTGCGTGGTAGAGGCGTCGCATCGAATTCCTATAGAATATTCTTCAATTATTTAATACCGCCTTAAATTTTCCCTCAACAAAATTTACGTTTTCTTGAAAGAAGATCTTTCCACTCAAATTTAATCACAGATCATTTTTTTTAGGTATTTTATCTTTTTATGTTCTCTCCTTGCATATCTTTTGTGAGGTTCTTAGCTACCTTTTGCCACAAGTGTATGCACGTTGTCTTTCCTTGTGTTTAATATTCCTCTCCCGACGATCCTACAGGAATCCTTAGCTCTATCCACTAATTATCTTCTAAAAAAACTAGCGCTTTGAAATCTTGTCCCAACGGGCAAAGCGACCAGGTAAACACCTTAGAAGTTCAGAATACATACGTTCGCCAACACAGCTTAACTTCGTTTAGGGATGAATAACTCATTTTCTTTGTAACATAATGCCATTGTATTTTCGCATTTATTTTTATACCTCTTGTCCAAAAGAAACCAGCTGCATCGTTGATAATTAAAAGTCATACTCTCAGGTAAACTGCATTATACGACGAAGACCTTCAATTTAAAGTCGGGGTTTCCACTGACTGGAAGCCATCATGACCAATACCACGATGGTTCAGATCAGTGTGCAGCGATTGAGAAATCGTCATCTTGGGTGTTTTTAGGAGGAGTATGCAATACTTCAGGAGATGTTAGGGAAGACTATTTCAATTGTCTTTTGTCCATAAACATGGGGTGATGTTTAAATCGGTAAGGTTCGTGGATGATGAGGCGCTGATTAGTCAGTCAGCGAGGAGAGTGCAGGCTGTAGTGGATACGTTAGACGACCGGTGCGAGGAGTATGGGATGAGGATTAATTTCAAGAAGACTATTGTGATGCGGTTTTGTAAAGTATCGCGAACGAGGAATGTGAGACTAAAGATAAAAATAGGTGGGGAAAAACTTGAGTAGGTAGAGCAATTTGGGCAGCACATTAGAGAAAAATTTATCTGAGTTATGGGAGGGGTTTATCCCCCAAAACCCCCCCTCGCTGCGCCACTGACAGCAGTATGGAGTACAAAATGCAACCAATCAAGGGCACGGAAAGATGGGCAGTAAGGTTCCCGCGAAGGAGAGAGAGAGCGAGAAATGGTGAAGGTGTGGGGAGGGACAGTGTGGGACGGGATGAGGGACTTCATCCAGAGGCAATAAATCGAACCTCTCCACTCAATACTCCACCCTCTCCCTGTACCACTGTGGGAAATCGGCAGAGGAGGAGGGTGGGAGAGGGGTCTGCCCGCATGAGGGTCCCTCCAACGGTTCCCCTCACCTCAAGGACCTCTTTCCCCCATCCAGCTGGTTTTTTTTTCATCCGAGCCAGACACCTCTCTCGCCGCACACCCTCAAAAACCTAACCCACACTCCAAAAAAAACCCTTCCTTCCTTCCTCTTGCGTCCATATCGGACTGTTTCCATCCATCTCCATCGCAGACTTTTCTCGCAAATCACTTCGTCTCTCACGCCTCTCCTCTATTCACGCGCACACAAAAATCATTCTATTGTTTTGCCTCCTCTTTTTCATAAAATACAAAGGGTTTCAGGAGGAATCCGCAATACTTCTGGAGGTGATAGTCAGACTCCATAGTTACTGATCTCTGGCAACATGAACATTTTTTTGTATGCACTTTGCAGTTACCATGAAAACATTTTCTTGGGTAGCCTTTTCGACACATTATTTAATACTCCGAATCTTTCAGGACATTAGCTAACTAATGTCGGACGACAATGTGTGATTTTAATTGCCTGAAACAATTCATTTTAAATTGGTGGTATTACACAATCGTATTGTTGACACTGTCTCAATGCTTTCGTTGAATTGAGCTCAAAGTTTAATTTCTTCGGACAATTATAATCATATAATCTCGTCCGACCTTAGCTATTTAATGCCCTTAAAGATCCAGAGTATTTAAAAAAAAAGTGTAAAAGGTTGGATACCCAATAAAAGCCGTTATCATGGTAACTGGAAAGTGCATCCAACAAATGTTTGCGTAGCCATAGCTCAGAAATTAAGGAGTTGCAACCCAATGTTTATAGGACGAAAAATGCTTAAAATTGTCTTCCCTACCATCTCCTGAAGTACTGCAGATTCCTTCTGAAATATCCAGTATGATGGATGAACTTTTGAATACCGTCGTCATACCAGCTTCCATCCGCGATGCAAAAGTAGGCTTTGACCTCCTCTAGCACATCGCCGTCCGTCGCGAACTTCATCCTTCCTAGGCATATCTTTAGGGCGAGCAACATGTGGAAATCAATGGGTGATAGAGTCCAAGAAATCATCTCCTTCCTTTCAAAATGGCGCAAAACGTCTTCCACAATTTCCACGCGCGGCCTCTGGTGGTCTTTGATGGGCAATTTGAGCATCCACCAGGAAGCAGTGCTGTATTTGGGCCGGTACGGCGTACCCCCTAAATTCCAAACTCGTTACCAGCGTACCGGTTAAACTACCTTTTCACAAATTTTCCAATGGATTTCAGACAGAAAAATTGGAAATGATTAATTATTTACTTGTTCAGAGTTATCTCGTGGCACAACTTGGAACTAATATAAGAGTTAGAGTTTGACATTTCAATTGCGGCCGGTTGTATAATACATGCTCAGCTGTTGGCAATTTTTGGTGAGTACCGCGTAATTTTTTTCCCAACTATATCACTGCCAGGAAGTGAACGTTCGTGCGGCCGGAAAGGAACTTGTGGCACTAATTACGAACGTATTAAACATCCATACATTTTTCACCGTTAACTTCAACCAATTGGCGATTGATGTCGATAGGTTTCACCTTTTTCCCGGGAAAAAATCGTTGACAGACCGAATTTCACACTTGGATGGAGACGTGAGGGAAAGCTCCATGGAAACGACTGCTGTGCCAACAATGAACGGTCGACAACTTCTTCGCGGCGGTCGAAAGTGGCAGAGGAGGAACTAAGGAATACAGTGGTGTTGATAGATTGCTCCTAGCGCTTCATGCGGCGACGCAACGACTTAGGAGACCTTATTTTTTAAGTTTACCCCGTATATACACCATGTGGCGACAGTAAGTGGTGCCATCATATTTTTTATAGTTGTCAAGGAGGCCAGAATGTTTATTTGTTTACGTATCTAAGTCACAGACGGGATAATAAAAAGGTCTTGCTTATGGAGCACCAATAAATTAATTATATGAACGTGAAGATATTATGATTTATCCATCTCCGCAATCAGATTGAAATTCGCCGTGAAAAAACTCATTTGGCTAAGACGAGATTTGGACCCGAACTTCCCCCTCGACGATTGTCTTCAAAACACCAACATGTCTCAAGACATGACCTAAAAGGCTGTTTCGTCTTCTTATCAAGTTTTTCACGAGGCCACTCTTTTCTGCTACTCTTCTTAGGACTTTCTTATTACTTACTCGGTCGATTCATTTGATCCCCATCATTCTTTTGGAGCTGAACATTTCGAAAGCCTCCACCCTTGATTACTCCGCAGCTGTCATTCTTAAAGCCAATGAGTGCGTTCAGCGGGTTACAGATGATGGGTCGACCGCAGGATATAGAGGTTAGCTGCAAGAAAAACGAGTTCTCTCGTAGAATAAGCAGTCGTGGACAAAAAAGGACGGTTATCTGAGCTGGCATTGGTCTATCTTTGGGTAAGATAGGTCATTTAAATGAAATCTGTGAAAATGCCGTGACTTGGCGACGGGAGACCACAAAAAATTATACTTCCCATCACCCGGGGGAGAGGGCAGAAGATCTTCTTCATATGAGTGAAGGTGGGCCATCTTGGTCGGTGCAACGACGCACATTTCACTACGGGTGTAGTAAAATTAACTTTAGTGGCTGAAGTACTGCACAGTGGAAGGCTAGGGGAAACCACCACATTATTCTCCCGAGGAGTCGCAGTTACTCACTCATTTGTTTGATTTGATACACCACCACATTCAAGAAATATAACAGGTGACACTCATTTAAGTAATTTATAGAAATATTAGTAACTACGCTTTGAAGACAATATAAATCAGCTAAAAACTCATTCTCTCTTTAAATAAGCTTCAATAAAAAGATTATAGCCCAAATCTACGCTTAGAGATAAGTAATATTTTCTACCTAATCCGCATTAAGTAAACATAAACAGTTAAAGACGGACACCGATTGTATGCGCGTGATAACGGCGATTGGCGTCCTTTACTACCATTCCGTTTGTTTTTTCCGTACCAGCGGCGCACTGGAAAAAAATAACTTCGCTAGGTAAATCGAACGTACAAGAGTAAGCTATGTAAACAGAATTTAATATATTAGAAGTAAATAAAGCATTAAAGCCTTCGAGAATATATTTGATACATTAGGCACATGTTTAAAAAATTCACTTCAGAAATAGCCACGAAACGTAAGATTAATACTTCAACTACATAAAATAATTTCCGGTGCCCTGTAGTGCCAACTCTACAATAGACATTTTTCCTTCCCACAACAACGATGGCACAAACTATAAATGGTAAAGATTACCTTAAAATATTCCGTTGAAAATTCATAAAAACGAACCAAACAGGTGAAATCTACTCGAGTTTTCCACCGGGTGAGTGGCCTGATTCACAAGGGACATGACAACTTTCAGCGCGAAACATAACACTACCTAAGAAGGCACCGTTTTCGGATTGTCCTGCACTCTGGACGATGGCAAAGGCGTCCATCGAAGCGTCGGCCTACAAGCCACTCTCCCGGTAGAAAATCTGAAAGTATTCTAAGGGAAAGAACAAAACCTTATATAATAATATAGAATAATATAATCATAATTTCTCATAATCCAACCATATTTGAAATAAAAAAACCCAAGACAAGACACCCTTTGATACTTTCGCCTCGCTTTAGCGTTGCCAACAACCTCTCTACTATAAACTACAAATTACAAAGGATAGGTCACAATTGTCCGTGCTACATACAAATGAAATATATGAACCAAACCATCTTATCATTACTGCTCATTACCCTAAAACTGATAACAATGCGTTCTCTTGGGCTTAACACAACGTTTACCACCCCCAAATACACATTTGCACCAAATACAAAAGTAATCCACCCCTAATTTCCGCACAAATCCTTTCTAGTCCATAAACTCCGTTAAAAATAAAAGCGCACGACTCGAATTCCCCAAGCGTACCTACCCCTCTCCTCTCCTAACAGCCGCTCTTTATTCAATCACTATGGAGCCGCCTCCTTTTTTTCTGCCTCGATCCCTAGCCGATCATTAAGAGTGGGGGTGTGGAGGGTTAAAGCGACGCGACATGGGAGACCCTCCCACTCCGTCACGTTCCTGGTTTCCACCGACGCAACGCGGGAACTGTTCCAAACTTATCGAGATTTTAGCTCCCTCTCCTCCTCCTCTCTCTCTCTTTCATTTCTCTCCAGCGAGCGCAGGGAAAGAGAGACTGGATTTAGAGATTGTATTTTTCCCCCATAAAGAGTAAAGGTAGAGAAAAAGAGGGGACAAAAATTGAGGGAATATTCACCCCCGAATCCCATAAGCGTCAATAAAATTCTTCCGATTGACAAAAAATAACACGCGGGAGAGAGACGAAAAAGGCGATGTACATCGTAGCTTACAAAAGAACAGAAAGCTCCGGGAATACAACGAGCCAATCGTCTGTCTACTCCGTTTTTATCGCACCATACGGGTCAAAAATGGAAACAGTTCGAATGCATGAAGATCGAAAGACAGGCTCAAAAAATTGCCAATCAACAGTCATTGCCACGATCATTTTTATGCCATTTTATTTCACATATTTTTGAGTGAGAGAATATTTCGTCTAAGTATTTTTATTCCTCGCTGATAATTTTCATGGATTCATAACATGCAGAAGGGAGGAATATTCCCTCAATTTTTGTCATGACAGCTTCTCCTTGAATGCATAGAAGTGGAAAGTTCTAAGAGAGATCAGTGACCCGATACCAGCAACTTCATATGTATGCAGGCGGAAAAAAATTATAAAAATTTGATAGGTAAAAATGATGAATAAATATTCCAAAGCAGTTTCCATCGGAATGACTAGATCTGGAAACAATTCCTCTGTAACTAGTTCTGCTCACATACAGTGAGGACAATATCGAGGCGGACAGTATCAGATATTAAAGCATGCTAAAAAAATAATGAAAAAATGAAGACAATATAATTTGGGTGAGCTTCGAGCAGAAAATCCACCAGTAATCATACGTCATGCAAGGCAATTAATGATTGTAATAAGGTGTAGATACTGATCTTCAATAACTATCCAGATAAAAAATTATGAGTAGATACTATCGCAACACTAATAACGGAAAATGATCTCCAGCTGAACGAGAAGCGAATATAAAGCGGCACTTCTCAACTCGGAGTAAAAGAAATTCCCTATTTCGTTTTCGAAATGTCGAAATCAACTGATTTCTGCGTGACTTGGTGGAAAGATGAGATATTCATGGTGAAACAAAAACCCAGTACTGTTCCACAAATTTTTGTTTGCTGTCGACTAGTTTCGATGGCAAAAGCGTCATTATTAACACTTTGCGTGCCATGGGCGTAATATTACGTTCTGCTGATTCTTGTGAGGATTGCCACGGACGTAATATATAACGTCTATCTATTTTATTGACTTTGTTTGCGTGAAGCTGTAATATTTCGCCCGTGGTACTTTTCCAGTTTACTGCTAAGTGGCTCTGTTATTTAAAAAATCAACTGCTCGATGGAAAAAGAGTTCTTTTAATGTCTTGAGGACGAAAAGTCCTCTGTAGCTACCGGCACCCTTATCTCAGCATACTTTGTGTGAGAATTCTTTGGAGGAAAGAACCGTTCGTTGAGGGTGCAGTGACCCTTTTCGTCATCCAGGATTTTGAATGATTTGCTTGGAGCAATGCTTTTGTATGATTTCCATGGTTTAAATAGCTCAAATTGAGCGTGATAGAAAAATATGATGCATTTTAGGGCGGTACATCATTTGTTGCAACTTTTTTATTTTTCAAAAACAGTAGGTTTTCATTATTAAAAAATACATTGAAAAGTTAGCAATAAATATTACTCAACTCAACTCAAAAGAAGATCAAAGTCCATTTTTATTGGAATACACATCGATATAATTATATTTTTGATGCTAATGTTTTAAAAAAATATGCGAATTTAGTAAAAATGGCTGGATTTTTCAGCAGGACTTTAAAATTAGCGGCCGGTACTCAAAGTGTTAAGACAAAAAGGTTTGGTTTTGAAGATGACAGGATAAACCTGTTTGTCTTGATAATGCCGCTATAGCCATCGAAACTAGTTGACAGCAAATAAAAGTTTGTGGAGCAGTTATGGGTTTTTGTTTCACCATGTTCATTGC
Source organism: Ischnura elegans (assembly GCF_921293095.1). Classification (NCBI taxonomy): domain Eukaryota; kingdom Metazoa; phylum Arthropoda; class Insecta; order Odonata; family Coenagrionidae; genus Ischnura; species Ischnura elegans. Next base: position 80,786,789 of record NC_060252.1, on the reverse strand, counting down.
TTGTTATCCTACCTGAAATATTTAATGACTATATTTTTATTTACAATTGAGCCTTGATATAAAACTCTTACTTGCCAAAATACACAGTTCTTAAAGCAAAAATATATCTTTTCAAACATTTAGCTTGAGGAACGAGAAAAAAGTGAATCATTAACCAAAACTCAATATCTTGTATTTCAATTTAAGTATTGTCGTCGAAAATAAGAGATAACATTCCAGCAAGCAAGGAAGGTTTGAAATACACTCGGCGACTATCCAGAAACACGTTTCATACAAAATCAAAAGGATTCTTACTTTGTAATAAAAACGAAATATGCTCACGCATGGTTTGAAAGAAACTTGAAGCCTTATTCACGGGAATTCGTTCCACGAAAGATTCAACAACGCTTAGCATGAGCGATACCTGGTTTCCAAGAGAAACGACGGGGAACGCCAGTTATTTGGAGCAATTTATTCATCAAAATGTCAATGGTGCTCACCGTGAAGAGAGACGCTTCACAGATGATGGCAGAGAACACGAGACGGTGTAGATACGATCTGCGTTGGCCGTATCCGCGCAGCGATCAGCAGGCAGACAGCATCTAATCCGATTGACGACGTCGTCTCGCAATTGAGCTGCCGCTGTCAGTTATGGACCACATCACCGCCGAATTCCAAGCCTCGATTCAAGGGACTTGCATCACCTCAAAATACGTCCTCGAGGATTCTTGGCGAACCATGCCTAGGGGAAAGAATGAGAGTACTCAAAACCAACATCACACCGATGTAAAGGAAGAAATGATCTCAGTCAATATGATGCTACTAAAGTAAAATTATTTGAATGGTAAGCACTACATGAAAAAATTCATACATATATATAAAACTCAACAGTAACTGACGATGAACAATGGCGATGACGATGATTGATGAATAAAAAAAAATTTATTCAACAATGACCTTGAAACTTAAGCCAAATAAGGTTCTATAGTACATGTGACCATAATTCCATCGATATTTTCCCCCAGAAAAGAATTTGAAGGAGTCGTTATACAAATCATTGCAATAGACGCTTGATAAAGTTACCAAAACGAACTTCATTCATCCAGCATAAACCTAGCAACGACGTTAACAGAAAAGACTATTTCGGCAATAATGGAGACCTTCAAACCTTCAGAATTTCTTAACTGAAATGTAAGTCTAAATTTTCATTCCAAATTTCCAATTTATCATGAAACACTAGACTAATCTGGTATCTCATTATTATTAATAGCCGTGGAGATTATCCATTGGAGAAGCAATTCAGGAACTAAACAACAGTCTAATGAAAAAACTTTACAATTAATTGATAATATGGGTGGTGCAATTATTACATCCACATCATTAGGTATCGTTACTAATATTCTGAGCCTGATATTCCATCTCAATGGCAAAATTTGTTTCCATGTTCATGATCATGTACGATCCTCGGTATAATTCTATCGAGGGAAAATTCTAAATTTACCATAAACCAACCAACCCAATTCCGCATAAAACCATGAGGTAGTGCGGAAAATTATTATGCCCACTTTAATTAGACTTGCGCACAAGTTCTCGTTTTGCTGTGCCATTGACATGAGCCCGCCGCCCTTCAATTTTTTTTAACCCTTGAGACTACGCCTGAAGAGAGAATTTCATCTTCCTCGTGGTTTTTACTCTCCTAATTTTACACGCATCATCCCCTACACTTTATTACTTTAATTTGAAAAATAACAGATATCACACACACTAGTTATTATGGACTTCACAACTTCCTTGATCGGGCGTCACATATTTTTACCCTTTCTCCTTCCTGCCTCACTATATCCGTATCTGTCCTAACACGTTCCCGCCACACGCCTTTTAGGTGGCTTGCGGGGTAGTCTGTAGATGTTGATCCGCTTCCAATAAGCTAGCTATCATCCCTATCCGTAGATATAATCTGTGCATTTTCCTCAATTACTCCCCCTCTAAAGATTTTTTAAGCTTAATGAAGTAATGGACACTTTCAAACACGAACCCCCAGGGTATGGATATTTTCCTCCAAAGCGATGCATGGAAAGAATTTTACTCTAAATAGTTCCGCAATAGCATGACCTAGCAAAATCCTTCAAATAACTTCTTTCGGAGAAATTTAAATTTTCGGAGAAAGATAAATTTAGTATTAGTGATTAGGAATATTTAGTATTAGTGAAATTAGGAATAGTGGCCATTCCCCTACTTTTTCATTGCAACACAAGCATCACCGGAACTTTGTTGCTCAAACAAAAAGAGTACCTTTAACCTTCCGTCAGGCGTAATATTGGAATTGCTGAGTTAAGGTGCAGGCCCTGACAGGCACAGATGTGAAAAAAACATTATAAACTCTTAGCATGGCTCGCTGGTATACCGTTAAAGTTTTAACCACCAATATTAATGTATTTGAACACTTACATGATGTCTTTCGTGCTATCTATAGACTCCTTTACATGCCCTAATACGGCCCCAGGCTGAACCAGCAAGGTTCGAGTTAACGTGCTCTTTAGGCTATGAAGTATCATTATATGTCATGTATTTTAGCACGTGAATTCTATAAGATCAGTGTTTTTATTTTGCTATCTTATTTAGGTATTTATGCTTTTATTTGGCTTTATGGTGCCATAATTTTATTAAACTATGCTAAATAATCCGCCACTGATCTGTCGGCATGGATGCGAAAAGCAAAAGGCTGATTAGAGCATGTCAAAACGAACAGCTACTATAACCGCCAAGGGTCTATGCCTCCCAGTGGCACGAAGAAATGGAAAAAATTCTCGCGTTGTGCCAATCAGATCCATTGCGCCCGACGGAAGGTTAATAAATGTGATATTAGTTTTCATCACATGTTGCATCATTGAGGGAAATAAATTTATTTGTGGTAGAACAAACCTTTTAATAAATGAAAGCTGCATTTTCCAGATTTTAGCGCGTCGTCGTTTTAAAACAGACACTGCGACATGAGTAAGACCGCTGGAATCCAAGATAAATTGTCCCTACCACAACTACGACGTGAAAGCCGTAAAATACAGCCTTCATGACCATCGCACCTCAGAAGCCCTTACATATCAACTTTCCATGGATTCAATTTTCACTCATTAAATTGAAGGACGAAATAAATAGTAGTCATTTCAAATGTGCTGTTTGAATTCTACAAAAAAATCATTCATTTACTTTACGAAGCCCATTGCCTTCTGAGATTGAGTTCCAGGGAAAAAACTTCAAAATCTTGAAACTAGGCCGTAACTTTAAACAAACGCTGCAAGTTCAATTCAGCAGGAATTAAGGTAGCACTCGCGCGCGAATTAAATACTAATAATTTTGTTGTAAAATACATAGTTTAACCCTTTATAACAAAATGTTGCTTCTTAGCAACATCAAAAATGTTTAAACTTTCAGCTCTATTCAGGAAATATCTAATCCACCCATTATTTTTTAGTGTAAATTTTAATGATGAAATAGTTAGATGCCACAATAATTATTACTGAGTGTAAAATTTTCAAGTTTTCAAAATGAAAAATCTTGAAATTTGATTTCTCCCAAAGGAAAATATCACAGGCGTCGAATGAAAATTTCAATAATCTCAAATAGTTTTTCATCGCATATTACTTAATACATCATTGTTACTTATTTCTTTAGAATTTGCGAAAAGTTATGGAAAGCACACAGTGCAAAAGTTGAATCCAAACAGGTCTCATTCTGATTAAATGTATCGGGAATAATTCACAAGTAATTTCGAATTCTCTCCCCTCTTCAGTGCAAATGCCAACCCACCACTTCACCTCCAATTATCTGTAAGCATCTCTCGTGTTTCAGCGAGGCTGCATATCTCCAACCTTCCTCCGAGGATGCCGCACCCGGCCGTGTGCTCCTAATCACGACCACATCCATCGTGGGGCGAACACCGGCGGCAGATCATTTCGGCCGGAGGAGGCAAGGCGCCACTATCACTCCCCACACTCCACCCTCCCCCTCAACTCACTCACAGTGGTGCTTAAACGCGGTGGTGTACTCATCCGACGTCAATCCGCTCACAGACGGGCAAACGCGCTCACAAGAGCCCGCATCGCCCCCTTGGAATCCGCCGCTCTCCTTCCCCTACCACGCCATTCACCGCTCCCCACGTAAGTGTGCCTGCATTCTAGGCAACCCACACAACCACCACCATATTGCATCTACGCATGGCGTCTCTTCCTTTTTCCTACTCATGATGTTGTCCCATTTGCTCTCTATATCTCTCACTACGTCGTTAAACCACAAGTTGAAGCTACGTGCATTACCGACCTTGCTTTGAGGAACCACAAAATAGGAATAGGATATTCACCTGATGCGTTTTACACACAAACTCTTCATTTCGACTCCCATTTGTGGTAAAACAAAAGCGACGTTGCGGAACTTACCAAGCAGATATTTTTTTCTTAAAAATATAGTTTTATTATTACTTCAAACGCGTTCGTTGAGAAAGTTCGATGAACATTCAGGGTTAATTTGACATGCCTACAGTCATTGCTTTTCTGAAGGATCTTAAGTTATTCTACTGTCTATTTTGTTACAACACAGAAATATTAGCTATCCAACAAGAATTAATGCATTTTAATCGTAAAAGTAAAAATATTTACGTCTTTTTAGACAAAAAATTTTGAAACCGCAATTTAATATGTTCTATCCATGCCTTTCTCCCAAATTCTAAAGAAATAGGTAATATTTATATAATATGTTATATGATACGAAAAATATTTCAGATTACTCATGATAATGATGCGCAAAAATGCTTATAACCTGTTTATAATTGATTGGCATTAGATCCACGAAAACTTCTTCTCCAGAGGTAAACCTATGTTAAGTTTGAAATGGAGCTAATCATCGAGATGAAAACCAAAACAACGTCTTTCCAAATAGGTTTTATTAAATATAAATTTTATCAATAAAAATTATAAAAAACGTTATAATATCCGAGATAGTGAGCTTCGCAAAATATGACGAGAAATACCATGGCCATCGCCCATAATACGGTATGTCCTATCTTTAGTTTGAGAAATTATCGTGAAAATACAGTGCAATCAAACTTATTTTGAGATTAACGGCCGGTGTCATCCACGTAGAACATCATTCATTGATGATATCCTTGAAAAGCGGTTGATAGGCATAAGTTTAGCGAAACTTGATGAAATATTACCCTAATGTGATTACCATTTATTATTAAAACCTTCCGTGCCACAGTATCTCCCTCTCCATATTCATTTACGAGGCTTGCTGGCCACTCACAGGGTTGTACTAGTAGGAAGAGAGCAGGCGTACAGATGCAATTGGCGGGGCATAATTCGACTTCAGCGAAATGCACATATAGCAAGAGAGAGTGGAATATGACGAGAACGTGTTCAAAGGCACTTGGCCGCCGATATTATGAGCGGTGAAGTAAGCCACTTCATGCTGGGACTAGCAAAGCATCGCGTTATTAAATAGCTGACTCCACGCGTCGAAGCTAAGAGAACGCCAGCGGCATGTAGAGGCAGCGTCAAGCGACTCGGCCGGCCGACGCCAGGATGGACGAACGTTGAATAGGTTTACGGAGGAAGAAGTACACCTTAAACAAAAAAGCGACTCTCAAAGAGCACATAAAGTGTAGCTTAAGAACAAATTCCGAAAATAAGAAAGGAGGGAATACAATATAAAAATCTGAGGCCACAAATAAAAACTTATCGAGATTATTTCAGACAATTATTTCCTCAATTTATTGATACTATTTCACCGAAAGTATTAAAAGGAATACCAACCTTCACATATGGTGATATTAATTGAATTTCAGTTTAATATCAACGTGAAAATAGATTTTGAACTGTTAGAACAGCTTTAAATAAATACGAAATGTAAGTTGACTGGAGTGATGGGAATGGGATATCAAATATATGTAGTGGTGTAGGTCGAGGAAATTTTAAAATTTAAATGTTTTGACGAAAAGGGGTTTGTTTTAATTTTTTTATTTTTATCAAAAAGAAATTTCCTGGAATTTCAAAACGGGATAAAATTCCTCGAACTACTCTATCCAAATTTTTCTTAAACAGCGGGCACCTTAACAAAAGAGATTTACAATTCAGTTCGGTAATTCGATCGAATACACTGTCGAAAAGCATCAATTAGGGCCTTAGGCAATTAAAGCATCAATAACTGATTTGTCCGTCATTATAATCATGACTTACATGACTGGAGTAGCATAGCGCCAACATGCACGGTTTCTGCTATGTTCGACATTACCATCTTCCGTGACTACTCCAGGGTATACTCAAAGTGTTTCTACAATTATCATACGATTGGTAGTTTAATATAAAATGAATTGCAACCTTCTGGATCTTAAATATTTTTCTCCATTACCTTAAAAATCAATTATAATGGGTTGAAAGTTACATTTAGAGTGATGAAGTGAAAATATTTCAAAATACGTGGAGCAACAGGATGACTTCAGGGTGCCTAACAGCAAAATAACTATGATTTTTCAGGCATTTTATCCTAATACCCCTATTATCCAGGGTTTCCAGGTCAGCGAGCACCTTGATTCAAAACCAGAGCACTTCTGATATACCAGATTCATTATATTCATGAAAACATGGAGCCTAATAATTAGCCTATCATTAGCCTCCTCTTTTATGATATCGGTAATTCGATTGAACACAATGCCACACACATGATATTTCCCACCAGTTTTATTATTTATATAACAAATAAATTATTTTACGCGGGGCACGTAACTTCGCAGGTTAGAACTGCATTTCTTTCTCAATATGGCGTGGAATTGAGCTAATGCGCAAACGAAATTAGAACGGGCTATTCTGCCATCTCATGTCCATAAATTATCGCATGCGTTTTTGCAATTCACCGCTTTACACGACGTAATTTTGACTGCAAGTACGTGTACCGTGTAATTCGACCTTTTAATAATGGCACTCGCCAATGGATAGCTCAACAATAGTTAAAATTATATGCAACAAGACATTTTTTTATTCACAACTCATTCAATGGAATATAAGAAGGTATTAAAATACGTTAGTACTTTGACGACGACGCCTTTGAGATTTCAGATAGCTTTGAGTGTATTTTGCTAAACCAGGAGCGTCGCGTGACTTGCTCACGTCACATTCATAAAAGGTTTTACCTGTCCATATAGCAGTCTGAATTAAAAATGGCTCAACTTCATTTTTTACTCGTAGTTAACGTTTAACAAATACAATTAGCCATTCAACGTCAATCTCCATAGTCATAAATGGTAAACGAAGTAACATCCTAGCAACACCGGGTCGAGTACAGTCGAGTGAAGTTGATCGATGGATGATTTTCACGATGCCTGAGGCCGCTTTGTACTGCCGTAGTTGACAACTCAATGTTAGGTTAAAATTATACGCAACAAAATATTTTTTATTCAGTAGAATTATTCAATAACTTTAATAGAATTTAAAAAGATATTAATATTCGCTTAACGCGCCACCTTTGAATTTTTTGGTATCTTGGAATGTGTATTTTAAAACAAAGAGCTAAGATATTCCGCGTAACTTGCAATAGTGATATTCCTAAAAGGTTTTACCTGCCCATATAGCAGCTTGAATTTAAAATAGCTTAGCTTTATTTTGTTCTCGTATTTAACTTTTAAACGAAGAAATTGATCGCTCAACACCTATCTTCACAATAAAATTGTTGGTTTAAGGCGTGACTGAGGCGTGTGAAACACAAAATTTTACCCAAACGCTGTACCACCCTCCCTTCACACCATACAAGAGTAATATAAGAAAAACACAGGGTCAACCACCCAGGAGAAGAAGTTTATCTGACCGAGGACTCCATCCGGATGACCACAACGCGAAAAAAGTTAGTGAAGACGTGCGTGGTACCCTCACCCACTCTGGAGCCTTTCTTTTCTCCCCCCACCCAGGTCCTGTTCCAAAACCCTAAAAAACGACCCTTCTCTCCCACAACCCTCAATATCCCCACTTCTCTTCACCCAAAACCCATCCTGCAACTTGCCCCCTCCCTTCAAGCACCAAGACCTATATATGGAAGAACTCTTGAGACTTATGTTACAAATGATAATTTTGTTTGTAATTCCGAAACGCGAAGTGTCAAAATAAAACTCAAGAGGAAATATTGCAATTTCCAATTTTATACCAACATGATTTTGAACCTGATGATGTCACACAGCGACGAAACTGGTTGTTATTAAAATTATATGAGTAACTGACAAAGCATTTTATTTCATTAATCATCACAGCCAGAAATGGTAAACGAAGTAACACCCAGGCAACACAGCATCAAGCACAGTTGAGTTAAGGTGATTGATGGATGATATTCACAATGCCTGAGGCCACTTTGTGAGGATTGAATTGAGGGCAGAAGGAGAGCAGAATAGGAAGCTGGTCGATTATTGGGTCCATTCATTTTGAAACAGATTTAATGGCATGAGCGTAGGTACACGAGCAGGTCACGGCGATAAAAGCAAAAAGTAAGGGTATGGAAGACTTTTGCAGTCATTCCCATGAACTCACAATTTGAATCAAAATATCGAACGGTATTGATAGCCAGATCATATTTTCCATACCTCGTGTTCTTTTTGGAGTAATATAAAAATCACATTGGAACATAAGTAGTGCTTTAAAATGCCATCAATGCTATAGATAACTTAGTCCGTAGTGTTCGAGTAGTTCATAAATATGGTTGGTTTTATCAGATTCAATTATCATTACCTTTTGGAAAGGAGAAAAGTCATTCGAGAAAAAATTTTGATGCGTTTTATTTCAGATTAATTGTAAAAAAAGGCCATCAAGAAGAAGTTTGGCACTGTAGTGAGGAGAATATTATCGTGGTCAAGAGCTATTAAAAACAGTAAATATATAATTTTCACCTTTAAGTTCTAAATTTTTGCGATCAAACAGTCATTAAAATTAAAGTCTGGAGATATTCCATCAAAATTAAAAACGATGTACATATTAAATATGCGCAAATAGCCGCGGTAATCTTTAATTCACCATTCTTAAGTGGCTCGGCTTCCTGTGACATATTGAGTTCGATCAGAATCTATTAATACTTACGAATGCACTCCCAGTTCTCAATATTTCCTTAACCATTAGTAGATAATGAGATGCATTCGCATGATCGCTTTTTGACAAGGAAAACATCTGATTTAAACGATATATACATGCGGGATATTTTCAGCTTAGAAGCAATACGCAGTGATGGGATTATGGATCGTAGGTGCGTATCTAATCTAAAAAATATTTCCAACTGCTGTGCTGAAAATCGCAGAAGCCTTAGTGGTTTCGATGCGTGAGAACGTGAATATAATTATATCATCTTGACAAAGCCGATGATGATTTTTCTCCGAGCGATCATTGATTACCTCTCCTGTGAGGTATTTATTTCGTAGTTTTCCAATTTGGTCAAAAATGTAAAAGAGGACTTGACGGGCAATAATGGAAGTGGTTACACTAGACCACGTGCTCAATTTACTAGGATGGTCGACGTTCCGCCGTAAAAAGTAGTCGCATCAACGAACTGAAAAATGAATATTTTATACGCAACGTATACTGTGTGGGATCAACAAATTAAATCGTAGTTAATTTAATCGTTGTACAAATTAAATACGTGGAGGACGGAGAAAATTGATGAGCCACGGACAAACGGTGTTATCAGCTGTTATTTCTGTAGGCCTCAATGCTTGTTATCAGTGGCGGATCTACGGGGGGTCTAAGTGGGCCCCCCTCCATTGGGTCGAAGCACACACTAGGTAAAATCGAAGTACTTCGGGGGTTACCACATTTTACAAAGTGTTTAGTTATATTTTCCTACATTTTTACCTTTTTTAACGAATTGAAATACAATTAGCTCTAAGCGTTCGGCGTATTTTACACCCTTTTGCTATGTTAAAATCCAGTAGTAGATCCAGAGAGGGGCTAGAAGGGGCTATATAGCCCCCCTCGTCCCTATCCTGGATACGCCAATGCTCTTTATACAATAGTGATAAAAGTTATAAGTTTTATGAGGACTCCCTATCGACCGCTCATATTTGTCTTTTGTAACGAATTACTCGGTCAAAACAACTCCTATAATATTGAAATTTCCAAAGATTGTAAAAAGATTGGACTTGGACCTAAATTTGCCAATTTCATAATTATTAAACAATTGAAATTAGCGGAAATTTTGAGGTCACGTTTTAAAATTTAAGAAACATAAACAAGCTAATATTAATGGGATTCCAAACCTCTATATTTCCCTGAAAATATCAAAATGGTACTATGATTTTTAAGCAAGTGGTCCATCACCATAGAAGAGAGCCGAATGTCATGAGGAGAACCGTAGTCCAGGGGTTACGGTGTCGGATTGCCATGCCGATCTCTGCTGCCATTGGATCGAGTCTCTTTAGTGGCACTTTTTACGGCTTCAGTGTCGGCGGGGTTAAGTCTTCACTTGCAAAACAAGAGATCGCGCTTTCAAGTTTCGCCTGGGTAGGTTGCCGCCCACGTGGTTTTAAGAGCACATGCAAATGTTGTTTGTTAAAAACCCTGATGTAAAAAGGCCAGTGTAAGCTGTTTTCGATGGTATCGAAATAAATGAAATTTTATTCCTTTAATTTATCTAAAATTTACAAATTATATCAAATTCTCATATTTTGGTTTCAAAGTTCCGAAAATATTTTGTGTCGTGTTATTTTTTTTTGCTTATGAAGATGAAAGTTGAAATGTAATATAAATGCTATGCTTTCAATGTGCCAATGTGTAGGATAAATGGAACCTTCTGACAAGCCATATGGCTAGGAAGGACCACGTTGTACATGCTAAAAAGGCAATCTATACATTAAAACAAGTCGTTTCACTGGACGAAATAGTGTAGGATGCAAATAAAAGAGTCCGACAACATCTTAGGCACAGAAATCTTCGTCCACCTGTTCACCGACTTCGTCGAGAGCCCACATTCCATCTCACCCTTTCCCCAACCTCCCCACCCCCTTTACACCATTTAACCGCGATGGCCACCTACCGCGAGCCCGCGGTACAAGCGCTTACACGAGGCCGTGAAGTGGCCATTCCCGGAGGGCGAATGCAAAATTGACTTCGCCGGCGCGTTCCAATTCCGCCCGCCAGACACAAAGGCAAGTGGAGGGAATAAAAAAAAGAAGAGCACCACTCATGTTTCCATTGAGGCACTAGGAGACTACACCTCTTCAGTGCAGCCGATCTCTCCCTCAACCCTTAGCTCTAGTGTCCCCCTCCCGCGGCCGAATACGGAACCCAAAACCCAGGCCGCCGGCGGACTTAACTCACAAAACGTACGCAGTCAATGCGTTTAGAGTGTGTAGCGGTTTGACCGCACGCGTGTGGCACGTTATGTGTGGAGCGACATGAGGGTAATTGCACACGGACTCGCGGAAGGACCAATATAGACGTCGTTAGGCGACACTCGACGCCACAAGACTATTGGCAGAGGGTGCATTTACAGAAAACCGTTGAATATTCCCGAATATACCACGCCACGGAGGAGAAGATCCAAATAAGTTAATGGAATGAACAGTTATTCCAATTCTATAATTTCAATTCTTAATCTACCTATAAAAAATGCTGTATATCGTTATAAAATGGTTATTTGGTATTGAGGATGCAAATCACTTTTAAGGAATTCTGGAAAATATATTTCCGAGTCTAGGAAGAAAAAATATAAAGTTTTGTATTTTATATTTTATGTTCAACTTGTCCAGCCTTCGCTAACTCAACTTACTATTTTTATTCAATTTTCCAAATCTTTGCATATTTTACTCATGAGTTGGTGATATCAAAACGGGAGTTTCGTCAACTTCTTCAATTATTATCTGTATTTTATTGAAATAAACTCTGGAAGAAAATAAATCTTTACAACTATGCGTCATAATAAAAAGTCTGATATTGGAAAGACACGACGAAAGCTGTGACGGTTTTGTGGACCGGCAAATGAAAGTTATTAGACAAATACTATGAATTGCGCAGTGAACTATGCATTAGAAATCTTAAATCATTTTAGGCGTAGACTTAGATGCCAGTATGACCAATTACAAGGGTCGAAAAATAAAATCAAAGTCCTCTGCGTGATACCGTGAAGTAACTAAATACACTGCGCTCATCAGTACTATGCTCTCAACAAGTATTTTAATCACTACAAGGACATATTGGCCCCTCAACGATCTCATTTCAGTTTTTCTTGTAAATCGAATGTAAATCTTCCAAAAGTTAAAGAGAGAAATAGTAGATATGTTTCCACAATGATGCAGGACAACCCAAGAACAATCCCAGAAACACCACGCACCCCCTCCTTCAAATTCACTCAATTAAACCTTCTCGGCATCCTGTGAGGTGAAGATATCGGAAGTATGGACAGACCGTATTAATTTTATTTTCTGTATTATTTTCATTAAGCAATGCAGAACTGTAAATATTTGAGAAGAAGAGAGGCTCGTAAAAATAATCAAGACCATGCTCTAAAAATAATCGGTAACACGTTTTCTATTATGTCTAATTCAAAGGAAAAAGTGTGGATGGAACGGAAAATTAAACCGCATTCATTAATTTTTTATCAAATATGGCGAAAAATAAGGGAGTTCCATTCTACGGTCACAGAATAGGGTAGGCTACTATACAAGGAGCCGCTGAAAAGTATCTGGGGAAAAAGAGCTATTGGTAAGCAAAAGAATTGGCATTTGAAAAGGATAAATGGAGGCCCACAATAAGCCAATCAAACATGCAAAACTCAAAAGGTGTTCCGTCAAACCAATATTTGTAATCTCAAGTGATATGTACTCCTATAGTCAAATTTTATTGCATAGATATTGTGGCATCTAATTCATTTAATATAAATTCCTGATAATTAAGAGAATAAAATACATGTAGATGCTAAATTTAACATTTTCAGGAAGTAGGGTAATATTTAATGAATTATCTCCATTCGATATCCACCCATCCATATCCATAGCATTTAAGCCTGAAACACACGATCATTGTTTCAATCCCTTTCGAGGAACAGCTCCAGTGATGGTCGCAAAGTGATGATGGTGAAAACAATGACTGTTTCACGCAATCATAATCTGCTATGGCTCAAGGGATGGCAATCACGTCCCTTTTTCCTTCACTCAGCACGTCCCTTTTTCCGTCTCTGAAACTATCGCTGGCACCATCCTTCAGCCAATCAGAACGGCCGAGCGCGTAACGCCACGCTTGGATTTTTAATGATTGACAGCTTTAAATAAGGAGAGTTGCGGAATAAGCTGTAAAAAAAGGGACGGTGGAAATGAGCATGTGATTTAGAAAATGACGAGTCGAGCGATCACTCTTTAGTTTCCTGAAAACCTATCGCTGGAGGTTGGTATGATATTTGAAGGGAGGCGACCGACAGCTTAAGTCATTTGCGCCATGAGGGAATGGGAGGCAAGGACGGGTGGAGAGAAACTCGGCGTCGGCATTGGCCTACTCCTAACGAAAGGCGCCAAAGGGATCACGGCTTAACGTCCCATCAGACGGACGGAGTGTTGCACTTTAAATGTCCTCCACGCAACATTCAAGCAGGGATCGGGCAGTATCTGAAAATTCTCTGGCACCGCCGGGATTTGAACCCAAGCCCACGGTGTGGGAAGCCAACACTCTAGCCTCCACACCAACTCGATCCCCCCTATCGCTGGAGCTATGATCTGAGGCAAAGAATAATGATCGTGTGATTCATGATTCATGATACACGTGTGAGGCCACTCGTGTAAGGCCTGGAGTAATAAATACTCACTTTGTGCTGTTCCGCTTGATCTAACCATCTTAGAAAGCACAAATCAGCTAAAGAAAAAGCAAGGAATAGAAGGAAAAATAGACAATATATAGTATTCATGGAGCCAACCTCGTAACCACCCGAATTAAACGAGGGAAACGATGGGAGAAAACTCGGTTAAACGACTAATGAAGAAAACGGCTATCTCACCCGAGGCATTTCGCGGATATTAGATTCGATACCACGTGGAGAATTTAAAATCGGATTTGTTCATCGAGAGAGAGAAGGGAGAGTGGAAATGGCAGAGGGGTGCGGATGCCTGCAGTGAATTGAAGCGTGAAATTTGGACAGAGACCAGCATCAACGAAAGGAAATTCGCCTCCCTCTTCGATCGGCTGTGCGGAAAAAATAAACATCCGCTAAAAACATCCCGATGTGAAGATGACGTATGCACGTGAGTAATAAGAATAATTGGTTTAAAAAATTTATTCATCATCCCTTGAAATAATACATGGAACAACGTACGATTGAAGCCCTCCGTTTCACAAATAATGTGCACTCCGAGTTTTAACCGACGTCTTAAAAAAACAAATGGGATGCATATTAAATTTTATTATATTTATACAAGTAGGCAATAAACATAAAAAGGGTTTTTAAAACTGGAGCTGAACTCTATCCCAAGCGTTTTTATCATACGATTATATAACTTTCTTGTATGTAGTTCGAAACAAACGTATTTAAAATATAACTGCTGCAGATTACAGACAAATACGTTCACGTTAAAAAATGCTTCAGATTCTCTGCTAAAACACAAGTCCTTAAACTAATGTGTCTTACAGCTTTGCTTTTATTATTTATTTCAAACTATCGGTTAATAACTAATTAATCCAGCACTGATCATAGTACATATTTTATTGAAGTAGCAACACTCTCATTCTATATTTTTATTTATGTATTTCATTTGTGATGGTGGAGTTTATTGATACCAAAACGGAAATGCTGTCCACAGGGGAGGCTGTATTCCAGTGAAATCATTTTAAAAACGATAATTGTAACTTGTAATCTTACCTGGAATATAAATTATTACTATTACTATTATTTCCAGTCGGTGATTCCAATGGCAGGACCAGAAACAGCATTTCCTCAACAAGTAGAATCTTTCAGAGACTCTATGGCCACAATTTTATATGAATTTATATACACTATTTTTGACTATTGTTCACTATCTTACTGACGGCGGCCGAAGTACAAATAAATGTATTGATATCTGTCTAAACTAAGTATGTATTATAAGAGTCACGGTCTCAGACTCAGACAGTCAAGAGACTCAGGGCAGGGTAGAATAGTGTTAAACGGGAATCATGCGTTCAACATAGATATTGAAACTCTTGAGATTAAAATTCTTAAAAAATTTCGTTTATAATGGAATTGGTTGGTTCACGATTGTTCGTGTTCTTTTGCGATCTCTATGGCTTACTACTCAGAAGAACAACTAATCAGCCAGGAGATCACTAGGAGTATTATTACTGCGCACATTACCTTTCCTACGATTTTAAAACATACACAAATCCTCACTTTGATAAAACAACTCAAACTAAAATACACCGTTAATTCATTCTAAGTTATACCAAGATACCTTGTATTTGAACGCGAGTATGCGTTTTTTAAGGCCTTTGAAATGCAATCGCGGGGAAAAGTCTTATTTTACAAAATCCTTTGATGCACTCGAGAGTGTTTCTTCCTGAAAAACCGTTATTTATCCACATGATGCGCAGAGGAAGAGTTTTTTGGTTTCGTAAAGCACATGTATAAAAACGCGCGTGGATTGGACGGATACAAAGGAGCATTAAAAATTCGTTTGGAAGTTAAAGAGAAGGAAAAACGGTTATTTTTCTGTTAAAGTTTTCGATAATTTGGCTAAAAAAACCAGACAAGAAATGAAAGGAAAACCAAGTGTAGGATATATCGAAATATCTTACCTTTTTTCAATTTTAAGATACCTATTTAATATTCCTACCAAATCCACGATTCTAGTGCCAATGTATGGTCCCTTTCATTAATCCTGAGTACCAGTGACATTGACAAGTAATGCATAAGCAATACATTTTCTGACATAAATGTTGCCCCATTAGTAATGAAAATATAGCCATTTTCCTCTTCGGTATTAGCCTGTTCCTCAAAACAGAATTTTTATAAAATCTGCAAATCCACTGATGCCTTTATTACTGAAAAGGAAGTACCAATATACCAATGACATTAGATTTGTTATTGATTGCAGCAACCTGAAAAGAATTTATACTTATCACTCAACCGTGCATTGAATGCCTTACTGCTAATTTATTTCATTTCAGCCGTAGAGTTAGTCAAGTTCGCAGTTTTTCGGTCCCCAACTTGTCACGATTACAAGGGCCTATATTTTTCTAAGCTGGACAAATTGCGCTGACAGCTGTTCAGCACAATTATGTAACCTAAACGTTTGACCACATACTTTAGGGCATAAGGAATGCCATATTAACCTGGAAAAACGAACAAAGACACTATAAAACAAACGACCAAATACGAATTTTTTCTGCAACGAGTTAAAATAGAATGTCGCAGAGCCTGCGTGAAACACGAGTACTTCATATTCGATCTATCGTAGTTACACATAAAATGGAAAGTAAGTTTTACGATATGAACACCATCATATTGGACATATTTTAATAAGTAAGTACACGCCTATAATAATAAAGCAAACATTCCCTACACGCATTGGTGTCAAAAGTGAACTCCCTAAAAATCTACCCTTTGTCATCCATTTGGTCGTGTCTAAGCACGAATTATTTTGAAAATACAGATAGAGACAAGTAACGCAAGCAGGCGAGATATGGTGGAATGACATCCTATTAGTATTGAAAGAACAGAGAGGTGGCACATTTCCACACGTTTATTATTGAAAGTACGACGCGTGCGACTGTATCTGACGGTCGAAGCGCGTCGTGCTTTCATTAAAACAACCTGTCGAAAAGTGCCATCTCTGTGTTCTTTCAATGCTCACCAATAGAGACATTAATCCTCAAGCGTAATACTCGGTATCCGTAGAATTACTAGGTACTTCATGCTGGAGATGTGATATTATGCGTCACAATTGCCATGGTGAACTGATGTCATGAGTGGCAGCCGACATTTTCCGCCCACAATCACGCTAGTTTTCGTCCGCATGTGCAAATACGAACCCCTTCATCTGCAAGCGCAACTACAAACAATAAATGGTACTCTGGAGAGATCACACCGACAATGCCGCACAATAACAGCGGTGGGCATAACCACGTTTTCTTCTTAACGGGCAGACGGTTTTATTACGCCAATCCCCAATGCACTCCCAGACCACTCCCGTACTGAAAACGACATCAAAAGGGAAGCGGATACTACAAAAAACCCCCCCGGAGGCCAGAAAACGTACGGAAAGGCACCCAGGTTTGATTCCCAGGCGGAAAGGTTTCTGGAAAACTTTGCTTTCCTGCACAGCAGTCGACCCCGTTCCTTTCCCAGTGGGAGCTGTTTCTCTTTGAGAGCGAACCGTTGCGATGCACACACGAGCGATGCGACAGAAGACTGCTGTCAATCGAACGTTTTTGCCCAAGCTGACATCCCGCGCGCATCAGTCAACGTTGTAGGCCTGCCCACCCCTCCTTCACTCTCATTGGCGCATGCAAAAACTACTTAATCCCCCTGGCGACCGGGAGAGTTTTGCTTGGAGGAAAAAGAGACGCGTTTTCCCCCGAGCGGTGAGTGGCATGGGGTGACTAATGCGTGGATCGAAAAGGGGGGAGTATCAGGGAGGGTGGTTGAAGGGGGAGAAAAGGCAATGGTTCGCGGAGGTAGAGAGAATTATTACCGCTCAACGCTCCATCCACTTCTCCCTCCAGGGGTGCTGTGTTCATTTTATTCCTTTTTCTCCATCTCATTCTCTCTCCTCTTGTCTATTATGCCTCTCTACCTCTTGTCTATTATGCCTCTCTACCTATCCACCTAAATGACTACCCCCAACCAATCCTCAATTGAAGATCACGAATGGCATGAATGAGAAACAAAGAAAACTGTACAGGGAAGACAGATGATTAACGAGGGATGATGAGGATTCAGAAAAAATGGCTCTTGCATCATAAAAAAATATGGGAAAAAATAAAAATATGTTCACTAATACATTTGAAGAAGAACGAACCGGGTTTCATTACATAATTACATCGCGATGTTACATCGTAACTATGATAGAAAACTCAGGTTGAGCTTTTTCAATACACTATTGAATCTAATAAATTTAATTCTTTCGCTTTATAAAATGAAAAGCTTTCACACAGTTAAACGTGAAGTCATCAGATTCCACCGAACTGACTACCCCAAACAACTCGTCAAGAATAGCAGGTATTGGAACTAGAGGGAAGATGATGAATGTAACCTTACGATGAAACTATGCTATGAAACCCGGTCCGTGCTTTTTCAAATATGGTATTTGGAGGAGGCGACCGACAGCTTAGGCCATTTGCGCCATGAGGGAAGGGTAGTTAAGGCAGGGTGGAGAGAAACCCGGCGTCGGCATTAGCCTTCTCTTAACGAAAGGCACCAAGGAGACCACGTCTTAACGTCCAATTCGATGGACGGAGTGTTACGCTTGGAATGTCCTCCACACTTCATTCAAACAGGGATCGGGCAGCCAATGAAAATTCTCTACCACCGCCCGGATTTTAACACGAGCCCGCGGGGTGGGAAGCAAACACTCTAGCCACCACACCAGCGCGATCCCCTTTCTTCAAATATATTTGTTGAACTAATTAAATTTTCTCTTTCACTTTCAGTTATGTAAATAAATATATTTCGAGAGCTTTGCGTCTCAAAGTATTTTCTCAACATTTAGTGCGTAAGAGAACTCCGTGCAAAATCATTACCTACTTGGTAGCCGTTATGAATGTTGCTGTATTTTCCTAAAAGGAAAGGTTACCAAAAAATTTAATTGGAAATTCATGTAAAAAAAGAGAGAAATTCAGGAAAATATGTATCAAAACCACTTCCACGTCTTAACGTATTACAATGTACACTCTTCAAACTTCTTCCCTCATTTCTGTTTCTTTCTCTTCTTAAAATTCTTCACTAAAAACATCCATTATCACCTCATATAATCCCCAATTCCATAAATAAATTTCACTAGATCACACGATGCACGACAAATTTCGTAGCTAAATTTTTATGAAGTACATCCAAACCATTATTTATCTTCGGAAAGTCGCTAATTGATCGCCGTTAGGAAATTAACATTTTGCTTTTTCAAGCCGAAGCAAGATAGGTAAGGAAAGAGTTAACTCAAAATTTATACAGCAGATAATACCAGATGGCCTCACGTGAACTGGGAGAAGAGAAGAATGAATAAAAATGTTCCCTGTCGAATCCACAGAAGAAATTCTCAAACTGTAGCTGACAAGCCCGGGGTGTAGATTATGGAGTTTTCCTTAAGATCAGTATTGGAGTATCTTTTAGAAAGGAAACTTAAACCACCAAGATTCAGCACGAAATATGCATGAAGAATGCTATTAAGTTGTTACAAAAAAATTTACTGTCTGAGTGAGTGAAAGAGATAAATCATTACAAGAACGTATGGACCACTAATATTATCACTTTCTTTACCTTGATACACCATACCGAGTAGTCGTATTGAACGCAAGTAATGATTACGGGAACAACAATAGCTAGGCATGCATAAGAAATCGACGCAAGCGATACTTTTTGAAAGTGTTGATCCTCGAGATGAAAAAATAGTAAAATCCACACCTAATACATTTTAATAACCCAGGTACCAATCAGTTTCCTATAAAATGGCTCAGCTTACAAAAACCGCGTTGCTCAACATTAAATCAAGTGTGTAGCTTATTATTATGTTCCCTTATGAAAGCAATAATAGTAACTCGGTCACTTATAACTATGTTAGTTTCTACCTCTTAGCAAAGGTTTGATCCGATTATTTTTAACTATGAACGTTTCATAGTATCTCTTCCACATATACAACGTACAGGAACCTCGTGCAAAAACTATCATCAACTGGAAGAATTTTGCATTATATTCAAGGGGTTACTGGAATAATAAGACTATTCAGAGCGTTCATATATGAGAAATCGTCCTAGGCGATAGCAGTGAAGATTTTTCGGGATTCGCATTAGGTCCTCCACATCTCCTTCCAACATTTCGAAAGGAACTCGCCCATCGTCTTTAATAATCTCCAATCCAATCATTGGATACCTGAATCCCTGAAGACGATGGG
Organism: Ischnura elegans; assembly: GCF_921293095.1. Lineage (NCBI taxonomy): Eukaryota > Metazoa > Arthropoda > Insecta > Odonata > Coenagrionidae > Ischnura > Ischnura elegans. The sequence goes on along the minus strand of NC_060252.1, from coordinate 80,766,736 downwards.
CGCATTGCTTGTCGAAACGTTGGAAGGAGATATGGAGGGTCTTATCCGGTGCAAAATCCGAGATATCTTTGTACGAGGTTCCTTTACGTTGTATATGTGGAAGAAATACTTTAAAACTTTCATAGTTAAAAATAAGCTAATCAAACGTATTCTATCCGATATAAAATGACATGTTAGCGACCGAGTTATTATTATTTCTTTCATAATGAAAAATAATAGTAAGCCTCACACTTGATTTAATATTGAGCAACCTGATTGATATCTTCACTGCTATTGTTCGTCGGGAAAGAACCAGATAATACCCGACCCAGGAGGAAGTTATTGATCCTTGTAATGAAGCACAATAGTAAAATCTCCACTTAATATTCACCGACCACATTACTATGTAAAAATGTCTAGACGCCGTCGTGTGCTTTCTGATACATCTACATATATTCTACGCACCGATATACTGTGTCTATTATATGTTCTGCCCGCTGTCTCGCAAGTGAAAGCCCAAAACGGCCCATCATGCCCCATCGTCTCCCACCCCACCCCGCACATCGTTTCACTTCCAAATTTCGAGTCAATAGGCGGAGTTTTTCGCTTCGCTGCCGCCGCTTTCATGCCGATTGTTTCCGTTTCTTTCCGAAGAGAGTTGTTGCCGCTGAATTTCTCTCCAGGACAATTCGGATGGGACATCCATGGCTGAGAGGGCTTCAGCCATGCAGATATTTTTGTAGCGGTGATCAACAGAGCACTCCCTTGTTTAGCTAACGCTTATAATCTACACCGGAAGAATCAAGTTTAGAGGTTGCATTGGAAGCTCTTCGTCGATAATGTTCGTGTCACAATCCAGAAGAAGTCCTTGCGTAAAAGAGAATATTAAAGCATTCATGATGAACTGTTATTGGAAGATGAGCTACATCAATACTACAATAGTGAATAGAAGAAAGATATCGATACTATTAAAATCGCTTAGGTGGCTAAGCAATACACGGAGAAGTCCATCTCGGTGTCGGCGGGGTAAAGTCCTTGCCTGCCATACACGAAGTCGCGGGTTCGAGTCCCGCCTGGGTAGGTTGCCCCTATCCAGGGAATGGTCGTTCATGAACGTGTGCTTGTTAAAAAAAATGCTGAAAAGCCCCGATATAGAGGCCAACATGAGCTGTTTTCGATGGTATTAAAAATCAATAAATAAGTCGTTCCTTTGCATTGACAGTGCCAAAAAAAATATTATAAAAAGGTAGTATTCATTCCGTAAAGTGGTGGTAGTTTTAATATCTGTTTAGTGGTAGTAGCAAAAGTTACTCAGGTAAAAAAAATCGTCCCAAAATAATTTTTCTGAACTACAGTATTACTACTATTGTAGTGTAATAAAGGATTGAACTAAAGTACCACAGGTTTTGCCAATTGTGTCACCACTACGTACCATGACCGATCAAACACCTGATGTTGCAATAGCATTAAAAAGTCGTTAGCATAAATAAATTCTGCGTTAGTAACGGAAAATTTTCCCTATATTTTAGCGCACATTTAGGTCAATTCTGACAATGTCGTTAGTTTAATTGAGCATCCAGAAGCGTAAATAATGGCCTGTCTAACAGCACTGCTAGAATATTAAAACTAAGAGTCCAGAGAGTCATGTGTTCAGATTGATTTCTGCCCTGCAGAGATGCGGCAATAAAACATTAGCCTCCGGCTCCCACCGAAGCAGCCTACAATGCGAGCATTCGCCCACACATATCGACCCAGCCTTGCATAGTGACTTCACATAGTAGCATCAGACTTCACCTGACCATTATGTGATGGACGTTGACGGGAGGGAAGTCATACCAAGCGGACGGTATAAGCGGTTCGATTGCTATCCCTCGCTGGATTACGATGTCCACGGAATTAGTCTTTAAATTTCATGAAGCTGCATAGACCCAGCCAACCCTATTCCCTTGACATCCGTAAGCATTTCCACATCGTTAAATGCCCCCTGGGCTTCACCCGGTCTCTCTAATAAACCAACAACTAGCCATATGCATCCTTATCTGCGTTATTATTTTTGTTCACTTGGGCACATCGAAATATAAATAATGCTGTAACAAAAGCAAAAATTTACTTGAAAAAAATATGGGTAGCCTTAGATTACTAAAATTACCAAAGGAATATTTTGCAATGGTTTTTAAAAAGTAATTAAAACATAATTTTAAAACAAAACGACAGAAAAAATGCATTTTCACTTCCAATTATGAGGAATTCAACTTCAAAAATGCGTATAAAAACTCTATTCGGCCTTCTGATCGATCTATATTCTCTAATACTGCCGCCGCCGCGTCGATGGAATCGTCCTTAGAGCTGGTAACCAGCCTGTCGCATCAGTGGTAGGAGTAATATTTCATCTCACATTATTTATTACTTCAACAAAGACCCTCGTTCCCTAGCACGTCCATTACTATTTTGTAGTTATAGAAAGACGCCGGCTTTCTTCCATGCACTGTAATGACGGGTATTCCAAATACTTCCAGCACTGACAAATCAATGATCGTATCAGAAATTGTAATTCTAAAAGGTGAGGAAGCTCGAATAAATCATCCGTCACACGTAGTTCATTATATAACATCGAGAAAACTTTGAGAATCTACACTAACATGTTTATTTCGTTGATATGTTGAATAAAGAGCAATAGAGAACGATTTTCTGCTCATAAAATTATCGAATGTAGAAATCGTTTCAGGTTTTACGTAGTGGGAATGCGATATACCCATGATAAAATAAAAACAATAAACGGTAATCTACATCCTTTAATATATATATCTCCATGTAACTCTCAAGTCATTGCTATTTTCACTCAAAGCAAAATTAACTAAAAACAGGGTAAAAAAAGCAGACGAGATATTTCAAAATTACCTTGAAAATTACATAGTGTCGCAACCATGATCGGCAGTGGAGTTTTATATTAAAGTGTAGAAATTATCATCTGTTTTTCATATTTCATCACGGATAAATGGTCGAAACCAATAGTGAAAATTCCTCGTAAAACTGTTAAATATGGCTTTGGATATAGTTTCACAAAAAGTAGATTAGGCTAAAAACAGAGAAAAGATGTAAACGAGAAATCTCAAAATGACTTAGAAAAGGACATAGTGTCGGAACCATGGTCGGCAGTGTATTTATATGTATATTAATGTGTGGAAATTACCATTTGTTTTCAATATTTTATCATGGCATATCATTTTTTTAATTCTTCATGGTTTTTTTGTATTTTTAGTAACATAAAAAAGCTGTACGTGGAACAGAGTAATTATTAGTATATAGATACCGAAGTAGGTAAAATAATATTAATGAATACTTGGCGATAAATGTTCGTAATCAATTATGAGAATTCCTGATATCAATGTAAAATATGGCTTTGGATACAGCTCAACAAAAAATAGAATTAGTTAAAAACAGGGAAAAAAAAGAAGACGAGAAATCTCCAAAACTAAAATTGAATATTCACATTTCTTAAAATTTTCAAAACAAAAATCAACGTTGAGTGTAATATGGAGCGCAGAATTACAGATGCGCTTGGGAGGACGGTTTACTCAAGAGCCCAGCGAATATAGCCCGGGCTTTCTTTCCTCCCTGTGCACAGTTGCTCCACTTTTTTCCAGCACCCAGGGGGAAGTTAAAAGGAAAGAGTTTTGGCCCATTTTCTCAAATATCTACGACCCGTCCCTCGTAAAACTTCACCTTGTATTCCCTCCACTTCGTTAACGCATAACCATAGACGGAGTGTGGCGGAGACCGCGGTTGCACCAAGTCAGACGGGAGTAATCAAAGAGGATGCCAAACTATTGCGTCAAGGTAAGAAGACTTTTCTTGTAAATACCGGCGTAGAAAGACGTAGATATCTTAGTTTTTTTTTTAAATTTCCCCTTACAGCTCTGACGATCGTAAATTCACCGTCGTCCCTTTTGAAAGGGTCCATATTATCACATTGAGGTATGGGGGTAAGATTAGGATTGTTAAAAGATTCCCTAATTCGTGTCCTCTCATTCGTCCCTAAGTTTCCCCGAAAACATTCGCATTTCTCCCGACTTCCTCAAATTCTCATACTGATGATCACATGAAAATGTTTAACGGCTCAGAGTTATTTTTTTTAAGTAAACTGGGACTAGCCACGGTGATAAATTTTACGGAAGTCACCCGCAATGCACAAGTCGTGCGAAATATCCACAGAGAAAAAAAATTCGCCTTGACCAGCATCCTGGTCAAGGCGAATGATTTTTTTCTCTGTGGACTTTTTGCACCGATTAGAGTCTATTGATAATAAGCTCTTTCAAATGGGAAGACCTCTCTACTAAATACTGGCGCAGAAAAACGATTTCTTAGTTTTTTATATTATCCCTTACAGCTCTGACGATCGTAAATTCATCGCTAGCCTTTTTGAGAGGGTCCATATTTATCAAATTAAGGAATAAGAGGAGAATTAGGGTTGTTACAAGGTTACCGGATTCGTGTTCCTTCATTCTTCCCTAACTTTCCCCGAAAAAAATATTCATTTCTCCTGACTTCCTCAAGTTCTCTTACTAATAATCACATAAAATTTTTAACGGCGTAGAGTCATTTTTTTAAGTATACCGTAACTAGCCACGGTGATAAATTTTACGGGAGTCACCCGCAATGCACAAATTGTGTGAAATATCCACAGAGAAAAAAAATTCGAAAAAGGATCCTGGTCAAGGCGAATGATTTTTTTCTCTGCGGAATTTTAGCACGGATTAGAGTCAATAAATATTTACGATTAAATTATCAAAATGCTCCTTCTGTATGTAATAAGAAATAATTAGTATCTTATAAAGGGAGAAAAATTTAGTTGGTGTTCTCGGGGAATCCTTAATTTGAGATATGACTAATTTTTAATAAATTCCACTTTGAAAGAATGCATTGTTATTTTGGAGCTCATAATTTTTGAAATAAGGAATTATGTATCTATTCCCAGGATTGAGCTATTTTCAACTCTCTTGTCTCTTCCTTTTCGTGCTCACTGTTTTTTGCGGATTTTAATTAAATTAGTAGCTTCCTTGCTCCCTGTGATATCCTTGATAAATGATATTTTCTCCTCTTACTGGCTTCAACTTTCATATTATATGTATAACTTTTACTACCTATATCATTATGGAGTGTCTTATATCGTCTTTGGGAATTTACAGCTAATAACTTTTAATATCCTCAAAATGTCGATGGTTGATGTTAAATTTCACTCTATTGGTAATTTAATTTTCTTTATAAATTCGGGCATATTCCTTTCTCTATACTCTTTCACGAATGCGGCGGTAGAGCCGTTGTCAAAGAGTTGTCTTTTTGATACGGTTTTTCACTCGTTGTTACTTACATGTTAGAACTATATCCTTTGGTAATTGCTGCGTGAGGGTTGTATCCTAACTCTAATTCAGTTCCTTCGATAAAGTTAGTTAGTAGTAAAATTCATAAATATTATTTATGCCCTTGTTTGAGTGCTTATTCAAAATCTCTGTTTGATGTACAACAAGAAACTATGAATATTATTTTTTATGAAGTGGCCTTTATTTTGATTTCTTTGCCTAAAAAGTTGGAATAAAAACTCAGGCCAAAGATCAAATTAATTGAATAATTACTGTTTAATTTTCGCAAATGAATTGTACTTACCGTGATAGTGTGTAACATCGACACTTACTTTTTCGTCACCCGGTTCGGAGGAAGGAATCGCTCTCAGAACAGTTCGGGGAGATGTTTTGCCTGTAATTTTAATGCAATTTTTATAACAAGACTTTTTATTTGACAAACCTTGTTCGGTTACAACTTTCTATTTCCTCTCTCCTTAAGGTGTGTTTGAAGGGAGATCAATAAAGGGTAATTAAGTAAGATTAATGGTAAGTAATTAGTAAAACGGGTATTTAATGTTTACCACTTTTTACTTCATACGGGTCAATTTCTTAGAGAAATAATCAGGTAGTAGGTAATTGTCGTAGGCTTAAATCTCATTTTGGATGGGAGAGTAGTCTTGGACCGTTGAGAAATTCTGCAGGAACTAAGTATTTGGTACAACATACATCGTAATATCGCTTATGGGTTTTAGTCGCCGAATTTTTTTTGTATACCTTTACTACAAGCGTCAAATTGCGTGATTAGGACTAACCCTTTCTTATCAGTAGGAAACCTGAGCTCTGTTTCCAGAATTCTGACTGACAAATTAGATCTCGATTCACCTGGAATGTAGACAAATTTGTTATCACAAATGAAGTTTATGTTGCCTAATCTTAAGGAAACTAAATATTTTTAACCCAGCGATTTCCAAACTGGGGGTCGCGACCCCTAGGGAGGCCGCGGGCCATTCGGAAAGGGGTCGCGAGATGTATTCAAATATTATAGTGAACTATGTACTTAAACTTAGACAACCATTTTTAGGGGGTCGCGACTAAAACGTTTTGGCTAACATGGGTCGCGGAAAGAAAAAGTTTGGGAATCGTTGTTTTAACCTGGCGCATTAGGGCTGTTATTCACGTTGATTTTGGTATCACCTCCTCCGAAATGTAGTTATCAATGAACACTTATTATTCCTACCTGGTCAAATTTATATTGAATACCACTTCAATCAAATTCTTTATTTGTTATTATCGGCTTCGTTTCCGCCGCTCGTGCCTATTACACGCAGCGTTAGCTCGCTTAGCTTACATCTGGTTGCTTTCGTGTCGGTCTTTCAAATCCCTTGAAGTTTATTTTTCTTATTTTAATGTTTTCTTTTCGTAACGAAACGGGCACAGTAACTTCTGAATTTACCTCGACAGTTTTTATGCTCTTTATTCATTAAATCAGACGTGTTTGGAAGGGGTGTTATTTTTCTTTAAGTTCGTAATATGATAGCTTCATAATAACCGAGAGGTTATTATTTTATTATCATTTTTTTCACCGGCTCGGTTTATGATAAGGATTGAGTGTGAAAAATTAAGAGCCCTGCTGAAGCATTCATTTTTCATACTGATCTGACGCATTGTGTTTATATATCCCAAAACCCATCTGGGCACATAACACGTTTCGCACCGAAGTTTTCGCCATTGATTCACGCATTATTTTCCGGCGGATAGTAGCGCGGCGGGAGTGTGCGTAATTTATGAGACGGAGCAAACGATTGGGCATCTTATGAACCGCTTGTCCAGTTGGAGCTGTAATCCGTCGAGGAGAGCGTTTTGCCTTAGGGAAATTCATATTCGCGAGAGCGAAGTCCCAGTCATATTTCATTTCTTCGTCGCGTATATTACCCAACCTGGAGCGTGAAGTACTTTGCTTGCCAAAGCTTCATGTAGAAAAATGAATGAACCGCAAGCCTTGGGATTTGGTTATAGCTGGAGATAAGTCGGTGACGGTAGAAAAGAATACCATGAGTCTCAGAACTTCAAAATGTGATTGATGGAGGAGGAAAATAAGGTAGTTTGAAATTAGTATTTATGGTTCGATAAAAACGATGCAATGGGACTGCTCTAAAAATGTGGTGCGCATGTAATGGCATATTATTTGAGGACATATGAGGGGGTGAGAAGTCAAGGGGCACAAGTGTTTTTTTCGAAACAGAATTCATTGTTCATTTTAGAATACGTTGTTCCCGAGAAGGATAATAGATCACATGAGAATTCACCGAAATATGATAAACAGTCCATCATTGGACAATTTACTTTTTTACGTAATATTACCGAATAATATTCAATGTAATACTAAGTGGTAAATTTATACGCAGCGTTTTCTGCATATCTTAAGTTTGCGATTCATTTGGGGTATGGTATGGTATTGGAGGAGGCGACCAACAGCTGAGGTCATTTGCGCCATGAAGGATGGGGTAGGTAAGGAAGGGTGGAGAGAAACCCGGCTTCGGCATTAGCCTGCTCTTAACGAAAGGCGCCAAGGGGACCACGGCTTAACGTCCCATCCGACGGACGGAGTGTTGCGCTTGAAATGTCCTCCACAGAACATTAAAGCAGGGATCGGGCAATCTCTGAAAATCTCTGCCACCGCCGGGATTTGAACCCAGGCTCGTCGGGTGGGAAGCCAACTCTCTAGCCACCACACCAACCCGATCCCCCCGAGATTCATTTGCATATGGCCTTAAGAACTGTGGTAAGTGGATAAGAATACAAGTGTAGGCTGTGAAATCTTAAATCGGAGTTGATAACCGGAGTTGATAGTTTTAAAAACGAAGTTATTTTATTTTCGAAACAGAGTTAGGTACAGAAAATGATGGAAGAAATGTACAAACACTTAGTTGCCAAGGGATACAAGTGGCTCTCTGTTCTGTGCTGACTTCTAGTAGAAAATCAAATGAACTTCTTAATATAAAAAAGCACTGCAGGAACAAGTGACTTTGAACGCAGTCACGCGCATGGGTGCAAATTTAAATACACCAAAGGATGGAGTCCGCCATGAAAAAATATTTGACTTAACCAGGATTCGAACCCGGATCTCCCGATTACCGGTCAGGCGTGTTAACCAGTTCCACCATCAAGCCATTTTCTCAGAGCGAACTTCGGGATGGGTTTTACCGAGCAATTGTTCCTGCAGTGCTTTGAAATTCGTCGTCGCAGACCAGCGACAAAATAAGGGTTTTTCCCACCGACAGTGACTTAGTAAGCACGACCCTCGCCACATGTGCCACAGTGTGGACTTGTGACGTCAACATCTTGTTCGGTAAAACCCATTTCGAAGTTATCTTTGAGAAAATGGCTTGGTGGTGGAACTGGTTAACACGCCTGACCGGCAATCGGGAGATCGTGGATCAAATCTCGGCAAAGTCAAATATTTTTTCATGAAGAACTTCATCCTTTGGTTTATTTTCTTAATATATAGTCGATCTCGTTTGTTTTTACCTCATTTTTTAACCTACTCTGTTTAGGAAAAATATCACTTGTAATCCTTCGCTTCTCACCCCTTTGTATGGTAAAATTGAGTCATTCCAAGTTTTACTTAATTGATGATTTATTGAATGTGCTTGCTGGGGATCTGACACCACGATGTGATCAGGTATCAATCAATAAATTTGCTTCAATCCCTCGATCGATGGATCTCGATGTACCATTTGCATTTTTGTCAAATACTCATATATTAGACAAAGTCATGTCCTTTCTCATTAGTCAAACCACATTTAGTAGGATTATAATTAAAAAAATATTATTTTGCGTATTCCGCTGTGTTTTACCATAGAGTAAGTATATTATTACTATCTTTTTTTACGTATATAAGATAATGTGATGTACTCCATCCATTAGGTTACCATAACCGATGAAAAGAAAATTGCAACCATGCATCAAGGCCCTGGGTTATCAACCCTGATTGCAGTTTTCTGAGCTCACAATTGTATTCTAATGTTCTTACTACAGTTCTTAAACCCATATGCAAATGAATCACAAAATTAGGACATGCATAAAACGCTAAGTACATATTTACAACTTAATATTACTGGAAATATTATTCGGTAGCATTACGTAAAAAGTAAATTGCCCAACGATTGACTCTTTTTCATATTTCGGTGAATTCAGATGTGATCTATTATCGTTCTCGGGAACTATGCATTTTTGAACCTCACCATTCTTGAACCTATTTTCCCTGTCTTTTTTTTTTAGCTCAACTAAGGGAGGTAGTGGTTTTTATCCTCTTTCAGTATTACGTCAATTTTAATCATAACGGTAGAAACATGGATATAATTTTCCATCTCGTCACTCTTCAGTTACTTTATTGCTGTATACGAGCGATGGTAAACTTTAAATTATTTCGGGCCCTAAATCTTGCTTGTCAATGTGATGGCACACCTGACGCGAAGTTGAAATACGATATTTTTGATCAGGACCAACGCAACGAAGCGAATAGGTGTGTATAACAGTGGTCCAACAGCCGTCGCCATTATCATTTGCCTCAGAGCACCGGCTGTGTTTGCTTTCACAACAATGGTCACGTGTTCATCCACCGTTAGGAGTGGAGTAGGTTGATCAGCAGTCATTAATCGCCCTTCGCAAATGATAGCGGACATTTTGCTGGATGCATACCTATGGCGGATTTATGAGCTTGTCCAAAGTGAATTCGTCTAAATTTCTATTTTCAAAATCTATGCATGTGTATTCAGGATTATTAGTTAACATTTATATAAAGATTAGTCTGATTATTAGGTGAAGTTTATCTCAGTCTCACTAGTGACGGAGCAAAAGAGGTGGACATCATTTTCGGCCCAATAAAATTTTTATTGATAGATGCGATTTGTTTTTAATCAAAATGAGGATAGAAGTGTATTTTTTCGTTAAAGAGAGTTACGTTTTATAGGTTTCGGGTAGTCAGACAAACAAAAACAACGTTTTGAGTGCAGTGCAGTACATTGGTGAATAAAAATCTTATTTAGGTCTTAGGGCCCATTTCCCCCGTAGATCTTACAGTTAATTTTTATTTTTATCATTTCCCACTTCCCTGTAAGCAGCTTAGAACGGCCTTTATTACGGGTTTTTCTACATTAACAATAGAGTATGTCAAACATCCGTGCCCTGGATAGGGATCACCTACCCAGGCGGGATTCGAACCCGTGACCTACGGATTGGCAGGCGAGGACTATACCCCACCGCCACGCGAGTCGGAGAAGTACCGGATTATTCATTTGATCTATGTATTTTGGAAACACAACATTCATATGTAGCACAACATTTCACACGCTTTCAACCTTGATTATTCGGACGATGTAACCGTTCATACATCAATACCACGAATATCTTGGTTATCTATATCGTCTCAGGCTCAACTTTGTAGAATTTCATATTAACGTTGATTAAATGAAAAACCTTGTTGTATTTCACCAATTTATTTTTACATTCGGCTATTTGTGACGCAGCGGTGTCATCATCGAGTACATGCTGTCAGGTACACCAGGTATGTCATGAAGAATACTGGGACTAGCCACGGTGATATCTTTACGGAGTCACCCTCAATGCACAGATAGTTCGTTCCCTGTGGATTTTTCGCACTATCATGAGGGACTAGATGATGACGCCGCTGCGTAGAAACTAGCCGTACCTTATAGTGTGTATACCTTAAGTTGGCACACGGGCCTGCGAAGTACCTGAGCCGCGAGCCAAGGAGGGGAGGAAAGGACCGACAAAAAAACTGTATGGGACCGACACAGGTAGCTGGCGGGTCCGTTCGCCCGTCCCTTTCCTTCCCCGACGAAGGCAACTAGCGCCCGTAATACAATTATTAACTTTTTTACTTTCTCATAATATCTCAATCTAAATAGCATGATATAAAATGATATAAAACACGAAGTGCTCAGATCATAAATAACGAAATTGTCGAAAGTTAAAACAAAACATACAGTATAACGGCTAAAAATTACTTTCAACCATTTCGTTATTTATGGCCGGGGCACTTCTTATTTTATATCATTCATCTTAGCTTTTTTAGTACTTTAAAAAATGCTATTTAGATTGACAATAATTCTATTAGAGGTGCTAGTCGCCTTCGTCAGGGGGAGGAAAGGGACGGGCGAACGGACCCGTCAGCTACCTATGTCGGTCCCATACAGTTTTCTGTCGGTCCTTTCCTCCCCTCCTTTGCTCGCGGCTCAGGTACTTCGCGGGCCCGTGCGCCAACTTAGGGTATACACACCATAAAATAAATTGGTGGAATACTGCAAAGTTTTTCATTTCATTACCATCAGATTGGAGAACTGAGTGGAGTGCTGCGTGCCCCCAATTTTCAGATCAATGAATGATAAGGAGGATATTTATCACTGCGCTATGAGCACGTGTTCCTATTTTAGTTCACATCCATTGCTTATCCTTGTATTCCTGCCTGAGGAGTCTTGTCGGACGGAATCTCATGATACGAGGGCCATGTCCATAAGTCAGGGGGACGATGAAAAGACCGTTTGGAAATAATGGGGTCGCAAACACATTTAGCGTGGGAGGAGGAGGCGCAAGAACGGAGAAGGGGAAAGGAGAACAAAAGGAGGAAGACAAGAGGTAAGAAAGGAGGAAGACGGAGGAGTGAATTGGAGGAGGAGGAGGATCGTCTATTGTTCGCTCCGATGGTGCGCTGTGACGCAAACGTCTGAGGGAATCTGTCTGTTGTGGGTGATGCGCAGACTGAGGGAAAGGCTATGAGGATAGTGGGGCTTGGAAGAGAGGCCTGGGGAGTGGGAGATACCGCTCTCACGTGCGTGGAGGTGGATTTGGGGAGGAAGGCAAGCGTGGTGTGGGGGTATCGCGCTGCATTGCTGGCGGTGTGGCGTGGGAGCTTAGTTCTGTATCCCCCCAGTTTCCTCTCGCTCTATATTTTCTTCCAACCCTCCGAAACCTCTCTCTCTCTCTCTCCAAGGCCGCCCTGCCAAGGCCCCCTGCTGGCGGGTCTTAAACCCCCCTCTCTTTCTCATATTCCTTATCAATAGCGCAACACGCTTCGACCTTTCCGACCATGTTGCATGCTTATTGCCTCTCGCGTATTTACATGTCTGAGAGAAAAGTGCGCGCTTTATTTATTTATTCATTCGCTCTCGCCGTATTTCCCGGCATGTATAATCATGCTTACCATTTTCATGTGAAGTTGTCCATAGCTGTTTAATTTATATCGCAGCCTTATTTATTGGACAGCATTCCTGCTTTAGTAATACTGGGGGATGGCTGTGCTTCCTCAAAAATCAGCCTCCTTTAATAGCTGCGTGAAATCGCCTAGAAACCCAATAGAACAAGCAAAATTTAATTCAATTGCTATTGTAAACTGAATAAAAATGAAATTATCTTCATCCAAAACACCCTTATTCTCTCCTACTCTTTAAAACGCCTGTATTACTCACGTGATCAATGTATTTGATTCATATCAACTCACATAATCAATCTTCCGTAACGCAACATTTTGCATTCTTTCAATCTTAAATCCGCTTTCGTTGCGATTGCACAGGCCTACTTATTTTTATTAATGACGGGAGCAACAGATTTTTATGACCATAAGCAGGGTTCAAAGATTCGTAATTTTAGTTTCTTTAAGTGTGCATTATTTCTTTCATTTTACGAAGTATCATCTCTTTCGATTCGGTCGTCATAACGATTATTTTGATATTGAATAGATTTTTTTGAATTTTCATCTTGATTTCCATCTTTTGTCGTAATTGACCAGTCATATATATCGTCTATATAGTCTAGCAGTGGTTGTAAAAAGAAGAATATGCAATCATGTTACTCCACGGACCATATCACCCCATTTCAACCAACGACTTTGGGGTCTCATATTTAGATCCATATTGATTCATGGTTGTGTAATAAACTCAAATTAATTATCTCAAGACTGTTTTGCGAAATATAGCGTGCCATTCGCATTTTAATATTTTTACATTTTAACCAAAAAGGTGGCTTAAATCATAATAACAATAATTCTCACTCCATTAAATTATCATAAAGCTATTGTTTTTATATCATTTTGAAGTTATAACATTGGTTAAGACAATAAACCATGTAATTGATTCCTATTCATATCCAATTATTTTTTATTTTAATGCTTAATAAATTGTTTATTTTCTCATCTCAAAACTCAGTCTCAGCATAGACCAATTATTTCGTTTCATGATTTAGAAAAATCTGGTTTTCTTTGTTGAAATAAATTTTAGTGAGACTTGTTTTCTAAATATATGTGCACTTATCTTATCTATATCTATGCAGAGATTTGGATTGAAACATATCCTACAACATGGAGAGCATAGCAAGGTGAGTGATTATGCGAGGGAATTAGTATTTAAGTTTTTTTTCAATATTTACACAAATCAGACGTGACCAATGTGTAAAATTCAGAAAATGAATTGTATATAAATGATATTATTTTGTTGTGGAAGCATGATAACCCGAGGAAAATTAATAGACGGTAAAAATGCATAACGTGAATGACAAGGCACCAACTGGGGCGAATTGGAGTTAGGTAAAAACGAGGGGGTACCTATATCCAGCGGTGCATGCTTAATTGTTGTTATAATGGAGTCGCCTACCATCATTGGAATGAATCACCGACCAACGTCAATCACCAATAGAATGCGTAAACAATCGTAGGAATAATGACGTTTTGCTTTCCCCCCCCTCGCAAATGTAATTTGCAGGCATAGCCACTCTATTTTTAAATTTTTTTTCCAACCTTACCGCTGTCCACCATCTATCCATCTGCATTCGTGATGAAATCCAGTGGAAATAGGTCACAGCGTGTGCTCTCCCTTCCTCCCTCTGCGCCCTGCTTTTGCTCGGGAAGCATTTAGTGAAATGAGTTGTCGGATTATGTGGACAAAACCGGATGCGGCTTTTAGTCGGCATGAAACTCGGAATATGAAGAAATTTCAAATATCGCGTCAATTTATCTTCATGTATATGCAAGAGGGAGGGAAATTAATGTTTATTTTTTTTATAATGCTTTACGCAGACAGCTCACGTCAACGCTTGTCGATCGAATATCATAACATGTTCCTAGCCGCGTTATTCATCAGCCGCCACGTATTTTCTTGTCTCATTCTTGGTCTTGATATTGCATTATCTTCAATAAGACACATTTAAAATTTGTTCCCTTCACAGATACAGCAGGGGTATAGGTTGGCAGGTCCAAATCATTTGTTATAGTTCGGAATCGCCTGTCTCCTGTCTACTTGAATGAATAGTAATTTTGTACGAGTGTATTTGATATTTTTTAAGGATATAATTAATATTTTCTTCTCTCCAACTATTAATACATACTAAATAGTGGTGTAACTATGGGAGGATGATGTGATAGATGCCCCCCCCAAAGCTTCAGAGAAAAAAAAATAATTAAAACAATTGGTGATTGTTTTTCGGGTTCCTTTCGCGTTGGCTCATATTTTGCAGACTAGAGATAAAATACCCAATAAACAATCACCAATCAACTCACCGCGGAAACCTTCGTAATAATTAAAATAATTGTCTAGTTTTGACGTATATTAATTGCATCTGCTTAAAGTTAAATTTTTAGAACTAAAAGGATGTGAAATACATATCCAGGCATGTAATTTTTTTCCTGGAGCCCCCGTTGCCTTGAAAGGAGGGGGTCGCCATCCCAGGCCATCTAATTCCCACCCAAAGCATATTCCTAGTTACGCCACTGATACTAAGCATTTTCCTTTGCCTACTGCACCAGAATATGAAAGGAGAAAGTCGCTTCGAAAAATTATTTCGTCCTCAGATTTCCCGAATACCAGTCAGGTATGCTTAGTAACACCACCAAGGCTGGTAGAGTGACTGCGTGCAAATATACTTGTTTATGCAGTACTTTGAGATACCAGTATGTATATGCAGATAGCAATCAGGAAAACGTGTTCGAACTTTCATTTTCTCCACCCATTAATGATTTGTATTATATAAAGAAAGAATTAATTGCATAAATGTAAACTCGGATGAAAAAATATACGAGTTACCGTATTTATTTTTTAATAACATGCTACAGGGGAATATTGAAGTATATATAATGTAGCTTTCTTCGGTGGGGATATTTTATTGAATTGCTGCTAAGTTAAAATTTAGGAAATAGTTAATTCGTGAGCTATTTGAAGGCGTAGTTAATGACATTGAATGTTCCATTTACTAGACAAATCAGATGCAAGGTTTCAGCTTCTGATCAACGATTATTTTTTAAACTTTGACCAGTTTTTTGATCAGGGTCTGTTAGGTTAAATTTTGTAAGTGTGCAAGAGATTTTGGTAGGTCCTTATTGATTATTGGCCTGATTAATAACATGAAGATACGTGAGCAATGGAAATGAAATTGTGGTAAGCAACAATGGAAGTTTTTCTAGGTCGTTCAATATTTACTACTAGTGGCTGAGAAGAGTGATTTTTAAATTTCATTCCGTACCACAGATGGCTCAATCCTTGAAACGGCATGTGCATTGATTGCAAACCACTATATTTACTAGGCAATAGATAATTTTATCTTGCTTAATTTTCTTTTGTTGGTTCAGGATGAGTGCAAGAATCCAGGGTCACCAGCCGCATTTTCTGACTTGAGGAGACAAAGGTTTTGAAAGCCATCGCTTTAGGTTGAAAGTTAAGTTGTAGTGCTGGCCGTTCTTCTAATGAAAATTGATCGACTAGCATACTCTTATTCTCGTTACTAATGGGGTAGCCATTATCCCTGTGGCAGTTGCCTATTTTGACGATTTCTAAGGTTTGGAGCGCTTAGAAAACTCGTACAAAGGAATGTTTAGACCTCTTTCTGTACCTCCCTTTTATACAAGCAGATGACTTTCTAATCTGTTGTCTCCTCAATTTAAAAAACGTGACTGATGAGAGCGAAATCCTTCACCCATCATGTTGATATTTCATATCGCTATTGTTTTGTTTTCCCCTTCACGATAACTCAAGGGCTACTAGACGATTGGATTTGATTTGTTAGGCGATTTTTGAACGTTTGTGCAGTGAAGGTATCGTAGTGGTACTTACATGAATGTTAGATGAATAAAATTCTTGCGAACAACAAAGATATTATATATTCTCATATTTTTACTTGGGATTCGTTAGATTTCCTCTAATATGTATGAAAGTGATTTTGGTTGATAACTTTTGGTTAATGATCGAAAATAACAGAAAAATGCGGGAGGAAAAGTTGTTGCTCGGAATGATGGAATCTATTCCTGCGTGACTTGTTGCATGGCTACATCGAGTGGCCTGCTAGTGTTTCCCGTTTAGCTGAGATGAAGGGTTAAGATAACACTTTTGCATGACTGCAGATGGCGATACAAAAATGCAGAAGGTAGGAATTGTCTTCATTACCGGCTTCGGTGGCGGCGGGGTGAAGTCCTCGCCAGCCAAACTAGAGCTCGCACAAATAATATAAAAAGGGTATCCTTGACGACGGACGAGGGAGGGATGAAAGAGAAATGACATGTAAGAAAGAGTACATGAAGGAGAGAGGTGAAGCGAGGAAAATAATTGAAGACACGAAATAGTTCGGTAGCATTGCAGGGTATGGAGGCTTTTAAGTTTTTTATCTCACTATAATTATGTAATTAAGAGGTTTACTAATCATCTGACTAATTATTTGGAATGGAATCGAATCAATATAATGAAAAGTAAAAACTTAATAATTGCACATAAAATTAATACTGTCCGGCCTTCGGTACTGTACTAAGTTTCAACGTGGAATCTCATCCTCTGGTGATCTAACCTTCACTGCTTTACTAGCTCACTTGATATAATTTCTTTTCTCCTGCGTGGCTTCATAAAATCCAGATAGTAAAGCTAGTACAGTGCTTTTTTCAATGGTGTGGTGAATAAAACTTAAAATCCTCCATTATTCTGTAATACCATCGAACTATATCGCATCTTCTATTCCTTTCCCTGCTTCATCTTTCTCCTCCTTCACATCCTCTTCCTTATATGTCATTTCTCTTTGAGCCCTTCTTCCTCGTCCGTCGTCAGGGTTTTATATACCCTTTTTATATTATCATTCATTTCCGTCCGCCATTCCTCCACGCCCTCTAGTCCGATCCCCATATCCCTTTCCCCATCCATAAGGGTCCGTGACTCCGCTCCGCAATCGAGTGGTCGTCTTTTCCTTCAATTCGAATCAATCGCACAGAACGGCGGGAGGCTGGCGAATGTGCGTTGGCATGGGGATGAGATGGTGGAGGCCTTCCTCTTTATGAAGACGATGAAGATTTGATGCATGGCAGGAGCTGGTCACAGTCGTCAATATCTGATTCCGGTGCAATTGTTTCGCTGACCGTTGGATATTTCCTTTAAGAGTTAAGCTCCGTTTACTCTTGACGCATTTTCATGTCTGTATTTTATGTCATGCAACCGAAGTCTCCTGCGATTAAAAGTGCTCCCAAATTATTATTTCCCGTTAAGCAGTTTTGAATAACTATCTTGTAATGTTATTGCAACCGTCAGCCCTTATTTTTCTCGGACTTCCGCCTGTTGTGTTTGTTTGCCCGTCTGTCTGAGTTTGAGATTTTATATTGTTGCCTGAGCTTGAAGAATTAAGAGCGGAGGGGAATATGAAAGGGGGATTATATTCCTTATTTCGCACGAAATGGGAAAACACATTTGTGATAGAAAAAAACTATTGCCGTAATAACGTAATGTTATCTCACTTGAAACCAAAGGTGGTTTTGGCTTATAAGAAGATATTATGATTAAAGTTCGAAGAGAATTGAAGAAGATGGTGCTATTAAATGAAAGGGCAGGATCAAATTTCAGTAAACTTTCATAAGTGTGATACTACATTATATTATCATTGTGACAGCATTCAGGGAGTACGGTTGCCAACAACTTTAGGAATGCATCATTACTTTTCATTCCTTCAAAAAAGAACTTTTAAATGGTCCAATTGATTTCCCAAAAAATAAAAGGTACAGTTAGATGTGGCTATCGCGCCGATGTGTATTAACATGGATTACCCCCGGGGCTCGTTTACCATTAGGTAATATATCCCTTGTTTATTCGCATCTACGCTTAAATGGCAGTCTGATTTGATTTGACAATTGTGTCGAAGGAAAGTAATATTCTCGTAGGAAGCAAATCATATATAATATAATATAATATAATATAATATAATATAATATAATATAATATAATATAATATAAAATAATATAATATAATATAATATAATATAATATAATATAATATAATATAATATAATATAATATAATAATAATATAATATATATATATAATTATATATTATTGCTGATGCTTATTATATATATCATGCTTATTATATATATCATGCTTATTATATATATCATATATATAATAAGCATCAGCTCCAACTTTCTTCGGAAGTTCACAAACTCCTGGAGTAATGCACAGAGGGTAATGAGTGGATACAGTTAGCCTTTTCAACTTCAATTCTTGCTTTCCGGCGGATAGCAAATTTCTTGCAAATTCCTTGCGAACCTTTAATCGACTCATCAATTTTAAACCGCCTTGGGCAATGCTTTTGCAAAGATAAAAAAATATTTAGAGTTAAAATCTCAATTCGTTGAATTTGTGAAATCGTAATTTTTTAAATGCAAAAACCTGGTAATTACTCCAAATTAATTTTCACGACCACTTTATCCATGTGAAATGTCATTATTAGGTACGCAATACTACGGTAAAAAATAAAGGTATGTGTACATCCCTGTGTTTTTGTCACTGTTCAGACCCGTGTGTTTGTTAAGGAATAGTTTATTCCTAAATCTGAGTTTCTACGTAGAAATTATTTTCGTGTAAAACATTTATCTGGAATCACCAAGTAATTAATATTTTTCTGCTTGTAAAATAGCTATACTCCTTTCTTTAACTATGAAAGTACCTAATACTTTCTATGAATAAAGGAACTAATTTCAGCAACGTTAACTGTAGGTTTGAAGTGAATATCGGAGGACATATTGTGTACCTCTTGTTTTTGGCCTTTTTTAGTGGCGGAGTAGTCGCTAAAAAGTTACGCCATCGTCAAATCTTTAGGATATGCATAATGGACTGCTTTCTATATTTTTCCAATCCCTCATTTGAAATTTACCCTTCTAATTATTTTCTCATTCGTCATCATCATCATCAACACTGGTCAACAATCCTAGGATTGGTTTGACGCAGCTCTCCACTTCTTCTCTTCTCTCCTACCCTTCTTAGGACTTCCTCGTTACTAACTCGGTCGATCCATTTAATTTTCATCATTCTTCTGTAGCACCACATTTCAAAGGCCTCTATCCTTGCTTTTTCCGCTGCGGTCATTGTCCATGCCTCACTTCCGTATAGGAGCATACTCCAGATATAGGTTCTTATAAATTGTTTCTTTACTTCCATATTTAAGTTTTCCGCTGTAAGCAGGTCTCTCTTTTGGTGGAATGCTCTCTTCGCCTGGGCTATTCTGCTGATAATTTCTTTCTTGCTTCTCCCGTCACTCGTTATCTTGCTTCCCAAATAACAGAATTCATCCACCTCTATCAGTTTTTGCCTCCCTATTTTAATGTTGGTCTTGACTTCTTCTCTTCTGCTGCATACTAAGATCTTGGTTTTCTTCGTGCTTATTTTCAGTTGATATCTACTCATTACCCTACCCATATTAACCAGTTCTCATTCGTACCTTTTCTATTTTATATTATGACAAATAAAAGTAACGTAGGCAGGCCAGATGTATTGGAATGACATTCGGATTTATTGACGGAGAAAGATGTAAATTTTTCCAAAAATGTATTTTATAATGTACGACACATTTTAATTGTCCGGTAATTTTCAAGTACAGAGATAAACATTTGAAATCAGGAGCTGTATTTGAATGTTTTTAACGTGTACCAAAGGCGGTTTTTTCAGCCTCCGATCGCGTAGCAAAAACACCATATAAGTGACAGGCGGGTAAGGCGCGGATAGGCTATTGCGCGTCCCCCGCTGCACACGATCATTTCATTTCTGACCGAAGTTTAAAGTTAGTAGCAATCTCATTAACTGTACTGCCTCGATTGATTACCCCGCCGAATGAGAATTGCGTAGCGACAATCAGAAAACTCGGTAAATGGCTTTAGCATTGACATATCTTGATCTATATCAAAGAGAATTTTTTCAATTCACTGTGTTTAGGGTGTGAAACCTTTCGCCCATTCCCATTCAAAACATAAGAAGAGACATGCTTACTACTGGAGGTGTTCTTATCCATGACAATGACCGTCATTTCAACACTGATGCAGCCCAACTGCTCCTTAAGCAATTTCAATGGGACATTTTCGATCACCCGCCGTGTATTGCCGAGCTATTGCCGTGTGGCTTCCATCTTTACGCGGAAATGAAAATGTGGCTAAGAGGGAAGCGACAGGATAAAGGCAAAATTCATGTAAAGTAATTGGTGGCAACATCCGATGAAGAAGGTATAATAAAGCTTGTCCACAGGCTCGACAAATTCCTCAATCGCCGATGCGATTATGTCTAAAGGAAACCTCCTAAACATTTAGTAATGTAATAATTTTTAATCAATCCCTTCACCTTCTGTTCATGATGCGGAGGTTGAAAATAAAATCGTAGTTCGGATGAGTGGGGAGTACATAAAATGCGGAGTCACGCATTAAGAGAACGTATACCTCCGTCTCGACCGGTCTTTTTCGGTGACTAATTACTCCCGTAAAACTTAATCTATCACCTTATAATTTTCAGGATAAGCAGAATAGGTCATGTGCAACATTTGCCTTTATTTAACGAGAAAGAGCGGTGGAAATTTTTCCATTAATGTGTTTAATAATGTTCGACGCATTTTGACCGACAGATCATTTTCAAATACAATGTGCAATTGTGGAAATCGCATGAAATTCGCGTAACACTTAATCTAGCATATTAAAATTTTCGGGATAAGCAGACTAGACCATGATTAGCATTCACGAGGTCATTTGAGTGGACTCCACTCCCCACTCATCGGAAATATTTAAATATAGCTCCTGATTTCAACAATCTTACATTGTACTTTAAAATGGCCTGACACTTTTAACGCGTCGTTCGTCCCTAAATAAATTCGTTGAAAAATTGCTATTTCTCGTTTTCATTAAATAAAGGGAAAGGTTGAGCAGGGTCTATTACTCCGAAACTTTAAGATGATGGATTAAGTGTTACGTGGATATCTCGCCATTTCAACAATTTCACATTGTACTTGAAATTGACCTTATGGTCAAAATGCAGGAGTTTCACTCGAATAATAGGCCACCGAGAAAAATTCAGTCGTGGGGTCGGGTCCTCTAAATGCGTGACTCCGCATTTTATGAATATTACTCCAATCGTCAGGAGTTATAATCGCCTTTTTTCAAAGCTCAACGTTCCCTTTTGATACCATACGTATACCTTCTTCGAAATCAAATCGAAGTGTGTGTGATAAATGATCGGATGTGACATCGCTATTTTATTCCGCCTGCCACTAATGGACGCGGACATATTGGTCGTTTTGTGTCCCCTCAAAAAGCGTGCATTAGTGCGTTTTATTGACTTGGCTAACTTTCAGTGCCACTCACCTTGACTTCCGTTCATGCAGCCATTAGGACGACACTCAAGCCTTCATCGCCCAGTTTTTAAGGCGTGAATTTGGTTATCAATGCCGGAGGATTGGAAAATCCGATGAAAAGATAAATCGGGGTATATTTTTGCTTCTAGGTTGTGCAGGTGTAATAAGTGATCCCTCCGTGTTCCTTCTGCTTATGAAAATATTTTAAACATAAAATTTTGCTCTTATTGGTCTAAAAATCAAGAAAGGAGGCCTTTGTGTTTAGCAGTTTGTATTTGATGCAAACAGTCATTTTTCACTTTTTTGAAGTCGTCACGGGTTTTCAGACGAGTGATGGTGTTTTTGGATGCCCAAGTTTCAAATGGCGTAGTGTGAGATCGTAATCAGCGCTGATATTAAACGTTGGCAGACTACGACTTCATCGATACTTTGATGCCCGCAGCATTACCCGATTGACACCTTCATCAACACGCTACTCCAGGAAAACTCATGATTTTACATTTCTCCTGTAAGCGTGCTCCTTGGAACAGTTATTATTCATGTCTCGGGAATAGTGTACCGCCCAATGAGCTATGGCCCTTGTGAATGAACGTGCTATGTTAGTTACGAAGTACGAGATATGCTGTGTATCACACGTGGAACTAACTTCTTATTAATAGAATATTTAACATTTTCTTACCAGGAATTCTCCTGATTTGGCTTGACTATATGATTCTAAAAGGTGCAATGTTTCGTTATTCTCAGTTGTAAAATTAAGGTATTTTTTTTCTCATGGCTGATAAACAGATTTCAGGTTATTTCCTGCATTTCACTCCCAAAACAATAACATTATTTCAGTGCTCGAGGATGATAATTTATGTCTATAAATGAGTAAGGACGAATGGAACATCACTTTTGTCGAATGGAGCTGTATCACAATGAAAGCAAAATACTTTTTAAAAACCAGGAGTGCATCGTACTAAGCGATGCTCATGGATTCTTCGTATTCTTTCATTCAAGTTTCGCGTATTTCAAGTGCATTCACTTCATGAATGAGGCGAAAGATATTCCTTTTACTTCAATTCATTGATTATGTTTTTATTATGGCGTGAAAAATGTAACTGGCATATTGTAGCCAGTATTTTATGCGACTCGTGTGTTACAGTAAACAGACAGTATTTCACTATCTTAATTCA
Source organism: Ischnura elegans (assembly GCF_921293095.1). Taxonomy (NCBI): domain Eukaryota; kingdom Metazoa; phylum Arthropoda; class Insecta; order Odonata; family Coenagrionidae; genus Ischnura; species Ischnura elegans. The sequence goes on along the minus strand of NC_060252.1, from coordinate 80,743,608 downwards.
TTGCCATCCACTATAGACTTAACTATTGCTGCGTTGATGTCCCTCATAAACTATGCTATTATCATTAATATATTGAGCTTCTACGTTGTTTTTGCTATTTTCACTGGTTTTCCGCCCATTATCGAGGTTTTCTTCTAAATTAAGAGTGGAAAACCAAAGCGATTGTCCAAATTTCCCGAAAAATTAATCTTTTAGATCAAAGTAGTAGGGTGTGAGCGTTATAAAATGTGTTTTTCTGATTTGTACACACCGCTTTGTATTTATTTGAATGAGATCGCATTGCCTGACAATTACACTCAACATCGTTTTCTTACTGCCACACTGAGTACTTCAATTCCTCCTCAGATGCCATTAATCCTCAGCACTTTCCGTATTAAATCCAAGCCGTGACTTTGTGGGTCTAGCACTAATACTTTGAAAACGACCAGTTTGTATAGATAAGGCATCTTTTAATAGATAATGGGGGATAAACGTTGCCTATTACTGCTGAAAAATGTTCATAGTAGTGGAAGAGTTTAGGTTTTCAAATATTTTAGCAGAGTAGTGCCACTTGTTTCTGTATTTTTTTATCATGTCGTTTATTTGTAGCATGCATTTTTGTAAGTTATCCCGTATTCATAACTAGGCATGGCCGTAACTGTAAATTTTTATTCAAACGTTTTTTTGCCCAATAAACGATTTAAGAATGGCGGAATATACCAGTTAGGTACTCCGCACTTACTCGTTTTCCCAGTTATAAGGTTTATGTAGTGTTAAGGCCTCGAGAGTTTTAATCTATTCTCTATATAAGTATCTCGACGATAATCCTTCAGGTTTCATATTTTCCATATCTTATATTTTTCCCAAACCCATTTTCCATATTTTCCTTTATCCATGGTTTCCTTTTGATTACACCTTGGATGTAACTTTTTATTGGATTTGTCAAAGATTGGTGAGGATTTGAATAGAAAAAATACCTAGTGGCATATTTTTGACATCTTAATTTAATTTTTTCTTGAGTTTTCATTCTAAAAATGCATTTCTCGTGATTTATTTTTGGAAAATTAAGGCACATCCTATTCTATTTGAAGAAACTTTGTGTGAAAATGTGAAGATCATTTAGAGCATTCACTCTTACGGTCATTCTATGTTGTTATTGCTATCCACTCCTTTTTCGATGATCGTTTACATATCAATGCCTCAAGATATGGCCGGATTTATTCCGGATTTTTCTCAAAGCTATCATGAGGTTCTCTTCTCCCACTCTTTTCTTAGGACTTTATTATTGGTTCCTCGGTCGATCTATTTGATTTTCACCATTCTTCTGTGGCACCGCATTTGGAATGACTCCATTCTCGGTTACTCTGATGCTGTATTGGTCCAATGTTGCCATGGGAAAACTTTACACTCTGGATGTAAATGTGCATGAATTATATCCTTACTTTCTTAATTATTAGGTCCATGCTGAAAAGGAAGACCTCTAATAAAGCATACGTACCAGTAATGAAGGACGTGAAAGGGATGAAATTATTTTCCGGAAAATGATAGGCTGGTATGAGAATTAAGTTGAAAGCTACGATAAGCCACACTAAAGTGAGGATTTTAGACCAATGATGATGGTTATGATCTTAGGAAGGGAGTTGCTGTTTAGTCCGTATCACAGGTAATGGAATGAGAACAGGTCAACGGGACGAATTGCAGAAATAGATATTTTAAAGGTGCTATTGACAGATTGTAGCCCGGTCAAAATAGACATTGACCCTTGCATAAATTGCCAACAAGCTGAAAATTTGCATGAATCTCAAGGATACCTCTATAATGACATTCTTAAAAGTCCCCATCGATCCCGTGAGTGCAAAATTTTTTATTCAAGGTCAAAGGTCACAAAAATTTGTTTTTTGCATTTTTTGGCCAAACGGTTAGTTTTATGATAAAACTTTATCAGATAAAAATTGTAGATCAGAAAATTATCTACAAAATTGTTATTTCTATATTTTCTCTAAGATTTACCGTTTCTGAGAAAAAGCCTTTCGAGTGTAGGCTGGAGCTGTATTCTCCGTAATATTCTTGACTATATTGTTGAGTTTCCGAACATTATTGGAACATTATTAATTATTATTTAGAAGGCTTTTTCTCAGAAACGGTAAATCTTAGAGAAAAAATGGAAATGACAATTTTGTAGATAAATTTTTGATCTACAATTTTGGTTCGAGCAATTTTTATCATAAAACTAACCGTTTGGCCAAAAAATGCAAAAAACTCATTTTTGTGACCTTTGGCCTTGAATAAAATTTTTTGCACACAAGGGATCGATGGGGACTTTTCAGGATTTCATTAGAGTGGTATCCTTGAGGTTCATGCAAATTTTCAGCTTGTTGGCAATTTATGCAAGGTTACCCCTATTTTTTGGGCTAATTTGACCGGGCTATTGGGGCAATTAAATACTTAACTAGTGGAGTCAGAGCCTAAAAAATTGCTAACTCTGCGATTGAAACGCCGGCTCTAGCTGAAATGCTCACCTGGTGGGAATCCCGTGAAGAGTTCAACCACATCCAGAAAGAAAAAAAGTCTTATAAATACTTAATCTTCTTGATGCTCGGTCCAACGTGTGGTAAATGATATTCAATCGCGATTTTATTGAAATTCAGGGCATAGGGTGCGGTTTGATTCTTGTGTATTGTGCTTCATAGCATAAATAAATTTGAATACTTTTATGGAAACGAAACTTAAAAATTTGCAAAATTGACGTAATATGCGACCCAGATTTCTATTTGTAAGCATGATCAGTAAGTCTGCTTAAATATCAGTCATTAAAAAATTGGTGAATAACTCAATTCAATAATTAATAATTAAATTAGAAAAAATCAGGATTTCGAGATGCGATGTGAGTTCTCTGGCATAATTTCTGTCGGTCTAAGGTTAAAAAAAATTCGTATAGATGAATGCGAGATTCGGCATACGAGGAAAGCCTGATCTATTTTGTCATAAAATGAGTAATAATCATTCAAATAATGAGCTATCGGTATCGGATTATATTGATAAAAGTTATCGGACCAGACCTTCATTATAGCCTTCCTTTTTACGCCGCCCATTCAGTGCGCCGACTCTGTAGAGAGCGTTTTGAATGCCGTCGGGATGGATTGGAAGGGGTGGATTGTGGGCAGACGTGGGGGGTGGGTTCAATAGATACCTCCCCTTTCTCCCCTCCCCACTGTCTCTCTCCGCTATTCGAGGACCAGTTGCCGCCGGAGCACCGGTTGGGAACGTGGCCTTCCGCCGGGGGGGAAGGTCGCTTCCCTGGTCCGCCGCTACGCTAACTGCCGGCGCTTCCGTCGCCCAATACGAATACTCCGCGATCGCGGGCTTCTTCGCTCTTGTATTTGTTTTCGAATACGTTGAGAAACTCGTTGAAGCTGTTTGTTTTGCATCTTCTATTTCGGTTGGTGTGGGCGATTTGCGTCGCATGTTCCTTGAATTGTTGTTTACCAACCTGTCGTTTACGCGTCTACAGAGAAATTTTCTTAGGTTTGTAATTTTTTGTGAAAGGTCGTTTAGTGCTACTTACATTGGGTAAATAGTAATTTCTTCTCATTTATATGGGAAAACGTTTTTTTACGTTATTGCATCGTGTTCAATGTGTGCCGTTTACGCGTCGTGGAGCTGTTTTCTTCCCCGGAGTAATGTTCACTAAGAGTTCCTCGTCGCTCTTTTCTGGCAAGAACGATGTGAACCGCTTAGTTTAGACAATGGAACTTAATGTCATACCGTGAAATAGTGGAGCGGTGCGTATTGATGAAAGTCTTGTATTTTAATGACTGAAGAGCACCGTAAATTTGTCTCATTTATGGATTAATGTTGGCGTCTTATAGAGATAAATTTCTGTAATATTAATGGGAGTGAAGTAATCTTTTGGTGGGAAGTATTGCAATACTTTTTCGTGGCGAGTATTGCTTTAAATCAATCTGCCAGCTCTTCCCACGAGATCCAGTGAAATAATGACACGTGGCACATGAAGACCTTCGTTCCAAAATTATATGAATGGATTGGAATATTTAATGCTGGAAGAGAAATGGAATGGAGAGGAGAAAACGAATGAATTATTGGAATGTTTTTTTTAAATAGTTTTAGTCCAGATGGCATTTGGTTTGGCGATCGCGTAGAAATCCTGAAGAGATATTAAACGGCAAGCATTAAGCCGGGATGGATTGACTGCATATATTAAGCCAGTCGGTGACGAATATTTTTGATCGTAATTAAAAAATAAACGACGAAAAAAACATTCATTCCAATATAGTGCCGAGTTTTTCCATTAGCGTGGAAGGTTACAATACAAAAAAATACATCGCAAACGTTTTTTAGGGAATTGGGTCGGACCGTGGGAAAGGACAGTTCGGAAAAGGATTTTCAGCTGTTATTTTTTCGTTGAAACTCTGTATCGTGAAGTGAGGACATAGAGAAAGGGAAATGCACGTGACCCAGGGCCCGCGGCTGCAGCCGAGCGGCATGGCATCCACGCTCCCTCCGCACCCGACAACCGGCGCCGGACATCACCAACTGCTCCGCGGCGCCGAGAGGCGGGTCTGTTTCCCAGGGCAAGACGAGCAAGAGTGGCAAAGGATCGCCGCCTCGGCACCCCTCAACAACAACGCCACCAGGGTAACCGGCCACTTGCACGTGAGTCATGTTATAGCGGGTCACACGCGGATCCCGTTGCTTGTTCATCGAATTAATATAAAAAAAGCCGTGCGCGTGTCATTCGTTTGTTTTTTGACCTTTATTTATTTTTACGAGTACAATACCTACCGTTTCGAGGATTGGTTGCTGACATTGAGGGTTTTTTAAATTAGCCTTCTAAAATTATGTATTCTAATGTTATGAAAAAGGAAGAATTGAGCTTTCATTGGAAAAAATAAGCGTTGATATTTTTTTGACAATGCCTACCGTTCCGCGGATTGGTTGATGACATGGAGAGAGTTTTTTTATTAGCCATCCTAGCATTTTGTATTTTTATGTGGTGTAAAAATAGGAATTGAGATCACATGGATAAAAGGACGTTGATATCTATTTTCACAGTACCTTGATGTTCGTGAGTAAGATACATTGTGCTTAATTAATTAATATATTCTTACAAGTTATGAAAACACATTTGGTGAATCACCTGTTACATTGTGTCGAACCCGCTAGTGATGCTAAAGATAAAAAGGGTATATTTTTAACGTTGTGATTGAGATTTAATTTGTTTTTCCTCAATGAGAGAATTGAGTCCATGCTCATTGTGAGTTTACCAGCAAGAAAAAATTCAATTCTTCAATTTGAAGTGCGCGCTTGTGAATTCATTATAATACTCATCTAATGCTTTGGTTGCTCGGTGATACTAACCTCGGTCGTGATCTTTACTCATTGTTTTCTTCAGAGTTATATAATATCTCTCGCATGAATAGGTGTAGCTTCTGAAATATGTTCACTGACATGACAAATCCAATTAGTTCAAATATAAACGTAAAAAAAAGAAATGGCAGATCAGTTTAGTTATGGAAAACTTCATTGCAGTGTTGAAAAGAAAATTAACCCGATTGCATTTAATATCTCAAAAGTACTCAAATAAATAAATATACAGTGAAATGGGACTTTGCCTATCAAGCGACCCGTAGTATAAAAGTATTAATGCATATAACGGCGTTGTATAAATTATTTATGCCTTTAAAGTTCTATTATGTTCATTTGAATTACACTTTTTCGGATTGAAGATGTGTTCCATTTGGTGTTTTGTATTTTTTTCATATTGAAAAAACTATTCCTGTTGGGCTTAGAACTTGTAATTTTCCGTAATCGTTGGTGGAGGCGTTCAAAAATATTTTATTCAGATGCAAGGTATGTGGCCCTTGAGGTTCACTATTTGGTCGTATTCTCGCTAGGAGATCCCGTCCAATTTCGCATGAGGATATTCCCGTGGCCGCATTCCGATGCATCAACTGCCTTTAATGAGACGAATGCCTCCTCGCCCATGAATACTTTCCCAACTGCTCTGAAGGCCCTGCGCTTCCTCAACTGCTTGGGCTGAGATCTCTTTCCCTCTCGTCCTTTCTCTCTATCTCTCCCACGGAGCGCGTAGAGGGCGCCGCGTTGGTGCCACGGTCCTTTGCGCACCGCGCTTCTTTTGTTGGCGGCGCTCCGATTGTTTTTTTTTCCTTTCGTGCCTCTCGCCGCCACACGGCGCTGCGCTACGACAAATGGTACCGTCTCACCCTTCGAGTAATGGATTTATATTTTCCTCCCACTTAGTTGATCCCAAGTTCAGCTTAATCGTGGGATAATCTCACATTATGCGTTTTCGCCTTGATCACACGACCCCTGTTCACTCTCTTCCTCTCCTACCTCGTTTACATGTCATATGCTTTCTCCGTATCCTCGCGAGTTGATTTAAAGTGCGATGTGTGGTCGCATCATGGCGCTCTTGTGATTGAATCGTAAGAAATCAGTCATTATTGTTTGATCTTATTCCAATTTTTTTGAAAAGGTATCGGGTTCTTGTCGTGGTTACAATATTGTTTTCTTTTACTTGTATTAGAGTAATAAAAGTATCCTGCCAATTAGGGTAGGTTTGAATGGAGGATTTGATAAGTATTCTAACGGTCTCATATCCCTTCATGGACTTTCCACTTCAATTCTTAATAAGGGCTCTCCCCTTTCGTTCTATCTAAAAATCATATTCTCTGATTTCCTCTCCCTCTTTTACACAAAGTTCTGCAGTCTAAGACTGTTTTCAACTGTATTTGAGTATTGGTGGAAAATATATTTCAAGAAGTCTGTCCCCACATTGCTTGTAGCCATGTGATACGCACTCAAGAAGGCGCGTAACACTCTCTCAAACGGTATTCTTTGCGACGGATTACTCGCGTGAAATTTGTGATATTACCTCCCAATTTTGAAGGCATGTAAAGCGGACCGTTTTCAAAATTTTACTTAATCGCGAATTTGAATTTTTTTCTTTCAGCTTTTCATATTTTCTTTAATTTGACAAAGAGAGAAATGATGACCAAGTATCACTCTACACAACCTGACAAATTGAGGATGATTACTTATGTTTTACGCTAATAATCTGTCACCGAAAGAGACTAATGTAGAGGGAGGTTTGCGCCCTAGTAAGTGCCTCCCTCACAAGATCAAACTGTGAGGAATTCTTCAGATATATTTTCAACCACTACTTCAAACCAATCCGCAATTCCCCGTTGCTCCTTTCCTGAAAATCTTGCTAACATTGGCGACTCATTTAGAACACATTTATCGGTTTGAAGCATTAGAAAAAGTAGTTTAAGGTATCGGTTTTTATATTCTTAATACTAACGTGAGATTCGATTATAATTGTAGCCAGCAATCGATGAATCTTTCCCGCATAGCTCGTGTCAATGAGGAACTTGCATGGGTCGTAGATTGCTCTAAAAACTATTTTGAATAAGTGAAATGGATACATTACCTCGCAAAAATACCTTCAGTTTCTCCGTTCAACAGTAAAAGAAATAAAAAAATTGCATTTAAAATCGAGAAAAAATTCTCTGAGCCGACCACTGCGCGAAGACACCCGAGCGTTGCCGAGGCCAGGCGTGACGTCATAGGTGCCTAAACAACCGTAGGGAGTAGGGAAATACGCTGAGCGCATGCTGTAAAATTTGTTTTGAGGGAGTATTTAGCCGCTCATCGTCACTTTATTTTGTTCTGTTATTCTTGGGCAAGTTTTCCTATTGCTATTGTGCCTAGATTATTACTTGGGATATTAATAATGCGGCATCGGGATGATGAAGTACAAGCGTTTCACTTCGTGTGTTTTGGTTATCAGAAAAATGGATGATAACGTTGCCACTCGTTCGAATAGTACACCTGAAATTCATCTACGTCTACATAATACCCCGCAAGCCGCCTAAAAGGCGTGTGGCATGGGGTGTTAGGACACCAAAAATTGATGCTACGACCCTCATGGAATTTGTTAAGACGAATTATTGCTATACGTCGGCGGCAAATCGAGTTGTAAAAGAAACTTGTAATACTGGAGGAAAACGATCGTAAGCTGCGCTGTTGACATTAGAGTAAGCTGTGCTGTTGACATTAGAGTAAGCTGTGCTGTTGAATTTGGCAACGCCGGATTAACGGAGAAGGTAGTCCTATCCGTCCTACGGTACGAATTCACAGCAAAACAGTCTGCACACAATCCACATGTGAGATCGCGAATCGGTTCCGCTGCCAACACACACACAAGCTACAACCGATTTCAATGATATAGGTAAATCTATAAACAATATACTAGCATATACCATAAATATATAGTGGGAAATAGGCAAATACTCTTATCAAAAACTGGATGTCACTATCACATTCTTATATTCATCACGTACAACTTACAATAACAGAACTCGTTATGATGATAGACTTATTTATTCACTGATTTAAACCCTTAAATTAGCCCACACAAGTGACATTTCTCACTACTATTTGTTGAAATAATGGAATAACAAACTTCACACCCAGTTTTTATTTCAATAGCGTGATCGTGAAATGTCATATCTACGGTGAACAACGGAGATTAGCACGCCACTGACAATTTTTACACTACCGTTAGACATTTATCGATAGCGTAATAGCACTTTTTACAATTCAATCACGATGGAACACTGATAACTCTTGGCCGATATTTTTCAACCTTGTCAAACTTTGTGCATTACAACCACTGGCACTGTGATTATTAGCAGTAGCTTAACGGGAGATGTCACGTTAAAAATAACACTATATTGGCACAAAAATGTTCCTAGATGTCTCCAATCAGCGAGGAAAAGTTGCATTGACTGAAATTCACCCCATAATACAAGCACAGACAGTCCTAAACGACGAATTCTCCGGCACCTACGAATAAACGGATGAAGTTATTGTATATAAAAGCTAAGCGGACATTAGTAAACATCAAAATCGTTCTAATTACATACTTAAATGAATGATATGCCGTCGATAACATCAACTTACATTTAACGTATCCCCCTTCCAATGGCCGTGGCTCAGACTCCTACAACGATGTTATTTAGGTATTATCAAATTTTTGGTTTAACTGCTCCAGTTTTATATTTTATGCCCTTACTCAGATATTAATATTATAAATAATGCAAAATACGAGGGCTTCCGAGCCTCTATCGTCGGATATTTATCTTTAAATATAAAATAATCAACACGTCTAACAAACGAAGCTCTCACAACTGCTGGCAACTATTACAAACAATCACAACAATAGCTTCGCGTGATGTTTAGGCACCTTTGACGTCATCAAGGCTTCGTCGGCAGTGGCTTGGGAGGTGAGGGAGTTTTTCCCGCGCTTTAAAATTCGTTATATTTATCATTAAATAACTCGCGAAGGAAAACTCAGATTTACATGCGGTTTTCTTTGTTGTATTCAGAAAATAATTTTCTGTCCGCCTATGAAATAAAAAAAATTCATGCAAGTTCCCCATTGTAATTTCCCGCGCATAAATGTCCGTCTTTACTTTGATTCCGCCCTTCATTTCATCTGGTGCCTGCGTAAAACAACGTGGAGATTCACAGTTAGATTATCGATTCACAATATATTTGGTTTCTTTGTAAATTAAGGGCAATTTCCGCTAAGGTTAGATTCGCAGAGAATGCCCAACAGAAAAATTTCGATTCCTGCCCCTCGCGGGTGTTAGTTGTTTTACTTACTTATTTTTCTTATATTTCTTTTTCCAACTTGCATTTGTCCAAGGTTTTCGTCGCTCGCATTCAATGTCAAAGTGTAAGCTAAGGAGATGAAATGAAGCGGTAGCATCAATTGCCTACATTCCTGATGTTGTATTAATATTTTATTTCACTTTATATTAAAATAGATGTTTTATTTTGCTTATGTTTAAGCAATATATTCCGCGATTTGGAAATGTTCATGTAGAGCTTATTCTATGAGAATAAACTATATAAAAACTGTGAATTATAGCTTATTCTGCATCGTGGTTTACAAATTTTCTCGAATAGTGAAAATTTTCTCCCTGAAAAAGTAATCTATCCCAATTTTTTTATAAATGAAATATTGTGTACCTGAGGTGGTAAAAGATTATTCTTCAGTGGTTAGCGGTTAATTTCTGATATACTTGGGATGAAATTAAATTTTCAATAAATGTTTGCTGTGCTTCAACTATTCTTGAATTTATTAGAGAAAAATGTGATATTAGGGATCAATTAATAATTGATGAAAATTATTTAAAAAATCCTATACGCTTTCCTCAATTGGTCGTTCATAATTATGTAGCTACATTGAATTTGAAAAGCGTACCTACTCTTATCAGGATTTCTATTGGAGAATTTCTTGTCGAATCTTAATCAGTTGCGCTGAGATAATTTTCGCAGATATCTAAAATTCCCACGTAAATGTCTGCTAATTACGAACCAATTTGGCTGAAATTTTAACTACGTATTTTTGCGTGGTTTTCTTCACTGAGACTTGCAGACTTCACTTTTCTTTGATTATTATATACTTAGTATTCATGATTTTTACTGTTACTTCATTGCCTTTCCATATGAAAACGAAATTTAACTCTGCAAATAAGGGTTTGGAGCTTTCTTTTGTGTAAAGATGACGCATAGATGTCTGACGCTGTAATAAGATTGTTACACGGAAAATAATGATTTAGGTGGGAGCATACCGTGAATATAACAATTAAGAATGGTAATAACTTTTATTTTTTCAAATGTGCTCCACATTAAATTTATCTCCGACCGGTTTCTTCCCCGGAAGTGGTGTTATAAACAACGCAAGAAGAATTCTCACATATATTTAGAGGCACCCAAAATGAGGAATGTATTAGGGTTGGAAAGAGGTTGAGGTATCAGTAGGTCGTACGGTTGAATGAGTAAGGTGGTTAAGGATACGATGGTTGGGTGAATAAGAGACTGCTGTGGGAATGGACGAGAAGGGCAAGACGAATCCAGTATTTTTATTTATGATTTATTTTGGGTTATATTGGATGTGGAAGCATCATCAACACTTATTAATTCTGAGACAGGTTTAAATCAGCACTCCACTCATTTCTCCGGTCAGCCAATCATTTCGCTCGTATATAATTCTTATGCTTAAAATCCTCATCTATCTTTTGTTCTAAATAGGTATCTATAGAGATACGTGAAAATAGCACTTTCATTTTAATTTAATAGCACTTTCAATTACAGTGAATAGCATTTTGTAGCATCTATTTTTTCTTTATTTTCATAATGTAGCACAAGTAGTTAACGACAAGGTGTGATGAAATACAAGTATTTGAAAAAAAAACGGAATATTTTAAATGATTATGGGGTATAACAATAGTACATTAAGGAATAAGACAAAGTAAATAATAAAAAAAATGTCTCAACTAGATTGTACTGGCTGAAAAACTTCTCTGCATCTACGATGCTAACTAGTGTCCAGAATGTGTGGAGTGCAGCATTACCAAACTCAGTTTTTTTCTAGGCAGATGGCAAGAAAATTTTTCTTAGCATCGCGGAAACTACCAGGGTTCTCACTCAACCTCTCTAGTAGCTGCCGATGAAAATACGTTACCATCTATGCAGCTGTAAGGCCCAACGTCCATAGGCGCAGCGAGAGGCGGGTTCGGCACTAAATTTACGAATTTTAGCCATCAATAAGGCTAATTTGCGGTTTATATATCATAAGAGTCCAGTCATCGCGCTTATGTCACATTTATTCACGTTTATCGCATCAATACAGCATTTATCGCATATGCGATTTTCACGTATCACTAGGTGTCTCATATTAGGCCTACTTCGGTTGATTTCCTTTCCATCTGTCCTCTGACGATAGTTTTCATAAGGCCATCGTGTCTTCCGGTGTGCCCGATAAAAGTGTACCGCATTTGCCTCAAGGTTTTCCGACGACTTCTCTTTTCTCCTGCTATAATTAGAACTTTCAAATTACTCAAGCGATCTATCTATTTTAAGTGAGAGTATCATCATCATCACTGGTCGACAATCCAAAATCTCCTATCAGCTACTCATTTAACACTTGTGTATTTCTTCTCTTTCACATCCGTCTTTACCTTTTCCATATATTTCTTTCGAGGCCATCCTCCTGAAGTTCTGCTTGCTTGCTCCTGCATTCTGCTTGTCCCTCGACGATTGCCGTCACCAGACCAACATGTGGCCTATGAAGTTGTTCCTTCCTCTTATTAAGGTTTTCATGAGGCTTCTCCTCTCTCCTACTCTAATTAGGACTTCTTCATACTAACTCGGTCGATCCATTTGATCCTCATATTTTTCTGTAGCACCACATTTCGAAGGACTCTACCTGCTATCCTTGATTTCTCCTCGGCTGTCATTGTCAACCTCACCTCATGGTCATGCCTCACTTCCTTAGAAAAGCCACTCCAAATGTAAGTTATGATAAACTTTTCCTTACTTATATGTATGAGTTTTCCGCTGTAAGTAGATCAGCTGAAGTACAATGTATTTAAATGTGCTACGCAAATAAACGATTTTCCAAACTCAAGAATTAGTTCATACATTTTTTAAAGTAATTGTGAAGGGTGACAGACTCGTTGTTGGCCTCTGGTCTTCAATTTTGCTCGCGTCCTACTTGCGTGGAAAGAGTGGTTAGGTACCTAGGTACTCCTTGCGCTCGGCTCGTCGGAAAAGTAGAATTCGCACGAAATGCAATCGATTTCGCCACCTTCGGACCGTTGGAGCCCGTCCGGCTCATGGATTTATGAGCCATAAGGATTTATGCATTGGAATTGGAGTTTCCATTCGTGATCTGTGGGAATTTTCTTTCCCCTTCCATCAAGCTCGCCATGAGGCGTGCATATATTTCTTCTTCGATTTTCTCTCTCAGGAGAACTTACTCCCGGATAAAACGGAATAGCGTTTTTTCGAGGAGAAATCCCTTCTTACGGAAATGAAGCTATTTTCAATGATAATAAGGGTATTTTTGCTTTGTTTAACATGAGGTAAACGAAGGAACTCATTTGGTACTTGTTAAACAATACCATAACACTTAGCACACAAATAATACAATTTTAAAATCATAAATCTATCGTATTGCAAGCTGCATCAACTGTATATATATAGACGAGAGAAATAAGAAACGTAATAATAGCCAAGAAAGCGAGAAACGTGAGTCAAGTTTGCTTCGAAAGAAAAAAAATGCGACTAGTTACTTGTAGTTCCTGAGAGAGGCATTTTATTTGTGATAGAAATTGTTACACTTTGAAAATTAATGCGTAGGTAATTAAATGGAAATTTTTACTTGATTGAATACTCGAATGAAAGAATTTGGAAGAAGGAGGATAAAACTAACCAGCGTATGGAATTTCACGGATCATTGGAACAATATAGGTCAAAACATTTTATCATTAATAATTTATTTTTATGTTTTTGCCGAGAAACATGAGACTCGTGCCAACTCTTCTACGGGAAATGTGGAATGTAGAACATCTTAAAGGAAATCAAAATATGAGATTGGATTTTCGGCGTGCACCCAGTTTTTAAAAATAGCTGTTTGTTTCTCCGAAATAATATTGTAACACACAATCAAAAACATTTTTATTAAATACCTCAACGAACAAATGGGAAAAGTATAAAAATGCACCGTCTTCATCATTCTAATCAAGTTTCGATAGTTTAGAAGGTCTATTTGTCACATGCATCACTATTGAAATTTTCTCCCTCCATATGGATCTGAATGCCTTCTTTGTCAATCTATTCCAATATCTGGATTTTTTTATATTAACTGATTTTTTGGGATAACCTAGCCTAATGCACTGTCTCTGCCATTCCACTCTAGTTTCGATAGTATGGCTAGTCTATTTCTCAGACCACTGAAAACAGCGGCCTTTTACATCGGGGTTTTCAACAATGTTAACAATTACACGCGCGCGGACTACCATGCCCAGTATATGGGCAGCATACTCAGGCGGGACTCGAACCCGTCACCTCTTGTTTGGCAGGCAAGGACTTATCATACTCATACTCCCGAGTTTTGCGTTTAAGTTTGTCCTTCACGCGATCAAGTTGATTCCTTAGAGTCGGCGGTGGTTTGTGAATGGTCTCTATCCTGTATTTCCTAGTACTCTGGACAGTTTTCCGGATATGGTGGCAATTTATGGGATAAAGGATCTCTGAACCGTCTCTCCTTTCTCCTGATTTAGGTTTCGGGCAACAGAACAGGTTTTTTCCTATGGATTCGTCTTGAGTGTCTTTTCCAAAGGTCCTTATAAGGGCCGCGTCAATGTCTCTCTCGTTGTATCCATTTTGACGGAAGGTTTGCCTGTGGTGTTTACTTTCCATAGGCAAATGCTTTTCGTCCGTTATCAATCGGGTAAGGTTATCAAGGGTCGATAAGACTGATCTACGTTGGAGTGGGTGATGGTGTCTGCGTCTATTCCAGTAAAGATTGGTATAGGTTGGCTTCCGATTCACTGCACTTCCTAGGGTTCCGTAATCCTTGTGCCGAATCAGAATATTAAGAAATCTTAGGCTTTTGTTGGCTTCTACATCCATTATAAATAGATTGTTGCGATTTTGTTTGCGATTGATTCAGAGCCTCTAGGAGCGTCTTGGGTCCGTGCAGCCACACGATGAACGTGTCGTCTACTCAGCGAAAAAAGTATTTCGGCATTCAGTATAGAGTTTTCAGGAAAAATGGGCTTTTGCTCGAAATATAAGTTGTTCTTAGCATTTATAGAGGTCCATAAATATACAGGAGACAGACAAATTCCTTTATCTATTATTTCGGTAATGTATTTCTCATATTTTATCGTCTCTGTCGGACATGGAAATATGCAGTGATGCACTCTTGTAACGATCACACATGTAACGAAATACCGCCTATAACGAGGTGAGTTTCCGGTCCCTTGGAATTTCCTATGATCGCCAATGTTAATTTCTCCGCATGTATCGAGTTTGGGTGATACGAAATCCCCGCTATTACGAACTATTCTTTGGTCCATTGGAGAAATTTCCTCTTTTATAAAGGAATTAAGGCCATATTCGCTGCTATGGTACTGTGGTAGCGCCGCACCGCGTAGATATTAAATTCCTTCCCTTGACAGTTGTTTGTTATAAAAGGTGGAGCAATGGCTAATTTTTACGGATCTTTTGGTTAAATAAAGCCGATTTACGGAATATTAACCGGCAATCTCGTGATGCATACGGCGAAATACCTTTATTATGGATATAACGAAATCGTGCATTCATCAAAATAGAACGATAATCCCCTGAAATTCGATATAAACGGTTTTTACTGCTCTCAGGTTTTAAGATTATATTTTCCGACTCTCTTTGAAATATATTATTGCTTGAGCAATCTTAGTTGAAGTCGTAACCTTTTTGGTCTCCAGCGTCTCCTAGCGTGATGCGTGTTTAAGTTCGTATTAATGCTCTCTGTTCGTCCGAAACAGATTTTCACGAATCTTCCAGCTATCATTTCAAAAGACCTTGGAAAAGTTACTCTTGGACTTTTATTTTTCGCTGCGCATTATAGTGGGATCGGCGTTTTCCAATAGGCACCCATGATAGCTTTACTTGTACCTGCATAAATGAACAGCAAGTGAAGATTAAGAGGAGTACGAGACACGTTTGTTGTGTGGAGGGTATCCGCTTTCTCAGTCGTATTATTCGGATCGAAATGCTAGGATGAGTTGGCATTGAATGGTAGACACGGGAGGTAGAAGATTGTCGGAGGGGTAATTCGACCGACTTGCCGGAAGTAAAAGGCAGTAGTTTGATTCTCTCCCATTCAAATTCGACCTCTTTCGTGCTGGTAATGTCTCCGCGAAGGATTATATTGCGGGAAGGAAAGAGAGAGAGAGAGAGAGAGAGAGAGAGAGAGAGAGAGAGAGAGTGAAAAACGGGCTTGGATATGCAGGTCAGGAGGCTCCGTGGCGGCATTTTATTTCCTCTTTTCGTCTGGAAGGTGGTTCCTTGGCGTGCAACGTCTCCGTTTCCTTAAAAATGATACGTATGCATGTGATGTGGCCTTAAAAAATAACAAATGGCGGACGAATCGAAGCGAAAAAGTTTTCGAATTCATCGCGGAATAAAGTTCGTTTTAGTCAATGCGTTAGATAAAAACCTCGAGAGTGTTCACATTGTGGCTACGCCCGCATTGAATGCAGTTGGTACTTCACAGTCAGTGTAATGGATTCGAATGGTATTCCATTTCATTCACCAATTCGTAATATTCATTCCTGATTCCGATTGGTGGCTTTAACCTGTTAGTAATTCGACGGTATATATTCACCCTTCCTTTTCGCGTTAATGGAATTTCATCACACGACAAGCCATTGAACTGAAATAATCTTAATGGTTAGAACTTACACATGCGGTTTTTCTTTTACAGCCGGCGATATAATTGACTTAACCGACATTGGACACACAATTCGTGGAAAACATGAACAAGGAGAGAAACGATTAAGATATTCGCCAACTAGTTCACTGGTTGGTATGCATAGGTTAAGGTGGAGCTCAATTCTATCTAATTACATCAATTTTCATGTAGGTGGGGGCATCTTTTTTAAAGAATTCAGATATTCGTCGGACACACAAGGTTGGTTGTATTGGTGGGGGTAGAGCTAACATCTAAATAACTACATTTTCATGGTAGTGGGGGCAGCTCTTTTTTTTAAGATCTATCATGTGCTTCCAGAATTATTGGCTGTGTTTAAAGGCCTTAAAAGAGGATAAGCAGGTAAATAAGCTCACTGCTTCACAACTTATAATCCCCATTTTTCAACGCAGATGTGCATTATTGAAGAGCCTACTTTCTTCAATTCTCATTGGAAATATTTTCTTAGCGGTCTCTTCTTCTCTTTTATGCGCAGAAAACACTCCTAAAGTCTTTTCATAAAGCCTCCCGAAATAAAGGCACTCAAACTTTAGCTATCAAGACTTAAGATGGATAATTTAACTAAATTCACTTTTTATGTTTGATAAAATATTTTTTCATCATCATCACTGGTCAACAATCCTAGGAAAGGTTTGACGCAGCTCTCCACTCAGTTCTCCTATCAGCTAATCTTTTCACACCTACGTATTTCTTCTATTTCACATCCTTCTTTACTTGTTCCATGTATTTTGTTCGAGGTCTTCCTTTTCCGTTCTTGCCTTCCACTTGTCTCTCGACGATTTTCTTCATCAGGCCATGTCTCAATATGTGACCTATAAGGTTGTTCCGTCTTCTTATTGGTTTTCATGAGGCTTCTCTTCTCTCCTACTCTTCTTAGGACTTCCTCGTTACTAACTCGGCCGATTCATTTGATCCTCATCATTCTTCTGTAGCACCACATTGCGAAGGCTTCTATCCTTGCTTTTTCCGCTGCGGTCATTGTCCATGCCTCACTTCCGTATAGGAGCATACTCCAAATGTAGAAATGTAGGTTCTTATAAATTGTGGCTTTCCATATATAAGTTTCCCGCTGCAAGCAGGTCTTTCTTTTGATGGAAAGCTCTCTTCGCCTGGGCTATTCTGCTGATAATTTCTTTCTTGCTTCTCCCGTTACTAGTTATCTTGCTTCCCAAATAACCGAATTCAATTAAAGTAATTAGCAGCCACACATAAAGAAGAACTCAGTGAAAATCATCCAACTTATCCAGTGATCAATTTACTATGATGTTCGTTTGAAATTCTCTTCAACTGGAATATCCGTGTTCGCTTAAGGTCCCAGGAGGTTCTCTATATTACAAAAAGCTGCATTTTTAAATGGAGAAAAGGTCGAACAAAGCAATTCGTGCTGAGGCATGAAGCGAAGTGTCGTAATTTGAAATGCAACATCACCGTATGAAATCACGCGCGCAGTCTTTTTTATAAGTGCGTTTCCAGCTTTCGAACATTATTATGATG
Source organism: Ischnura elegans (assembly GCF_921293095.1). NCBI lineage: Eukaryota > Metazoa > Arthropoda > Insecta > Odonata > Coenagrionidae > Ischnura > Ischnura elegans. The sequence continues at coordinate 80,725,754 of NC_060252.1, read as the reverse complement.
TTCGCATTTAAATCGCTTTAAGTGGCATCTCCCTACACGCCAAAGGGCTCAGAGGGTTCACTGAATTATAAATAGTTAAAGTTTTATAAATATGGAAAAGGTCGAACATGAGACAAAAAGTCGTGATTCTTAAAGTCACCGTCAAATGAACTTCTTCGCATACTGTCTTTTCGCCAGTGCGTTTCTAGCTAAGGAAATATATTCTTGGCGTGCCTGTTGGAATATGTCCCAAGTTTATCGGTTTATTGTGTGGAAAATGATCCGTTATGTCAGTTTCTGGGGTTTGGTTTCACCCTGCGTGATCCAAATGGCCCGTTTAAGGGGCGCCGTGAGAGCTGTTGAGGTGAATGCCATCAACCATCTCGGGCATTCGCCTATTTTTATAAATTTCTCCGAATGCTACGGTCGTTTATGACTCTTCTGTAGGTATACGGTTTACCCTAGAGAATTTTGAACTTCTGAATAGCAGAAGCGAGCGAAAGAGAGAGGGAATACTTTTCAAGAAGCTGTGCCGTTTCTAGTCGCTGGTTGGCGTTTCTCTCTTGATGATTGCTTGGACGGCAAACTTTTGCCCATTTTTCTTTAAATTTTCATTCTGGGAAAAAAATTTCATGAACCCTGTGGGTATATAAAATTCCTTGGCCCATTCATTATAATAGTGTAGGTATTCGGACACCTGGAAGGGAATGGCCGAAATTTATGTGCTAACGATTAATAAAAGTTGTGAAAATAAATGTATGCGTTGTGTTATACAGGCTATATTATAGGATTGAGGCTTGAAAACGTAAGAATCACCTGAAATACAGTAAATATGCTAATAGGTCAGATTTGTAAAAATGGTTCAATTTATCTGTATTGGATGAATCTCTTTTTTTATGAATTAATTAATTAAACTCAAGGGGAATTATTTACTTAGTAAAATTTTGGCTGCTCATTATTATTTTCCAAAGAAATTAGGTCAGTTAGTAAAATTTTTGTTTTTCCGTGACGTAGGTTTTGATGAAGGAATATGCTATCAGTGATCGAGGTCACATTTAATTTTGAATGAAGTTAGAAATTGATAACGGTATTGGTTGTTTGAGGAAGAGATGAACGATGTATGGGTTCTTCTCTTAAATAATTCTCCGCATTGTATTAATTCGACGATCAAGGAATTCCTATGAAATTTCTTCTTTTCAGTATCAAATACAGACCTTCTCAACAAATAAACCATCATCTTTTGCCTCCCATCTCTCCATTTATTTCTACATTTACTCTAGAAAAGTATTGAAACCTGTTCCGAGCGTTTGATGATACCTCCCTCTTAATTGGGTGATTGAAGCAGTTTATACGTAGTTTTGCTGCGACGTTTGCCCTTTTTCTCACTTTTTTACTTTCATACTCACTTTTAATTCGGTTTGAGGTAATGCTTTACTCTCGTCCGGCCACACCTTGAATATGTAGTGAGGATATCGGATCCGGCGCTGAAAAACTATATCCGTGAACATGATTAAATACATAATAAAAACCCTTCTTCGGCGATATATAACTCGACCTTGATTCTGTCTTTACTATTAAACTCCAGTTGCCTAGTGTTTATTTGTTTGTGTTCAATAATGTCTACTCCTTTCTATCATACGAACGTATAGTAAGAGCCTATAAGATCTTGTTAATTTATCTTTGGAAGTAATATTTTACCTTGATTCTATTTTAAGTATTTTATTCCAGTTGCGTCGATCGTATTTTTTTATCAAATATTTTCCCCTTCCTTCTATCTTATCGTCTTCGTTATCCCTGTTAGCGGACTCACTGTTGGACAAATAAGGGTTAATAGGCCCCCCTAACTTCCGTGGAAAACCTTTCAACGGCGTCTTTTCTGCGCGCCGTTTCTTCCAATCCTGCCTCCTCAATCCTGCGAGTGACATCTTACGCCTATCCCGCAAACTACTCACTACTCCATGAACACACTGCGATTCCTGAACGCCTTCAGAGAATAATATTTGAATTTAAGAAAAAAAAGAGAGGGTGGAAAATAATAAATAAAAATCCTCCTTGCAGCGGCCCCCACATTTCCGGTGGTTCGCTTCCCTCCGTTCTTTTTTTTTCTTTCCCATCCGCGGCGGCGAGGCAAAAGTTTGAGTAGGTTATCAGGTGGAGGAGGATTGGTGGTGATAATATGTGGAGTTTTGCCTCTCACGACTCCCGGGGCTCCGATGGTATCGTGTGGATGGACACGGAGAAGGCTAGACTACAACGGGTATAGAGCGAGCGGGGTTGAAGCGATCAGTTTCGCGGAACGGAGCGGTGGCGACGAAAGATCTCTGCGAATTGGAAATTCCAGCGGGGAAAAATTTTGAATGCTCCCCAACTTGCTCCTCGCATACTATCCTTCCATCCAAATATGCGCGGTGAACGCATGGCTCCTAGAAGTTAATCTAAGTTTCCAAATCGCCATAAGCTTTCAATTTTTTCGACTGGTGGCGTGAGAGTTGAAATCATTAATAACAGATCGAGCCGCTTCTAGAAGTGGGTGGTAGGGACTCTTCAGTCCCTGTGTATTATATAAGGTACACCTGATTTTTTAACCATTTCCTGATCTAAGAGTGACACCAAGTGCTGAGCGCCGTTTTTATCGTATTCAATGCATTCTGCGCAGGAGCATACTATTCCGTCATTATGATTAAAATCTTTTGGGCTATGTCGCCGCGTCAATTCTGTGGGTGGCCCCAACGTTTCCCGACCGATGCTGGTCGCTTTTTCAAGGGATTATGAAGTGATGAGAATTTAAAATCTTTTATATAGGTATTTTGTCAGTTGGTGGAGGAGGGGAGCGGGAGGTTGGAGGAGTGGGTTGCTACTTGTTTTTTTCCCACTACGGGTTGCCAAGTACGGCTAATTTTAATGCCGATATCCCTGTTAAAATTGTTATTTTCTTCTTTGGATATTTAAATAGCTTCTCGGACGAGTCTCTGTTTAAAACCTTTAACTTTTGCAAGGATTTTGGCTTCCTTGAGGTCTATTTTATTCTTGACGTCAAGGATAGAACTCCACTACAAGTGGAAGGGGTCTACCAAATTCCTTGCCAGACCTGCGGGAAGAACTATATCGGCGAAACAGGCAGGTCAGTCAAAACACGCCTTGAAGAGCACGCAAGAGCGATTCGACAATCAACCAAGTCCGCGGTAGCCGAACACGCAGCGCTGGGCCACACAATAGGCCTCAAGGAAACCAAGACTTTTTAAAGAGTTTTTAATCATAATGACGAGCACCCGCGAAAGTTTTAACGAAGAAATACTATTCCGTTTTCCATCTTCCTCTTAAATCTTCGGCGTGCTTGACGACAAAAGATTCCAGTTTTGGTGTTATTCTACAAAGAGTGGCATTAAGAAAGGAAGTACCATATATTGATGCTATTTTATATTTATTGATATTATTTAAATAACATGACCTTATATAACATCAATGCTCTGCTTTTATGCAATTTTTATATTTTTGCATGAAGCCCTTTCCTTGAAATTGTTGCATTATTCTTACGTACCATGGGTGATAGAATGGGCCACCATCACTACAAATACAATTTTTTGAATGGATTATTCTTTCTTGGTTTTATTTCTGAGAGAAAAATGAGGCGAACGCGAATTTTCTGTGGAAAATACACTTTCAGGTCTGACGAGTTTGATATTAGAAAATTTAATGGTATAGGGTAATAAAAATTAAACTATGCATGGTCCAGAAAAACGGATGGAACCATTTCTTCATATATACAAGAAATATGTTATTAATGAAAGAAAATATACTGACATAGGGTAATGACAATTAAACTTTGTATTCGTGAACATCAATGGTGGAGCCTCTTTCATAAATTGCAATATAAGAAACCAGATAAAGCTGGGAAGGATTCAGAATGTATGGGGATATTAAACTTGATGAAATACCTACGCATAAAATATGCCCTTTTCATTAATTAAATCCGTATATTAACGAATTTGGCATGCTAGGTACTAGAGATTCCCTTACGAGTTCTTGCACGTTTTTATAATGAAAATCAACTTACGCCAATGGTAGGTATATGTATTATATAAATTTTCTCATATGATGTAGTTATATTGCATAAGTACATTTTATAAATTTATATGTTCCCCTACGCTATACTCCTATATTTGTGAAAAATTGGATGCTATAAAACTGGAGTGAAACTTTTTCTCCTTGAGCACGTTTTACTGCTGTTTTCTTTAAATAGAAAAGTAGGTCAAGGTCTGTGATTTAATCTTTCTTATTCAATAAACGGTGAGGGATATTGTAATTTAGGGTTTGAAAGCCATCTTCAAATTTATCTACCTCTGTATGGATATGATCATTCAAAAGTAACCATGAAGTAAGACATGATGGCCTGATGAAGATAATCTTCGTGAGGAAGAGAAAAGGAAGACCTCGAACAAAATATATGGAAAAGATGAAAAAAGATGAAGAGAAGAAGTACGTAGGTGGGAAAAGATTAGGTGATAGTAGAATTGAGTGGTGAACTGCGTCAAACCAATCTTAGGATTGTTGACCAGTGATGATGAATTGTACTGTAGCTCATGGCACTAGATGTTAGGCCTTTGCAGTATATCCGATACGGTAAAGCGAGGTAGAAGGTACTTGCATGAAGCCACATCGCTTTAGAACTTCAAACCTGGCCTAAATGTGTAATATTTCAATCGGCGGTGAAATTCACACAAATTGCCGTAAAAATGGGACCTTGATAGCGTAGTGGTCTTCGCAGATGCCCGGGAAGCCAAAGGTCCACGGTTCACTGGGAGGCTTTTTTTTCCTCAATTAGCAAGTTCGGATGATTTTATTTATTTGTGCATTAGAGGATGATTTTAAGGTTATTTTTTTAATGCTCATCATATTTACTATCACTGCATGAGAGTACGGAGACACAAATACGTTGTCGTTTTGTCGGCCTTTGTTCGATCGGTGGAAGCAATCACTTCGTCGTGGATTTATCGAGCGAAAGAAATTGGACGCCTTCTTGCCTTGCTCAAATATCGCTCAGAATATTTCCTCTCTCCATTTTGTGAACTTCTTGGAGTGCATCTCACCTTCATAGATACTAACTTAGTCGACGTAGACGTCACTGCGCAGATTCAATTTTACATTCCGGTATGCTCGCAAATATGAAAGGAATTATAGGGTACAAGGAGTCATCGACTCTATAGTTAGAAGTGAAAGCTATTGGCACATACCTTTTTTTATAATAGCGAATGGAAATTAGCTTGCGCGCTCGTGTATTGACAATCCCAACATTTACTCGCTGTTTGAATGCAAATGCTAAGCGCCTCTGTTCGATATTATGTTGAAATAAGATCTTAGAAATTTGCATTAGAGATTCTCCGTTGAATTCACTGTATTTGCCGGTAGTATTTGTTCCATGGCTGGTTTGCACAGTTGGCGGGAATAGGTAACTCTCAACTTTCTAACGGGATTTTTGTCTCATATAGCATTTTATCAAGAATTCGGTGAATGGAAGGCATTGATTAGCGACGTCGAAAAAAACTTCCTCATGCGGCATCCTTTTGTCATTCTTGTAAAATAAAAATAACGCGATACTTGCCGCCCATTGTTTTCATGAGTTCATCTACATCTACATGATATCCCGCGAGCCACCTAAAAGGCGTGTGGCGGGGGGTGTTAAGATACCAGCCGTTTACAAACAAAAAGGAAGTACTTTAAGGAAATTACGAATAGCATTTATTTAAGTTCTTTTATGGTTTGGAGGAAAAAGGAATTCCCATATTTATCCGTTCGGCAAAATATCTCTCTTAATTTATCGCTTTTTTGGACCTGGAAATATACTGGGTCTGTATGGATGTAGTTTGAAGACTTGTGGATGAGTTGGAATTACCACCAGATACGAAAATATTTGTTGACAACTTGTTCACATCAGAAAAGCTGCTTAGTGAGTTGACAGGAAGAGGCTTGCGTGGCACTGGGACCCTTCGTGAAATAGACTCAAGGGTATAACCAGAAAAAACTGCATTCAAAAATTCAAAACGGGAAACTGCTCAGGTTAAATAAATACTTGATAGCAAATTGCGAGATAGCGTGATAATAAAGTAGTTACCATGATTACTAATTGTATACATAATAAAAGGAAAACTGCTGTTCATTATTCTGTCTTCGAAAAGAAAAAAATAATGTTCCAATGCTAGTGGCGATCGCAGAATTCTCACATGGGTGGAGTGGACCTGTGCTATCAATTCCTGGCAAATTACCGGACAACAATGAAGAATAAAAAATGGTAGTTTACCTATTCTAAATGGGACTAAGGTATATCGATCATACAGGGGTGGCTACGTTATAGAAAACTGGGAAACAGGGTCATACGCGCAGCCTTCCTTACGTCTGGCCTTCATATAGACTACCCTAATTTCCGTTATCACATTTTAGAGGGAATGTTTGAATGGAGAATTTTCTAATTACGTAGTAACCTATTCTTTCCTTCAACATACACAGTTATTTTAACGATTTACGATTAAAGGCCTTGGCGGATCTATGGGGGGGGGGGGGGTATCCAATCCAATAGAGGGGGTTATCCAATTTACACAAGATGGAATAGTAGTCTTTCCAACCCCCGCTACTGCTGTAATTTTAACCCACTTAGCTCCCCTTGTCCCTATCCTGGCTCTATCACTGAGTACAGGTGTAGGGAAACGACTCCATTTTCTCTAGTCCTCAGGACCTACTTTGCGCTTACTCCATTTCAGACAGAATTCAAACAAAATATTTTACATTTTTTTTCAACCCTTTCTTAGTTAGAGTCCATCTTTGCTGCGCTTCATTCACTCACGCGTTTCTGGACCGCACATTGACATCCCTGTTCCTGTCAAGCCTCCTTGAAGAATCCGAAAACTTAAATGGTTTTGGTGGAAACAATTTTTTATATCTCCCTCCCCTTGCATCTGGCCTTCATAGAGTCTCCCCTTAGGAGCCCTTCCCGCGAGTGAAGCAATCCCTTTATTCCCCATTCAGCATGTAAATTCCTTCCTTATGACTCCTCTAACTAGCCAATTAAAGCTGCTTGATTAAAATCCTTCGCACAGCGTACAGCGCACGCAACATTCTCATACAAGCGGAGGAGGGGTAGGTAAAACTTTTCTTCCCCTCCTACCTTCTCCTCCCTTCTCCTCCCTCGCCTCTACCCCTGTGCGTTTTCTCTCTTTCGCCTTGATTACGCTGGAGGGCAGGAGAATTAACCCTCACGAGGGTTTTCACACAGAAAAGGTTATATTGGTACGAGGCGGACTTGGAGATAGCGGCGTGGAATGAGGGCAGGTTTACGCTGCTCTCGGAATATGAGGGCGGCGGTCTTCTTCGTGCGAGGACTCTTCACAGGGTCTTAAGGAACCCACCCAGCCTAAAATTTAATAAGTTTTATTATTTTTTTTTCGTATTAGTGATACTCATAGGAAAGCTTTCCGTCTACCGTATATAGCGTGAGACTTCATCCGGACTTTTCACAGTTGTTTTTTCTAAAACTCTCCGCGTAGAAATGCTATAGCAAAAATATTTTAGCGTAGTATGTGTAGGCTGACTTTTGTTTTTTTTCCTTCGCTTAATAAAGACCATAGATAGCTAAATTAATTATATACTGTAGAGATCAGCTACAGTAGATGACAAATTTAGTTAACTACAGTTGATTAGATCGGATATCTGTTGACAAATTTGATTTCGTGAAAAGTTGTACACTAAGGAAAAGACTGGGTGGTCCATAACATACGATTATAAATTCATTAGCATTCTGGACGTATTTGAAAACGAATGTGAGCAGTCCTTATAATGACGCGAAAGATATTATAGCAATTACTTCATTTTTAGCATCAAGATTTTGACTCTGGCGATGCCCAAATCTTTTAGTTCTATTGGCTGGATAAGTTTCATCTCACATGAATTAGGGAGAAATATTCTTTCCCCATGACTTACACTATTTTACCCGCATTTTTCATCCCTCTATTTTCTTCAGTGAAATTCCTTGATGGCTCAAAAATCAGGAATAAGTCTTGACATAGTTGGAAATGTTTTTCATATTATTGTATGGAAAGTTGAATTTTTTTTACGACCTGCCGTTCATCAATGTTCTTTATTAATTTCTGGGAACTTATTTTGGGGACGTATAATCCTCTACAATGTATACCTGCGTAATTGTATTTGTATGGCCAGGCAGTCCTGGTGGATGAAATGCACTCCTAAATTACGTGCTAACTCAGAAATTCTGAATTTCTATGTTTGACCTGCATACTTTCCCCCACCAGATCGTAATAACAATTGTAGCATCCTTTAGGAGACAAAGTCACACTTTAATTTTATATCGTCAAATATTTCACAAGCATGGAAGCAAAATGAGGGAAGGTACATAAATTAATAGAATATTTATGCAATATAATAACATAATATGGTAAAATTTATATGATATATTTGATTGGCGTAAGTTGAGTTTCAAAAAGAAACGTGCAAGTACTGGTGGACAAGGTGTAATTATCTCTAACATATGAGAGGCCAAATTCGTTAATATACGGATGTAATTCATTAAAAGGGCCTATTTCATACGCAGGTAATTCATCAGGTACAATATATGTTCTGAATCTTTCCCAATTTTATCTAATTTCTTTGACTGCAATCTATGAAAAAGGCTCCACCATTCATGCATGCGAACACAAAAGTTTAATTGTTAAATTTCACGACAAATTGCGAGGAAAAAGTCTACAATCCATGGTCTATGTGGGGGGAAAAATTGCTAACCCTCCTTCCTCAAGTAAGCTATCAACCACTCGCCACCCTTGACATGCGAGTTATGAAGAGCCTCCGGAGATATATCCCTTCAAACCCTGCCACTTGGTGGCTTTTATACTTTCCTCGTGTCCCTCCGTCCACTTCATATTGCTCGGTCTACCCTCGTTCCTCATGAGAACGTTTCCAGCCATACACTCTTTAGTGACGGAAACATCGATTTCTATTCAAACTGAAAATTGAGTAATAGTAGGCGAAGATGGAGGAAATTGAGATCGAGCCATTATATTTGAGATTCGATCCTAATGCGATTTTTCAACTTCGATCTCGACCATTTTGGTTGATCTCGGCAGCATCATTACCAGTCTATGTTGACGGCATCCGTCTCATGTGAAAGAATTTTCTCTAAGGCCAGTTAAATTGGACAAAATCATTGCGTTCATCTTTCTCAAATAATTTAGTGAATCCAAATGGTCCCAAGTGGCGACCCCAAAATTTAAATGGGCGTTGTTTTGTAAATTTTTACTTCTAATAATAACTCAAACATCTATTCTCAGTCGATTTTTCCCCTGCTATTCATATGTGTATTTTTAGTGTTTTTCGATTGAATAATAAACATGTTTTTGCACATTTTTTAAAAAATAACCGTTGATTTTTTCGATTAATCGATCTTTATGATCACATTACGATTTTTGCTGAAAATTTAAGCTTTCCATTTCGATTAAATATCGATTACTCGAAATATCGATTTCGGACGATATTTTTCCATCACTAATGCTCTTGTCATCCTTGCATATCTTTCTCCAAGGCGCGGAGCTTTCGATTTTAGCGCCGGGCGGGATTCGCTCTACGTATTCCTTATCTCCGCCGAATAATAGCTAATGAATGCCCGTGACAATAGCACAAATTTTACGATGGGACGTTAAAAATGCTTGGTTCGAAGTTTCAGCGCTTGGAAATTGAAAATTCTCGCACCTATTCCCAAACTGCTATCCCTGGAATGTTGCCAGGTGCCATTTCTATTGTTGCGTCTTATGGGCTGGGCAATAAACCTGTGGGGTATTGCCTCACTATGGGAAGATATCATAGCAGTTGTGAATGAAGAGAATCTTCATTTTCGGGTAGTTTGTTATTTTATGTGATACTGTAAACGAATATCGTAACTACATTCGAGTGGTAATAATAATCCTGAAGTATAATATCAGTACCTAATAACATGATACTACAAAGGTAATATAGTATATATAAAAAAAGCTACTCATTCGCTGGCGCGGTAATTTTGGAAGACAGTCAGACAGAGAATAGACAGGCGGAAGTCATACTTAACCTCTGCATGGTATCGAACATATATTATTATGCTTTAACATAGTGGAATGATATGAATTAATTTTAATGGCCATGCAAGAAGCGAGAAAAATTACGCAACTTTATTTCTTAGCTCTGCAAGTGACAGCAGTAATGGTGTAGACTTCTGAAGTGTAGGCTTATTTACCTGCGCACTAGGAATTCCCGGCAGTCTCGAGTGAATTGACTTTCACACTAGCCTGTGCCGACTCGTGCATTACTAGACACCTGTTATAATCACTTGTAGAGGTAGTACAGAAATTACAGAAACCCCACACTCACTAGATTGTTAAGTGAGAAGCCCATTTTTATGTCTATACCTTGTTTTCGGGATCCCTGGATAAGTGTGAGGCATGAGGTTATTTCTCCTTCACTTATAATTCAGTTACTCATAGCATGGTAACTGTTAATCTGATTGCGAAGAGAAATTAGATGATTAGGGGTTTTGTCTTTTCCACGTAAAAGTAGTTGACTAGTAACTGAGGAGAAAAATTTAAGTGAGTATGAAGTGATGAAGTTGTGTGACCTATTCCTTGGAAAGCGACGCAGCGTAACTGTTGATGTTTTTTTCCTCATCTTTTCTAGCAAAGAACCTAAAATTTTAGGGGTTTTATTTAGCCTACGCACGAGTCCGAAAGAACGCGTAGTACCACAAGCAAAAAGAAAGGTCCCTGATATGGGACTATTTTCAAAGGTTCACCTGCTAAATACAGGTGCTACTCTCTCTATAAGGTCAAGCTAGGGAAATGCGTATTGATATTTAGAGTAACGTATCTAATCATGATAGAGTAAAATGATAAATAAATTAGAACGTGTGTTACAGTAATATACCCCGAGTATATTTTGTCCAAGCATTTATTAATCTTTGGAAGATACACGCATTACATAATATCGTATTGCTTCTGTACCGGGAGGGCTCTGGTCATAATCTGCAACGTCATCACTTTTTGCGCAATATTTGAAAGAGTTCTTGGAAATGTGAAGCTAGAGAGGGAATTTACTTCCTAGATTTCAAGCGTAGTCTTGCGATGTACCGATACCTTCGTATTTTGGATGGAGAATATCACTCTAGCGAACACTGTAATATGTGCCTTATCTCCAGGAAGTGTGTTCGTAACTCTTGCGGTGGTACAAATGTAAGTAAAATTTACTGCATTTCATGTGTATAAGTGGATGGATTATTTTAAAAATAAAAAAAAACTTTTTACTGTTTTGCTTTGTGTTTTTGGCTGAAAATTTGTAGCTTAATATCATTTGCAATGACTCATGCTTGCTAGCGTAGATCTTGATATGCAGTGTTCTTTTCATTATGTGCAAATGAAATGATTGAGTTTTAATGAGTAATTCCACTTTTACCAATTTTACTGCAGTGGTAATGACGCAGGAAAGGGAATGAATGCGTTCATTGAGGAAATATATCAATAATATTTAATAGGGCTGACTGTAAAGTAATAGTAATATTATTGTAAAGATTGCCTACCTCACTCTGTGTAGAAAAAAGCGACACTGGCAGCCCTTACGTCTGAATCATTATATTTACACCATCCTATATGATGGTATTCATGTTGGTGTCCAATACGAAAATTATGAAATGTATACATTCCATGGTTCATTCAACAATCATTGCGTCATAAGTAGGTAAAAAGTAGTAATAAATTTAGTGGCGTATCACCGAAAATTGCCGTTTTGGCTTACAAACAGAATTTTTTAGTTATTAAAAATATTATTGTCTCATTATATGACTCCATGTATGGTCAATATCAATTTATGACATATGCTTCTGTAGTTCTCTTTTGTGAGCTTCAAGAAGTGCGAAAGTACCCAATTGTTTATGCATGAATGCAGTCTTCATCAATTAGCTTTACAGAATTGAGATTTTCGCGGTTCACTTAACTCTATAGCTTTTTGTGACTTTGTTAAGGTCGTCTAGTTACCTATTCATTAAATTAAATTAATTTTTCAAGAGTCGATTGTCATAATTTAGTTGATTATAGTTCTTGATTTTTACTAATTTCTGCTGGCCACTATTGGCCAAGTTTCATCTTTAAAAATCAGCTATGTCAACGTTTTGCCTATTTAAATAGGCTGCTGTATCATATCAATGAATATGTGCATATGACTACGCGTAGAGTCATTATTTTAGTGCAACACTTACTTATGCGCCATTCACAAATCAGTATTGCGTATGTATATGCACTTCTTTTGTTTCGTCGAAACCGTGGTCAAACTGAGCACCGGGAAGAATGGAGACGTGTGCTGTAGTTGTTTTTCCTTTCTTTCTTTTTTTTTCGAAAACAATTTTCTCCTTCTCATCGAGCGACAGTATAAAACCCAATTAATCGCCGTGGTAGCGATTAACGAGGAAATCGGCCTTGGCCCGTGAAAGAGAGATATATGCTCCCAGAAATGAGAACTACAAAGTATCCGAACATTTTGCGAGAGGATGGTCGGAGACACGAAAAACGAGGGAAAAAAAAAGAAACGCGCGAAGCCGTCCCCGATTCTCCTCGTGGTTCCATTGATGCATATGCGTCGGCGCGAAAACACGTAAATAAAAACACGCTCCCACACACACCCGGAAAGATAAATGAAACGCGGGGTGCGCTCGTTTGATTCCGTTCCTGGCTTTTGTCGAATAAATATCGAGCCTAGCATTCGGAAAATCCTTTCTCCTCTTTTTTTTTCTTCCATGCTGCGCATATTTCCTTTTTCGGTATCCGCTGGATACACACACGCCCCGGTACTCTGTATTGCCGTCTCGCCAAAGTTTTACGGAAGCTGTGGAGATGCCCAAGTGTTACGCATAGTCGTTTTTTTCTTGTCTATCACTATCTTCTGAGGGAGAGAGAGGAGCAATGCTTTCTATCTAACAACTGAGGCTGATAAAAAAATATTCGGCTAGCGAACCAAAATTTCTTTTTAGATAGGTGTGGCCTTGTAGCTTGAGGATGTAAGATTTGAAATGTTTACATGTAATTAACATGACGTACATCGTGTTATTTCCTTTTTCGTTATTAAATGAGCCAAAAAATTAAATTTTACAGGAGTTGATCCCCCTCGCTACGCCACTGGTCCTTCGTATCACATCTATAAGCCTTCTGTCCACGCCCACTATATATAGCACCTCGTCATCCTTTTCCTCTCTGTTTATTTCATCTTACTTCCACCCACATTTGGAACGCTTCTAGTTGCTGGAAAATAAAATTCCAGGAAATGCTCACCTTATGTCCTTATCCTCACTCACATTTCGAACGCTTGTAGTTACTAGAAAAGAGAATGCCAAAAAGTCTGAGAAAAGAAACATGAAGTCCGCCATTATTGTGTTGCTGTCATGCTGCATGCGTAAAAGAATGTCATTTTCGAATATAATTAAATTGGCCCACACTTCAAACTTGGATATCCTGCCAATAAGCCTGTGGGTAAAACATTACACCTGCGATTAGAAGATTGCGTTTGCGTTGGGCGAGGCTGTTAGGTGACTTTTTAAAATAGCTTATTAGTAGCCGGCCTCGGTGGCAGCGGGGTAAAATCCTCGCCGGCCTAATCAAAGGTCATGGGTTCGAGTTCCGCCGGGGTAGGTTGCCCCTATCCACGGTATGGGTGTCTGTGATACTCCATCGTTTTTGACTGCTTAAATCTCCTGATGTAAAAACCTTTAACTCTTAACTTTATGAATTTCTAAACACGTGCCGAAAAATTTTTTTCTTTACAAAATATACATTTAGAAACGGATCGATTACTACATTTTAATAATTTTTTCTGCTATTTTTTTAATTTTAAGGAAAATTTCAATATGTAACACATATTGTACATATTAAATAGACAACATATGTTATCGACAACTTTTGCATTAAATGGATTTATATCACATATGAGTTGATGAGAAGCCAAGTACATGTTATTTCTTTTTTATACAGAGTTAGGTACAGGCATTAGCTATAGAGAAACAAACGAGATCAAATGGAAACTTTGTAGTGCATTTGAATTTCCCCTCGATGTCAGCACAGAGCAGAGACTCACTTGTATCCATGGGCAACCAAGTTTTTGTGTATTTCTTCAAAGAATTAACTTTACCTAACTCTGTTGAGAAAAAAATAACTTTATCCCTTGGCCTCTCATCCCCTCATATGATGCACATACTTATTTAAAACTTCTATTTGGCGTCCGTACCTTTACTGATTACATATATAGGTATCACTCGGGTAAATTATCTTGCTTGTTTCTCATGCGGGGAGCTGACTTTCTTCAATATAATTAGAAGCTAATCATCTTTGGCACCTACTGACTGCCTCGAGAACCACACAATAGTTCGAATGGGTGTATCATATCTGATACACAATGCGTTAAGAGAGGAAGAATTATGACCTTCAGAAATAACCGGCAATGAGTGTAGTGTATCAAATATGATACAAAATGAAATGAAGGGTTAATGTGCTGTTAACGAGGGGGTGAAGATAAAATATAGTTAAATAAATAATACCTCTCTATTTGCAGAAAGTATTATCGGGTTATATCCCCGGTAATATGCTGTACGTCTCCCTCAATATTTGGGGAAGCATGCAGACAATTACCCGGTGGAAAACCCAATAATCCATCCTGCACTTGATACGCCGGGAAAATCTAAGATCTTACTCCTCCCTACTTTCATTCTAACTCTCATTGTATCAAGAATTTACAAATACCGCTGCTGTGTTGTAATGAAAAAGTTGATATGAAAAGTCATGGAAGTCTATCGTCTACTAACCCCTGTATAGCAAAAAAAGAATGGGTTGGGAAATTTCCGGGTTGTTGGAAATGGACTGTTGAAATTTCCCAACTCTTCCTTTTTTTGCTACACATATTTACTGGTCAATTTAATTGTAACTCATCACCTTGAAAATGCTACGCCGTAACGAAACCATGGTCGGTCAATATAAATTACCATGTTGAAATAGCCAAGTTTTTATTGCTTCTATTCCTATGATAAAAGATTCCCCAAAGTTACGCCCGCTACTATTGATAATAAAATCTAAGATCCGAAACCTCGCAATTTATCACTGCATCATACTTTAACAACTGTCGCATAAGTTTTATAATGTAAAATGGTGGATTTTAGAAGTCACGAGCTCTATCACAAAAGGTATTTTGGAAAGTATAGAGATGACAGCCGAAGTTGTTTTCAGAAAACAGCACCTCGGTTTAAAAAAATAGGGTTGAAATGGAAGGGGGCTGTGCGCAAGATTTGGAGCCGAAAGAGAGGCTGAATGAGATTTAGAGATGACCCTCGCAGCGCAGGTGTCGTGCGAGGGTGGATTGGAAGGGGGAATTGTGGGTAGAGGCAGTGGGGACGGTTTTTTTTTTCCCTACCGATGTCGGGCCGAGTGGCGCGGTCGCGCTGTTTTTCGGCTGCTGCGGATTTTGGCTTTGGTTCGTGATGGTGGGGTGGGGCTTGGGAGTGTGTCCTCTGCACGCAGCGCCGGTGGTAAGCGCGGACGACGGCGGAACCGCTGACGCTAGTATGAGGTTTCGGTGGCGCGAAAAAGTGGCTGCCATTCCGTATAATTTCTCTCTCTCAGACATGTGAAGCATTATGAATGTAATGGGGAGCCAGCGTCGATATTTCTTCAAGCATCAACGACAGGGTAATAATTAAGGGATGTGCGAGTAGTACTTTTCGATCTCGAGTCGAGTTGATAACTACTCGCGAGTATCGAGTCGAGTCGAGTATGGCGATTCCTGGACCAGGCAATACGACAATGCATGATCCAACATGTTCTCATTCTTCCAATTCCATTGTGAATTCTCCATTCTGAATTCTTAGCCTGATTTAATTATTGGTGTAATAATAAAGGTATTAATAAATAATAATTAATAATAATGGAAAAGATAACGAGGAACGTTGATGATAATTGTGTCAGGATTAGGAGATGAATGAATATTAATGTCTAAAACAATTCTATAAGCACAGTCGAAATGAATATAACTTCTAGTCGACATATGTCGACAATTTAATTAATATATGCATTCAAACTGTTATAAAGTGCCCTGAGTAAAGGCATTTTTGCAATTGTAATAAAGATTATGTACGATAATGAATCATGTTATCATTGTTAATTCCAAATTCTCACGCAGGAAAAAACGCAGGTAATTTTTCTACATGCTCAGGGCGCAGGTTTTGACGTCTCCATGTTATAGTATTACTGCCTGCAGAAAATGATCTTTCGCTGTGCACTTGTGTGGCTGGGAAAATACTTTCTTTCCAAAATTTCAAGGTTTGGGAACCTTCGGATTTTTATTAAAAAGTATATTACAATATTTATGGATGAAAAATAAACAACCTTGGTAACTTTTTACCAAGTTACCAAGGTTGTTTATTTTTCATTTCAACATGGATTTTCAGAAAGCCGAATCGATTGATTTCATATTTATGGATGTCGAATGTCGACGGAGTTTAAGTGGACGAAGCGAGCTATAGAACTTAGCTTTAGCTTTATAGATAAAGAAAAGTTTTCTTTATTTCTCTTACTTCGTTAAATCAACCTTAGCAACTCTAATTTTGTAAGTTCAAGAAGGAAACTAAACGCAACAAAGAAATAAACGAAAATTAAGAACGGAAGACGGTCAGCCGTCGCGGATGACGAAAAAGTATTCGGCGCCCATGTCGACTTATGTATTAGTTGACTGCTACGTATACAGCTAGCTGAAACTCTCAGGCCAAGGCTTTCGAACGACCTTTTGACCATGAAACCGCTAAAAATGCGCCTCTTGTTGGCAGATTTCTAAACTTACTGGCCTCAGCAGCTCTGTAACCGAAACTACTCGTCTCGAATCTACATTCATAATGCTACTCGAAATACTCGAGTCGAGTTTCAACTAATCGACTCGACTCGATTATCGAGTACTGGAACATCCCTAGAATAATTATTTATTATTCCATTCATCGCCATTCGGCGAGGTGACGTCGGAAGGTACATTTTTATGCCTAAATGAAAAAGGCTGCCCCTTCTCTTTACTTAACTATCTTGATCTTGGGCAATGCTCTTTCTTCGAATTGATATGGAATGATTTGAAAGCGGCTTAAAAAATAAGCGGTTTAACGATTTCGTGACTTAAAATTTCGTGACTCAAGTTGGTTTACAACTTTGTTCTCGCAGAGTGCCATCAATAACAATTTATGCGGACAAATGTAGGTAGAATGTAGACAAATTTAGGTAGACAAATAGGTTATTTTTCATAGCTGGTGGAATTTTGTTATTGATATTAGTAGTCTATGAAATGACGAACTAAGTGAAATTATTTTATTCCTTATATGCCGTCTTCGGAGAGTATTCATTGCAAAATCTTCGAAAATAATAAATATCAGTGTGAGACTATTTTTTTAATCAAATGACAAATAAAGTATTGTTGTGTGCGTGCATGCATTTTAATTTATGGGATCAAACTGTGTTGTATATTATTAATTTTCTCTCGAAGATATTGATGCCATGACGAGAATTCAGTAATACTAAGGGATTGTGCCACTAGTGGCTGATGACTTATCGGCTACGGCTGCGTAACACCGGACTCGCAGGCGTGTCTAACTGCGCAACTACCGCGCGAGCTAAGAGCGCGTAGTGATGTGGGGATTCTACGGGTGACATCAACCTCTCATTTAAAATCTCGCATCTCTTTCATAAATATTGAGGACCAAAAAATAAAATACCGCAAGAGAATGAAGAAGAAGTGAAATATATGGCACCCATTGCCGAGAAAAAATGGAGCATGAAGTGGGTGGAGAGAGGAGAAAGTGTGAAAGTGAAATTATTATTTTGTCGCGGGGAAGTATTAATGCGATCCAGCGTTTCAGGTCGTCTGTTTTCCTCCGCTGCGCTCCCGCTTTTCATTTTTTTCCTCTTCCTCTCTTTCAAACCGACTACCTACCTGTCTTTTACTCTCCTCTCTTATTTTTCCCGACAAATATTTCTAGCGTTCCTTCTGCCAAAACCCCTTCTCCAAAAATAAAAAAAACCACTGCCGTTTCCTGCCACGTATGTTTTTTTATTATTACTTTTTTTGTGCCACATTTTCTGTTCTTCTTTTATTTTATATCGTTCCGTGTTTCCGACTGGCGGCGCGTAATATACGGCTTGAATTGGTCGCGTAAGTGTTCCCTTCCCTGCTCAAGGTTTTGTCTCACCCCCTCTTGTTGCTGTTTTTTACGTTTGTTTGTGGCGCTTCGACGACTGTCATTCTTTTATTTATTCCTCACCCCGTCGTACCCCACCCACTGCCCCCTCCTTCGTATCCTGGTGCAAATATGCGGCGTTTGATTTTGCGTTCGCGTAGCCTCTGTGTCTCTACGACTGATTGCTAATAGCTGGATGGTCGCCACAGTCATTCTCATGCCTCTCCTCTTTCCATATCCATAAGTTTTAAGCTCTGGAGGGAACATAAGCTGTTGGACTGATTCGGTCAATTAACACGTAACGTATTGAATGGCCATATTTGGACTGTTTCGCTTTTTTCCGTTTTGAGAGCGATATTTGGAGTCATTCCATAGAGAAAAAATAGCCATTACTTTGCATCTCAGGTGAAACGACTTCTTGTTGAGAGATTCAAATTTCAAGTGTTCAGCTTTTTACTACATCATATTTATGTTATATGACTATAGCATTGACATCAAACATCATGTAAAAATGTAAACAGAATAACACGGTACTTATTTCTGATTATTTGGTGTCCTAACTGATTCACCTCTTATCTTACATCGCTTTGCTATTGTTAATTTCATCTTTCCATTAAAATTGCAAGTTTTTTTATTATTATGAATGATTAAAAATTGGCCTACATGTCTAAAAGAATATTGCTTAATTGGGAAATCCACAGTATAACTTAAAAATTGAAAACTCTCAAAAATACAATAGATAAAATCTGTGTAGCTTATGTGTTTTTAGACTACATTTGTTAAGAAATAAATGTTATTGCGCGGAAATCGAATGCGATCGCAAGAAATGTGGTTCTATTTCTATGTTATTGTGAAAACAATAACCCATATCATAAGTATAAATAAAGCAGGAATAAAATAAATTATCTCTGCGTATTTTTACATGCGTTTCTCTGGGGATTTTTTCACCAATTGAAATGCACGCCTTGACTTTAATTTTCTTGCACTATCCATCCATTGACTCTTAGCGAAGCACTTTCCGCAGAAAGTAATTATTTTGGTAGAGGTTTGGGAGATGTTCGGATTTTTGGGGAACAAATCCATTCTCTTCCATACAATGGTTATGTTCTACCAATTGTTTTCCTTGTGGCGTGGTGTTATAGTGGCTAGTGGTAGGTGCCACGCTATAGGCCGAAGACTTCTAGGTTCAGATCCCTAGTGAAACTGAAGGGCATCACAGCAAAAAATAGGTCAAAGTGGCCCAGGAAAAGTAACCGGCTTCATATCCTAGAAATTATCGTGCCTTTGGTTTTGTCTGGCTTGAGATATATCTCACTTTTGAAACCAGCCCTCCGGTGTTATCATTAAGTGAGAGAATGTCGGATGGAGATTACAACCCAATGATAAGAAAATGAAGCGGATTTATATCATACCTCCTATTTTTCAGATGGAATATTCCAAAATAAAACTTGTTCACTGCAAGAAATCCATTTTAAAATTTCCACCGAATGCATTTAATATCCTCCTTTTTATTTGAAATAGGTATATGTTTTTATCAATTATTCGATATATTTTGCTAATGAATCTCTCTACTACTTTGCTTCCTGAGTTACTAAATATGTGACATAAGTGATCATTGCCAAGGCTGAAGGAAGCGATGGAAAGTGATAAGAAAGTGAGATAAAGAAATATTTCATCGGAATTTAAAAATACCCACAAAATGGCCTTAAATAATAATGGAATCCAGTGGTGTCGAAGTGTTTATGCATTTGATGCTCACGAATTATCACGTCGCGACGTATGGATGTGAGTGGATTTGGAAGGAGCGACAATATTATCACCGATGTGGCAAAACGGTAGTGTTTCCGTGTCACGTGTTCCCCTAGGATTACCCGCAGATGTGATTCATGCATTAAAGCCGGATGAGTACACAGAGATTAATGACCCTTTTCACCTCCTTTCACTCAAGCCGTGTCGTGCCTTTTCGTTTTCATCATGGCACAATATTTTTCAGCCATAAATTAAACCTCGCGGTCTTCTTGCGCCTGTTAAAAACATGCACGTGCCTATTCTATTCTCTGCTTTGATGCACTCGGTGCTATTTTAATGCGTTGGGAAAACAAACGGCCAGTGCCACCTCGCATCACTCGGAGGAGAAAAACTTTCGGGACCCGCGGAAATCTATGGCTTGCTGGTTCGGAAAATATTTACGCTTAGACTCTAGAGGAGAATTAATCCGCGTAAATGCTCTCCAACGGGTGATATAATGACGAGGTTACTCACGAAATTAGCGCCGGACCTGCAATTTACTTTATTTGCTTGTATTAGGGATGGTAATGGTTCGAAAAAAAAACCGACTCCTCCCACCCCTCACTGCGACATTTGCAGGCGTAACAAAATTATCCGACCAACTGCTCCTGTTACGGAATTGCGGATGTTAATGAATTTCGCTATTTATGCCTTGCCGGTGCAAGTACTTTAATCGCAAAAATGCCATGGTATGCGCGAGTAATTGATTTTTGCTACGGACGAATCTAATTTTCCGATCCACGAATATAAATTGACAAAGAGGTCCATACAATTAATTATATGTTCACTAAATATTATATGCACTTATTGTTGAGTGCATATATTTCAGAAATATTGTTTCATTGTGCTATGGGATCTTCACTCATAGTGACGCGAATTATTTCCTTGCATTTCAGTGGGATAACTCACCTTTTTGCTAGTAACTATCTTTAAACTTGATGCCCAATAGCTGAATTTTTCTGAGTAATTTTTATGGGGTTTGCATATCGATTTAATGTCCATATTCTTGGCCTATTTAACCCTATTGTATCCAAACAATTTTCTGGGTACTAACTAAAAACCCCGATGCATTTACGCTGATTTTGCTGTAGGTTAGGAAAAATGATGTCCGAAATACAATGTGAAATACAAGGTAAATATTCAATAACTCAAGGAAACTTTATTAAGTGATTTCATCTTTTTAATATATTATTTTATGATTTTGTGCAGAGTTTACCAATAATTAAATATATATTATGCTAAAATAAAATGAATATTGACAGGATATTTTCGCGAGAGAGTTTCCTGGCACTCTCAGGGTTAACTGTATTTGTCATTGTGAATGGCATTGTCATTGGATACAGTAATATAGGTGGATGAATAGTGATATTATTTGAGGCAAAATAAAATTTAAAAGAAAAATTCGCCGAGAAACTGCTAGTGGTTGGACTTTACTAGAGGCTAATTTGGACTGATAAAGAAAGACCCGAGGGAGAAGAACATCAGGGAAAAAGCTTGGGAAAAGGAGGATTTTGGAATAGTAGTATATCAATCTTTTGATTGTAATACTATGAAATAATGGCGTGATATGTTTTTTTGCAAAACTCCATACGCCATACACCTGAAAATCATTAAATTTTCGTAAAATATTTTGCTTAATCAGGAGTGAAAAAAATGACTCATTCAGAAATTATGTTCTCTTAGCGTTAAGCAATTAAGCAAGTTAAATACCGGATTATATTTTCAATTGACGCAATATTTTTTAAATCGTGCTGCCGGTTGTAATTTCAATCTAGGGTCCAATGAAAATAGTTAAAAAAATTGTTCTACTTATGCTGAGGAAGTGGTGCATTTTCCCGAAATGTTAGATGGTACGTGTTCAAAACACATATTGTATAATTCGTACCAAAATTATTTTAAAGAGTGAGGGTAAGCGCTTCTCCTTTTAGCCTCTGTTTTAATTTATATTTTGAGATCCTGGCTTTGTCATAATCTATTACCCACAATAACATCAAATACTTACTTAACTTGTTCAGTATGGAGGCGAGTATCAAATCAGTGGTGCGGTACACATAAGTGAGAAAGCATAAAAGTAATCGCATTAGATCTCATTCTAATATGAATATTCCGGTTTTTGCTCATTTATTTCCTTTTCACAGAAATGTATAAGTATCTTAACTAAAGTTTCATCCTCATGTGCGCGTTTTATTCCTCTAAATTGCATTAAGTGCACTTGTTTATGATGGATAACGTTGCCTTTCCTTGAATCACGTCTAATTTTATACTTTAATGTATTCAATGGAAATACTTACATGATCGGCGTTTAAAATCTTCCATTTATGCCTGTATTGCAGGCTTATTCTAAAAAACGTGAAATTTTGGGAAACTCTGCAATTCCTTGCTCCGGAAGGTATTCGAACCAAGACATTTCGCGAGCGCAATCACACATCGAACACATCGGATTGAGTGTTCATCCGTAAACCCAGTTGAGCAACGTGTACATCGTCCTCATATGTCCTCCTCTTTTTTTCATTTTATTTTTAACGCTTGGCACGGTTTGCCTCCATCCATTCGGACTAATATCCATTAGGTGTGCACTGGCGACCATTTGCCCATGTCGCGGGCAAAAGGGAGGGAGGCCATAGAGAAAAGTACTCACACCCGTTTTCCCATCCGTCTCTCGCTTGCATCATCATTTCTCTATCTCTCTCTTATCCTATCCCATCCAACTCACCCTATCTCATCGAGTCCCGTCACACATATTCCCAAAAAAAAATTAAATAAAATAAAACTGCCCCGCATGGATGCATGTAATCGGGCAGGGCCTCGTCCATCCCCTTAAAAACACCGCGTCCGTTTCCAAAACGCATCGTTGTGTGGTAGTCAGGGGAGAGAGAGAAAAAAAGAGTGTGCTGCATATGTGGGGGAACGTTGGTTGGAAGTGGCCTAAGTGTTGCACTACCAATTTTCCCTCCCCTCCTCTTTCCTTCGCTTCCCCCCTTCTTTGGTCCAATCGACCTACTCTTCAGGTTTCCCTTTCCATCTGAAATACATTCCGCTCTCATTCCGTCCATATGTATAATTTTTTCGCGTTCAAAACTATCTCGACCGGCCCTCGATATCGCGCTCAGTACTCTGCATCAGTGGCGTGGTCATGGAGGGTTTCCAGGTTACAACCCCCCCGTTTGAATATTTGAAATGGGCGCCAAAAAAGAGTAAGATGGCCTCAATGAATAAAATGATTAATATCGGTAAAAAGCAATGATTTATTGAATTTGAGCATTTACTTCTTCCAATGTACATGCTTTACATTAATAAATACTCGTACAAAATTACTATTTTTGAGTCCTAAAAATCACGTTTTCAATAATTAAAATCCCAATATTTTCCGGACCCCTTTGCTCTGGGGTATTTTTCATACATTCCGAAAGGGCTCCTAAAACTCCCGTAAACCCCACCATTTCAAAATCCTGGCCACGCTACTGCTCCATATTAACAGGAAAGTGTGTCATTTCGGGAATCAGGTTGGTTTGGTGGCCAGAGTATCGGCTCTCCACCCCGTGTCCTTGGGTTCAAATCCCAGCGGTAGTCGAGAATTTTCAGACACAGCCCGATTCCTGCTGGAATGTTGTTGGTGGATATTTTAAGCGCAACACTCCGTCCGTCGGGTGGGACGTTCCCCTTGCCGTGGTCCTCTTGGTGCATTTAGTTAAGAGCAGGCTAATGCCGACGCCGGGATTCTCCCCACCCTTTCTTTCATACGCTTCCCTCATGGCGCAAATTACCTCAGCAGTTGGTCGCATTCTCCAAATACCACCTTGCCGTGTGTTATTTCTGCCGCCGCTCGGCAAATTTTATTTATTCAATACCAAAAACAGCACTGGAGCATTTATAATGGGTTGTATAAATAATAGCAATTCATTAAATATGATAAAAAACAAGTATAAAAATAATCTCATAAATATCGATGATATATAACACATGCAATACATACAAAGAGGTGGGTATCAGAATGAAAGTCCTTGCAGTTGGCTGTGGAAACTAGCGTGGGAGGCAAAGAGGTCAAGAGGATAAGAAATATTTGACAGGGAGCTGAAAAGAGAAGGTAAACGGTACAAAGGGAATCAATCGGAGATTGACAGTGAGAATTTTTATTTATTAAAGCTTAGCATTTCGTCTTACTAATTTTATGCTGGAGTAGACGGTCACACTCATCTGCCTAAACATCTTGTATTTCTCATCTTATAAATCTTTATTCTTTTTCCACCTCCGTTAATTATTTTAGTAGGATCCTGTGGTCTTAAGCCTTTAGGTCAGCTCTTCTGGCATTTACCCTGCAATTTTTTGCTAGAGGAATGTTACATACCGTAGCAACTCTGGTGGCAAGTTGCAGTGGCGGATCTAGGGGGGGATCCATTGAGTCTAAACAACCGATAGAAAATTAAAGAGAGACACACGGGTGGATGTCGCGTGATGTATTGAAATTGCCCCTACGTTTCATGACCGACTGCTGGTCACTTTCTCAATTCTCTAGATAAAATCGAAATTTTTGGAGTTTGCCTCATTGTACCAAACATTTAATAATAATTTCCAGTAAATTTACTCACTGTAACGAATCAAAATACAAATCAGTTTTAAACTAAGGGCCTATTTTACAGACTTAGGTACTAATAAAACGACCTACCGCAAGTGCTTATTATTGTGTTTTTTTTATTTAAGAAGAAGCCTAAAACCACCGTTTTTAAGTCTTGGAAATCCAAAATTTCCTGAATTTTCAAAATCCGCTTTGACTAGGGAGGAATTCCCCAGACGTCCGGTTTGTCCCCTCTTGGTCCTAACCTTGATCCTCCTCTGACAATATGGTAACAACTCTGTAATTCTAACAGGAATATCAAATCTTTTTAATTATATAATGCAATATTCTATTAATTTCCACTCATTATGGTTGAAATCTTTTAATGCCCATTTCAAGTTCTTTTTTGTCAAGGAAAATTACAAGTTCATTTTTTCCAATTTGAAAACATTTTGTAGCTCAACGTCCTCCTTTATTTATAGCTTTTAATGACTCTCTCGCTTCTACAGTCTCAAAGTGATTGTTTACTGAGTATGGAATAAGTATTTTACATTTCTTTTTTTATTTAGGCTTTTTTAAGGTAGACGTTAGGATATACTAGTGAGTCTCATAGTTGCGCATATTGGAAACCTCTCTAAAAGTTTCATTAGCCTTTATAATATCGTGCATCACCATTAATTTTACAGCCGCGATTTAAAGTATTCGATACTTTTCTAATTCGGTATAAGATATTCTTAATTCACTTATTATTGCTTGTTACCTATCCCTTGCAGTTTGTTATCCGTTTAAAATCTATAATACCGTGAATAAATTTTTTCATTTTTAGCTTCTTGAAATTACAAATGCCGCAGTTGCATGGTGATCGAATCGATTTTTGTGCATATCAATTTGACCAAACGGGACACACTTTTAAAATATAACATCCACAGTTTATCAAGGTTGTAAATCTCTAATCTACTTTAATATCAATAACAAATTCCGTGAAACTTAATATCGTCAGCATCCAGCCGCTTCAATATAATGACTTGCTAAAATCATATCATATGATAATTATTATAAAATGTTTTACTGCTTGTGTGCTTAGTTATTGTTCATTAATAGTAGTTATTATAAGTAAAACGGTTTAAATTGCGATCATTATGGCAGAAGTATGCATCCAGAATTTGATTTCAATTTCATCGTACGTTGATGGATAAGTTATTTAATGTCACCCTACTCCAGTGCTAGATTAAGTAATTAACGAGAAATATCTATGTACCCGAAAGAAATTAGGTCATCAAGTGCTATAGCATTTGTTGGGGATTATATATGAGGGGTTGAGAAGCCACGGGGTACAAGTGACTTTTTTCTCAGCAGAGTTAGATAAAGTTAATTGTTAGAAGAGATACACAAAAACTTGTTTGCCAAGGGATACTAGTGAGTCTCTGTTCTGCGCTCACATCGAGTGGAAAACAAAATTCACTACCAAACATCTAATTGATCTCGTTGGTTTTCTATGCCTAAGTTTTGTACCTAGCTCTGTTTAGAAAACAAAATCACTTGTACCCCTTGGCTTCTCACCCGCTCATATGTGATATCCGTTTCATTCTCGTTTCCTTTGTTGCGAAACTTTGAGCTTCGTGTTCTATAAATCATTGAACAGGTTCGTATTGATGTAAGAGCACTATTAAGTGACAGCGCGAGTGAATTTTCATATTCAATCGTTCATGGTAATATGTATTCGACGTCTGCTATTCGAAAGATTTCCGTTTCACTAGTGAAGCCGTTGCTCAAGCCAAATCAAAGCGTATAGCAGTTGTTTATGTTATCAAATCACTGAATCGTTTCGAGAAACAAAGTGCATATATTCAAATCTGGGTAAACTTTGATTAGGTGAATACGCATCCAGCATATGTGGTTCTTCTTCCGCAGGATTAAAGCTATTTGGTAAATTTCAAACCCATTCATGAAGGGAAGAACTTTTTAACAGGCCTCTGGTGATTAATTTCAAGCTGGAAAGGATTATAATGGAAAGTAAGAATATCTTTTGGAGCATTTTATTTTGTTGATGCAGCGAGTGTTATTTCCATTTTAATAATAATGCTGGTGTGAGTTATCCCCTGATTTCGCTGATCTATTCGGAGAAAAACTTTCCTTTTGTTTTCCATAGTCGTCGGTGAAGTCAAACAAAAAATCAAGGGCGCAATTTTCTTTTTGTTAAGGTTTTATCTTTTGTTCCGTATTTCTGGCTAAATTACGGGTTAATAAAATTAATCATGTATCCCTCGCTGTCGGTAACCCAGTAACCAAATTAAAACGTATCTTTATAACGTTAGAAATTCCCCGCACTAACGAAATATTTATTTCCGCTTTCTTGTGATGTTTTAATGTTAAATATAATTAGCATTATGTGTTTGGTTCGGAGTTGTGCTGTAATGGTGTTCAGCTATGATATTCATTCACTCCTATATATCCACGGTGAAACAATGTTTTTAGTTTTGCACAAATATTTAGCATTACAGCTTGCGATTCAACTTATAAGGTTTTCATTGTGCATGCACCCATTTTTTAAATTACTATAATTAAATTATTGCTATCGTTTTGGTGAAAATCGGACATAATCTGATCAATACGTTCTGTTAGCTGTGCTTTTATCTTTGCATTCGTAGCTAATATTGATGTAATAAGCAAGAGGCGATTCTTTGAAGTTTGAGACCACTTTTCCTACCATTCCTTTGGACCCTTAAATTGGGTTTGGCCCGCGTCGGCTGTTGTGGTTTAATCCTTTTCTGCTAAACCGCCATATATCTTCTCAATTCAATTCCTCTTCCTCCTGTGCATAATTGCTCCCTCACACTTCTATTCCTATATCTTCTAGAGCAAATTAAGACCCATACCGCTGAGATGGCGTAAATCTGATGGATTTTTTCATTGCGTATTTTGCCGATTGACGATAAATTGTTTCTTTCGAAGATGTAATCCCATCGATTTTGCTTGGAACACTACGTTATATTATGCGTCTCTTATACTAAATTCTTCAGTAGACAATGGTAGAAAAAAACCTTTTATCTAAGTTTTGCAATAATATGGAAAAATAAATAAGTTTAAGGCCACAATTATAATTTTTAAATTACCTAGATTTCAACCCTGTTGTGGTATCTTCTACTAGGTTCCACTACAGATTGGCACTATTATGTAGAAATCCGAGTCGTGTTAGAAATAAAAAATGTGGATTTTGATCTCGCTTATTTTTCATTATGAATGTAGCAAACTTTCACAAAGATAAATCTGAAGCGGTTTCTCAAAAAAGTTTTATTACATATTTCCGACATTCTAACGTCAAAAATATTTTAAATTAATAAGCATACTAGAAGGAAAGCGAAAATTTTGTTCAGAGCTTTATACTCATGCAGGAACCGAGGAAGCAATTTGTTTAGGTGTATATCCTATCAATTCTTTGAATCTGCTGACTGCCTTTTTATTTCTTGAGCTCGGCATACGGTAGACTGAACCCTGTGTTGTCAACTATACCACTTTTGTTAACGAATAAACGAGAAATTTGTAACACTAGCCACTGAGCATGATTGGTTTGCTAATATCATTATTCTACTTAATTTGCCGAGTAAAAATTATAATATAGAATTCGTAATATAGGCTTATATTATAAATACGGCTATATTCCTCGTTAGATACTTTGTGCCCTAATACCAAGAAGCAAAAAATATACTGCTGTTTGCCATAAGTCACTTAAAATAAGTGTCAGCTAAGCTCTGTGTAATAGATATAAAGGAAGAATACAGTCGAGTCTAAAGGTGAGCAGAAAGGTAACAGTCTGCTTTCACTGAACCGACAATATTCGCCGAATTTTCACCAAATGTAGGATTTTTAGTCTTTCGACATTATTAACGAATGTAACATCATAATTGAATGAATACTAGATTTTGTTGAAATCCGACAAAAATAGGCCATTTGGTAAAAGTAGACTCTCTCACCTGCAGAAAAACGATTCTCCTTGAAACAAAACGCAATTTAAAAATAAGTGATGATGTAACCTCGGTAATATGAGATCGGCTAAAGGATGTGATGGTGTGATAAAAAATTCATCGCGTTTTCTGTAGCGTAATTGAGGATAGGGTTAACTTGTTACTAAGGCTACTATGATTCTTCGTTGCTATATTGAGACAATCACTTGATTCAGGCTTTCTAACGGAGCGTATTTTATTATACTATCCATTGATGCATCAAACCTTTCCAAGCACTCTAATGATGGCTTGCAGTGAATTATTTACTGAAAAAAGGGAAGGGAAATGTGTGTTGCCTCATACTTTGGAGTAGAGTATTTGTTTCCCAGCGAATCATGTGGATAACATCTCTTACCCTCTTCATATCCATGAGTCTCCAAGCTATTTTTTTTATGTTTTAGGCTCCTTTAATAATCATGGTGAATGAAAAAAATAACATCACAGCGAAATTTGAAAGAAACATTTATTGCAAATTTTGTTACATCATGGTACATATAGGTATGTGCAACTTGGGATTTTAGGATAATATTTTTATGCACTGAGATAATACGAAGAAAGTATTCTCATCAAGAATATGTTATTATGATTCATTATTTCTTCAATTGATATAATTTTTATAGGCATTATTTTTATTAGTTTTAAACAACTGGATACATAACTTAACCCCTTGTTGACGAGTCTATCTAGTCATTAACTTTCGACGCCAAACCGCGCAATGACGAGTGTATCTCGTCATCGGATTTTCATAACTTTAGCACTATTTAGAGGAACAATATAATTATTTTGAAAGCTTAAAAATGTTAAAACATACATAGTACACATAAATAAATCATATTTCATGAAACATGATGCATTGGAAGGATTAAAATGATTTTATTCGAGTAGCGATAGCTGTGTTCTCCATTTTGAATAATCACATTTTATTTCACGGTTCTACGTTTGTTACAAATTACAAAATGTCATTTCATTACCTACCATTTAAAAGAGAACCACAGAAAAAATAAATAGAGAATAGGAGCACAATATGCGGAAAATTAATGGAATTGGAAGGGGCAAATGAAAACACGACACACACTACTGATCTTGCTTGCCGTTTTGTCATCCATCTTGTTTTACGAATGCAAAACAAAACACAAGTGGCATGTAGTGGCAGAATCGTGTACTACAGGGTACAAAAAAGTGCAGCGGTGGGTTTAAACGACAATAATTCACACTTGAAAGATTAAAATAATAAAATCGTGAAGGTTCACGTGTGTTTACTTTGGGTCTGGAGAGGATACAGTGAGATCTTTGATCGTTACTCATTTTCAGTTGTATTTCCTGGAAGCGATGCCACGGAAATAAAGGCTGAAAAAGTAGCTTTCCGTCTCGATGTATTTCTTCACAGCTAAGTTTCCATTGGATACCGAAATATAATTCATAAATACGTATGTTATATTTCTAATTCTTAGGTGGGGGCAAATACTTGAGAAGCTAGCATTTTTCTATTGTGAATAATTATTTCCGTAAAGAAATGTGACCAGATAAGTTTGTTTTACTCGTAATACTCCATATCTGTTACGTATATTTCTTTAAGGTCAGCGGTGCATGAATAAGTTATGCATTCTTCGCGTTCTGTTCTCTTTTGTTTTAAATACGTCCGTATAATTCAAGAAAGGCTTTGTATTTGAGATTCGGTACGACGATGCAATTTATTGCTTTTCACAATTGGGAAATGGGTTAAATTACCTACTTATAGGCAGTATCAGTCTTAGCAGCTTCATTGAACTTTTAGAGCTCTCGTGCGAATTGCTTCTTAAGTGCAGGTGAATGAGCTGCAAAATTCTTGCACATAAAAAATCAATTCGATGAATTTTTTTAAAAAGCATTACTCCCTTTTTAAAGCTTTAGTTGGTCGAGAAGTTTATATTTGCATTTTTTTGGAGTGTATCTCGCGTACTGTTTCGGTTATTACCCGACTTTTCGTAGTAATTGATGGTCACTTATTCTGAGAGAATACGTTGACTTCCCATTGAGGTCAAGTTGTTAAATAATTAAGTAGTTAAGTTGTAAAGGTAGTAATATCCTTCTCTGAGAAGAGAGTTGAAGCAGCAATGGCCATGAAACGCCGTACAGAAAACGAATCGATGTGCGGGGTAAACCGGAGTACAGCACATACAGCAGCAATGACCCTCACAATTTATATGACGTCGAGCCTCGGTAATGAAAAATTACCCGTACTTGTGGACCATCGGTTGTGATTGTTCATTGATTTTTCTTATATTTCTCTTCACCCATTTCGTTCGGTGCCTAAACAGTAAATGTTTTGTGAAAAGAAATGCTTTTGCGTGTCATGATAGCTGTGCCTGCAGTTTACGAACGTACCCTTCCCGACATTTCGTAGCCGTCAATGGGCGCATATACTGAGAGATTGAGTTAAATTCCTAGTTAATGATGGTCAACTAAGTAGTTTGGTTATGATGGTTGTAATACTGTTTATTTATGAAGGTACCAATGACCCTTGTAATTCTGGTGACGTCGAGTCTACGCAGTGAAAAATCAGCCGTAATTGTGGACGGTTAGTTGTGATTTTTCATTAATTTTTCTAATATTTCTCTTCACCCATCCCGTACGGAGCCCAAGCAGTAAATCGGTATTATAGTACAGCTTGCGGATGTTGAAGAATCAGGGCAAAGAACAACGAGGAAAGGACGAAGGCGGCTGAAGAGCTGAGGCGGTTTTGAGGCTTTCCTCTTCTTTCGCTCCAGTGATCTTCTCCCGGCGTGAGGCTGAGAAACATCATCTTGCGTTGTTTCCGTCTCTTTGATCGCTCATTTAGGTAACGCATTTTAGAAGCCGAAGGATGGTTAAGAACGCCTTGGCGAAATGCGGCGGTGAGCCTTTCCCCTATAGCCCTCATCCCTTCCTCCTGTCCTAATATATTTCTTCTCGAGCCAGACGAGAAAGTTGTGAGGGAGACGAAAATGAATAGTGAAGGGAAGATAAAGAGTGTGTTGTGTTTCGTATCACCCCTTGTATGGGGGCTTTTCTCGATTTCCCTCCTACGCTATCCTCTTTTTCGCTTCCTTGATTCATGAGCTGATCTTAATCCGCTAGGGAAACCTCTCAAAAGGCTGAAAAAGAAAGGAAGGCCTCTTACTTTCTAAACCATAGATATCGTCGGCCCGCTGAAATCGTAACCACTCGAGTGATGGGTGAAGAATATTTACTTATGGTTGGAAATTGTACTACTAGTTGTCTTAATCCGTTTTTACTAGCCGACATGCTTTAGGGCTATGGTGGAAGGCTGACTTTTACAGAATCGGAGGCTAGAATACTTTCATTTATTTATATGCGGGGGCTGTTGCAGCACACATTTTTGACAAGCTACCAATAAACAACTAGCGCTCAAAGGACCTTCAATTAACCACGACTGTACGCCGACTGATCTGTCGTAGGTATCTAACGATTTGATCGTTAGATTATTCTTCCTCATAGGATAATCCTCCAAAATCGTTGGAATAGCAATGGCTGTTGCCTGGATTCGCTGATGGTAGGACCCGCCCGCCTTTGTGACGGTGCAGGATTCCTCGTCCCATCCCTTCCTTCCCTATCCCGTCCCAGGAGGTGTCGTCGGGCTACTATCGCGGCGGCGCCTCCTTCCTTTTTTCCTTCCAGTCCCCCCCCTTCTGAGGTGCAGAGGTGATAAGCTAATGCTTCCAGACCATGCCCCCAGAAGAGTAATCGGCGAGCCCACCCTAGGGTTTCGTATCCACTGACCTGCCGTAGGTGCCGACGCAAGAATAGCGGTACTACCCCCATCACTTTTCACGTATTCGCATGCTTTCGTTTTGCATGCTTCCGCTCAACGGTGACGGCGAATTTAAGGGTGGGGGTTCTGAAGGCCATTACTCTCCCCCAAATTTTCAAAATTTTTATTAACTTGATAGTTTTTGCATCTTTGGAAAGGAGTAAAGTGAGTGTATACTGTAAATGCAAATTCATGGCTACAAGTCCCAAACGTGAGAGAAGTTTAAGTTGTATTTATCGTAGATCGTAGCAGTTCCTACTGTAAAAACGCCCCTCTCTTCCGGGGAGTATTCCATTTTCCTCGGATCCAGGTCATGAACACCCCAAAAATTTGATGCGGAATAAGCTACTGCGTTCAAATTACTAATTTGCATTATGTGAATGGGCCATGTAATAAGGAAAATGCACTTAAATTTCTGAGCGCTATATTCAATGCAAGGAATTGTCGTGCAGCTGCAAACGTTAATAATAGCGGCCAACTTCAGTTACAGATTTCACCAGTGAAAATTATATATTATTACCTGACTCATTAGTCAACAAAATGAAATTTTTAGAACAGCAGATCGGGTCTTACCATTAATCTCTATGTAACTCTTACTAAGAGCTTTGCAATACTCGTGTTTTAGCAGCATACTACATTATGTGAGTTATTAGATTATCCAGGTGAGAGATTATCCAGCGCCGTCTTAAGCCATGGTAAAGATGGTGTGAATGACGTCACGAAAAAAGACACTTGCTCTTTGCGGGAGCATTTATACATTTGAAAGTTGTTATTGACTAAATTCGCTCTATTGGGGTCGATCAAATCTTGTTGGTTAAATTACATCATATAATACTTTTTTTTAGCTGAAGTTGGGTTTTAATATTCTTTTAGGCTATTATTTTCCCTGTTTTAGTACTGCTATTCATCTTTCTATCTGTATTCTTTTACCCAACATAGAACATTTTTTCTTCTTTATATAGGTTGGAGAAAAATTACATCTGGAAAGTTTAACCATGGATAAGTTATACTAGTCTGAACCAAAATTACCTATGATGTTTTGGCCGAAAACGTACCATTTTTAAATTAAAAATACTTTTAGCCGAGCGCTTGGATTGGCATTGAGTTTTTCCTGTTACCGGATGCCGTGGACAAATCGCGAGCATTCATAGTCATGACTTTTACAGAGTATTCGGCAACAAGGCATACTCGCTGCCAATCGGAATGCTTGGTACAAATATTCTGTAATTTAAAAATGGTAGGTTTTCGACCTAAACATCACTAGTAATTTTGATTCTTATTGCCATAAGCTATCATGGATTAAAATTTCGTGGCACAATTTTTCTCCAACCTTTCAGAACAAGAAAAAAAATTATTCCAAGCTGATAATAAGAATATGGATGAAGAATATAACCAGCTTTTTTTTCTCCACCCTGCATAGTATCCCTTGTGAGGAAGTTCTCGGTGGAGGGTGGAGTAAGGAGAAGGAGAAAAAAATATTGGCTAAGCTTCATAAAAATTATGCTCATGCATATTAAAAAGAGTTGGTGCTTAGCCTACGGCACGCTAAGAAGGAGTTTTGCCGGATCGATTGAGGACTCACCCCTCAACCACCCGTATTTTTCAACCCCCCATCAGCCCCCTCCAAAGTTTTTGTTTGGTGTGGTTATTGTTCCCTTGAGCGTTAATATTAACGCTCCAACCCGCTCGCGGGAGCAACTGTTGCACAAAGGGGGAAAATTTCTCGAAATGACTTTTTTTCCTCGGGATGCATACATTGCGGCGCTCTGGAAAAATTTTCATCACTTTCAGATGTGTGGAGGCCAAAGAATAAAGCGTGATGAAAGGAGATATTCAGGCAATTTTCTCTAATCTTCCTTCGCTTTATTTCTTTACTCCCCCCTCCCTCTTAGCCATGCCCGCTACTCTAATGAATTACTTACGCATGGATATGAAAATAATGCTGGTATGTCCGTTTAGAAGCTCAGTAAATACCTTGGATGGATCCAAAAATGAACCTAGTTATGTTTCACGCAGTATTAAAGTATTAAAATCTATGTTCGACCTCTTCAAGTCTAATGAGGTAACAGAACCAATGGTAATGGTCGGAGCCGGTAGAGTTTTTAATAAATAGGGTAGTTTCCTTCATCAAAGAAAACGAAAGGCATTGATTGCGATTCGTTACCCACCATTAGTGTATTCATAATATACAAATTATTTATTTTTAGAAACACCGGTTTAGACGAATGGCAAGGGTCAAATTTTAACCTCATTTGAAAAAGGCCAGATTGGCGCACATGCGATTCCACTCCACGTGACGTCACAGGACCTAGTTTCTACACGAGAGGATAGGAGTTATACATCGTCTGAGGTTACCAATGCATGCATGAGGCACAGAGCTCAGGGAAACATGTCTTAATAATCACCTATTAAAACTGGTTAAGGTCGGAAAGTTTTCTTCGTTTGATACGGTATTAATAAACCTTTTTTAAGCCAAGCGCTACCAGCCAGTAAGGTACTCAGCTACCCGCTAGCATCCTGCGTCCTATCAGTGCTCAGAGCCTCGATCAAGGTCACCTCACAAGGCGGGAGGGGGAACCAGAAATGCGTCGCACGGACTTTTTCCCATCATTCCTACTTACGCGTCGCGTTTTCGCGCGCTTGAAATTTTTCACTTTTCATTTAATCGCGAAAAATAGATATCGTCATTTAAAAATCTAAAAGCGTGAAATACGTACTCCAGGAGTAATAATCTTTCGATTTAGGCAATAAAAAAATATTAGGAAACCACCCTATTCTGTGGGGAATATATCAAAGCTTATTCTTGAATCTATCGTCACATTATCCCACGAAGTGAACTCGCAAGCCATTAAATTGATACGAAGCTCAACTAAAGTTTCGTTCTGTTATTATTTATTTACTCTTGATAGCAGATTTCATTGTATGAACGTTTTCAGATGGTTTTATAGCCTCAAGTGCTCTGAATCATCATGATATTCCGAAGCATCATTTTTTTATACATCATAGTTTTAGATTTGAATTTTAGAATTGATTAAAATTTTGTGCATTTAGTTTTGAATGAGGTAGTAATGTTTTTGACGGTGTAATTATATTTCACGTAACATAAAGTAAAATTTCTCATATATATATTTCTCATTATGCTGCTTTTCTTCAAAGTTTTTTTTTAATGAGAGGAATCGTCTCAGCGCTAGAATTGCTGTTTAAAGTCCATTGCAGAGATGGATGCTGGAATTGCACTGCTAGTTATTGCCTCTGTTTGGGATTGAAAAAATTACATTTATAACTCAGTTTTGTTTATTCAGCCTTTAATACATAATAGTATGGCGGGAAACCTAAGCGGCGTTTTTATGCTTTTGATACGTTTTTATTTACTCGTCAAAGACTATTACAATGTCAACATTCCCGGAGTGAATTCTTTCAGATATTTTTTTTTCTGAATAGCCTTAGAATTTCCATTCTATCATGAATTAATGGCTGAGTTAGGTATTTAGAAATATCACTGAGATTGCAGAGTTTAGGAATACACCTACCCTAACGGTGATAATGTTTCCGCACAGGCCTGACTAGGCGCATTTAATGTCTCGGTCGCTCGTTTGACGGTGCTAGAAGCCTTAGTTCTAATAACCAACGTGACCGATATATCAAGTTCAGGCCATCAAACGAGTTTCATTTCAAAGTCCATCACGTACCTCCATGGGGTTCCAAATTACCTGTCTGGAATTTAATTAGAGCCCTAGGTAAACGGCCTTTTTCTCGTTCACTCTATCCGTTGCGCATTTGAAGTCGGTCAATATTAATCTTCGCGCCGTCATTCCATATTCATACGACTCATAAAATAGTACATTCTCTCCCCTCTGCTCTTTTTCTGCTAGCCGCTTTATCCCCTCGAAATTGAGGATTTGCAATGGCGCGGCTGGCTGTGTTGACTCCCCGCTGCTCAGTCCCGACGACTTCCGTCCTTCTTTGGGGCGATAGAATAGCGCAGACCCGTGCCGTCGCTTATCACTTGGCTGTCCCGCATCAACCGACCCGCTCGCCTATCTCAATTCTTCACTCCGGCTAATTGCAACGCCGAGTCAAATTACCCAGCCGACAGAACCGGCGCGGTGGTTGGAGACGATCCTTTTGAGTGTTTCGCCATTGAAAGCGTGACGTTTTGGTGTCTGGGGTGTGTTTCACTAATGTGAATGACGTAAAAAAGCAGATAGTCAGTCAATTTTCTCTAATCTTCCTTACTTTATTTCTTTGCTCCCCCCCTCTCAGCCGTGTCCAGTATCCATTAAATAATGTATTACTAACACAAGGATACGATAATAATGTTAGCACGTCCGTTTCGGCGCTCAATAGACGTTTGGATCTAGATTTTATTATTGATTTTTATTTTGATAACAGTTTTCATCATCTGGGCTCACTGATATATCGTAATTTAATTTTCTCAAGCTAAGAATTTTGACGCCTTTGATATGTCGATAGTTTGAGTGGTATCTATGAAAATTTATGATAGTAATATTTTTGACAGTGGAATTAGGAAAAAAAGTTAGACTAAAAAGAAAACCTTTCATGTACAAATGTGTATACGCATTATTATTTTCATCTGTCATTATCGTGATTGATCTACTGTCCAATTCAGTCCATCATGTTCGGTATAGCCCAAAAATTTATACAGGGGGCTAAAAACCTCGAAATTGGGGTGGGGGAAATTGGGGATCCGAGTTCGAATCCCGGCCAAGGTGAATGATTTTTTTCTCTGAGGAAAATAGGTTTGACGCAGCT
Source organism: Ischnura elegans (assembly GCF_921293095.1). Lineage (NCBI taxonomy): Eukaryota > Metazoa > Arthropoda > Insecta > Odonata > Coenagrionidae > Ischnura > Ischnura elegans. Next base: position 80,688,612 of record NC_060252.1, on the reverse strand, counting down.
CTTCTCTTCGCTAGCCTTTTAACCCTTTCTAACCCAGAACTGATGTAGGAAAGAATCAATTTTCAATATTTTTGATTCTGAGAACTTTAAATTTTATACTCAATTATGGTTAACATGGCTGCAGCTAAATATTTCGTCATTAAAATTTACACCACAAAATAACGGGTAGTGAGATTTCCTAAATAGAGCTGAAATTTTATATATTTGTGATGTTGCTTAGAAGCAACATTGGGTTATGAAGGGTTAATCGCGACTTATTTCGTCTCTTTAACATTCTTTGATCTGAGGTTTCCGCGGCGTTTCTTCATAAGAGCCTCGACTTCCGGGCATTCCTCCGCGTTGAGTTGTCCATAGGTGACGACAGTGGAGGTTGACATGGCTGGAGAAAGTGTCGTCACCTGTTGACAACTCAACGCGGAGGAACACCCGGAAGCTGAGACTCTCTTTTACATTATTTATAAACTGTCCTATGTAACTCATTTGGTGTCATCCCTAGCCCTTCTTACCTTCCACTTGTCCTTCTACGACTGTTTTCAATAGGCTCTCATGCCTCAGAATGAGGCCAACTAAGTTTTCTCGTCTTCTTCTTAATGTTTTTAGAAGAATTCTCTTTTCTCCCACTTTTTCCTCGGTAGCACCTCATTTTGAATGGTTTCACTCTTGACTTCCTGCTCCTGTGCTCGAAACCAATAAAAAGGCTAAGCTAAATCATTAACAACATGCCAGCTAATCAGAGCGCGCCGCTGACGACAGCCAATAAGCAGTAACCTGACCACCAGAGTAGTCGGCAGTAATGCAGTTCATGACCAGTGGCGCCGAATCCATGGGGCCTGAGGGGGCCCGAGCCCCCTCAAAAATTCGTTATGGGTGTGAGGAATAAAATTGTCAGGCTTGCCGATTTTCCCCGGAGTGCCCAGATATCGAGATTCGAGTTATCAGGGTGCTAATGTTGATCATATGACTCTTCTAAAATGCTTAAAAAAACTTAAAACTCACTACTTATAAAATTTCCCCGAGCAAGATTCCTGGTTTGGGCCCTCCCAATATTTTTTGTCAGTCGGCATCCCTGTTCCTGACCAGTCTATCTTTCCTCATGTTTAAGCATATTGGAATCCCGATAGTGTTCCGTTTCACGTACTCTCTGGGTAATCCGAAAGTCTTTTATCATAGCCTAAAACCTTTGTGGCTGCACTGGTTTTCATTATTTTTCAAGGGAAACTCACGTCTTAGTGAGTAGCTCTCAGCTTTGAGCGAGTACCTTTCCGTCAGTTTCCATCTTTCCATACTATCTTTCTAGTGTCTTTCGGGTTGAAGTACGTGGAGATTGTTATCAATGACTTGAGACAAACGCCGCCAAGAGGTTATAAAGATGTGCAAGTGAAGTAATGCAGAGAGAGTATATATAGGTACTCACTTAGTCTCTCGACGTATATCCGTAGTAATTTTGCGTCTTACTGCTGTAACGGGGCTTCATTATAAACAAGAAGGATTGGGATGCTGTCAGGAAGAAAACCAGCGACTGTCTCCGCTTGGCTGAAACGTCAACTCACGGAATGCAGATGAGAAAATGCCAGAGGCTACAGAGACTGGACACAGCAAACGGTTCTAAGGAGAACCGCTAGGTAATGTACCTGAGCGAGCTACAACTAGTTTGCGCGATTAAATTAGTACTCTCCATGGGTCTAAATTTTTCCTCCCCATGCCGACTGAGAAAATATTCCCAGGTGCAGAGCCTACCATTTGTAAAGTGCCGAGGGTCCAAACTGATGAAATACGACCAATGTTCAATAAAAGTTAAAGAAATAGATGGGGAAACGATTGAGTGGCACAAGCGTCTTTTCCTTTTTATGGTTTTCTTATATAATTACATAAAACTTTTGAATATATGAAATCTGTTTCATCTTCCATTATAAAAATGATAAATGCATAAATAGTAAACGGATATGATGTTGTGGTGTGCGAAGAAGCTTTAGATGATGGCACTGTGTCCTTATATCACGGATAACCAATTCTCTTTCATATCGTTTAAGGTATATTTTTAAGACGACGGTTTTACTTGATTTATATACGAATAAATCTGTCGTTTACTCATTTTATTAAGGAAATTTATGCTGCCTATTCGTGCCTCGGGTTAATATATTTGTCGATTTCTCTCAAACTCTCTTTCACGGGCGCAATGATTACCTCTTAGAATTGCGATCACGTTATTGATCAGCATACATTTTATTTACATAATGATTTCGAATTTAATTGTAGTTAGTACCCAAACTGACTATTGAAAATATCGGGACTTTTTTTATCTATTACCTACAGATTAAATATTGACCTACCTGGTGGAGTTTTTTATTTCTCTCGAAAGCGCTTGTTCTATTTTCTTGGCATCTAAAATTACTAAACAGTTCGTCGTCGATCTCCTCTAATTTCCGTATCAACGTATTCATTTTCTCCTTCCATTAGGTTTCGCCCGGCAAAGAAAAGGCTATGGATTGGAGTTTTAGAGCAGGAAGCTGAATCGACCCAGTTTCGTCTGGAATATACCCACAAGGATATCTGCGTAGTGGATCTCATCAGTGTTTTAACCTCTTTAGACCCACCAGTCCATGAGCTGTTTTATTAGTGTTCCGGGCTCCTTTCATATAATCAGGGTGAATGGAAGATATAACATCACAGTTATATTTGAAAGAAATATTTATTAAAAATTTTTTTAACAGCATGGGAAAAATATAATATAATATAATATAATATAATATAATATAATATAATATAATATAATATAATATAATATAATATAATATAATATAATATAATATAATATAATATAATATAATATAATATAATATAATATAATATAATATAATATAATATAATATAATATAATATAATATAATATAATATAATATAATATAATATAATATAATATAATATAATATAATATAATATAATATAATATAATATAATATAATATAATAATATTTTTATGCACCACGATAGTACAAATAGTAAATAATATTCTCATCATGAATAGGTACTTTGTTATTATCCATTATTTTCGGTTGATATAATCTTTATAAACATAATTTATTAGTTTAAAAAACTGCCTACTTAGCTTAATGAAAATATAGCTGAATACATAGCTTTGCCGGCCTCGGTGGCGGCAGGGTAGGTTCTCCCTATCCAGGGCATTGTTGTGTGTGATAGTCATTGTTAAAAGTTATTTCTCCTGATGTAAAAGTCCTTCAATGAGCTGTTTTCGGTGTGATGGGGACTCAATGAAAAAAGACACTTGACGACGCACGTCGTCTTACTTGCCGTTGTGTCACCCATCATGTTTTACGAATGCGAAACAAAACACGTGTGCCATGTAATGGCAGAACCGTATACTACAGGTTACAAAGAAGTGCAGCGATGGGTTTAAGCGACAAGTATTCACACTTGAAAGATTATAATGATAAAAACGTGGAGGCGCACGGGTGTGTACTTTGGGTCAACAGGACAGAGTGTTTTGGGGCGGAGATTTAAAAGTAAATATTAAGCCACTGATTACAATCCAAAATGAGATGATCGGGAGAATTTATCGCATGTATCTGGGACTGCCCACTTCTTTCCCTATCCTTTTTCAGAGCTAAAAATTCTACCTTCGAGATATTATATCATGAAATGAAGAGTCGAAAATTCTTTGCGTCCAAAGTAGTGAACCGTGAGATTCAATAAGCAATTAATCATGAAGCACAAGTTAGATGGTGATCCCTCGGCCAAAAACAAAAAGAAATTTATAGGAAAATATAATAATTTATGTCCAAACATAATTGGATTACTACCTGTAGGTTTAACTGATACTCTTTTTTTTTCCACCATGTTTTACGATTGCAAAACAAACACATGTGCTATGTAGTGGCAGAATCGGGTACTAAAAGTTAGAAAGAAGAGCAGCGGCGATTTTGAGCGATAATAATTAACACTCGAAGGATTATTAGAATAAAAACGTGGAAGTGCACGTCTGTGTTCCTTGGGTCTGAAGAGGCTGAGGATTTGTTCGAGTTTGGTTCTAGGTCGGAGTGGGAGAATGCCTTGAATGGTATAAGTAAGAGGGAAATGAGATGTGATTGTATTGCTAATTGATTCGCGGGCTTCGATGGCGGTGGGGTAAATTCCTCGCCTGCCAAACAGTAGGTTACGGGTTCGAATCCCGCCTAGGTATTTGGTCCATATCCAGGGCATGGATGTTTGTGCTTTGCTTTGTTAATTCCTCCGTTGTAAAATATCTCTATATGCTGTTTACGGGGAAGTTGAAAATAAATAAAAACTATAAAAAATAAATAAAATCCTCGTGGTATATCTTGTAGTTCTAAGTAGAATAATTAAGTGGTACTAGCAGCGTCATTTTATTGGCTTAAAAGTGATTAGGGTAGTTAGGGTAATCAGCGCTGTTTAATAGGATGTATTTTTTTTCTAAGGTTTTTTTTAACTAACATGAGTACCCACGAAATCTTCTACGACGAATAAGTAGAGCCGTTTGGTACAGAGATATTTTTTACAGTCATTCAACTGTTGTTAGTAATTTATATGTAAAATACAAAAAGAAATTATTTTGCCGACTAGTCTGCCGTTATATTTCTGTAATAAATAGTACTTACAACTACGGAATCGAACTACGTAACAGGATATTATAACAAATATTATTATAACAAAGGCCAAAATTATGGAGTTGTTAACATGACTTGTCCATAGCTAATGAGTACAAACTTTTGCCATTCATATTCTGGTTATCAGATTCTAGTTTGGTCTTACGTTAGTGTATTTCATGTACCCAATGTCTTTCAATCTGTGCTATGTTGTTGTTGGACGTTAATCTTATATTTTTTTCTTTTCCTTTGCAGGTAAGCTAATACGAATCATTGCTGATTTGGGTCCCTCATACTGTCATACTGAAGTCCGCGAGTCAGAGCACCATGGCGACGAAAACAATATTTTTGGTAAGATATGCCACCTAAATTTGTGCCTCCTAAAATAAGGCAGATATTAAAAAAAATTAAAAATATGCACTTATAGTGCATCCAAAATTATGTGTTTCCCTAAAGTTTCAGGCCTTATGTGTTTTAGGCCGTGTTAAACCAATTTAAAAAATCTGACAAAATAGGATTATACTTCAAGGTAGGGGTTACAACAATTTTTTTCGGCGTGTCTAATTTTTCCTAAAATTTTTGATTTAATTTTGAAATTTTCAAACTTATGTATAATTTTTGTTTTCGGTCAAAAATTTTTGAAAAAAATCTGAATAGTAGAACGTCATTGTATATGCAAATTAAAATCAAGAAAACGATTTTACAAAAATAAAAACTGGAGATATGGCTAAAAAACTAAAAATCGTATTTCAACATTGTCAAGGCCTGAAACTTTAGGGAAACGCATAATTTTGGATGCACTTTAAGTGTATATTTTTCTAAATATCTGGGGGCACTTTTCACCATCTTAACCTGCTAGACCCATTGTTGCTGAATCCGCCTCTGCCTAGCCTGTGTGCAATTCAAGAAGAGCGCAAGGAGGCAGTGTTCGCGTTGCGATGAAGGGGCTCACGATTCCTCCGCGTCTGTTTCTGCTGAAGAGCCTCCTTCCCCGGCCAATCAGCATCCCTCGTCGACGTCTCTTGGACGCCAGTTTGTGTCACGTACTCCGTGCTCTATCTCTACATCCATGCTTCATTCTCTCTGTCCTCCCCCCTTATATCATTCCGCACTCGTCTCTGACTTCCTCGAGAGGAATCGCCTTTCTTTCCCTGTGTTGGTGAGGCTAGAGCGAGTGAAGATGCCTTTTTTATTCTTCGGCGTCTCACACAATTGTCCATGGACCAATCTCCCCGGCTCATTTCCTACTCGAAGACTATCACGGCACGAAAAGTACTCAATTAGTTATTTTCGGTTAGTATTACCTGGCTGAGGTGGTTAATTAGTTTGACTTTCTAGTTAAAAATATGTAAAGGTAAAAGGTTGGAGAAAGCTCTTGAAAATAACGTGCAAACGTTGTAACCAAAGAAACGTTGTCGAGCAAATATATAATGAACGTGGAAAATTACTACGGTTGTATGTGCACTAATTACAATAAATATCCACACGAAGTGACTCTTCGATAATCGATCTGCAGTTTACGTAGTAAGAACGGCTCCCGAAAAGTAAGCGCGTAATCCATATTTTTATGAAATTTAGCTAGAATTTAGTTTAACTTTTCGCCTGCATTGTATATAATATATATTTGTATATAAAACCTTTGCGGCCCATGATTTCCAGTTTTCTTCTTATGGGTGCACCAGTGATGGAGTTTTAAATATCTAACAGTAGTTATGTCTTCCCACTGGAGACTTCGTCAGTGTAATCAGCTTCCCAATACAAATACCCCGACGAAGTCTCCTGCGGCGGAGACGAAATTTTTGGTAGATATTTTAAACCTTGACGCGGGTGTATCCAATGTAAGAACGCCGGAAATCTTTCCGTACAACTAAATTTGCGCCTGGTTTGCTGCTAATGGTAATTTCCATTTGAATGTAGAAGTGCCAGGCTTGATTTCGTGGGATTTATTAATCATTTAAAAAAATACTTTAAAAAATCGATTTTGTTCATAAGACCATGTTGTCGAAGTAGGGGGGCGTCATCATGTAGAAAACACTACATTAACGACACACAGGTATGTACTTGATAGGATTGTATACATTCCATGTTATTATCGAAGGATATTTAGCCTGATTTCGACGTTGTTTTATTTTGTTTTACAATACAGTGTTTTCTATCTAAAAGTTACTTTCAAGTTAGCGAGTCATAAAAATTTAATTTTTGTTGAGTGCTATTTCCCGCATTTGCCAAATCATTTTATGTTTTGACGACGATTACCTTAAATAAGGTCGTATAAATGAATTTTGTGGAATTTCCAAGTCTTCCATTTTCTATGAAAAAATTCAGTACCTTGCTGTATTAAATATCTCATCGATACTTCTCATACTCCGTCACTAATTGAAAACAAATTTTCCTTTTGTATTTCCTCCGCCCTTCCGCGTTACTTACCGCCATCGTTTTCAGTGGTTTCAAGTGCTGGGGGCGTGACATTCCCGGCGAGTCGTAGCTTGCTCCCTTTCCTCCCGAGAGAGAATGGATTTATCTCTGGCAGTAATTCGTGTGGCACATCGACCCCTCTTCCAACCTCTCCTTCAATTCAAGTCTTCAGACCCCGCTCACCGATACCCATGAATTCGATGACTTTTTTTTCTCAAAAATGATTTATTCTTTCTGTTCAGTCTCAAGATTTACTTAGCCTCCGCGCCGCTGCAGGAATTTAGCGGTTTCATGTTCATATTTTTCTATGCGATGTTCAAAACACAAAGGAAGAATGTATTTTTAAAATTGTAACGCAAGCAGAGTGAATCCACATTATTAATGTTATAATTATAGCATTTATACAACTATTCCCGACAATATCCTTCGGTAAGGCTGTTTGTTTTTTTTTAAAAAAAAAGATCCCTGCACAGTGTACACAGTTCTTGCCAGGGACTCACTGTAAATTTCACGGCGTATTTCTAAAAACCGTGCACACTTACACCACGTCTTACATTTGGATGAATCAGTTAGCAATACTTTCAATACCTCTAGGGTTTAGGCCTCTAGGGTTTAGACCTTCGGATTCACGAATCAAACCCAAACATATTTAACAATTCACTTAATTTCAACTTTCCATTGCTGTGTTGAAAATGGAAATGTTTAGGTAAATTGTGTGTTTCTTGGGTAGAATAAAGCAAAATTTCTGTGGTATTTGCTGTCGCTATAAAATTTCATGCGTTTGAAAATTTTCAGAAATTTTTCTGCAATTGGAAAATTTTAGCGAAATTTGGATTGCTTTGTGTAACAGTATGGAAAAACGTGTTTATTTTTTCTTACAATTTGCTGTAAGAAAACGTGCACTGCACAAATTATTTACAAATATTCCAGCCAAGGTCGATATAATTATATTATGTGTTTGAGTAATGATTTGTTTTTCCCCACGTGAAGGAACATCGAAAATGCGGGATTTTAAGTGCTGAAAGTCAAAATTGTCTGCAAAAAAATGGTATTTATTGTTGTAAGTATCTGTCTTCTGATTTGAACAATTATTAAAACATGTTACCTATAGAAATATTTTTTAAGAAAATATTGAGATCCGAATGGCTACTGAAAATATCTTTGCCAGGGATCTTACCCCAATAGCTGCTTTCTACTGACCCTTCAAACGTACGACTCTGGCTTTATTTATGGCCACTTAGGGTATTGGAGCAACTAAGTGTCCAATAAAATCGTTACTGGTTCTTTAAAGCCAGGACACAAAATTTATCGTAAAGTTCCTCATGTTGTTATCATGCTTCGAGCTGTCCAGCGTTAGGATCCATTAAAGAGGATCCAAAAACTTCGAGGGCCATTTTGTGGCTGATGTACTGCATCGTAATGTGGTACACCATTGCGAAGACGATCAGAACGCTGGCTTTGGTATAGGTGCTTGAAATTTGTGGTTGGAAAAATTAAAACTAATGGGTGATATATAAATCTGTACTTACTTTTGGATTTCAGAGATGAGCAAAATTGTTTTGTAGATGAAATGGCACATCCAGTTAAGTTCTTCCCAGTTAAGTTTTGTATATGTAATGGTACATCCAGTGGCTTCCTTTCTGTTTCTAGATGTGATGCGTGAAAATTAGGAAAAAGAATAATATTTACTTGAGCAGAAGCTATAATATGGCCCAAAAAATATTTAATTTAGCAAAAAATTCATTGGATGAAGACCAATTTCGATTCAGAAAAAGCAAAGTCACAAGGGGAGCAATATTGGCTGCTCATCGAGATGAAAATGTATAAGAACTAGCCCAACGTTCGTTGCGTTCGTGGACTTAGAGTAGGTATTTGACAATTTGGTTTGGAACACAATGCTTGGAATCCTTATAGAAATTGAAGTTCTGTACAATGACAGAAGAATCATTCTCAGTTTATTAAAAAGCCAAGTGGTAGTGATATAATTAGAACCTAACTCTGAAGTAGCAAGAGTTAGAAGACGAGTAAGACAAGGCTGTTCTTTGTAACCCGTAAATTTCAACGTTTACATCGAGAAAGCCAATAATAAAATCAAAGAAAAGGCCTCGGGGGGGGGGGGGAGGGGTAGAAAAAATTAGCATGCTGAGATTTGCCGATGAAAAAGCCGCCATTGCAGAAACAGAAGGATTTGAATAACATTCTGGTTAATTTGGGTATGGTTATGAGGATCAAATGGATCGATCGGGTTGGTAAAGAAGTATTTCTAAGAAGAGTAGGAGTTCAGAGAAGCCTCATGAAAACCTCAAAAAGAAGACGGAACAATCGTATAGGCCACATCTTGAGATATGATGGTCTGATGAAGACAATCGTCGAGGGACAAGAGAGGTGGATGGCAAGAGCGGAAAAGAAAGACCTTAAACAAAATATATGGAACAGAAAAAGAAGGATATGAAAGAGAAGACATACGTAGGTGCGAAGAGATTAGCTGATAAGAGAATTGAGTAAAGAGCTGCGTCAAACTAATCTTAGGCTTATTGACCAATGATGTTGAAAAAAATTCAATTTAAAGCGGTGATATCTTTCCCGAGTATAAATTTTCCCCTAAACGACTTGGAATTCAATAAATTATAATTTATGAACTACCAAAGAGCTATGTGCCTAAAATTTGGAAATTTTTAATATTTGTGGCTGTTCATTAGCTTAAGATGGTGTACGAAGGATATTCATTTCATTTTTATCACAATATAAGTGGTGTTGCCTGGAAGGCTTTATTATTGCGTGGCATTCGAGTACACGGCTATGCACTGACTCAAAACAAAGTTTCAGCCCACAGTACGCATTTTCCTCTGTAGCAGGTTTAAAATATGGCAAACGCCTCTCGTGAAACTACTTAGGCTGTAATAAACGCTGCACTACGGTTAGCTGCGTTGGCTTTAAAAGGGTGGAAGGATAGTAGTTAGTCTTTCATATCATTAATCAGCCGGCTTTGCACTTAGTAATCCTTGCTCATCCACCAGCCTCAAAGCTAACCGTTCTCAATTCCACTATTTCCGCCTCCCTCCAAGGCATAGCTCATTCTCACACTCTCCGTGTCTCACAATTTTCACGCTGTTGTCCCGTCCGACTTCCCTTTGGCCTTCTCGCGGCGGAGTTCATCCACTGTGCCCATAATACGTCCTTCAAGCGTTCCCTCTGAAGTCCCGACGCTTTTGTGCCGAGAACTTAACTGGCAGATAAAATCCTTCCGGTTTTTTTAGTTCAGAATTTCGTCCCAGAGCTCTATTTATTCCCTTAGCATCCAGGAATGATGCCGTCCAGTAGTTTTACGCTTTCGCGGCGATAACGGTATGAAAGGAGAGGGCGGCACATGTCGTCAACGGGAAGAATGTTTATCACCCAAGCGACCGTTGCTGCACACACTATTGCATCAATCACCCACACACAAACACACACTCATTTATATATATTTATTTTTCTCCCAGCATCTTTTTCAAGCTTGCCGACGCGAAGCGAGGAAAAAATTACGGCCCAGCTAAAAGTCTTCGCTCTCGTTTAAGAGAAATTAAGCACTTGACGTCTCCGTTTTTGTTTTGACCTTCCCACCGCAGTTATTTCTCGGCTTCTATTTATTTCGTTTTCCTGCGCATCTCCCTTGCCCATTGTGTGTGAGATGTAATGGATGGTTTGACCGTATGAAAAACTTCTCTCTTCGCTAACAGCGCTAAAGGGTTTGCCCTTATCGTGTGCGAGGCAACGCCATTGCCTTTCTGGTCTGGTTGATGTTTTGGCCCTCTCGGCCTTTTTCCAGCGTTCATATGACATTTCTATCCTCACTTGATTTGGTTTTGTGGTAGATTTAATATTCATTGTCTGTTATAGTATTTTTACCCATAATAACCCAATCTTGCTTCTTAGTAACATGAAAAATGTTATAAATGTTCAGCTCTATGCAGGAGAGATTTAAGCTACGTGTTCCTTTGTGCGGTAAAATTTAATGCTAAATATCTAGTTTCCATTATAATTATGATTGAGCAGAAAAATTTCACATTTTTAGATTGAGAAATCTTGATTTTTCATAAAATCTTATTTCTCTCAGAAGCAGCACTGGGTTTGGAAGGGCTATTTGTGTTATCTCGCTAGTCACTCAGCAAGTTTCTAAAATTTTTTTCTACCAATTGTCCCTTAAGGATCGTCTTTTTCTGTGATATCTAACATACTTAAATTGAATCCTAGGATACCAAGCATTTCTTAGCTTCTGGACTATTTGAATGCTACAAGGTGTGGATTAATTTCCGCCGCAATAAATTTAGTGACTTCAGCAAGCTTTCCGCGATGTTCAAATTCCTCATTACCATCGATTTTTTTACCCCCAAATGCCCCCAATACGTTGAGGCACAGAAACAGTTGGCTAAACTGTAATAGGTAGAAACTTTAGTGTTTCAACATTTTTTCCTAGTGCTTAAGACGATTTTAGAGGGGGTAGATTCAGTCAATTTTTATCATATTTCGTCTCGTTCACCCCAAAGATTTGTATGAATCGGGCAGTTAGTTAGTCAATGGTCGGAAGTGGGTATTCATAGTACAAAGACGCGCACTAGTTTGACAAACCTTGTAATCTTATTATTTTAACATTTATTGTGCCGACTTTTGTCTCGAATTCACTTCTTCACTTTGTGTTGCGGTTATTTTATAAGGAAGTTTTGAAAGGGGGAATGAGGAAATTTTGTATCCTGCCAATGCGATGGATAGGAAGTCTCTGGTATTTCATATTGAACCTTTACTTGATTCCTCTCTCAGTCTTCAAGATTCTCGCTGTGATATATGTCGTTTTTAGGAGTATGTCCCCATATGGCGTTACTAGATTCGTGTTTCTATGTAAAATATTTCGGACTCTACTTTTGCTAGACCTAAGGGTTCTTCTGGGAGTTCTAATAACTTAATTGAAATAAAAGAGCTAAATAAAAACACCGAATTCAATGCAGTGTGCATCTCTATTGCCGTTCCAGCAGCCCAAATGCCTGTTTATTTAATTTAAATCTTTATACCTTGCATAGCAACAATGCAAAACGACCATTGTAAAACACAAACACGATGAAACTATAAAATAATAAAACCAAAACCATAAAAACCAAACAATATAAAAATGTAATTAGGACGCCATAGGCCTCTTACATCATGCTCAGAGAGACATTTCTCTAGCTTGAACCCACGACCCATTTTGGACTTGGTCGTATCTCCCGCTGTTATGATATATAGCCGATGGCTTTTCTTACTCATGACCCTAGATTGTTCCGTATCAAGTACAGGTGCTTCAATAAATGAAAATACTTATTCCTCCCCGGCAAATTAGTATCTACCCAATAGTTTGTTTCAATTTCATCAACACATATATTCTCAAAGTATATAAAAATGTGTAGCTTTAACAATTTCTACGTATTTTGATGTATTTTTTGGGCACTGAAATAATTTATTATATTATTATTAAGTATTATAAAATGATGCCTTTTAATTATCCGAAATGCATCAATATGCAAAAAATGGAAAAGGAAATGACAAAATCAATCCTACGAAAATTTTAAGACTACAAATTTGCTTCGTTTATGCCGAATTCCATGGTAGATGTAATTGAGGGTTACAGACAATACATAAATGGTATAAAGATGTGTAATTGCATTATGTTTGTCATTCTTTTTCTCCGTTGCGATACATCATTTTTGTCATAATCGACCTAGTGATTGCGATTGAATTTGTCCTTACGGGAAAAATTCAGATTCTTGTACTCACTGTATCTACATGAAACAAATATTCACGCAGTATTGGGTTTATTTTTGGAAGAAAATACATCATTTTTTTCAGGTTTTCTTCTCACTGAATTGACTGTGGTGTAGAATCATTGCTGCCAAAGCTTTGGCTGATTTCATCCTCTACCGGACGCGGATGACATTGTTTTTCCTGCTCAAATTGCCTCTTGTACGAGAAGGTGGATGGAAACTTGGTTATGCAAATCCGTCGCTCTTTTTATGAAAAACCGATTCGCTGCAAAATCCGATTCCTCAATCTTTTACTTGCGCACAATATTGAGTGCCTTTTATACTTGGCCGGCATCCAACTTGGTAATGCGAGGAAATGGCTCCAATCGCGGGCAATCAATACGCGGGATGGGACCTTAAAGCCTTATTTTCCTCGCCACTCCTCTCTTATATTCCTTATTTTTGAGACTCTATATTCATTTAGTAACTACTTTTTTTTATTATATTCCCTGCCTTTGATTTTACTCGCTGCCGCTTTTGTTTGCGTAACCGCGCGAGGCATCTTTCACGGGTCATGTGCCTTCTTTTCATTGAGAAATGGATGTGATGGGGCCTTAAAATTTTCGTAGGATTGCTTTGTAATTTCTTTTTCCATTTCTTGCACATTGATGCATCTCTATCTATGAACTAATTACAGTAACATATGTCCATATATTATGAATAAAAGTATGTGAAAAAACTTGGAAACCATTTCGAAATGCAATAGTTATACAATTATTTATTAAATTAGTACTAAAAAGATTACAATGGAATGAAATTTGTAGAAAAATAGAAGAGAAAAGCAATGAACATATTCAGTGGAACCTTAGTCTTGAGGAAAATCAAGTGATTGTCTCAATTATAAATTCAATATCCTTATGTGAAGAAACAACCAGCATCTTATTTTATTAATAAATACGGCTTCAATATTGCAGTAGTTTAATTTATGCCATTGTTTGTCACATAGTTTTGGTGCTAAATAGTTATAAATGTATTTATATGCTTCAATTTTTGGTTTTATTGTTGATGAATTCATATCAAAATGCCCGCCCCTTTCGGCACAAAAACTGCGAAATATGCTGGCATCCTCTGTTAGATGTATCTGCTATTATGCTACATTGTTAATAATTATGGTTGGTAATCAATTGAAATTTTTATATACTTTTCCGTAAATTTATTAAACAAGGAACGAGTTCTCAACACACCTATCCACCTGAGGCTGACTCTGTGAGTTGAAGCGCGATTTGTGTTTGATAACTTTTTGGAATGGTAAATCAGTATTTTAGTTATTGATACCGTCCACTTCATGAATCCTGAATCCGTCAAGATATCGCTAAGTCATTCATAATCGAAATCCCATGGTATTACAGTGTCTTTTAGGTAACTAGTTTTCTTCTTTCCTTGCCGTATTGCACGGCCTATTACCCAGAGTATTTGTATCGGAAACCAGTAGTCACTGGGTAGCTTTGATAATAATAATAATAATTCTAACGGTCGAAAATTTTATATTCTTGAATACTTTCCAACACGGCACTTCTGCCTTTCTATTGTATTACTGTATGACATAACTTTTTAGGAACACATATTGTGCAGGAACAAAAATTCTTTCCGTGCTATTTCAAAAAGAATTATATTTGTTACATAAAAGAAAAATTCTCTCTCAATAAAGGACCCCAGATTATGACAAATACTTGAAAAAGTCATAAGTTCCCTTCGTTGGGGCTGCATTCCGCCCGCGCGCCGCAGATTACCGGCCCCTAACATGAGGCATTGGCTAGGCGTGCCATTTCTTGTATATTAATATGATGGCAGCAGTAAATTTGGCGGTTAATCAGTGAAATCCTATAGTAATAATAATAATAATAATAAACGTCTTTATTGGGCGAGATTGGGACTATAGAGTCCCATCTTCCATCTAACCCCTCGTCAAACATGAAATATATGCAGTTAAATACATTGTCAAGCTGCTCAGGATATTACATGCAAAGAAATTACATAAAAATAAATAGAAGTTCAATTTTCAATCAACAAATAAAATTATAAGTTAACAAAGTTACTATTGACCAAGTGCAAAAAGATTCTAGTGAATGTGAGAAAAACCTAAGGATATTGACTGTCGTCCTTATTGGATCAAAAACCCACTGCAGGAAAACGCCCACACAAGAAGGGGGGCGTGAAAAGCCTGCGAAAACCTACTACGAGCTAGTGGGAGAATAGCGATGGCTGCATATTTCGGGTTTCGTCGCGTCGTCGTTGTGATAGAGACAACAGTTTCTCCTGCATTCTAGCAGGCGTCTACACGTCGTAGTGAACTTGGCACTTGATGCCTGCTGGGATTCCCGAGAAAAGGTTGTCTCTACCACGACGACGACGTGGTGAAACCCGAAAAATGAAGATTTCATTATCACCGCACCTCGAAACACTTCGCATCAACTACCGCGAGAATATCGTTATATTGCTATATGCGGTTGCTTAGGGTAATTTGAGGAAAAGTAATCATTGCCAGGAAGAGTAAGTATAGAAGTACATCCAAGGTTCGAAGAGCGTTTCTGTAAAACTGCATTTTTAATGTCTCTGATCATGAACGTACCCTAAAATTTTCAAAAAAATTATAATTCATCGTTTATGGATGCCATCCATGCAATGAATTTCTTTTAAAGTTCTTTAAATTATAGCAGAAGTGGTATTATGAACCATAGCGCTTGATTTCAACCTTTTAATATAGGACATAGTGCCCGTCGTTACTTTGAGAAACTGCTTCATCATTAAATAAAAATAATTTGTTCTATTCCACACTTTATTTTAAATAGTACGACCTGGGTTTCTGCATATCATGCTATCACAAGGTTATGATGGCTCTTTCTATCCAAATTTTTTCAATTGCTACATATTAAAGTCGTTTGAATGCATCCTCCTCATTAGATAGTTTTTATTTTTATTACATATTTATTTTTTATACTTAACTTTTTTATTTATTATATTTTGTGTACCAAGTGTTAAAAATTTACGTTTGGTTCAAGATAATATAAGTTTTATCCTCTCTTAGCACATTTTGATGACGCAGTCGACGCATAGACTGACTGTGAACGGGCTTAAAGGTGTTTTACTGCGGCACCTGGGCTCATAACGCCCCTTATGGGCTTCATAACTTCCGTGTAACTTAAGGAGAGTCACAGGTGCGCCAAGTTGGTAAATTTTCCTTTTACTGTGAATCCATTTTAGGGTACTTTAGTGCCGCCGCTATTGATGGCTTGTCTACGATGGTCTGCCAAGAAGAAGAGTTATATTTTGTTGACACTCTTGCTAAAATATCTGTCCCTGACGTTTTTCTATGGAGCAATTACCCCACGTTTGACGTAAAAACATTATAAAATTGATATCTGAAAGGAAACAGCTTTTTTGAATAAATGCGGACCTGATGGTTCAAAACATATGCTTACCTCATTAAAGCTACTTCTTTACCAATTAAATCGATGTGAAGAAAGTGGAGTCAAAATGAAGCGATGGTCGTTGTTTTAAATTGAGAGATTCGTGCAATAACATCTCTGTTATTTTGCATATCTATGCTAACCCTATTAAAACTACTTCTTTACCAATTGAATCGATGTAAAGAAAGTGGAGTCACAGGGAAGTGATGGTCGTTGTTTTAAATTTAGATTTTCTTGCAATAACATCTCTGATATTTCGCATAGCTATGCTAACCTCATTAAAGCTACTTCTTTATCAATTGAATCGCTGTAAAGAAATTGGAGTCACAGTGAAATAATGGTCGTTGTTTTAAATGTAGTTATCCGTGCAATAACAACTCTGTTATTTCCCATATTTTTCTTGATATGCCTTCTGTTTTGTTACTATTCTGACTGACATAGGCCTATTCATGAAATCTCAATTTCTTATATATTTTTAGCCGGTGAAATTATGAACATTCATCGTTGTGTTTGTAATAAAACTTGTTCACGTATTTATAGTTCATGGTAAATACTCAGGTACATGCTCCATCTTCCTATAAGTCATTTGCGTTTAAAATTTAGATAGTTGCGTAACCCATTTCCACTAGACTCTGTATTATTGAGCCTAGAGTGGATATTTATTTAACAAATTAATTGTAGGAGGATTAAGGAGTTTACTTGATTCCATTCCATCGCTCTGATTTTAGCCCTCAGGAAGGTCATAGGCAAGGAATCACTTACGTGTCAATATTTTCCGCTCCTACGCAGATTTTGAAAATCTCTTAGTAGCTTCGCTGTAACTTTATAGTTATGTAAATAATTTACACTAAAGTTTGCCCACATCAAAACGAAATTTACCATTTATTTTACCTTAAAATATGTTGAGTGCAGATCGATGTTCTTTGATGCATGTCAGGGGTCTACAAAATTTTCAATGTAAGGCTCACATTATACATTTCCCACATTAATGCCGGCCAGAGGAATAAAAACTAAAAAATACAAATCAGTACCAGAAATTGGAAAAATTAAAAATTATCTTTTCTGGAAAAAATCAGGGTTAACTAGATAGACTCTTGTCTTTAGTTGTATGCAACCAAATCAGTGCGAAGAAAACTACTACTATCTTTTTGATTTCGAAATTTCATGAAATCGGTTTACGGATTGGACGAGCAAATTGTAATAATTCTAAGTGAACATAGGAATTTGTTTTTGGGGCGAATTTAATTATGTTTCCAGTTGGGTGTGGCACGCGGGCCATTGTTTGAAGACCCTTGAACTAGGTGACAACAATTTGGGCTTTCGATGAGAGCCCCATTTGAAAGGAAGACCGTGATTTGCCACATCCCATTTTTTCCCCCCACACAAATGCCTTTATAGCCAAAATTAAAGTCTGCGGACTATAGGGGGAGGAAGCGCAAAATCACTGACGGGACTGAGGCTTCGAGGAGAGGGAGCGAGGAGGGAAGTTTTCTGACCAACTGACCCATTTATATCGCCGGCCCTGCAAGGGGCGCTCATTATATATGAAACGGAGCCGTGTATTTTCTCCGCATTTAAATCTTTTTTTCGTATAACTTGGCATTCGCTGCTCGTGTGGAGTGAGATCCGTGAGGAGTTTCATTTGTCTAGCCATCTAGGATTGCTATTCGTGCGTTTCAGAAGGGTAGGCGTGGGGTGGATTGATCTAGTGGCCTTGTTTTTTTTCTCCCTCGACGCTTTTTCTGAGAAATGCTGTTCCGTTATGCAAGTGAGCGAATGACGTGTTCAATGTTACTTGTCTTCCTCATGGGCGGAGTTTAGAGTTTTGTGTTGGGCGGGCCAGCAATCCTGCCGTTGGTTTAGGGGCTATGCACTAGTCTAGGGTCTAGGGGCTAGTATTTCAAACACAAGTATTTTTAATCACGTATTTGAAATACGTTTGTAATTTGCATTTGGTATTTAAAATACACTACCGGAATGTATCGTGTATTTTTATTTCAGATACAGATTTTTGCCATCTTCCCATTTTAAAATAAAAATACATTTGTAAAATAATTTTGAAGTATATCTAAAAAAAATTCTGTTTCTTTATGCTTAAGAGATTTTTTCGTTTTCGTTAGTATCGTTTTCATCATGTTTACAACTATCCACAACGTGCCAAGGCTGGTTATATTTATTTTAAGATCTCTTAATTTCCATGCATATGTATTGTGTATTTTAAAAGGTATTTTAAATACCATTTTTTAGCTTGTTTTTCAAATATCCAAGTAAAAAGAATTTTGTATTTTGCATATCAAATACATTTGCGGCATTTCCTTTTTTATTTCAAGTACATTTGTAGCGTTATTTTGTATTTCCAATGCTCATCCACCTGTATTTTTCCCAGCAATAACCCCTTAATTTTTATTAACTTATTTAAACTTTTGACCTTTTTGTTTTCATTACTCGTGATTGCTCTAGTTTCCTGCTATTTTGGGACAAATTATTTTTATTTGGGGGGTGAGGCTCCCTGTGTCCCCCTCAGAACAACGCCAAAGGTGCTCTCCCATGGGCAATATAGCTTCAGCGTGACCGCGAGCCTAACGATTGGAATCAATAAGATTATTTATTTAGTTACTGCCTAAAAATAATTTGCGGAAAATCGTAGAAATTTCCTTCCTCATAGGAATTTTTTTCCTTCCTGTTGTAACATAATGTAAACAAGCCACCATGTTGTTTGTAAATAATTTAAAACTAACAATGGTAGTGGAGAAGGGGGAGATTGTTGTGAACGGAAAGCGGGGGTCGTGAATGGAGAGGAGGAGGAGGTGGACGTGTTATAAAGAAAGATCGGGAGAAAGGCAAAAGTAGCGGTGTATTGAGAGAGCGGAGGAAGAGATACGGCAGAATTCAAGATCGGCAGGGAGAAGAAGAGAACGCAGAGAAAAGGAGGCGCCTACGAGAGGAGAAGAGAACGGGAGGAAAGGAATACGACAGAACTCAAGATCCACACTGGTGCAGTTCATGGCGGTGGTTCAGTGAGTGGTAGTACGAATAATATAAATGGGATTGTGATAATCATGGTGGCTCTTTGATGTTGTTTTTTGCTCCCAAGTTTCAAAATATAGAGCTTGAATTTTTGAATTGTACTGAAATTATTTGTTAAGTTAGTAGTGTAGGTATATTTAAAAACGTTACACTGTAGAAACATTAAATCATGGTTTCGCTAGTAGTGGGCCTTGGTCGCTCTCATAGCGGCGCGGGTATACCTCATCCCTCCCTTCGATTCCTATCCCTTCCTTGGAGGTGTCGTCGGGCTCTCATCGCGGCGATGCCTCCTATCTCATTTCCTTCCTCAGTCGTTCCCCTCTTGGGATGGCGCGGGCGTGTGAGTCTCTGACTTGGTTCGCGGTCCTCAAGAGTGTACCCTATGCGGGCCCGCCCTGGGTGTCCGGCTCCACTGCCTAAACAAAATTCTTATCTTTAAGAATGGGAACCATTCTGTGTTTAGTTAAGTTCAACCATCAAGTATGTTGGGGTGTTAACGTTCAAATAAAAAGTAACATTAATGTTTGCTGATACATAGAGTTATTTCGAAGCTCCACTTTTTTATTCCCACTACTGTTTTTGTCCTTTGTTTGATGTTTATGACACATTTTGACCACTGAAGGAATCCTCCATGGGGGATGGTAGACGTTGATTGAAAAAAGTTAACACTTGAGTATTTCCAATGTTTGTCTTATGGGCGATGGTATTCCTTAGCTGACCATTTCAAAACTCGACTTGTTCATTCTATTTAAGGTTAAAAAATAAATGTCACAAAATTTAAATTTTCAACCTACCGATTTATCATAATAATACTACATGTGGTTCCGTTTGAAATTGTTACGATATCAGAAATTCAATTTTACGAAACCGGAAATCAGGCAGCTGAACCAACGATTGCATTATATTTTGATGGGATTATAGAACTATATGTTGGGAAATAGCATTGGTACCGGCTGCTATTCTAAATTTGTTTTTTTGCATAATTTTTATTTTTAAGTGGGTCATATATTTTCATGGTAGAGTTTCATAAAAAAATATGTGAATGGTGCAGTTGGTCTGAGTAAAATGTATTTATTGTGCTATAAAAGTAAATGTGTGCGCAATGTAAAGGCATACATTAAAAAAAAAATGAAGATCAACCCGGCTTGGTCATTTCAACGAATGAGTAGTTCATTTGAATCAAAACCAGATACCCCCCTGATAGATATGCGATTCACTGACGCGCTGAAAGCGCAAAAAGTGCACGTTAAGTATCCTCGGTGGGTATATTTGCCTTACTGCGTGTGCTATTGGCCATGCATGTCGGCAGCATTAAGCCTTTCCCTGCAAATGCACAGAATGCATTTCGGAAACCTCCGTCGTATGATGTCGTCGCTGTTGATGGAACATTCCGTACAAAAATATTGAAAGCATTTGGCTTCAAAAAGAAAAAAAAAACGAAAACTGGGGTTCTCTTTCGTGTTTATCCGATGCGTGATTGGCTCCCACTGCTCTAGATATTGAAGGATGGCTTTTGTGCACTTAGAGCTCTCTCACAATGGGCGGTCAAACATTTAAAGCGCTGGGAAAATTGTGTGTCTATCTCTCTCTGCGGCACCTTTTTACGATCCGTGAACGGAGGAAGCCATTCTCTGGTCCGGAGGTGCTATGTTTTATTGACACGGCTGCCCCAAAAGAAAGAATTTTATGTTTCGGCTTGTTTTCAACGCCTGGCAATTCATGAAGGAAGCTTATGTGTAGCACAGTGACTTCGTTGATTTCAACGAGCAAGCCATCGTTTGAATCAATAAGTTTTTACAAGCATTGATTTCTATATATTTCCATGAATTTAAATACAGTTCTAGGATTTTATAAGGAGGTGAGAAGGGAAGACTAATGATAACCTTAACTAGAAAACGAAAAAACTTATTGGCCCTATTTTTAGACATGATAGCTTGATAGACACAGCCGTCGAGGAAGAAGTAGATGGCAAGAACGGAAAGAGAAGACCTCAAAAGAACTATATGGAAAAGACAAAGAAGGAAGAAAGAGAAGAAATACGTAGGTGTGAAAAGATTAACTGATAAGAGAATTGAGAATCTGGGCTGAGTCAGACTAATCTTAGGCTTATTGACTATTGATGATGAAACAATTTAATTCAAAGCGGTGGTATCTTTTCCGCGTATAAATTTTCCCCTGAGCGACTTTGAATTCAATACATTATAATTTATGAACGACCAAAGAGCTACGTGCCTAAAAATTAATGTTAAAGTTCAAATGTATGTGGTCGTTCATTAACTTTAGATGGTGTAAGAAGGACATTAATTTGATTTTTATCGCAAAGTGGCGTTGCCTGGACGACTTTATAAAGGACGACATTAGAATACACAGCTATGTACTGACTTAAAACAAAGTTTCAACCCACAGCACGCATTTTCCTCAATTGCTGTAATAAGTAAAAAAAACTTTTAAATTTAACATAAAAATGCTTTGATAAAATAATCCTTAATTAGAATTTTACAAGTTTTTTATCCTACATGAAGCAATTTCACCAAGCCACGTCTCCAAATATCAATTTTGTGCATAGAAATTTTTACCCCTTTGTATTATCGTAGATATGGTTCACGAAATGGTATGGGCTTCTTCTGAAATTATGCTATCGACATTCATTGCGCCTTTAATACATCTTCATGAATCCTTGAAAACGTGAGCATTATCACGAGTGATCCTTATAGCAAGAGGGAGAAACTGACGCATAATGTAAGACTCCTACTCCTCCCACTCGTAGTATTGATTGACATGGTATGTGTTTTTCTCCCGCCTTTTTCTCTCTTGTTTTGATCGCCCCGTCCTTCGCTTTGCCGTTTTCCCTTCACTACTTTCGTCCGGAACCCTTTCCAATAATGTGCCGTCTCCTTCCGATCGACCCAACGTCCGTCGTCGATCCTCCGTCTTCCTCTCTGTGTGCAGGCCTTCCTTCCACCGCGATCCCTATCACAGCACTCCTTTGCTCTTTGGAGTCCCCTTTTCCTTCTTTGTTCTATCCCCCTCTTGTCTCTTCAGCGGACGTTAAAAACCACCCATTGCCTCCGGCGGCCTTCCATATCGAATTTCCTCCCTCACTTCCTTTTCTTCATTCTCCCTTTCACTTTGCGTGCACTTTCTAAAACTGTTTCTCCTCACCGCTCGAATTTCTCGCCAATACTGTTTCGATCTGAGTCTAAAAAACTTTATCTGAAACAGTTAACGTAAATTTAGTAATTTTTACTCCGTAGCATAGTCGTACCTGTGGTACTCGATGGACGGTATGGGCGTCTTCTGCAAACATATTATGGATATTAATTACGTCTTTTATCCGGGATGGCTAAACCTTCGTAATTTTTACGACGCGCCAAATTAAAATACCAAAATTAAGGAAAAGGCATTTTGTAGTACAAAAATGCGTATTTTACGGTATTTAAAATATTTTCCCCAGCACTTTACATCAAAATATTTGTTCTAAATCTTTGTACAAAGAATAATTGAAAAAATTCTCAATGAAAGAAAAGAAAATATGACTTAAACTTCAAAATGTATATTAAAAATAATAAAAATTTAAGTTGATCTGTTTAAAGTACAAAAATAACGTCATTGGAAGTTAAGAAATAGCGTCGTTAAAATGGTGAAGGTTTATTGATCACGTGACTCTGAGCCAGGATTAGTAATCTAGGGTTGATACCTCATCTATCACATCGTCACGAATCGTTAAAAAACTGAGCACCGAATTATCCTCATTGCAAAAACTGACGCATAATTTTGATTGACATTTTGTGTTTTACTACCGTTTTTTTCATTAGTCATTATATTTATCTTCATCTGTACCAATTTTTTTCTATTTTATCAAATCTTCCTGTGACAATAAATGCATTTTATTTATTTAGAAGATCACTTTCAGTTGGATACATACGAGCAATTATTATTGCTGAATGGGATAGAAATGCATTTATTCACATGATTTTTCAACAGGGTATTAAGTTTCAGTCGTTATGGGTCCAGGATATGGTGAAGGGAATTTTCTGTTAACTCAATATAAGTCTCAATTAAAATAAAACCAAAAATTAAAATTAAAGTCTTTTAAAGAACCAATTCAATTACACTCGCTTGAAATCTGCGGTTGTAAATTTCACAGAAGAACGGATAAAAAGTGAACTTATTTATACTAGCAATATGTCTTTACCTGCGATGGTATTTTTCCTAATTATTACACATATGATATCATTATAACTCATTTTACCCCAGGATCAGAAATGCTCTTTGTTCGTGGTACATACCTGCACATGCTTGTGTAAGAACTTCAGCCATTGATACAGTTTCAAACGCTCTGATGGGCATGTCTTTTGCTTTGGGTTTAAAAGACTACGGTTTGGATCGTGGTGCCCTCCAAGCGATATTAATTTTATTATACTTGCTAGCCTAGAATTTGCGTACATATAACTTCATTGGGGAACGTTTTTGATTTTTTGCTTCTTAAGGGTGCAGTAAGCCAAAGTTTAGGTATTATATTTTTCTCCACTAATTGAATCAAATGAAAGCATTTAACTTATAATGTAAAGAATCAAATCTCTTTTATCGTACTGAAAAAATGCTTGTCTCCAACGTCTTTTTGTATTCCTATACTGGAAAGTTAAAAAATACTCCTCTATTCTCACCCCCGACAGTCGGGTAAACCTTGCATTACCTCGAATTTAGATACCCGAACGAGTAAATTACGTAGCTTATACAAGCTAACGGATCGCACTCTAATTGTATTTTCCTTTTTGTTCACAGTTTCTATTCAAAAACATATATTTATATTTTCTTCCGGATATAACGCTTTCTAGTGCTTGAGGTGGCCTCTATTTTGGTAATTTGTAAACTAGATAAGTAAAGGACCCGAGTAGTTTATAAGTGGCCCAGGTTGTTTTAATCAAATTTTTAAATACGGATTAGAAGAGGCGTATTAAACTATGCAATTTATATACCATTCCTAGAAATTTCCCTCTATATATTTTTCTTTGTGATGCGGGTATTCGCATGGCCTTTAAATTTATCGTATATTTATCTATTTTGCACTCCTGTTACATAAAAACTATTTAACTTTATACTCTGGGAAGGCAGTGCCTCTGTTCTGTTTATATCTTCCTAGAATTGAACTGCAATGGTTTTTAATCGATATGTGCTGTAATGGCTTTAAATTTAAGAGTGCCATTTGTCCCTGTGTGGCGATGGCTTTGAAGCTCTACGGATGCAGGAAATCCTTTCGGAGGCGGCTGTCAGTTGCCGACCCCTTAGCTAAATGGAATAGCAGACCACGACGTGTGCTTATTTCAACATGTACTTATTTTGCTGTGTAATTTCTCGTCATATTCTTCATGAATATTCCGATTCCTACTGCGAGTTCATGTTTCATATCCGATTTCTTATTTCAACCTTGTCATCCGTGCGTTTTGGTAGCGTACGCTGTCCAGTTGCGCGAATTCTGTCTCTTGACTTCGTATTAACCTTCATCCCCTCTTATGATAGTGCTCAGCGAAAGAATTACGTCTTTGCGATGCATCGCATTCATGCATCGGAGCCTGAGTGACATGAAGGAATAAGAGGGGAACGCGGATCGTTTTTTTTCAACCGGATTGCTGGGGCAAGAGGTTTTCCTGCTCTATGCAAAAAAGTGGTCTTCATCCCTTCGCCGTCTCAATGTTTCCCATGCGTCGACGTCTCGCTTCTACTTTTTTCTAATTTTGAGGATTCACTGTCTGTCTCATTCTTTCGATTTTATTCTCGGTATTTACTAAATTCTACGAACATGGTTCTTATGATGGCCTAAGTACTTTGGGAAACGACATAAGAACGCAGCATCAAATGTTTTTTTCCAACACGATTGCATTTACCTTTGATCTATTCATAAGGATATGTTTACCATATTGTTGAAGATTTTGTGATGGGTAATATTCTTGCATGCTCATAAAATGTTCGAATATTCATTTTTGCTGTACATTTATGCATATGCTGTACATTTATGAAAAAATGGTAACCTCATCGCTGAAAATTTCTATCCTAAATTACGTGTGGATGGAGAAATTTTGAATAAATTTTTTAGCTTGTTTTTAATATGGCAGCGAGATAGCGGTGAAATTAAGGGATTTTCGCATTAACTGGAATGAAGTCTCTTAGTACTCAATTAAACTAGCTTGAGATCTGCGGTTGTAAGTTTCTAAGTCGGGCGGATAAAACGTTAATTTATTAATATTGCAATGCATCTTTGCCTGCTATAATATTTTTCCCAAATATAATTAGTTTATTATATAATTATAAATGTAGTATCAAAGGGATATGTTTTACCCAATAGCGTCATGGCAAAATTAGCAGTGCCGGAACACACTTCCCTAAACTAATGTTTGGAAGTGAAATATTACTCTGAGTGTTCTTTTAGCACAAGTTATTATTTACATTATTTACAAATTTTTTATCTTCGTTACGAATATTAGAAATTGTGGGGAAACAAAACTGATTAAAGTGTCATTTGACTATTATGTGTTTTGTTAGCCAGTGCAGAAATGGCGTTCCGGCGAGTTCTGGTATTATGACACACTGGTTTTTACCCCAACATCAACAAATACTTCTGTAATTGGAACTTACCTGAAGATGTTTGTAAGAACTTCAGTCATTGACATAGTTGCAACCATTTTGGTCGTGGAGACCTGAAAATGGTATTAATTTTATTTAACTTGGTAACAAGAATGTACGTAACTTCATGGAGGAACATTGTTTCACTTCTCGTTTATTGAGGGAGCAATTATAAGCCAAGGTTTAGGTATGTTCTCCCACAAATTGCTGCTATTAAATTAGGTTATCTTACTTTGTAAAGTACCAAATCCCCTTTCTCATATCGAATAAAAACTTTTTGTCTTCATCTTTACTTGTATTCCTGTACTTGAGTGTTAATTAAACTTAATTAAATTCCATGGTCTCCATAATATGAAAAAAATCTCTGTTTTCTATTTTCAATAACGTTACAAACTCTATTCACATTCTAATGGGTGACTTTTACTCTTAAAAATGATATTTCCAGAATCATCAAACGTTTAATTTCATTTAAAATGATTATTATATTTATTTTGTTTTGCTACGAAATCTACAATCGATCTTGGCAAGCGCGAAATATCTTACTTACTCTAGCATATTTTTTTGAAAGAATATACCCTCAACTCGTACCAAAATTGCATTTGAAATGATAAATGGGTAGTGTGACCTATTGGGTCTTCTGAATATACATTCAAAAAAATATGTTCGAAGAAATAATTTTACCGCTGGGGATTCAAGCAATTAGTTTCCCCCCCCTTCCTTACCAGTATCCGTTTCTCGTCCGTTGCTGTAAATTTGTAAGCCGATTGGTTCACCACCTACACCAGTTTTCCTATACTTTTTCCGGAAACCGTGAAATATGCAGACTCCGGAGATATAAGATGGGTTCCGCAAGATTGCGTTAGCCGGAGACCATGCTTCCTCGAGCACATTGGTGCAATTTATTCCTCCATCTGCCTCTATCTTTTCCGTGTACCTCCCCTCTCCCTTCCCCCTCCCCCTCTCTTTCGACCAATCCCCGTTAATCTTTCAATCGCCCCCTTCCTCCCTCCCCTCACTCCCTTTACCCCACCGGCATCAGCTGATTCGGCATTTAAATTCCAATTTCCTTTGCATATCATTTCGTTTCCTCTACCCCATCCAAGTATCGAGAATATTGGTTGGCTTTTGTAATATGTTTTAATGGAGTGGACTTCTGCTTGCTTGTGAATCTAAGTTTTTCCTTCCGTGTTCTTTGTTCTTTCTATTAATACCATAGCAATGATACCTAAACCTTCGAAAGCCTTTGCGTTTATTTTTACCCTTATTTAATATATTTTCATTTTAAGTTTGTAATAAAAATAACAGTAAAAGTAAAAATGATTTTTTTCAAAATATTTTGATCCATATTACAATTTTAGCTAGAATTACATGGAATATTACTAGCCAAGTAGTTCCATTTGGTTTGTATTCTTCAGCGTAAGTAAGTTTAAGTCATATTCTGGTCTGATATCTGGGGAGTATGAAGTTTGATTGATTTTATTTGGAGTTTTTTATTGATACTATACTATGGATACTCATGTCTACGGAAACCATCATATGTCGTTTGCTGGTATTTGTTGGATAATATTTTTTATCTGCATGCTGATTTATTTCACTTAATATTTATTCAGTTTCGTATTCATGAAAACGTTGGAGTTAATATTTGCCCTAAAATCGAGGAATAATGAATTGGTCATTGAATTTTACGGCTATTTCATTGTAAACTATTTAGTTTGGCTTTTTAATATGTTTTAATGGAGTGAACAGCTTGCTTATGCATCTCATTTTTTCTTTCCGTGTTCTCTGTATTGAAACCCAAGTCTCCGGAAGCCTTCATGTTATTTGTTAAATAAGTTTTTTTTCAAACGATTTTCGTCCATGCATGGCAAATTTGTTTCTGTATTCTAATTTATATCATTTTGTTGGTATTCAGTTGCGTAAATAAATTGAAGTTAAATTCTGCCCAAACATTTAGGAAGTATGAATCGTCCATTGAATTTTACTGGCCCTTTCGTTATTAACTATTTGGGTTGGGTTGGTAATGCGTTTTAATTGAGTGGACTACTTGCTCTTGCATATAAGATGTTTTTCCTTGTTATTTCTATTAATGCTATACCATTGAAACCCAAGGCTCCATAAGTCTTTAAACTGTAATTATTAAATAAAATTTTTGTTCAAACTATTTTGATCCAAGTTATAAATTTATTACTGCATTAACAATTCATTTAATTTGATTTGTATTCAGTTCTGTATTCAGTAAAAAATAATTAATATATAATCATTCCAGCAGAATGATTCAAACCGAAATACGTGTTAATCGATCAGCAGCTCTTAAAATAAGATTATAAAAACAAATTCAATTCGCCAGAGTGGACTGCATAGTATTCAACGGTTATCCATCTCAAAAATCTTGACCAATCACACGATTGACCAATCTGATTACGAGCGGCGAGGTGGCAATTCTTTTTTGTCCAGTCTGCATGGTACGGGGTGAATGCGACTGTACACTTCTTCAGTCATTTTTGCTACTACTAATTACACAAGTGAATTCAATTATTTGGGCAGCACATTAGAGTAAAAATGAATGCAGCATTGAAGATATCTGGAAAAGAATTGGGTTAGCAAAGGAGTCCTTCATGAACAGGAAGGAGCTTATGAGAGTAATCGTTATGTGAGAGTTTTAAGGCAAGGCTAGTGAAGAGGCTGGTTGGAGTGTAGCAATTCACGGTGCGGAAACGTGGACACTTAGGAAGGAGGACGAAAGAAGACTGGAGGCGTTCAAAATGTGGGTGTGGCGAAGGATGTAGAAGGTGAATTGGACAGAGAGGAGGAAGGACGACGAAGTTATAGACATGGTGGGTGAGGAGAGGCAGCTTTTAAATGAGATACGGAGACAGAAGGTATGGACGGAGCGAGTACTTAGTGGAGAGGGGATGTTGATAACAGTGCTAGAGAGTAGAGTATGGGGTAAAAGAGGTAGAGGAAGGAAGAGAGTAGGATTTTTAGATAGAATTAAAAATAGCAGCCGCTATATGAATTAAAGATGGAAGTCCATGAAGCGAGGGAAGAGTGCTAGAATACTTATTAATTCCATGCAAACCTACCTTAACTGTTAGAATAGTTTAATTATAATACTACCACTGCTGCTTCTCTAAATATCAAAAGATTAATTCTGGATATTTCCATGACATCACTAAATAAGGCTGGTTATCCATTGATTTAGGCTGGGAAATTAAACAAAAACTCGACTGGAAATCATGGAAAT
Organism: Ischnura elegans; assembly: GCF_921293095.1. Lineage (NCBI taxonomy): Eukaryota > Metazoa > Arthropoda > Insecta > Odonata > Coenagrionidae > Ischnura > Ischnura elegans. The sequence continues at coordinate 80,659,466 of NC_060252.1, read as the reverse complement.
GCAAAGGTTTCTGACAATGGAAAGTTGTTAAGAACCCCATGCTTGTATTTCATAATATTTTTAAAAATCCCTTCCTTTCCCAGTTAAGTCTGCTTCACCCTACTTTTTTTTTGATCTCCCGGCCAGTTCACTTCTTCGCCCTCATACCGCGTTCCGACCCTGAAAAACCTTCCCCCACCCAGGGACCCCCCCAAAAACCGCACACACTCCTGCCATAAATCCACGCCCTATCTCTGCCGGGCTGTCTTCCTCCTTCGCTTCTGGAGCCCCTCCACGACTCCCACCCCCGTCCTGGACACAATCCTTCTCCAATGCACACTTCCCTCCCTATTTAGACACCCCCATCTTCCTTTTCCACACCTAACCACTCTTTTCCACACCTTCCCAAAACCCTCGCCGTCATTTCAAATCGTTTGCTTCCTATTACTCTTTCACCTACAATTCCTCTTTCGTGCTCCTCCAAAATCCTCGCCGCCTCCATTCCATTACCTGCTGAAACACTTTATCTACCTCACGGCCGTGTCAGGAACTCTTACTTGAGGTCGTTTATGCCGTACTAATTAGGAAGATTGTGCTTGGATCATTATTTTAAAAAATAGATAAGTATTCTTTGCAGTGAGTGACTTACATAGCTTTTCCTCTGGTATAGATCAGTAATTTTCTGCCATTGGCGTATTAAAATGGGATTAAATTTGGCGGTTTACCGCGATACTTTGTGGAATTTTCTGCACATTTCGGATGAGTAAAATTTAACTTTGTTTATCCAAAGAATTTTTATTAAAACGCTACTTCGGTTTCGACGGTTAACGTTTCCAGAAGATAAAAACTGTCGAAACCATGGTAGTGCTTATAAAAAAATTCTGTAGAAAAACAAAGTTAAATTTTATTAATCCAAAATTGCGATTAGTTTATTATGCTGCATCCTTCTCCAATCCACTCCGTATTTAGACGCCCCCCATCTTCCTTTTCCACACCTTCCCAAAACCGTGGGCGTCCTTTCGAATCGTTTGCTTCCTATTACTCTCTCCCCTACCATTCCTCTTTCATGCTCCTCCAAAATCCTCACCGCCTCCAATCCATCGCCTGCTTAAACACTTTGCCTACCTCATGGCCGTGTCAGAAACTCTTACTTGAGGTCGTTTATAACCGTACTAATTAGGAGGGTCGAGCGTGGATCATTATTTAAAAAAATGTACTCACTGCAGTGAGTGAAATGCTACTCAAATACTCCCGATTTATTTACTACGGTTAGCGTTATTTATTTGATAAAATGCCACATACATTCATTCAGAACATCGAGAAGATTATATTCCCCATCTTCGGGGTCAGTTATACAAGAGGGCGACCCAAAAAATTGGGTTACCCTTGTAATATCATTGAAGTTATTACAGTAGTTTCGTGGCCTCTCATTTAGGGGCCACTTATAATCCCGTGGTCCCCAAGTGAGGCCTGCCAGTCTTATTTTTCTTTCATTCGTCCACTGTCTTTACTGCAATTAGTGTATTAAAATGGGATTGAATTTGGTGGTTTACGGCGATAAAGTGTGGAATTTGCTGAACATTTCGAATTAATAGAATTAAACTTGGTTTATCCAAAGAATTTTTATTAAAACACTACCACGGTTTCGACGGTTAACGTTTCCAGAAGATGACAACTGTCGAAACCATGGTAGTGCTTATTAAAAATGCGGTGGGAAAACAAAGTCAAATTTTATTCATCCAAAACTGAAATTAGTTTATTATGGTGCACCCTTCTCCAATGTTAACATACCTCCCTATTTAGTCACCCGCCATCTTTCTTTTACACACCTAACCACTCTTTTCCACATCTTCCCAAAACCGTCGGCATAATTTCAAATCATTTGCTTCCTATTATTCAATACAATTACTCTCTCGTGCTTCTTCTTCTTCCAAAATCCTTCATCCATTTTATCCTGAAACTCACCCGCCCTCACGGCCGTGTCAGAGACTCTTACCTGCGGTCGTTTAAAACCGTTCTAATTAGGAGGGTTGCGCGTGGATCATTATTTTAAAAAAGGGTCGGTGGTGGATGCTATGTGTTGGGGCCGGGGTCGTTGCTATTTTATCGTTGCCTCCCTCCACTATAAATATTTGAACGCAGGTAAGCACGCGGTTTTTATGTTCATCAAAAATCATCGGGCCTTTGGGGAAGTTATGCCATTGGCACTGCGAGAACATAGGTTTTAGCATATCGCAATGAAGTGTCTGATAACTCTCAGCGATCTAAAAGGAAGTGCTGTAAGTTTTTTTTTCTTCGTGGTAAACATGGTTTCTTCGTGGTTTTTCTGTTTAAAAATTGGTGTTCGGTTTTCTGTTTATGACGGACCTTGTAGATTTGTGAAAAATTCACCACCCATTATTTCAATCATATTAAAGTTGCCTTCAATACCATACTATTATATTTCCAATAATGTGGTAAAGGTTGGTTCAGTTCTCTCGTAGTTCATTTTATAATCAATCCATGGAGCATAGTAAAAAGAGAGTTTATCTCGGATTTTATTTATAAAACGTATTTTCGCTGCTTTCTTAATTCATTATCTCGTTTCTGTTGTGCATATTGATGGGAAATAATTTTTCGAAAAACAAATAAACCTAATTACGTGTTACATTCTATAATTATTTGTTACTAGTAGCAAAAATAATCATAATTTTATTAAAATAAATTATTTTCATACCATAATTTGAGCATATCAGCATCATTAATTATATCTCTATTGCCTTCTCACTGTCTTTAACAGTGGAAATTATATCAGGAGACTATGCTTTCATTAGTGTGTGGTCTTTCCCCGTGAAGGCACATAAATGTATAAGCTAGAGCACTTGCAATTATAACTCAGTGAAATATTTTACTTATTTGACCAGTACAGCATTATAAATTTACAACAATGTGCCTGGCATTTTATATAATCCATTTTGAGCCCCTAAAGGCAGTTAATAACCTCAAGTAAGTATATATCGACGCTGGATCCATAATTTCTGGTGCCATTTGCGACCTATCGTCACCATAAAATTGATAATCTTTTGGTAGCGTATTCTTTGGGCTTTTAAGGCATGCACTATTACCCTAAAATATTAGGCCGCGGCTGTTGAATAGTTCTCCAATTGAAATAACTTAAATATGGTTTGAAAAACTAGTCTACATATTTATCAATATTGCAGATTATATAAAGAAACTCCCCTGATTATAAAAGGAATGTGCTGCCAATATTTATTTAGCTCTGAATGGAGTCACTTCGTATGTAATCTGTTACTTTATACTAATGCTTTTCATGAGTCTAGCACATTTATTTCATAAAGCGTGACATGTTTGAATCATTTCGAGGTAAAACGGAAGAGAGAGGATTTGTGAGTAACAATAATCCCATCCCGAAGTTCGCTCTGAGAAGATGGCTTGGTGGTGTAACTGGTAGCACGCCTGACCGGCAATCTGGAGATCCGGGTTCGAATCCCGGCTAAGTCAAATATTTTTTCACGGCGAACTTCATCCTTTGGTGTATTTAACAATAATAATGATGGCTTTAATTTACCCTGAATTTTCACAGAGTATATTTTAAACGTGAGAGTGAGAAGTAAAAAACCGTATTATCCAACTAGATTCCCAAAGTATTCTTATATTTTTAAAGACGGCTGTATACTTCTATGTAAAGTTTAAGGAATCTTTGGCGATGCTTTGAGGGAATCCCACCTTGTAAATCGATTATAACACTCAGGTTAACGCAATAAATGTGAATATTTAACCGCAAAGAAATGCTCATCTACAGACGAGCTAGATTTATTGTTTTCTTTTATATCTCTGCACGTATCGAGTGGTCCATATTTCAAATTTTTCTCTTGTAGCTGTAACCTATGGCCATTTTCTCTTATTCTTTGAGCTTAAAAATGCATGCTTGATCTTCACTCCGCTCTTTTGCATTACCCTTATCCAGCATTTACCCTCCATTCTCCTTTTCCACCACGTTAATTTTATCGCTCCTTTTTTACGCCTCGCTGTCTTCCCCTTCACACCTCGTCAACTATTTTTTTTAAAAGCTGTGATGCATAATAGTGGCTTTAACTTTTTTTTTTACATTTAATGGTAAATGGAGCAGGTAAATTTGAACCTACACATATTATAATTTTTCTAGCTCTTTTTACCGCCTCCCTCACAGATAGTGAATGCAATAAGGGGTTCAGGCAAGCGCAGTTGTTTTGCATGTACGTGCGACCTGAGCATCTATCCTTCATATCGGCTTTGATCCCTGGGTTTTCATTATTGTTGGTTACTATGGTTTTAAAGAATTATAAATTATGAAAATTATATTTTATTGATCTGCATCAAATTTAATCACCCAGTTGTGCAATGAAGTGCATTTGAATGTGTATGGGAGGAAGGAATACCGAGGACACGCAGCTGACTGTGAATTTCTATCAGCCATTTTACAATTCGACTCATTAACCTTATGATTGAATGCTGCAAAAGTTGTAAATCGGTAAACATTGCACGTGATACCTGCTCTGCGAAAGTGAAAAATAAATTTGACACCTAATAGTTCCAATTGGAGATGGTTGAGTGTGTCATCTGTAGTTAGGAGGGTGTTACAGTGGTAAGTTTAACATCTAATGGAGTTAAATTATTTTCTAATCTTGTGCCTAAATCCAAAATCGACAGGACGATGCTAATCATATGGAGTAATTCTCAAATGGAGTAAAAATCTGCTTTTGTGCAATAATTAGGCACTCGAATGAGTCCTTACTCCGTGGTGTCGTTTCTAATGATTCATCCACGAGTTTTTTTTCGTTCCCCTCTCGTTTATTATCAATTGCCTCCGATCCAATCATGAGAGAGTCAGTGGCGTAGCCAGGTATTTCATTGGTCGGGGGAGTGCTAGGGATAGTGCTTGAAAAGCAGGGTTTTAAGTAGAGGGTTTGAAGCTAATTTTAATACTAATGATAATCGAAAAAACTTCAGTTTTCAAAGATATACTGTGTAAATTCGTGAACTTTCAATATTTTGTTACTATCTTTGCTGAAGCAAAGTATAGTGTTTTTATTTCATATTTCAGGGGGTGTCCGTGCACCCCCCATCGCTACGCCACCAGCGAGAGTCTTCATTAAGTTATTGTTTTGGAACAAATTCCAAATGGCATAAATTGGGCTAGTCGTCTGAAAAATATCGCAGTTATTTTATCATTTACTTTATATCACTTTATTTTATCATTTAAATTTATCATTTGATTAATAAAAACTGCCTAATTATTTCTCGTCCAATGAAGCACGAGCATTTAGTCCTGCAATAGCATTTAGTCCCTCTCTTTTACAATCAATCTGATCATGGCAATCCCCTCTCTTTCATAATAATAAATCCGATCATGAGATAGTCTTCATTTACTTATTCTGTTTTCGTACACACACTGCTATCTCATTACTAAACTATTCGCGCACCAACTTCAAACTCGGTCGCATGGGAAAGAGAGAGAAAGGGGTGGGGGCATTTAGTATGGAGGTGGGAGGGGTGCGATGGGTCTCCTTCGGAGTGTGTGGTCGGCATGCGACCCTTTCGGTGGCAAGGTGGGCGGGGCACTCATAAATCTGACAACCCCTTATTTTGCCCATTCATTTCTCCTGCCCCCCCCCCCCCCCGCATTTCCCCTCCCCCTGCACTCCGCCAACTCAACCCCTTTTGCCCCTGACAACCTTCCTTTCTCGCTCACCACCGTTTCTGCTCTCTCTCTCTCTACGGCTTTTCTTCATCCCATCTCACGATTCCACAACTTCCTTCTGCTCTCTCTCTCTCGTTTTGTTTTGTTCCGCCAGAGGTCCGCTTGGTTTTCGTGTTCATTATTTTGTAGTTCTGAGCTAATCGCGATGTTTTCCCCTCCATTTCTTACACCTTAACTCGATGCTTTTCCTTTCCGGGTGCACGAGCGATGCGGGGTTCCGACGCCGAGTTCGTCTTGACTTCGTAATGAATAAATTGTTGTGCTGTTAGACCCAGCTATAATTTAATGTTATCATGTCTGATTTCGTATGTGTATTTCTTTCCGTCAAATATGTGCGTCGTTTTCATGTTTAAAATTCCGCGGTTTTTTCACCAATAGCAATCCCCATGTCCTTTCATTTTTTCCCAACCAGCTTGGAGCAGAAACGGTGTGTAGCTTCTACCATGACGTCAAAATGAATACATTGTTGCCCCTAGCAACCTTATTTTCTTACTCACCATCTTTCTACTTGCTACACCTATACTCGATGCTTTTCCTCTCAGGGTGCAAGAGCGTTTCGGGGTTCCGGCGCCAAGTTCGTCTCGATTGCGTAATTAATAAATTGTAGTGCTGTTAGGGCCGACGATACTTAAACATTATCATTTAAGATAAAAGTAAGCAGTTATAACCCAATTTTGCGTCTAAGTAGCATCAAAAATTTGTAAATTTTCAGCTCCATTCAGCAAAGATTTAAAATACATGTTCTTTTGTGCTGTTAAGTTTAATGGAGAAATGTGTAGCAGCAACAATAATCATGATTGAGTGGAAAATTTTCGCATTTTTAGAATGAAATGTACAGAAAGTAATTTATCTCAGAAGCAGATCTGCGTTAGAAAGGATTAGTGAGATTTTTAAGCGTTATTTTTTCCTACTAAGCATGTGAATTATTTTTATGCTTATAATTCCGCGGTTTTTCACCATTAGCAAACCCCCTGTTTTTTATTTATCTTCGACCTGGGCGCGGAAACGATGTGTGGCTCCGCTATCACTTTTATCTTGACGTAAAAATAAATACATTGTTCAGCTACTCATATGTTCTCGTGGGGAAGATATGATTGTAACGCGGCTAAGGATTCAGCGTTCATCCACTCGTTTCTCTTCACGGGGGGAATATACCGCCTCAGTGAGACGTCTGTGACTCGCTTCTGGCTGTGTGGCACATCGTAACAGAGTGCGAGCTGTGTCATCCTTTGTTCGTCAGGTGAGTATGCTAAGAAATAATGAGGAAGCAATTGACCGCGTACCTGTTTTTACGGCAGAAACAAATCTCCTTAATAGTGTATAAACATGTTATTTAAACTCCTAAAATATTTACGGACGCTGGATGGTTCCTATTCATTGAGTGAACAAATATGTTATAAATTTGTTATACTGGTAGAATAGGTACAACGAGCGAGTAATAATATCTAATGATCTTTGCGTATAAGCGCCTTATGGATAAACACCACTTACCTTTCCGTCATTGTTACCTGGTAAAAGAACTACAGACCTTAAGATTCATAGTTAGTGGGCTATGGTTTATGATTACCTACTTACTTATTTTACGTACCTTGTTTTTAATTTGGAAAACTCTTTTCAATTTTATTTATTTTAGTTTATTCCAAGCGTCATCTAACAAAAAAAAATTTTCAAAATATTTCTCACCCAGTATGAATTCTTGTTATTTCATACCCCTTCAGTATTCCGCAAAGCAGGCGTGAACACGCTGTCTCTGACTCCGATTGACTGGCTATATTGATCTATGCTTTGGTGCTTTCGGCCTGAATTATGTGCAGAAACAGCTCGTGGATTCCCAAGAGAGTCTCGAGCATCATTTCTGCCAATGCTTTTAACTTATCTTCGGTGTTTGTTTCATAACAGATGCATGTGGGTACCCTTGTGAGCGTGTTCCATAGCAAATGTACGTGGAGGTACAAGTTGATTGGTTGAAGTAGATTTTCAGATAACACTCGTTTTCCGCCTTTTTTTGTGTATTCATCTTTTGCAATTTGACGGTAACCAAGTTGAAGATAGAGACAATGGAGAGAAAGTGTCTCTTGACACAGAGACATTGATCCCGTTCACCGATTTTTATCATTTTGGATTGCCATATAGTGACTAGTTTAATGTCGGGGTAATTGAAACCGGTTGAGGAAGAATAAAAAAAAGTGTGGGAAAATACTATTGCTGTTTCAATTTTCACTATCCATGGACCTCCATAAAATCAACTCGTCAACAACCAGTTTGGTCTAGTTCCTTCCCGGCGAACAATAGCAGTGATGATTTCTTCAGTCTTGCACCGTGTAAGGTCCTTCATATCTCCTTCCAGCGTTTCAGGGATTCAGGAATCAGGAATCCAATTTTCAAACAAAAAAACAAATGCCTGGTTCATTCCCTGAAGAGTCCCTGGAGACGATGGGCGAGCTGCTTGTCGAAACGTTGGAGGGTGATATGAAGGACCTTACCCGGTGCAAGACCCGAGAAATATTCAGTGCTGCTGGCTGGTTTTTTTCTCTTTCCACCCTTTGAGCCCAAGTTTTTATCCCGGCAGCGGTGATTTTTCATGAAATCCTCGATCCCTGCTTCAATGTTTTCTGGAGATATTTCAAGCCCTCCACCCATCAGATGGGATATTGTGTTTTGTGGGTACCCATGGCGTCTTTCATTTAGAGCAGGCTAACACCGACACCGGGTTTTCCTCCTTTCTTACTTCGTTACCCTTACGTCATGTTGCAAATGACATCAGTTGTGGGTAGCCTCATCCAAGTATCACACCTACCGGTATTTATAGAGCTTTAAAAATAAAGAGACCAATAATTTTTTGTTCATAGTTGTACCTTATAAAACCAATTTTTCTTTAAATGTGGATAAATAGGCAGCTCAAGTTTGTAATATCATGTCCTTGTGAATGACCAAGAGCTTTTCGTCTCTGGTCTATCCCATATTTTTTGTAGCTTAATGCTCTCATCACTTTTCCAGTTTTTTTTTACATTTCTCCGTAAACCTGTCATGGTTTAAAAATAATGTGGCGACAGAAACAGTCTCGCAAACATGTATACGGCGTTTCTTGGTAAAACGATACTTTCCTCAGCCATTAATTTCAATTTCTTCACCGAATCTTATTCCAAAAATCTGGTCCTATGAAGGTACCGTTTTTTTATTTTTCCTTTGCATTCTCACCGCACTTTCTTTTGTTTTCACCATAAATATTGTGCACACCACGTGCTGTTTGCAGCGCATTGCAGGGAGCCGCCTCAATTGCTTATTCATAAACTTCATCATACCTTCTCCAGAACAAAAAAAAGGAATAACACGTACAAAGCGCTTACTTCACAATCCTTGTATTAGACGTCGCAGACGTGGTCGTTTTCGTTTGAATTTAATGCGGGGTGGTTTCATCTCAGCTGTGTTGTACGCTATAAGGTACGCTCGGGGTACATTTAATATGCCTAAACCCCATTCTGTCACATTTCTTACCCAGGTAAGATTTATTCTCCCGCGTCCTGCTCACCTCCAAAACTCCGAGACCGTATTTCCTTCCCGCCCTGAGACACAGAAACCTTGCATTCATCTTCATCTTTGAATGGAGAAAAAGGTTAGAAAAAACAATGGGGGACAGATCTTTGGGGGAGGGATCACATCCACGCCTTCTCTGCGTATTGCCTCGTCGCCTTGTTTTCCCGCGAACGTCTTTCTTCCCACGGCTCCGCTCTCCTTCCCACTTTTTGCTCAAAACCGCTCACGAATGCATGTTCTTTCTATCAGTTATTTAAAATACATCTTACCTTTACATCAATGGCAAGTTCTGCTTTGATGAACAATTGATGTACTTTGAGTAATTGTCACAATCGAAGCATTGACATTCTCAGACTTCCGCCGAAGTATGAACCACGCTATATTCCGTTGAAATAAAGTTGTCCCCAGGACCGATTTAAGCGGCAAGCAAATTCGGGGCTGCGTAGGGCGCCGAGCAAAATTTAAGTTCTTAAAACTTATTAAAAAAAGCAAAAATCAAAGCCTAAGCGCTCGGTCCAATATATATGTAATTGGTTTCTTTAACTCTAAACATATGGCGTTCAATGTATAAGAGCAAACAAGTTCACGACGATATTTAAGTCTCGGACCTTATTCCTGAAGTATTTGCATTAATATCCAATCAGAATCCTTACTAACTCCCAGGTTATTCTTGAGGTCGGGGGGTGGCAATGTTTTTCGCATGCACTAGTAAATGTCTAGGACTTGCCTCGGTTGTCCCTGTACATATACACGATATTAAGTTGACCCAACCTCTTTCATAAGTTTTCAGTGTTCTTCTATTCTGTCCTGCTGTTCTTAAAACTTGTAAAAAAATTATAAAACGATGTAGCTTATAAGTTTTATATAAGTGCTCTTGATCTACGTGGTGTGCAAAATTGCAAATCACTTTGGCGTATGAGAATAACCTTCCAGTGCGCGCTGAAAGTATTGTTGTTTCAATACAGCATCTTGAGGATCTGAGTCAATCGAAAGTGAGGGAAATAATTTATCCTTACATAGCTTCATCTTTAAAATATATCTCTGCGGAAAAATATATCATATTTTGTTTTTGAAAATATGATTATAAATAACCTAATTAACTGAAATTATAAATATGCTTAGTTTTGAAAGAAAGAGGGTCAAATTTTAAAACAATATGAACCCCTAATATGTATTACTTTAATTAAAGGTTTTACTCTGCCCAACTTCGAGTGGGGGGAGCAGTAAAAGGAGATGGAATAAGCTAGAATTCAGATCTGATAACAATCCATTTCTCCTTTTTTTTGTTCTTAAACTCCCACGTTACTCACTCCACCTATAGATTTTATCTTCATCTTTCTTCTGTAACACGGCATTTCGAAAGATCGCGGCCTATTTTTCTCCGCTGCTGTCCTCGTCCATACATTACCACCATAAAGTCGCCCACTCCGAACTTAAGTACTGATGAATTGATTTTTACTTCAATCCTTCAATTTAGTTAGAAAATGTGCATGCTCGTTTTGCTAGTCCCTGGTCTGTAAAACATCTGCTTAGTGGAAAATTATTCTTTGGGGGAAAATCATGAAAAACTCGCCGTTTCATCATGTGCAGCAGGTATTTTGAAAAATTTGATCTTTTGGCACGAAATCTTGAATATATTATGTATCACCTCAGTCAAGTGATTGCTCTCAGAAGCTCTCATGAGTTTTAGTTTCATTGAAATATCCAAGTCTCGTCTCAGACGCGTTCAAATATCCAAGCTCTTTGAATTTTTTTGCCTGCTGAGCCTCTTCTTGCTGCAAATATTCATAGACATGTTTAAACGACGATCTTGGGCTGTGATTACTTATAGTAAATATTTACGTAAAATATACGTTTTTATGTGTTCAACGCGGTGAATTTTCATATTCTATAATTTCCATCATGATAGCTCTGACGTATTTTCCACCCGAAGCGATTATGGACGCTTACTTAAAAAATATAATTTATTTCTAACTTTTGAGCAAGAGATTTCCCTTATTGAAGGTCAAAGTTATGTTACCAGGAAGAGATAGATTATATCGAATTCTTAAATCACCTAGATGTTCATTCTATGTAGTGGGAAATTTTTTTTTCCAAGCAGGAGAAATCATTACATCTTGTGGAATCATGAAGTGGTGGCGATGCATTTCTCTATTTTTGAGCTGGTTATTGACATTTATATTCCAGATAATTTTCAATTTAAAAATAGAAAATGAATAAGGATGTTAAAAGAAGAAAAAAGAATATATATAGTAAGTTTTAACCGTTAAAAATAAATTATTGCAGCCAACGCAAACTATAATGTATTGAAACTCTTGTTGAGACTTTGGCTATTCCGACTGCCTGGGGTATACCGCCGATAAACGTGGTCATTAGAAACGGAATATTGCTAGTACAAAAACACTCTTAAGGATAGCTATTAATGTCTGACTGTGATTAAATGTGCTATTTATAATTTTCTTGGGGTAAACATTTGATTGAAATATGGTCCCTTGGAACCATACTCTGATAAATTAATGGCTGGTGTTATTATTTTTGTACTGATGTGGTAATTTTCAAAGTTTTTCCTGGGAAAAGTGTCTAAATTTGTGAAATATGGGGAAAATCCATGCCTCATTTCCAATGCAAGTGCAGTATTGAGAAAAAAATAAAAAAAAGAAGTGGTAATGGAGTATTGGGGGATGAGGTGTCGCCGGGATGATCTATTCCCTTTTCACGCCACTTGATGGCCAACTTCTCCACTTCCGGTTTTCCTTTCGTTTCTTTTTGTCACAGCGATTTGTTGTTTTTTTCCTATCTCGCAGCATCTTCCTCTTCTCTCTCTTCTTATATGCTCTACCTTGGCGTTTTTCTAGCCCCACACGCGGTGCGAAATTCTCTAATCCATGCCTTCTTCAATCCCCGCCTATTCCGTGTCCTCCTCCGTAGTCAGCATGCCGCCGAGTCATACATTCTTCTGTCTTTTCTGAGAACTTTTTATTCCCCATGTTGTAATTTTGTGTGCGCAAAATCATTTCCCTAGTGCAATTCTACTCACCTCTATGCATTGCAGTGCATTTCTTCTCATCACTGCATCTCTATTCATTGCTCTACTGTAAAATGCGAGCCTTAAACGTGATAATTATTTTCTTACTTAGGTTATACGCAATTTTGAATTATATTAGAAGCACACGGTCGGGATGCGTGTCAAAAGCTACCTGCAGTTTAATGAAAGGATAGTAATGGTGAAGATGACTAAACCTGTAGCTACTGTAGTAGTACAGGTTCACATGCCTACGTCAGATTATGAAGATGAAGAAGTAGAAGATGTCTACCAAGATATAGCGGAAGTTATCAAGCAGGTAAGAGGGGAAGAAAATATTATTATTTTAGGTGACAGGAACGCCGTCGTCGGCAAAGGTCAAGACGGAATCATAACTGGGAAATATGGGTTAGGTAACCGAAATGAAAGAGGAGAAAGGCTACTTGAATTCTGCACTGAGCACAGGCTAGCGGTTGCCAACACTTTATTCAAAAACCCCCTGCGAAGAAGATACACGTGGCAGATGCCAGGAGACCTTAGAAGATTCCAAATTGACTACATTCTAGTGAAACAAAGACTCAGGAACCAGGTGAAGGACTGCAAAAGTTATCCAGGAGCAGATATCGATATAGACCATAACTTAGTTATGATGAAATGCCATCTAAAATTAAAAAAATTGAAGAAAGCCGTGAAAAGCATATGGCAGGTTGGAAAAATTGAAGGAGGTTCAGCATCAACTGGCTTTTAAATAGGCTGTAGAAAAGAAAATAGGGGAGGATACGGTCAATAAACCGATGTAAGAGAGTTTTAAAACCATTGGAAGTGGTCTGCAGGCAGCAGCTGAGGAAGCTCTTGGTAAAAGAAGAGTCGTTATGAACAAACCATGGATCACGCAGGAAGTATTAGATCTCATTGAAGAAAGAAGAAAATACAAGGCTGCGAAAACAGAGGAAGGACAGAATCGTTACAAGAGGATAAGGAACGAAATATGTCGTAAAGCGCGGAAGGCTAGAGAAACGTGGATGAAAAGTATTTGTGAAGACGTACAAAACAATCTTAAACATGGGAAAGTAGAGGCCGCCTATAGGATAGTGAGGAACCACTTTAAGGAAAGGGGCGTATGATGTAATACCCTTAGGGACAAAAACGGAGAACTAATAATTGAAAACGAAGAAAAAGAGAAGAGATGGAAGGAATATCTAGAAGATCTGTACAAAGGAAGCAGCCTCAGAACGAATGCTATCGAACACGAGAGGGAAGTGGATGCCGATGATATGGGAGCCCCAATTTTAAGATCGGAATTTGATGCGGCTGTAAGAGACCTCAGGATAAATAAAGCGTCTGGCATTGATGACATTCCTGCAGAATTAATTAAAAATTCAGGAGAGAAGACGTTGAACCAGCTATACAAAATCATTAGTGAAATGTATTTCACAAGTGAGATACCAAAGGACTTCGAGAGAAACATTATAATCCCTATTCCTAAGAAGAAAAGAGCGGAAAACTGGGAAGACTTTAGGACCATAAGCCTTACTACTCATGCGTCGAAGATACTGACAAGGATCATCTATAGAAGAATAGAACGAAAAGCAGAAGGGTACTTGGATGAGGACCAATTTGGATTCAGAAAAAACAAAGGCACATGGGAAGCAATATTGGCCCTTAGACTGCTTATAGAGTAGAGAATGGAAAAGAACAAGCCAACGTTCGTTGCGTTTGTAGAAATAGAAAAAGCATTTGACAACGTGGATTGGAGCACAATGCTTGGAATTCTAAAGGAAATTGCAGTTCTTTATAATGACAGAAGAATCATACACAGTTTATACAAAAACCAAGTAGCGGTGATAAAATCAGGGCCCAGCTGTGAAGAAGCAAGAATTAGGAAAGGAGTGCGACAAGGCTGCTCATTGTCACCCGTAATTTTCAACGTTTACATTGAGAAATCCATTAATGAAATCAAAGAAAAGGCATTGGGATTGAATATCCATGGAGAAAAAATTAGTATGCCTAGATTTGCCGATGACATAGCCGTTATAGCAGAAACAGAGAGGGATTTGAAAAATATTCTGATTAATATGGGTAGGATAATGGGTAGATATCAACTGAAAATAAGCACGAAGAAAACCAAGATCTTACTATGCAGCAGAAGAGAAGAAGTCAAGACTATCATTAAAATAGGGAAGAAAAAACTGATAGAGGTGGATGAATTCGGTTATTTGAGAAGCAAGATAACTAGTGACGGGAGAAGTAAGAAATAAATTATCAGCAGAATAGCCCAGGCAAAGAGAGCATTCCGCCAAAAGAGAGACCTGCTAACAGCGGGAAACTTAAATATGGAAGTAAAGATACAATTTATAAGAACCTACATTTGGAGTATGCTCCTATACGGAAGTGAGGCATGGAAAATGACCGCAGCGGAGAAAGCAAGGATAGATGCCTTCGAAATGTGGTGCTACAGAAGAATGATGAAAATCAAATGGATCGACCGAGTTAGTAACGAGGAAGTCCTAAGAAGAGTGGGAGAGAAGATAAGCCTCATAAAAACCAACAAGAAGATGGAACAACCTTATAGGCCACATCTTGAGACATGATGGCCTGATGAAGACAATCGTCGAAGGACAAGTGGAACGCAAGAACGGAAAAAGAAGACCTCAAAAAAAATACATGGAACAAGTGAAGAAGGATGTGAAAGAGAAGAAATACGTAGGTGTAAAAAGATTAGATGATAGGAGAACTGAGTGGAGAGCTGCGTCAAACCAATCCTAGGATTGTTGGCCAGTGATGATGATGATGATCATTTCTTGATGGCATGAATTTTTCTAAATACTAAAAGATATTAGCTAATATTTTGTGTACTAATCTCACACAAGGTGAGTGCGCCAATCTGCTAACTTTTGGAATTATTTTTTGCATTACACCTCTCGCTTTAACTTTAAATGCTAATCAAGATTTAACATGTTTTGCCATTTCACATTTCATTCAAATCTGTTCAAATGTCTCTTAAAGATTAGTTTGATAAACTGCACTATTTTTTAAACTACTCCTATTATTTTCTAGTTTACATAAAGGAATGTGCATGGTGGAGGTGGGATGTGCTTTGCTGTGAGTAAAATTTTTTGCCATTGGTAAGAACCAGTGAACGACATTGTTATACGTGGATGTCAGGACGGAGAAGAATGATTAGGCACTCGAATATTACCTCTTACTCTGCTTTAGTTTTGTGCTCCGTACTGTTTTATGTTATTCATTTCTTTGAAGTCTCGTTCTAGATTTAAATTAACAACACATATGCATTACCTATCGTTTAATGTCATCGCTAGCCTATCATTATGAATGGGGTTATATACTTCATTTCCATGGGTTAAGTAATGAACACTTTTAAGACCAAATGGATTGATGGGCGTCTGCTATTGAGCAGTCATTGGTCGGAGTTAAAGGCTACTATACCAATTTTACCCAGAAAGGGTTTTGAAAATTGTAATAATTGATGGACTGCACTAGCTTATATATACCAAGAGCGATTTTATTAGAAAATTATGTGATGGTAATTCTCTGTTACACTGATTTTTGGCAAATAATTATCGTTGATTTAAAGTGTTGTGTTTTTTAATTTTTAACTCTGCTGTTTGAAATATTGGGCCAGTTTAGCTTATCTTTCACGATTAGCTTTAACCATGAACGTATTTGAATAAATCTAGCGACTTCAAATGTAGTTTTCCATTGAATGGGTATTTCTGAAGGGTTTGAAATCTTTTATTTTCCTTGCCTCCTCACTTTGACGAATTCTTTATGCGGATTAGATTTATTTTCGTTGGGAATCTCCCGCCGCCTTTTTTATGCTCTCAGCATGTTTTTAGCTCACCTCTTTTCCGTGTTCCTTCGATGAATAATCTATCCTCCCTAGCCCATGTCTACGGCGAGGAATAGCCGTAATATTTTATTCGAGAGAGACACCAGCATAGCCAGAGAAATTAAGGAATCGTCTAAGCGGAAAGACAAGAGAAAAAGAAGCTGCATTTTTGTCAGAGTTTTTTATAACTTTTATTTATCCGAAGTGTTGCGTTACTTCTTAGGAAATATCGAATAAAACTAAAAAAAAAAATCAGAGAAATAGTTTTGCTTCGGTCTCCTTGGTTGTATTAAATGATTTTTAGAAATAACATCCCTATGTGCACTTTTTAATTAGAAATATTTTTTGATTGAATATCAATTTACATTCGATCGAGCAATTTCGCTGAGGGATGATATTTTTCTCGATAATGCTTCGTGATCGGAGAAAATTTCATTGCCGACATTTCATTTTTGTCGTGAAGAATTCCTCTGATGAATAATTTCGTGAGGTATTCTCTTCATTGCTAAATTTGGTGCCTCCAACAGTGGCGCCGACTCCATGGGGCTTGAGGGGGCCCGAGCCCCCCCAAAAATTCGTTATGGGGGGTGAAGCAAAAATGTGTAAGGCTTTATGATTATCTCCTGAGTGTCCAGTTATCGAGAATCGAGTTTTCAGGTTTCTAATGTTGATCAGATGGCATCTAAAATGCTTTAAAAAACTTTAAAACTCACTCTTTATAAAATTTCCCGGGAAAGGCCCCCGGATTGCGCCCCCCCAATATTTTTTATAAGTCGGCACCCCTGACCTCCAATCACATTTCTCTAACTCATCCTGTAGCCAGTAATCTAGCATCCGGTTCTTGTGATTCTCCTCCCATTTTGGCCCG
Source organism: Ischnura elegans (assembly GCF_921293095.1). Lineage (NCBI taxonomy): Eukaryota > Metazoa > Arthropoda > Insecta > Odonata > Coenagrionidae > Ischnura > Ischnura elegans. Next base: position 80,642,473 of record NC_060252.1, on the reverse strand, counting down.
CAGGAAACTTGTTAAATTGGTCTTCGTAATCATTTAGGGTCACTTGATTATGGATGTAACTCGGTATGCATTCATGGTGAGGTGATTGAAATTATGGATTGAAAATAAAGTGAATTTGCAATTCAACTGAATTTTCAGGTGTACTTTTGAAGGTAGTGAAATCTCTCCAAAAGTCTCTTTTCTATGAACTGAAAATATCGCCTTTTTTCGAATCCCCGAGTTGCAAAATTTTCCATTCGGCTCGTCTACGATTAAAAAAAACGCTGGTCCTCCATTACGCCGAGAAATAAATGACTTATCCTCCGTGCTCGGCTCTTATTACACATCCGCGATTTTTTAATTGATTCCCGTGCTTTAGGTTAAGTTACATTCGTCCCGCTGGGAGAATTAAAAGCTGGCGCTCCTTCCTCCTACCCTATCTCAACTCTTTCACTTCAGTGTCAAATGCCTTTCACAAAACATTTCTCCTACCTATGCACCTTAGACACCTCCGTCTATAAATGGCGTAAATCTTTGTGCTTTATTTATATTATACTTCTTTTGATGCGTTACAAAATATAATATTGTTCCTTGATCAGACTTTAAAAAAATACCAACTGCAGTAATCTTCGTCAGTTTTGGAAACTCTTGAGCATATATTTTTCAGGCCTACTTGCATGAGGGAGTCTTTGCTTGCCAAGTCATTGGTCGCGTCCCGTATGGGTCCTGTATATTTGTTATAGTTCGTTTTAAATTGCTGAAAATCCCCCGTCATAAAAGGCCTTAATATAGTTTTCTGAGTGTTAATGATAAATAAATAAAAAATACGGTATACACACATTAAAAAATTGAATAGATCGTGTAAAAGTTTCTTGGGATATAGGTAAAAATGTACGCCATCAGTATAACATAACTGAAAAAGACAAAGCTGTCATAGCATTCTAAAATTTATTGTGAAGGTAATATGCCTTATTGTAGGATTCAACCTCGAGAACAGGTTAGAATATAATACATTAGTTTTCCCAGCTTTTGGAAGTAACTATTTAAAAATACGAATATTAGTATAATCAAATCGGTTGCTATTTCTTGATAGGTGATGAAGATGAACGTCAAGGGCATCACTTCTCCTCGTAAAATGGGAATAGACATTTTCTCGTATCTCAAAGGCATTTACAATTTCTATTACTCTGGAAAGGCGCGTGTAAATAGGACGGCAAAGTAGATTTATAATAATGCTCAGCAGAGGCTTTAATGATCCTTAATGCGAGAAAAGGATATCACAGTGAAATGTGCATTAATAGTAAAATTCCATGTGTGAAATTTAGACACCTGTAGTTTAGTTCGGGTTGAACTCTACCCTAACTTATCCTATCAACCCTTCGATTTGAGCCAATGGGTGAGTGAGTCCGTTATTTGAATTTTAACATCCATTATAATCGCTAATTAAATAAAAGTGATGAACGGGCACATATGACCGACAAATATCATCAGGCACTTTCTTCCCTCTTCAGTGGGTAGTGCGCCGGCTGTTGATCGAGGGTTTTTTGGGTACCAATCCCGGCTGAAGTATTCAGGCACTCCCTACCTTCAGTTTGTGCAATTTAAAAGCCTGTGGTTTAGTTCGGGTCTATCTCTAGCCTCACTTTTCCTATCCACCCTACGGGTTGGGTCACTGTATTAGTGATTAATATTTTAACCTCCATCGTAATCACCAATAGGGTACATTCCTTCATCAAAGAAAACTAAAGAGGTTGATTGCGATTCGTTACCCAACATTAGTGCCTTCATAATAAACAAATTATTTGGTTTGAGAAATCCCAGTTTAGACGCATGTTTATGGTGAATTTTAACCTCTTTTAAGAAAGGGCAGATTGGCGCCCATGCGATGCCACTCCACGTGACGTCACAGGGACCTAGATGCTCTACGAGTAGATAGGAGTTTTACATCGTCTGAGATTACCAATGCATGCATGAGGCACTGAGGTCAGGGAGACATCTCTTAATAATCACCTTTTAAAATTGCCTAAGGTCGGAAACTTTCCTTCGTTTGATAGGGTATTAGAAATCCTTATTTTAGCCAAGTGCTACTTGCTAGCAGGGTACTCTGCTACCTGTTAGCAGCCTGCATCATGGTAGTGGCGCTCACAGCCTCGCACCAAGGTGGCCTCACATGGCGGCAGCCGGAACCAGAATGACGTCACACGGGCTATTCCCAGCATACATACTAAGCCGTCGCGTTTTCGTGCGCTTGGAAATTTTTATTTTTCATTTAATCGCGAAAAATAGATTTCGTCATATAAAAAGCTGAAAGCGTTAAATATATACTCCAGGAGCAATAATCTTTCGATTTAGGCAATAAAAAATAGTAGGATACCACCCTATTATATAAAAGTGATGAACGAGCACATTGGGCTGACAAATAGCATCATGCACTGCCTTGTGCATGTACTAAGTATCCAGGTCAGCTTATCTCGTGACTCTTGGTAGGGCATCGTGTCTATCCCTCCTTCTCTGCCTACTCCGCGTTAACTCGTACACTCTGCTATTCGCCCCACTCCTTCCCTAGAAACCACTCAACCTCCCCACACCCCCTCCTGCCCCTATTCTATCCAACTTTATTAAAGGCCCTGGGATGCGTCACAGATTCCATTTGTTCCGCTTGTCGCCCGTGGCTGATGAACACAGCGGCGCGCCCCGATGCGGTCGCCAACTCGTATGGGCGGCGTGTGTGAACGAACGGATATGTGTGGAGGAGGGGAGGGTGCCCCCGGAAATGTTTTTCGCGCGCTTTAGCTCTTCGGTGTGTGTGAGGGCGAGGGAGAGGGAAATGGCAAGAGTGTGTTTGTCTCTGCGTTTCTGTGTGCTGAGAGGTTAAGGTGCGGGAGGAGGGAAAACCATCCGTGATGTCCATGGAAGACTGTCAGGTCCTGAATGCCCCCGACATCTTAGCCCCGACCATCGTAACGGGCGCGGCTCCGTAATGCCAGCTCCATCACGTAAACACATTAAAGGGACGGGACGGGAATTTCTGGCCGACGTGAGCTGCTTATCTTGGTGGGGGAGCTCTCGGTGCATTTATGTTTTCGCTTGGAGAGAGAGGGAGGTAGGGAGACGATTGAAACTTCTGTTGCGGGATCGCTCAATGTTTCATTCTCGCGATGCCTCCGTGAAATAGAATTGTTTCCTCGTGACGTTGGGAAACAAAAGATAATTTTCTTCAAAATAATAGACAACAGTTTTTCTCAAAATATTTTAAATATATTTCTTCAATTTTATTGTAAATTAATTTGAATCGAAATTTTTCCTCGTGAAGTTGATGAACGAAAGTGAATTTCATCAAATTTATAGACAACAGTTCCTCTAGAAAATTTTTTAGTATATTTCTAAAATTTTATTGTAAATAAAAATTTGAACAGATTTTTCCCCGTGACGTTGAGTAGCAAAAGATAATATCCTTCAATTTAATAGACAACATTATTTCACGAAAAAATCCTTAGTATAATTCTTTAATTTTTTTGTGGATTTTGTTGTGTACGTGATAATCTTTGAAATGGTTTTTCCAATTTTTATGCTGTTTAATCTTCGGATTGAAGTGAATAGAAAAAATTGCTCCCTTTATTTAAATAAATTCTTCGTAGCCTCCTACTAGCGGCGTAGAAATTATATGGACACGGTCTTGGATAGTAATAACTAAATAACAAAAAGAGAAAAGTATTGCCATAGCATTCCTTGGTCAATTTTACGTTCTGATGGTACAACTTTTTCTTGTAAAACGAATTTTTATAGTTTTTACCGCAGTTATACGAAAAGGCGTACTCTATTTCTAAGGAGTTCGAACAAACTAGGTAAGCTATAACCCGTAAACACCGTATTCTGATACAGATCCAAACTATTATTCTAGTTTGATTCCAAAATTTACCATATAAGTTTGGTTTTAATAGTATCTTTTACTCTTAAAGAGCCGCTTTAGGTTATAATTCGTATTGCAATCCGTATCTCGTCATCATTACCATTATGCTATTACGTATGACAGCAAGTTATAATATCTGTATTGTTAGATATTTATCCTGACTGAAGCAAATTTTTTCGATAGGCTGTACTACCTACTTAATGGTAAACTCGGTGTGAATCTTAGCCGCGTTTCCCTCGGGAGGTTATACTCCTCGGCCGATGGCCAGTGGTAGCAGGTAAAGTCGACAACTCAAAAAAGATTATTTATTTTTAGCTGATTGAATCTTTAGATCATCTCCTTTCCAAACATTGTCCATTATAATCATTAATCGCTTGTTACATACACAGGCTTTTTAGACTATATATAGTAAAAAAGTGCAGTAAATGACATAATGCTTTATAGTAGAAAAAGTGGGAATCTTTCATTTTGCATTTTACTGTACATTTCACATTTCTTTCAAATACCTTCTCCCTTTTTTAATTAGTATTTATGATTCTGAGTGTAAGTTCATGAGAAGGAGACAGAATAATTTAGCCGTGTGGATGTCGTTTAATTTATCAAATAATTGGAGAAAACGATAGCAATCTGTTACCATGTGCTAAGGTTCCTAATGAATTTCAAAACATTTGCCAAATGTGCATGCAACGCATACGCCCCAGATTAATGTGTTTTTATGGTAATAATGAAAATGCTGACTTTGTGGATAATCTATAGCATTTTGTCAACTTGGGCTTATATGCACTTCAAGATGATTTTCAGTTGAAAACTAGTGAGAGCAGCATGTTTATATGACTCAAAGGCAGTAGATCTAAACTTCCTCCAATGTCCTTTGCTTACGAAACTGTTTAGTATCAACAACAAGGAAATTCACTCCTTTGAAATTTATAGGCAACCTTACATTTTGGATTTCTACAGTCTCTGACTGCCTTTGATTAGCAGTATTTATTATCAATATCTACGAGCTGTTAGGTTGTGTGAAGTCTATGTTTGCTAAGATTTTAACTGCCGGCAAGAATATGGTACATTTGATCAGTTAAAACTATAAAAAGTTTCCATGTACATTACAATGTCACTATGTGGATAAAATAAAGTGGTTGATGGTCTATTGTAACTAGTACTTAATTGGATAATAATTCAGATATAGCTTGCGTTATGTAAATGATTCACCTTCCTATCCTCATTATTTCTCAGCCGTTATTTCTCACGAAAGAAATTGGTCTTCCATTTGTACAATAAAAATGCTGGTTTTTCCTTCCCTACATTAATTTTATTATATCCAGGCGCAATGTGGGTACCATCATGGGGGAAATTTTACTTAAAAACTTATTTCTTATTCATTTAAGTAAAGGTTGGTGGTTCAATAGCACACTCAATTTGGTCCTCAAAATATTCGTATTCGGTCTAACAGAAAATTTTTCCCTGTGTAGCATGATTTTTTTTCTGTTCTATGCATCGAAGATCCACACGATTTTGTATCTCAGCGCAGCGCTAAAACCAAGTTTGATGAAGTTCTGCGAAAATAAGTTGTTTGTTTTCGTCGGGTTGATTCGTTCATGCAAGGAAGTGCACCTACTACTCCAGCAGAATGTAATTTACCCACACTTGCAAACTTCTGCAGAGGAAATTCTTGCTTCGCTTCTGTGCTTTCATCCCGGCAAATTCGTGGTAATATGTCTAGTTAGTTTCTGATGAAGGTTTGCCGGGAACATGCTGCTCATTTAGGCCTCGCTCATAACATGCTACTTTTTGAAAATTTTCCCGGAAAATTAAGTCTCCCATGATGGTCGCGGTACGTGAAAATTTTGCGGTTACGAAGTGGAAATTAATTGTGAGTGTGTTTCAGCTTTTGGGCGTGTAAGATTGAGGCTATTTTATGAGCTGCTACCGAATAATAATGCCTTCAACATATGGCGCATTATTTATTGCTTCTTGTCACTCTTTTCCTGCCTAGCACACCATTTACAACTATGCCAATATAATAGGTCGGGTTTAAGGAATGCAGCATTGGTGCCTCATTGACAGCTGTTTCGTATTTGGCCATTTGCAAAATGAGGTTACTAAAAGTAAACTATGTTTCTTTCAATGCTGGTGATAAACGTAAAAATCACTATTATTTGAATCTCGTAGAGAAACCTTCGTTCTAAATGCGGCAGGGAGATACGCGTGAAGGATTTCCAAGTGTAGTCGACTAATAATCTGCGCTCATACACGATGTCACACCACGTTGAATTATAGTCTTGAATTGCCTACATTATTATTTTAGACCTGGTTGTCTGGCTTCCACAAGGACTCACAAATGGTTTTATTGCCATCATCGATTGTTTGATCATTTCTTATTAGAATCTTCTTTTCCCGTAAATTATTTAAAACGAAAATTCGCTGTGCACTTGACTAGTTGGGCTGCGATAATGCCTTCGTAGAATCAATTTAGCTGTATCTGTGGGATGTTTGAGATTCCCTTATGATGTCAAGTTGTTAAATACTTTTTGATTTGGCAAATACGCTTGCTCATAATTATCGAATTAGCGACTGAAATAAGAAAAGTATCTTTTCCAGCAATGACGTATCTTCACTAAAATCGCTGAAATTTATGAATTCTGCGACTAATTAGGGCCAAATTCGCGATGTATATTCCACTCAAGACGTTAGTTCGAAAGTGGATCAAGCATCTAATAAATGGCTGCAAGTGATGGGTCTTCTTTTCGATGAAGCAGTTAAAAAGCGGCTCCAAATTCTGCATCAAAGTTATCTTTTGACTCGTCACCACAGTTCTTTGTATTAATGATTTTAAATTTTAAATTTGTCTTCCTCTCCAAAATAATACTTTAGAATGCTTATCACTCTCGCGGCAAACCTATTTAAACTGATGAGTGTTATTTTGCGCGAAGTCTATCGGATGGAGAAGGTTATTTTCACTACATTCCAAATCTGATCTTCACGCTGCAGCCATTTTCATGCACACAATCTGAAACAGTTGTAGCCATGAAGATAATTGGAGGGGGGAGAGAGTGTAATGAATCCATTTGCCTTTGCTTGAATGTGGGAGGGGGTGGTTATAGACTTACTAGGTTACTTGCGTAAGAGTTATCTATGGTTACTTGCGTAAGAGTTGGGGGTCTAATGTTTTGGAGCTAATTGAATATTTCTAAAAACGCCCTGATTAGACAATGCGTATCTCGTATTAATGATAATGAATTAACTCCATTGAAGTAATGCAATAGTACGCTTTCTTAAATATCATGTGACTATGCTATGAAGACAGGTCCCAAATATTATTAAACAAATTGTTTTCTTCGTATTATGATGCTAAGAAAAAATCTGAATATCTTACGTAAATAAGTTTGGGAGGAGTAGAGGTTCGGAAAATGTTTTTTTTTTTCTTTCAAGAGGGGCGAAAGAATCAAAAATGACCAAAAACGTGCCTACTGCTAACGTAATACTTGAACGCCCCCTTACTTCCCGTGCATATATTTCTTCTCTCATTGCCTTTCCCCCTCGACCTCCCTCCTCCTCCCTGCAAACAGACCGCACTCTTTCGGACAGCAACGCCATGGACCTCTTCCCACCCCTCCCCTGCTCCTCACTCAAGGTCGTTTCGTCCGCGCATCCTGTCCCAAATCGCTTAGCGAAGCTGCGCCATGTTTAGCAATGAGCTGCTGCGACTCTCTCAACCCCCTTCCCTGCCTCTTTCTGCCTCACGGCGGAGTAGTTTGTGGGTTTGTAGGGTCTAAGAGCTCGTTGGCTGAGGCGTTGGTGGATGGGGTTTTGAGGGGGTATCTGGGTTAGTAAGGATGGAGTGGTACACATCGGTTGGGAAGACCTGTTTTGTGTAAGTGTGTGGAGAAGACTGGAGGGAGCAGTATCCCGTGATGGGTCCGTCGTGAAGTGATTCAGTGGGAAATATATATGTACGTGTCTGCCTTTCATGTTATGTTCGACTTGATGTAGGGTGGCCATAAATGTTTTGGTCTAGACCGGGTTATCTTAGTAAAAAGGGGGTCTCCAGTAAATATCGAAAACTTATAGCCCTACTCCATAGAAAGTAGTTTTTGGGTTGATGTGTAAGACCGGAATAGGGAAATGGAGTCTATTCAAGCAGTTTGTGTGGTAGTGGTTTGTAAAATAAAAACTAAGATATTTTCCTTCTTTACAAAGTTTACTCTAGACTCTTATTTCTGCTTATTTAAGTATACTGGGACTAGTCGCGGTGATAACTTTTACGGAGTCACCCGCAATGCACAATTTGTGCGAGAAATCCACACAGGAAAAATCATTTGCCTTGACCGGGATTCCTCTGTGGATTTTTCGCCCTTATTTTTGCATTGTGTTACCCTTTCTATTATCAAATGTCATCGTAGAAACATAATTCCCATATTTTTGCACGAAATCGGGACATTGTAGAATATTTTTGGAAGTATGCGGGACGCCCACAAAAGCTTACTAAAACGAGATCGGCCAAATCGGGACGTTTGGCCACGTTAACGTGATGGAAAGCTGTTTTTTACGGAACGTAATTTGGTTACTCAACGTGTTAAGTAAATAATTTGATGGATTTATATCGAATATTCCATGAATTCATGTAGCCGGCGTCACATGGTGATGGAAATGTTTTGTGACCTGCATAAAAAGCCATTATTAATGGGTGGCTCAAGATATAATCAGAAATGCGGTTAGAAAAATGTTTAATACATAATAAACAATTTTTACACCACATTGTGCAGTTTCTGGGATTCTTATGGATATGTTATAATAAATTTAGTCGGAATGAGAAAATAATTTGGAAGTAATAAATTAGTAGCGTACGAATTACCGAATACCATTTTTTCATACCATATAATCTTGTTGGTAGCGTTGATTAAGTTTGTAGGAGCGAAAAAAAAACCTCTTCATATCTTGAAAAAATTTTTTGCGGATATAATTTATGAAAACTAACGAGAAAAGAACTAAGTGTGAGTCCCATTTGTATGGTGGTATTCCTGTAATTTTGATGGCTACAATTATATCTCCATCAAACTACTATAAAATATGATATGAGCATTTTGATATTTCGATTGCCCTATTTATAATTTGTTTACGTGTTAATCATGGAGACGTTGAGTTTTTTCTTGTTAGACGACTACTAAATCTTAGAGGACTAGTTTATAAATAAAGCTGAATAATGCTTACGCTTACGGAGTTTATTGCTCCTAAATTTCTTATTATCTGACGTACGTTTTTATTAATTTCTCGTTTCCCAGTTTTTATTAAATTTAATAGTGAAATTTGTGGTCTTATAAGCTCTACGTTAATTGTTATTACCGTTTGATGGTGAATCTTCTAGTTTTATTTTTTTTTGCGTTAGGAATCACCACGTGTGCATTTTGCTTTTTTCAAGATGGGAAGTGGAGCTAGACACAACGTTTAAGCAGCCGCGGTGACGTGGTGGTAGTGAGACAAAGGATTGCTCCTTTTAAGGTCGAAGAGGTTTTGCGCCAGTCTCCACATTTAAAAGCGATAAGGAAGCAGTAAATAAGGGAGCATGTTTGCTCTCCCCGTTTTATATGCGGGGCGCATATAAAGTATGGGTCGCTTTGGGTATGAAGCCGGGATGGGGGATACGAGATAGTTATGGAGTAAGAGGAAGTACAAGGCGTGTGTGAGTTGCTTTCGCTAGGGTGTAAGCGCGGCTGTAAGAGGCCGGAATTGTTTCGGAAGGACTTAGGCCCGACGGAGTGTGGGAGAATTTGATGCCGAGGAGAGAGAGAAAGTGGTCCATAGCGAGCGCCTTTTCCTTAAAAGGAAAAGTTTTTCTTCCCCCACGGTTTGGTGGGGGAATGTGGTAAATAATAATATCAGCGTTTTCATCAAAAGCCCGAGTAACGCATCTTCTTCAGGCTTGCGTTCGCCTGATATTCCGGCCGGAGGTATTCTTGGAAAGTTCATGCCTCGAACGCTCTTATTTTTTTTCCTTTTGCGGGAATAGGCGAGGAAATTGCTTGCTCATCTCATACTGGCGTTTTTAAAACCTCTTCTTTTGCCGCGCTATTTATGTTTTTTACCGATCATAAGCTTTGACGGAAGGAATGATGAAAGAAGAGGAATGTTTAATATCTCCTTGCTCTTATTTTTTTAGTCCAACGTAGTTGGGAGTTTTATTTTTTTATGAGAGAAAGTAAGTGGGCATTTTTCGGTTACAGCTCGTCTTTTTTTTCTCGCTTCGCACATGATTTTTAGGAAAACCCGAATTATAGCCGTAGTATAACCGTTGTATCAGGTGAACATGGTGTCACTAATAAGCTATATCCTTTTCTAGAGTAAATGAAAGAATGTGTTGAATATTCCGTTTTGAAAATTATTTTTTCAGATTTTTATTTTTTATGTATGGGAAATGATAACTGTATGTATTTCTACAGGGGAACTGTTTTGCTAAAATCTCTTCAACATGTTAATATTAATATATTTGTAACGCGAGTGAGAATACTTGCACTTCTGGCAATGTAGTTGCAATGACCGTAGTTGTGTTTGAAATATATTCCTTTGACCTTTGAAATAGGTAAAGGGTGACTATCGATATCTTGGTGGTGCAACTGGCTGACGTACCTGACCGGCAATTGGAAGCTCCTTGTTCGAATCCTGGCTAAAGGAAATATTTTTTCGTGGTGAACCTTATCCTTTCGTGCATTTACAGAAATTTTGGAACTCACAATTGTCTATCCATTGCCCAGCCTCGGGAAGGAAGGTTTATTAATATCAAAGCCCCGTCATCCCTTTTCTATCTATTAAAATACGAAGCAAGGAAAGACTAATAATAAAAAGTAATACTAATAGAAATATTTTGAACCAATGAGATCTATGCCTTGAGTCTTAGAAATGTTGATTTTTTATTTCGTCAGAGGATTATAATTTCATACATTAACGTCGTCGTTTAATTCTGGATGCAATGAAAATGCAAAGGAAATATTTTCACAAAAATGCGTCATAGGTAATGTTTTTGGATACATCATCCAATTCAATTACCTTCGTAAGTTACGTAATATTTATCGCTATTATTAATGCTCAGTAATGCTCAGTATCGGGAAGGAAGGTTTATTAATGGTAAAGTAGGGTAAATTAATCAGGGTGATATGGTTTTCGCCGTTATCCATTTTCTTTCTTCTAAAATAGGAATGTTTTGAAAAAAAACGGAAAATCTTCATACTAAGTAAGCGATATTCCTCATTCTCTTTCCGTAGCTACGAGACCTTGGCCACAAGGCCTTGGAAACGGCTGCTATCATCAAATTCGGACGAAATCCTTACGGCCGTCCACGGGGGGAGTTATTTAATTTATTAAAATCAAATAGTATTTCATGTCTCGTAAATTCGAATGTTATTATTGAGAAATATAGAGCGACATTTTGAACCAAGGAAATATGTACCTTGACTCATGATATGTTGACATTATATGTTGTCAGAGGATTATAATACAGTTACGTTGTTGATTAATTTAGGATGCCGCCAAAACGCTAAAATAATATTTTTGCTGGCATAACGTACTAAACCTATCAATTTTTTTCAATGTGTAACTATTTTTTTATTGCCTACGTATATTAGAGGAATTTTGTTACTCACCATCGTTAATCCATAGCCCAGCTTCGGGAAGGAAGGTTTATAAATATCTGGGCGTCTATATCCCTTTTCTTTTTCTCAAAACAGGAAGAATTTGAAAGAAAGGAAAAACTATTATATATCTGCATACTAATCGATACTCCTCACCCTGTCGTTCCGTAGCAACGTGATCGTGGCCACAAAGCCTTGGAAACGGGCGCTCGCGGTAAACTTGGACAAAATCCTTGCGGCCGTCCACGCGAAGGGGTGTGAGGAAGAGGAAAAGGTGCTTTTGGTGGTAACATGAGCTCTCTTGGAAGGACCGCGGCTGCGATTTCCGTATCACCCCTCGAGAAGAGAGGTGATGTAAGGGGCAACCGTATATCTTAACCCCACCTCGGGGCTAGGGACGACGAATGACACGGTGAGGAATGCTGCGCTTGGGCGAGAGAGAGAGGCGCCGTGGTTTGAGAGGAGACGTGTTTGAGGAGGATAAAGGATTTAGGGGACAGCGGGGGTGTGGGAGGCAGTTTGCTGGACTGCGGTGGCGGAAGGAAGCGATGGGGGTATTGATGGGAAAACTAAGGGATCCTTTGTGAAGGAGTTTTTGGACCACGTGAATCAAACTAGACGCTAGAAAAAAAGGTTCTTCTTTATGTTGTCGTCTGAATTGATTAAATTCGGCATGGGATATCTAAATTAAGGCGAATCTGTCAATTGAACAATTTTCTTTAAGCTGCTTTCATAAATGATGCACGTCGATTCAAAATGAAGATTATAATATGCATTATAGATTGGCATTGGCAAAGAAACATAATGATCTTAAGTTTATACTTTCTATGTCGAGTTATGGGATCCTTTGTGAAGGAGTTTGTGGAATTAAATCGAAACTTGAAGCTTGTAAGTGGTGGATTTAATCAATAAAAGACACTTTATGAGTACCGCGATATATTTTAAAAATCCGCGGAATTTTTTAAATACAATGTGGAAGTGACATAGTGTCTTTTATTGATAATATGAGTTTGTGGAGAACTTGAATCAAACAAGACGCTGGGAAAAGGTTTTTTCTTGATGTTGCTGTCTTAAATGATATGATTCGGCATTGAATTTCTAAATTAAGACACACTATGCGTTCATTTGTCAATCGAAGATTTTTACTTGGATTGCTTTAATAAATTTCGTAATTTGGCATTGGATATTTAAATAAAGGCATACTACGTGTTGATTTGCCATTCGATGTATATAATATATAATGCATATTATAATGACAAACTCACTTTTTCCTGTTAATCAATCATAACCCGGCATGAATTTAATTGAACCAACGTATTCTGGCGGCAATCAACAACAGGGGATCGTTTTTGAAGGGGACTAGTGAATCATACTAGACGCTGAAACAATTTACCCAAGTTTCTCCTTAATGGTATTTTCATAAATACCTCTATTTGATAATTTAATTTATTATCAAATTATGGAATTTATTTTAATTAAAATAATCATTTTGGAATTTTTCAACTCATTCGTATACACTCCGTTGTGGCAAAACACTGTTTCCGTACTGCACCGAAAGTCTTCGATGAATTTTGGCACCTGATAATCCCTCCGACCACAAACAATGGATCACTGAACGTTGCTCTTCTTTAGTGCAAATAGAAATCGGAGCAGCCATGACTAACAGAACGACAGGGATAACGATGCTAACCTAGCAGCTTGAAACTTGCGAAGACCTAAAACAAATTAACAAAGCATGCGTCATCAACGTAAAATGACAGTACTACCAATATAAACAAAGATATAACTACATTGCGGATAATAATTGACGTTCCGTCGTGTATATGGATATTGTGCTCATTATTTTGGGTATCAAAACTTAGGATTATGGATAAATAATGCCTACCATAATCACAATTTCAGCTTTTCCAGCTAATTGAAGAAATATTTGTGTCGTTTCGGTGTAATAAAGTTTTCAGACTTCTATCAGGTAATTGGTTTACCAAGGGATGCTTATTGAAGGAGTTTTTAAAAGGGGCTACGTGCATCAAACTAGGCGCATAATACTTTTAGTTAGCTTGTCAGGGAGAAAGAGAAATGGACTGGAAATATATTTTAGACAATCGTGTATTATTGTTGGGATACTGGAAATGTTGAGAGACTATAACTTTTCCTATATGCTGAGCGATGGGAATTATGGAATTTCAGCACGTGAGAATGTATTGTAGCATGTGTTTTGTACAACTTATCATTTATAAAATAATACGATTTATTATTTCATTAAAATATCAAATTTTACGATCTTTATGTTCAGAATGCTATTTGAATTACCGTATAATTACTTAACTTTTGGTCGCAGGTAATAAGATTTTAAATGGCTGGTAAGTACCTTTGATATTTTCATTTTTCTGAATCATTGTTTTCATGTCGTCACTTGCTCATCTAGTATATTATAAAAAGCGGTCAATGAAAAACTCAAATTATATCTACGGGTGGCCAATAGGCGGAAGTTCACCCTTGCTATTTCATTTAAATTTGATTTGCCTGGAGCATATACGTGTACCTTTCTGAAATTCTCTTACTAATTTAGTCAGTTGTAATCTCATTTTCTTCATGAGAGCTCAAACGAAACCTTGGTGATCGAGTTATGCGTCCAAACTTGCGGTATTTATGTGAACAAGGATTGGAAATGGCAAAATTGCTTCTCTTTTGATAGTGATTGAAATTTCGATAGGTTGATTTTTTTTGGAATGCGTTGGAATACATGAAGGCTTTCGGGTATTTGGAAGCAGAAAATACTTAGGCTACATTATAATATATCTACCATTTTCGTAAATGTTACTTTTTGAGCAGTATAAAAACTCTGGTATAATCGGCAAAAGAAAAATACGGGGAAAGAATCTCCAAAATTGATTAATATTTTATAATTATATCTTGCCTGAGTGTGATCAACTTCAATTATCTCTTGAAACTCTATTTAGGAAACTATATTTTAGGAAAGTTGTGTACTTTTATTTTTACCAACGCAAAGTCATGACGAGGATGATATATCATTATTATTTTTTCATGGCAAGGATTTTTTCAAATATAGAAGTACAGAAAATATTTGAAAATATACTTTCTTAAAGATGTACTTCTCGCAAGGAAGAAAGGCGTTGGTGGTTGAATGCTGAGAAACATTTCCTGGAAAAATACGCATTGTTATGCATTTTTTGAGCTCCGGAAATATCATCCCAAGGAAAATCTATGAGGAAAAATATGGGTAGGCGATCAAACACATCAGAGGAGGTTGTTAGTGGGAAAGCTGAGTGAGATGTTATCCTCGTGGATAGGTGTAAGGAGAGACGTGACGCGGAGTGTGGAGCCGAGGGATGTGGAGGAGATTGATAGGGACCACGGAGAGGAAGGAATGTTTGGCGAGGGATAAGTGCGCCTCTGACCCAGAAAGAATATCGTTTTGTACTTGTCATGCGAGCTCCGATTTCTCCGCCATTTTCTCGTTCCTCCTCCGACCGTTCTTTCGCGCCCTATCGGTCAAATGGTTGGCCCATCCCTCGACAACACCTTCGCTTTCTACAGGGTGTTTCAGAGGTAGGAGGACTTCAGGAGGTGATACGGGAGACAATTTTGAGAATATTTTATCCATAGACAATACGCATTTACTACGCTATTAAGTGACTATGGAAAACTGGAAAATTTTTCATTCATCAGAAATAAATGTCCTGTAACCTTTCTCAAGATTATTTATAACGCTTTCGTACATTCCAGACTAAGCTATGAAATTTTTTGTTGGGGTGGCACAGATTTGAACTCCGTGAAACCGGCCGTTTTTTCACAAAAAAGAATTGTACGTGTTGTTTGGAAAAAGAACAGATTTGAAATATCCTTCCCAGTTTTCTTCATTTGTGTTTGCTTCCGTTGAGGCATCTATATATTTATAAGATCCTACGATTTTTTTATGCTAGAAGTGGTAACTTAAATATTTCAGTCCCTGCCTTCTCCCTTTACCCTGCGTTAAATAAGTGTGCCCTTACCACAACCAAATTTAACTTTGTTTAAAAGAATTTTTTTTGTGTGTAGGACGAAAGGTTTTTAATTTGTTAAACCATTTATGCTTTATTTCAAAGTATTTGAAATAGTTTTTGCATAATGCACATTCTTGGCTTCTCACTAAAGAAAGTGTAGAGCAAATATTGTTATAAAATATTGATGTATATGAATTATAAATACTGTTTAAGTTATTATTTTTCACGAGCGCACTTAAGCTTTGTTAGTATAGATTACCAAGGTAACACAAAATGAGCTACACTAAATGTAAAGCATAATGTATAATTATTTTGCATGGTAGCCTCAAACAGGTTATCCTTCGCGGTTATCTAAAATTACTCAATTTTGCTATTGTAATGTAATTTATCTGTGGAGTAATAAAATTATTATTATTAAAAAAACTTGCATACCTCTAATAGTATCACTCCCTTATCTATTCCATACCGTAGAGTCGTATGGATCGCAAGTACTGCGTTATTCATCGCTGACTGAACTATCACCCTCTTTGTATTCGAATTATCACCCTTTTAAACCATTGTAATCATCTTAGGGAACAGTTCTAGGATTGTTTGGTTGTAGCCATCCCATCACTCTACTAATCCTCTTCAAAAATTAGTTCTTGCTCGTGCAGTTATCTTTTACATACTTCATAAAGTTTTACAAAACTTATTCAGAACCTTTGCATTTCTTGCCGCCCACTTATCCTTCGACGTATTTTTCATCAGGTCATCATGCCTCATGTTATAAACGATTTATATTTCCCTTTCTCTATTAAAAATATTCATAAAGCATCTCTTAAGTGTTTGAAGTATAAATATCTACCACTAATACCTGTTATATTCTTCAATAGCTTCCAATAATAATAAGCTTCGATCGATCGGTGTCTGAACTATTTTATACACTTAAGACAATTTCAACTGTACGCAAAAGTTACATTTTGTTATATATTTATCATATCCAGTTACCCAATTATTATTCTTTTCGATACCCTCGTGAATTACTGGCAAAGAAACTCCTATATTGGTAATTTTTATGCATAATTTGATCGCTATGCCTTCCCGAAATCTGTGACGTGATTTCATTTGCTTTAATAAATAAAATTCATGCTGAAAATTGTAATTATAAATCCTTCAGGAAAAATTATAAAATCATGAAATTATAAATGACTGCAAATATATAAGATTTTTAGTTAGATGAGATATTTTTGAAAATCATTGGAAGGCAGTACGTGATATATATAGGAAAATGACTTTCTGTCGCTCGATCGGATTAATCCCTCATAATGTGGTTATTCAATGGAAAATGATATACATGTTTGGTTAGCACATTTGAAGAAGTAAATTCACAACTACGCGATCCAAAGAAAATACTTTTGTTATTGAAAAACCGTTTTTACATTGTAGACGGCATCCATCGCGGTAAAACAAAACAAATACAGGGCGTACACCACGTTGATAAGTTAGTCTTTATATTTTTAATTTAAACCGTTTTCCAGCTTTTTAAGCCTGCTTTAGCTAATTTCATGAGTCTAAATTATTATTATTAATATGAGATTAATTGAATTCAATTATGAGATTATTTGAATTCAATCACAGCACTTTTTGTCATTAGCTCAAAATGCAACTCATTGGCGTATTGTGACGCTCCCAAACTTAATTTTAATCGTATTTCATTGTGCATGACTTATTTTGACTTTACTGAGTTCTTCTTTCATTAAAAAAATTTTAATTTGCCCAGTAAATTATCCTGATTTCAGGTTTAGCGGTTAATAGATTCGTGTTTCTTATCATAATTCGGGAATTAAGTAAATTAGCAATTCCTGATGATACCGATTGCTATAAGTGCTGCGTGTGGAAATAAGAGTACGGAAATTCATGCATCGTACTTAGTGTGTTAAAAACCTTAATGTGATATAGAAAATACAAAGAACGTTGTCATTTGATTTCATTAAATTTGATAAATATTTGGCAGGAAAAATTGAAAAATTCGCATGGTTTTTATGGAAGAGAGAACTTAATTAACTGGGTTAGGTGGATACATTGATGGCTCTCGGAATTCACGGGAAGTTTTAAGGCTAAAATTACGAAGCAGCGTCTGAGATGGAAGAGAAGGCTCTGGAAAAAGTCAGGTAGATGTAAGAGGTTATGAGGTGGCGGGGGTGCAATGGGTAATAAACCCCGTGAGAGGCCATCTCCGCCAGGGATGCAACGCGGTGGCCTGCAAACTTCGCGAAGCTTGAGGTGGGGCTTGCATAGGGAGTTAGGGGGTTGGAGACTATGGCAGTGGAGGGGAGGCAGAATGGCATTCAGGAGGAAGGGTGACCCACGAAAGGTGTGAGGGAGGGTCAAAAGTCATACTCGCGTTTTTCTGGGCCTCATTGTTGGTTTAACCCTTCACTTCTTAATATCCAGAAACGCTTTAATGACTATATTATAATAACTTTTATGCTATTTTTTATTTTTATGGCAAAAATTTAGTATGTATCACATATGATGCATTATGGTTGCTGACAATTTTTACAGTAAGCGGGCATGTGTCGCAGTAAATAACTTTTTCTGCTATTTTTTAACTTGTGAAGAAGCATTTTAACATCCAACACATATGGTATATTATGGTCGAATATTGATAAATTTTACAATAAATACATATTTATCACAAATTTGGGAATTTTCCACAAAAGGCTTTCATTTCACTTAGTCATTGAAAACTTCTCATTGGCGCCCTTACCTTTACTTATTAGTAATTACATGTATAGATATCACTCGAGAAAATCCTCATACTCGTTTTTCAAGCGGGGAGTTGACTTCCTTCAACAAAATTAGAAGCTGATCACCTTCGGCACCTACTAACTGCTTCGAGAACCACATAGTGTAACGACGGATTGTATCATATCTGATACACCATGCGTTAGAGAAGAAGAATTGTGCCCTTCAGAAATAACCGAAACTGAGGGTAGTGTATCATGATGATAAAAAACGCAATGAAGGGCTAACTTATTACCTTCCGGTGATCTCGTATAAGATCACATAAAACTAAACATATTTCGTTATTATCTATCTGTATATTTCCATATCTAACTTCCATGCTACATCAATCAGGTATTTTTATCTGATATCCTCATCAGGTTTTATACTTTTTCGCTATAAATCAATTGATATACGAGCTCTCGCATGTAGTCTGTTAATTTTTAAGTGACCTCATATGAGATCACCAAAGGTAATGGGTTAAAACATAAAAACATAATCGGGCGTAACGTACCAGTATTATCGAGGCAAAGAAAACATATACACTAAATGAATTATCAACTCGTGT
The DNA here is from genome assembly GCF_921293095.1 of Ischnura elegans. Classification (NCBI taxonomy): domain Eukaryota; kingdom Metazoa; phylum Arthropoda; class Insecta; order Odonata; family Coenagrionidae; genus Ischnura; species Ischnura elegans. Next base: position 80,623,627 of record NC_060252.1, on the reverse strand, counting down.
GAATGATAAGTAAGTGAACTGTTGACGGACGTAAAGGAAATTTTTGCTTCAATGTGGTCTGAATAGCTGTGAGCTGTTTAATACCGTTAAATATCCTTCATATCTATCAATATTCCGAAAGTTATGTATCGTAATAGTATCCTCGAGTATAAGGTTCGACGTTTAGACTTTGTTTTTGTGCTAACGTTTGTAGATATTGGAGAGTATGCATCTATAATCAAGGGCTACATAAAATCAATCAAATTGCAGAAGATCGTCGTGGCTTTGAGATAATGAATTGAAAGTTATTTTTTTTAATTGTACACTATATTTCAAAGTTGTGCTGCGTTCACCGTTATATTTTCTTTTTGATTTTTGCGGATTTTTATTTACAAGCTTATGCATGAATTTCAGCTACTGAAGCTGTTGCATATTTACTTTTTGTCACTGCGAAGGATCTTTCCTCCGCAGTGATTAATTTCAATGTATATTGCACTTTAAAAAAAAGTTTTACATGGTTATCTTAATTGAGGGTGCATATTTGGATCGATAATACTTGCTCTATTCCCTCGTCACATTAACGGATACCTTGATGCGCAGTAGGAGGATTAGAGCTTGTGCGCTTTTGAACTGTATCTCGAGGGGGATAGCCGTATTCACGGTATTAGTTCTATGTTTTTATTTTTCTCTTGAACACCAACAGATACCTTCCGCTTGTACTATTATATGCGGCATTATCGCTGCCGGTCGGCATCATCTGGTAACTGAAGGATTACCACAGGTCGGAAGTATTTTGACCTCATGCATTTAAGCTGGCTCCTCTTCTTAATCGTATTTTGCTCTTGATAAATGTGATGAGTGGTCGTTAATTATATTTTAGGAGTTAGTGTGCTATTGGTATTTTGGTATCAGAATTTTTCTTCCTATTGTTGCATTTTAAGTTGAATTTTCATGAAAATATTTTTCCAAACTAGATTTTATTCATCATTATCATAAGTGAACAATTCGAAAATTTGTTTGACGTAGCTCTCCCCTCCGCTCTCCTGACCTCTTCTTAATTACGCAATTATTTTATTTAAAATCATTTATAATCAGTCTTATAAGGATCTTTCTCGGTCTGTATGAGTCGCTAGCTGCAGAAAGACGTTTTATCTTTTTTATTAAAGATTTTTCTTGGTGCAAGACTAAAAGGTTCCTGCTAAAAGGAAACATGTCATAACACAGAGCATATGTTTCCATAACATAGTTGAGTCTTGCACCTAGCAACAACTGAAAGTAGGAAAGAGAAAAATCTTCCAACTTGGACATGATGCCTTCCTATTGTTAGCCATTCATATTTGGCGTTAAGAAGTTTTCTCGGGTCGTCCACCGCGTCAGTGAGTTCATATGGGCCGAAGCAACAAAGGTGGCCAACCCGGGGAAATATGATGAAGCAGAAAAGCCAGAAATACCAAATCCAACGTTTTCCTTTCTTACCGTCGAGGAAGTTTATCTTAATCATTCGGTAAAATATCCGACGATAATTTTTTCCTTCTACCTAGGCAGCCTCTAAAAATGTCTTATGTTATGGCCAATTAAGTTTCCCTTCTCCTTCTTAGCATTTTCAAGTAGGCTACTCTTTCCTCCTACTCTTCTAATGCCTTTCTGATTTCTCACTCGGTATATCGATTTTATCTGCGCATTGCTTAATTTAAACGATCAATTCACCTTAGAGGGTTGCTTCGTAACGAATTAGTTGTACCGCACATCATTAAATGTGAGTCCGAGACAACTATCGGTAATTAATATTATTGTAGAGTCTTGGAGGGTCTTAGCCCTTTATTTGACAAAAAACCTCGGTAACGGTTTAGTTACGCTGCACATAATTAAATGTATGTCCTAGACGATGATAAGTTGAATTCCCTTTTAGTAACTTTATCGCAGAATCTTGGAGATTTCTAGCCATTTATTCGATGAAGAACCGCGCACCGTAGAGCTCAGTGTACTTTCATTCGATTCTGTTCGTCATGTTGCTTAATTTCCTCTCCTTTCTGGTAACCACCCCTGTGCGGTAACCACCTCACTGGAGGAGAGCCTCTTTAGCGTTTTCAGTAGGTCTTTATTTTCTCCCACTCTTCTAAGGCCTTTTTATTTTCAGCATATCCATTTTATCTTCGCTGTGATTAAGTATAATGCTCGAGGTACCTTGATTTGTAACAGATTTCGCATACCATTAAATGTGTGTCCTAGACGACGATCAGTATAATATCTTATTAGTAATATTATTGCAGAATCTTGGAGAGTCGTAGCCCTTTATTTGACGAAGAACCTCGGTAACGGTTTAGTTTCACTGCATATTATTTAATGTGTGTCCAAAATGACGAACAGGAGAATTACCTTTTACTAACTTTATTGTAAAATCTTGGATATTTCTAGCCCTTTATTTGATGAAGAACCTCTCACCGTAGAGCTCGCTGTAATTTCATTCGATTCTGGTCATCATGTTGCGTAATTTCCTCTCCCTTCTGGTAACCACCCTGGTGTGTGTGGAACGGCGGGAGATGTATGAGATGAGGAGACGGGAGGAAAGGAAGCAGTGGGCTAAAGGTCTGGCGGTGGTCAGCTGTATCAGCAGTCTGGTCACGCAGTGCGGTCATCTCAACGGAGGAGACTTGGAGCGGAAGGACGAGGTGAGAGGACAGGGGTGAGGGTGGGAGGGGGAGAACGGGGAGGGGGCTACTCAATTGGGGGGCGGGGGAGTGAGGCCTCTCCAGGAATACAGAGGACCCTGGAGGCTGGGGAAGTGTTGCGGTGGGCGGAGGGCCGGCATGTACCTAGTGTTGCCAACTCCTTAAGGGTCGGGGCTCAGGATTCATCCGTTCCACGAGTGGGTGGAGATATGTGGAACGATAGGGAGATAATTCATGGATTTTACTGCAGTAAAGTAGGAATTTCCCCATTAGTATAGGAATCACACGTACATTGTAGGCTGTGAACGCATGTATGTATCAATGAGAAATCAGCTTATGGAAGCAAAAACTGGAAAAAAATTACTTTTTAGGTATAATGAAATCCATGGATACAAGCGTGATGGAGTGAATATTCCACATTAAAACAAACACTTACTTTTTTCCACGATTGTAAAACTTGAATGTGACTTATTAATTACAGACCATTTGTACCTTGAAGATGATAGTAACATCAAAACCTATGTTGTATTAAAATTAAAAAATAGTGGAAAATTACGTCTTTATTTTAATATTTATGGGTACAGTTATTCATTGATAAGTTTGCATTTTTTCCCAAATTAACGGGTGTTGATGTTTTAACATCATTGCGATTGCAGAAAGGTTTTACAATAATTGTTTCAATTTTCTTCTATCATAATTTATGCCTACTTTATTAATCAAGAAAGCTTACTCTCGGGCTCATTTTCTCCGCTGTTTACCAATGTTGGTTTGAACCAGTAGAAAGTTTCATATGATTGATAATTAAAAAAAGGAATGTTGCATTGTATTTTTAGGTTTGCATAGGTAAATGGAAACAATATCATATGGGGATATTTTACCTCACGTCCTTTAAGGAAAAATGTGACCATGACGGTGTGTACAATTGAATGCGTCGTGATAAAAAAATTTCCGATTTATTCAAAAGAGAAAATAAAATTGTGTCAAATTATGAAGCTTCTGATGGTATCGTGGCTTTATATTTATGTGAACCATAGATTCAAATTCATGTTAAGTAAGATAATTTGAGATGAAAACTGGATTCTGATGACTAATTATTGAGTTAAAAATGCATGAATAGCTGCAAGAAAATTGTTCTTGGAGTAATAAAAGTTTACAATAAAGGTATATTGTTCTAAAGGTGATTATTTGGTAAAGGAGGAAAAGTCTCAACAATTCCTCACTATGAAAAGTATCTTGGCCTTTTCTTTACTTAATAATTCTTATTTAATTTTATAAATAGACCCTCATTTCAACTTATCAATAGTGCCATATATTTTGAGCCGTATCATCACTAATATGATATTTAAATTCGGGTTGGTTAAAATATTAAATTTTAATTATAAACCAAATTATTGTTCACCATGAGGCGACGAGATATCAAAATGGTAATCAATCCTTGCTTTGAAGTTAAAATTTCAATCTGGATTAAGCTAATCTATCCAAATCTCTGTATTCCTGAGGTGAAATCTGGTTGAGTTGGCAACCCTCATTGTACGTCATTCGGGGGTGCGTTACAGCGGTGAGGAAGGGGGTGGGCGTCTGTTGAGTGTGTGGTCAACGGAGGGAGAATGTCTCTGGGAGGAGGGATGAGGTTAGCGGAGGGAGTGAGGTGAGGCAGGAAGTGTCGCGATGAGTTGCTGCGGGGGTGGGACCTCCATCCGTGGGTCAAAGGTGAGGAAAAACGTCGGGGTCACGTAGAAAATTGCAGGATATGCGCACGCCGAGACACGGTCGCGGAAATGAGCCGGGCCCGTGCTATAATTTTAATCGCTTTCAATTAACGAATGTGTGTTCCTTTTTTTCGCTTCCTATTCGTATTAGAGGGCAAATTATTTTAATAATAAAAGGAAACAACTTTGTTTTGTTCCTAATTTTTTTTCTTGGTATCACTAGTTTTAACGCAGCACCTTGTTTCACTTGTATCACTTGTTTTATTCCACCAAATGTAAACCAAATCTGATTTTATCCGATGATGATGCCGCTGCGTCGTAACTAGTCATTCCATTAACAATATTTGGCGGAATTAAGCAAAGTTTATTTCATATTACATATTCTTGGTATGACTAGTTTTAACGCAGCAGATACCTGTTTCATTCCAACAATTTAAACCAAATCTGATAGTATCTGATGATGACGCCGCTGCGTCGAAACTAGTCATATCATTAAATAAATTGGTGGAATTAAAAAAGCTTATTTCACATTGCTATTAAAACGAACTTCCACGAAGTTAAGCCTGAGAGGATAGTGATAGACCAATCATTTTTTACCAGTTATCTTTCAAGGTGTTTTTGCTAGTTATTTATTTTATTTTTTTATTGTCATCTCCCCGTAAAGAGCACATTTGCGGCCTTTACAACTGGGAATCAACAATCGACAAAGAAGGCCATTCACAAACGCCCATGCCCTTGATAAATGCAACTTACCCAGGCGGGACTCGAACCCACGACCTTCGGTTTGGTAGGCCATTTATTTCATAGATACTTTGCGTGATATGTACGCTCTCTACTTAATACCGCCGCCACCTATGCCGGCAATTAATGCTATATATTCTTTGCGTGCAATGGGCGTAATAGTGCGACACGTGAAATTCGTCGATTTATGCTACGGTTGTAATATTACGCCTGCTGTCTTTTCCTAAAAATCGTAATTTGCCATTTTTTAAATCAACTTTCTGCTAACCTCCAAAGAAACAAATGAAATGGAAAAGAGCCAAATCCATTCTTTAAAATGATACTAAATACTTATTCCTCACATCGAAGGTTGGTCGTAAAGAAATAACTTGTAAGTATTCGAAATTCCCGCCACTCGAGTGCAGATCTACCTTTTGTAGGGTCAGTATGGTAAGAGTTAAAACATAATTTCTAATGCTTTTGTTTGGATTTTTGGTGCAAAATGATGCTGCTATTTGTGTTGTAGAAATAAATCCTGTTTACATTACCTGGATTAACAGGAAAGTCCACTTGGAAAATGCAATGCATCTTTATACATTATAGCCATTATTCGAAGTAGCAAAGAAGGTATAAATGGAGCGGACCATTGTACACTTTTAATACGATTTTCCTTCTGTTCAAGTCATAAAATTTCTCAAACGATATTATGAAGTTATGCTCAGGAGGGAATTGATAATAAATATATTTTGGGCCTGAATCAAGTATTTATCAAACTAACAGGAAATTTCACCATGAAATTTTTCGTCACAATTAAGGTCTCTGCGCTCGGCGACAAACTAGATTTGTGCATGTAAAATTAATTCCATGATAGTTTTCTTCATTCAGATGACAGAGGAGGAAGAGTATTGAGTACAGAAGCTGACAAGCACACTTAGACCTAAAATACCACAGGTTCTGCTGCCATACAATCTTTAGGTTGTTCTATAAATTTATCACTACAAGGTATGAATACTCAAGCATCAACGTTTTGCGTACGTGTAAAACAAGTTGCATTTAATACCCCGTTGCAAGGCCGTAGCCAGAAAATATCGGGGGTTAATGGAATAGTAGACAAACATAAAATTATTTTTATAAGATAAAGAAAAAAACGTACACGGTTAAATATACATATTTATTATAAAATGTAAAAATATTATTATAAAATTGAATTTAGCCTTCTAGCTTTCTTTGCAGGGTACATATCAATTAACTCCTCGGTGTCGATGTCAATTCTGCGGTCCCTCAGGAGGCTCATAAGTCACCTACCTCTCTGATAATTCACAGCACTATTATTTCACACACTGCACTACAACTACACACACTGCAGCTACAAATTCGCTTAGATAATTATTGACTTTAGTCGCATTGGACTACTAGATGTCCCTGCGCCGCTATATAATATCGTCGTGTGAGCACCAAGCGAGCATAAAGTATCTATTTATTTTCTTTCATTTCAATCCCCCTTGATCCCTCCCCTGGCTACGGCCTTGCCCCGTTGTTATGCTGGTATCTTAAGTGGGTGAACATTTCTTGCCAATAGTTTCCTATTATTGCAGAGTCTGCCGTCTCTGAACTTTTCATCAACGGATTGGTATGGAAAACTTGTCAGATTACATCTATGACGATATTAGATTTTCAATTGGAGGTTTTGACTGGTAGACTGTACTCACTACCTTGGGTTTATGCTGATCGCTTGCAAATCAAAATTTTATTTATTGATATGCATGTCATCGTTAATATTGGTGCAGAGAAGGCAGTAGTTATAATCCATCTGCATTATAGATGCGCAGAAGTTAGAAGTAATCCTTTTTTAATTATTTTCTCTTTTTGTGCATAATAATTTCACTCAATATTACATGAAAGAAGGAATAAGTAATCACGTAGCGTTTGCTGTAATATTTCTGTTGCCTTCATTTTCCTATTATGATAGCTTATACAGACTGTCCCAAGGTCATGTGTAATTTTTGACCGCTAATTTTAGTAACTTTTCCTCAACAATTATTAATGAAAATTGGCATACTTATGGAAGAAGGTCCTATTATTTGTAGACGGTAAGCAAACTTTTAAAAGTTTTACCTTTTGACCTCAAAATGTGGGTCAAAACCAAAATTTTGAATTTGCCTTATGGGGTTTCAATGTTAAAAAAAATTGAGAAAGAAAACAAACAGTCACGTGGCAAGGAAATGTACATTATTAAGGAAATTTCTCGTTTCCTTTGCCTGTCACTCCCAATTTTGTATGGTGTGTCCTGCTGACCTCTTTGCGGAGTAGGTAACCCAGAGTCGTGTTCCCCTCAGGCCAGGCGTTCTCCTCACCTCTTCCTGGAGCACCCCAAATACCCCGTACCCCTCACTCCCTCCGTTACTTCCTCCGACATAGCCGGTAATTTCATCCGTTCCCCCAACCATTCCCAAGCACTCACGTCACTTGAGGCCCTCTTGCTGCCTAGGTTACGGCCGACTCGAAATCTTCTCCTGGTCTTCCTCAGCCCGTCACCATGCCGACCTTTTATTTTTATATTCATCCTCATTAGCCATCATTCACCTCCCTGTGTTCAACCAGCTTCTTCGATGAGTTATATGAAGAATATTCAGCATAAATATAAATTTCATCGATATTAGGTACGATCCTTATTCTTACAATTTGGGGGGCGTCTATTAATTACGTGAGGAGATTTTGGCTATATTTGGATCCTCCATTAGTGAGATCTCGTGAGATTTGCCCTCAACCTCTAACATTTCCTTCTAATATCACGTAAGATTGTTCGAAATGCTTTTTTTCCGTGTAAATACGTGAGAGTATTCTTCAATGCGTTGGATTTGTGAAAAACAATTGGTTTCATTATTTTTGTTTAAGCTAAGTTAAGACTCGTATTTAAGATTACTAAGATCGTAGTCTAGGGTCACATTTTACTCTGTTCTTGCGGAAAAATAATCACGTGATACTTGTCATGACCCCATCCCCCTTCCCTACGTGAGATTTGGTCTGAATATGCTAGACCCCCTCTCCCTTCTAAACGCCTGACATAATAAATGGATGCACCCTTACATGCATCTAAAATCTACACATTATCCTGAAAGCTCAGTCAATATGCGTACGGCACATTATTTATTGAGCAACCATTTATAAGCGTTCCCTCATGAACGACCTTATGGGATTTAATTATAATTATACTGATATTATTATCCCTTTATTTCAACTGCATACACATACATAGTACTCCGCAAGCTACCTCAACAGGCGTATAGCGGGGTGTTTTAAGACACTAGCTGTTTAACCCTTCCTTGATTGTGCGGGGTAACTCAGTTACCCAAAATTATGTTAATGCTGTATGTTTTTTTATTTTTATTTTGACCATTTGATATTTTTTGTGCTTGAACTAACTACTATGTCGTTATATAGGCGAAGATTTTTTTACATTTAAATTGTTTTTGAAACCATGAATCATGAATTTACAATAGATTTCTTTGAATAATGAAGATTTTTTAGATTGTGAAGGGTGTTAAAATTAGTTTCGAAACCATCTACTTTGTACCCTGTTGTTTAAAAATTTTCCCCCCTGCTTTTGGACGCACCTAACGAAATTCATGGCTACCCCACAGCCATCGACTGAATTCACATTTTCCTCACTCACGTTTCCCCCGAACTTTGTCACTTTCTCATCGCATACCGACTTGTGTTTCACCCGAAAATGCTTCAGCATGGTGGGGTGGATTTAGCACTTCCTCACGATAATTTCACGCCACAGTGCACGCACATGGCATGCATTGGTTCTCCTTATCTCAATAGAAATGTTTCTACACAATGAAAGACATTTTTATCAGTATATCATTAAATTAAATTGCAACTGCGTAATCAGCATTACGATTAACAATATTTAAAACAGCATTAACGTCACGTGCGACGAGGTGCTCTACCGGGCAGCATGAGGAAAGTGTGGGCAGCAGAAGCGCGTAAAGGAGAGGTAGAGGGGAAGGAGCGCGTTCCCTCCGTATTTCAAGTAACGAGGCTACAAATGAGGGAGTCGAGGACGAACAAGTTAGATCTTGCTTCAGTGACGTCGTTGCCTTCAAAGTGAAGCCGGGCGCGCTACGTGATATATGCAGTTGGCGTTTCCAATCCGTCTCTATTTGTTTGAGGGGTTAATGCTGCGCTTGTTTCTTTGAAAATTGTGCTGTTTGGACGATGTTGCATACTTGTGTAGTCTAATTGTAAATACAAAACTTAGTGGCAATCAATTAGAGCTGAAAAATAAACAGAAATATCGCAAGGAATGCGTAGCGTTTGGTCTAATTCTTTTTTTAATCTCGTGCATGTCATCTAATTGTCGAAGCTATCGAGACATCTTCGGGCCCAGAAAGTCACTCACCTAGCATCTGTCGTCTAGAAATGGAAAATGGAAGCAAGTAGGCCCTAAAAAGGTCAGTTGGTGAGACGGGGTAGGGATAAAACACGCTTCAATTGTTCTCGTGTAATTTGATATTTTCCTTAGAAAACAATGATTTATGGCCTGTGTGATTTCGGAAACAAAAAACAACAGAGGCACGAGGCTGATGGACGGTCGAGGGTGGTTTTCTGAAATCTGTGGTTTAGTTACTTTTGACGTGGTTATTATCCTACGACGCTGAGATTCCCCCGATGATTGTTCAATCTCTTGGGAAGAGTCACACTATGTGCCAGTAGTATTTTGCCTTTTTTATTTCCCACGGCTGAAATCCTCTTGCGTAACCTCTGAGAGCTTTCAAACAAAACGTTTCATGAGAAGGACAAGAATCGCATGCCACGGCGCATTCGAAGAGAGAATCGGAACTCTTCCCACCCTTATGGGGCGTTGCATTCACTGAAGCTATTTTTTAAAATTTCGGATCCAGATCCGATGTCTTCCGCGAGTTTGGATCCGATGTATCCGATGAAGGGCAATATCCGCGGATATTTGGATCCGAGGTATCCGATCCGACCATCCCCATAAATAATACAAAACTAGATATTATATCAGTGAAATATCCACGGTGTTTAACTACAGGCAAGACTAAAATACAACGTATAATTTATGAATTATACATTAATATATCCTGTGATACCCCAAACAGTCGTTCGCGTAAGTTTTCTAGGCACAGTCTCGGAAGGGTAAAAAACAGAATAGAAACGAAAGCGAGAGTTGGAGTGATTTGGCTACTGTAGTAGACCTACCTTTCATTTAAAGTTTGTATCCTTCGAGAGAAAATATGAATTCTAATTCCTATACTTTCGGATATCTCTTTTGTTTTATCGTTTCTTTCGTGCCTAGAAAGATGCTGCTTTACTTAGATGGTGCTCTCCGTATCGCCCTGAAAGATATCCGTTTTGAATTACTAAAGCAATCCATGCGTGGCGTGTAGCTTCCGAGACTATAACATGTGCGCTGATCGTAAAATGTGGAAAGGTATAATTATGATGCCATGCTCCTTCTCCTTACGGTGACAAACTGAGAGAGTATCCACCACAAGTGAAACATACGCAAGAAACTCTGCGTCATGAGTTTTGGGAAAATTAGGTTTATTGAAGATTCTTCGATGAGTATTTGAAGGAGTGACTCAGCGTCCCTAAGTTAATAGGGAAATGGAATTTCATGTCTATTTCAGTGGCTTTAATTTGTTTTTATGGCGGATATGCTTTAAAACCTATGTTGGATAATTTTCGTTAGCGCGAATTCCGTTCAGGTAGCAACATTTACGGATGTGATAGTTGGAAATAATACTACAAATAGCCATTATGGTTATCGTGCTTGAAGAAGAGAGTTTGCAAGACAATTTTACCTTTGAAACGCATTGTCTAATATTCATCATTTAAGTGGGAAGCTCTTCATACTGGCTGAGCATCATGATTTTTGTCAACATCTTAGGAAATAGAAGCTTAACGGACATTGCATTTATCCCAGGTACTAATTATCAGCTTTTTATCCGGGAGAAATAGAGAATTATGCTGCAAAGCTCCGTAGATGAGGTATTCTGGGCAATTCAATGGTCATTATAATGGATATGGCTACCTTTTAATGTGCATGTCTTCAACATCAGACCCTTTCCTTTTATTTAATTGCCTAAAATATAAACGACGAATAAAATGGCCGCAGTATGAACATATCCTTTGAACAAGTAGATGTCTATTTACTCCTATCCTTTGTTCTTAGTTTCCCTTCTCCATGCCTGTAATAGTTGAAATGTTAACTTGTTGAGTTGAATTTGCAGATATTGTGAAAATTGATGAGGGTATCCCTGGTGAGTATAGTAGTTTAAAAAAAGCACTCCATCTCTTGGTTGGACTTTCACTACGCTCCACGTAGATCACGTTTGCGTCATGTATTTTTCATTCTATCCCTATGATTTTACGAACAATCCTCTTGAAAACAACACAGAATGTCTAGGATAGCGACTGTGGAAGGAAGTCGCATAATTCTTCTCATATCCTATAACTATCCAAAAATACCCATCTTTTCATATGAAGATGTGAATGGATGGACTCTTTCTAGTTTATTTTCAGTCTATTTTCCTCCAACGTCTTGCAATGTGATACCCACGCATAGCTCTCCGTTCCTCCGTCTTTCTTTTCTCCTGGAAGCCATTCCCGAGCTATTTTTTCCTATTCATCTTTGTTCTGGCATTACATTTTTCGAATTATCCGTGGCTATTTACTCATAACTTCTCGTCCCCTTGTCTCCTACTCTCGGTGAAATATTCTCCTCGCATGCCGGGCCTCTTTTCCCTCTCCGGTATGTTTTATTATAGAAATTTGCCGAAAGTCCGGCGAAAATTTTTTCTTGGAAATTCTGAAATTCCCTCTGCCGTGTACCGCTATTCATTCTCCTTCTTCCCAATTGCCATGCGTACTTAAAGAATGAATTTCTATTGTGGAGAATATCCTACAAGTGGCTCATATCGCGACAAAAGTGACAGTTGTTTTAAAGTACTGCATATTTTATTTTTAATATATCTTATGTTACCACAGAATTGCATTTGTACCAAACTTTGAGTAGTAATTTTGTGATTATATGAAACAAATGATGCAGAAGTATCTTTATTTTCGGTTGGCAATTGTTTTTGTTGTTTTTTCGCTGCAATTCTCACGATTTGGGTGGATCCCCATGGCCTTCAAGTGAATTCTATCCTTGCAATCTTCATTCTGCGGATTTTCCTCGTGGCTATTTAAACTTTTATAATTTACTTTTTCTACCACTTTATAATTTCTTTCACTATAAGTAGTCTTCAAACGCAACATCCCGCATGGTCAATAAGTCTTTGATAATCTGTATAATTATTCGTTGTTATTTGAAATGATATCGGAAAAAAAACTGGTAATTTTCCACTATTACTTTAAATTCACGACTGGTTTTGATATCTATACATCACTTTAAGTTGGTACAAATGTAGCATGTGAGGGGTATTTGCTCATGCGGGAAACGGTAGGGTTGGTCGGAGAGAAGGGATGGTAGAGGGTGGTCTAACGCCCAAATGCATTTTGCTATCTGAAAACCTTCTTAAATCTTTCGACTCTTCATTGCTCTACGAAATTCAATTGCTCGTTATACTCGCGTCTTGTTATCCATGGTAGGTGCTAGATGGGATACAGATGTACTTCATCTATTGACGTGAAGATTCTCAGTTATGGTCAATCATCAGTTATATAAAGATACCCGCTAAATTACGTGAAATACAGTGCCTAGCATGGTACTTATTATTGGTAGGGTGGCTGCCTGAATTCAGTGCAGCATGAAAGCGTAAGAATTTACGAAAACTCTCCTGAATTTTGTAAAAATCCAATTTTACAATCAAGCAAAGTCTCCCTTCGTAACATGCAGAATTTTCCGGTACTTATATAATACCTCTCTATTCTTCTGATGACTTTTAGCAGTTAAGTAACAGGGAAAATACTAAAATGATAATTTCGTAAGAGTGAATCAAAGCATTTTAACAGATCATAACAAAATTAAAGCGATTCCTGAAGTAGTGTTTCAAGTGCTTGAATTATTAATAAATTATTATTTTGCATATATCTCACCTGTACCATATCATGGAACTTCTTAAGCCTCATTATTCAATAAAGAAATAGGGACGGCAAGCAAAGGCCCAGTTGTAAGATGCTATTATTTGTACCTCTTATGTATTTAAGGCGTATACAAAGAAGAGAGCGAAGGAGGAATGAAATAGATAAAGGAGTTTAAGTGATCGGATTGGTGTTTAAGTCAATGGTGCTCAATGCTGCTCAAACAGAGGGCTAATATTCGTCATGGCCCACTTATCAATTCGCAGAATCACCAACTTTAGAGAACTTTCCCAAGCATTGAAGCTGCTTTGAAGTTGCTGCAACATAGTGTAATAATCACTAAGGAGGTGGATTGTTTATTGAAGGAACATTGAAACAACCTCTTGGTTAACGGAAATACGTTGATCTCACCGTCGCGCCATCATCACAATCGATTGATCTTCAATCATTAGTTCGATATCATCGATCAATTAGTATTCATTGGTCACTATGTAACCAAAATGTTTACTTGGATTTGCTATTACCTTGCAAAAAGATGATATGCGTCGTGATTGACTCCCGTCAGCAATAGAAACGGTCGAAACATGTCCATTATAAAAAATAACAAATGCTAATTTCCGTACTTTAGTACGATATAACTCCTCTACCGACCAAGGTTTCGACTCTCTATTTCATTTTCAAGGTTGAGAGTATGTATTTTATAGTGCGGACACCATGTGGAGTTATACAATTAGTGGAGTTATGTAATGTGTAGTAGTTATCAGTGTAGTATTATGTAGTCATGCGGTAATGGATTTACTATGAATTTAAGTGTGGAAATCTCCATATTTTGTACGTTTTTAATTATGGATATATTGCATTTCCACCACCTCAAGCCTAAAATGATTTCATAAGGTCTAAACTAGATTTTATGTCGGGATAAATAATCAATTAGTACGTTTAAGCGTAATAGTCACCATAGACGACCTCGATGCAACAATCCCGTTTAGAAAAAGTGTGGAAATTACGTTGTTTATATATTATCGTTCACATCTCGCATTTCCAACACCTCAAGCCTGAAACGATGTCATACGGTCTAAACACGATGTAATGATGGGCTAAAATGTGAAATGAAAGGTAGTTACACTTCTCTAGAGTAATGTTATGCTTACGAGGCACTCCGGGTCACAAAGACTCATCTGGTACAAGATACTTGTGACACATTAAATTACTTTGGAGAAGTGTCTCTATCTTTCATTTAAATATGTTGAACTTCCACTATATCACGCCTGAATCAGGTAAATTATTCGGAATAAATAGTTGATCAGTGGGTTTACGAAAAGTACTGGTTACTATATGCACCCTTGATGCAAGAATCCCGATATTGTTCGGCTTTATATTAGTTGCGCTCCGTGTATTGTTATGATTGGTGTACGGAAAACTGCAGACTGCATGAAGTTTCGCACGAGGTCTTTCAGTGACGTCTGCGAGTGTATGCTGAGGGTATGTAACGGTCGATGTGTGGCCTCCGGAGAGGAAAAACGTATCCTCTCGCTTCCCCCTCCCCCTTGTATCCCGGGGGAACCAATTCTCGAGGAAAAAAGCATGAGGAGAGAAAAAAGGCAGAAAACGTGATTAAAGGGAGTGCTCTCCTAACCCCCCCCCCCTCAGGAATGAAGACGGGAATGGAGGGAAAAATTGATTTGCCCACGGTATGGTTTTTTGAAAGATGACGAGTGGAGAGGAAGATAGCCTGGGTGAGTTTTATACTAGTTCGTTCTTGGAGGCCAGGTTCCCGTTGAACTTAAGGGGTTTCTATTACGGGACTACGTGAGTCATTTTTATTTAATTAATTTGGTATTCGAGCTTTCATTGTACAAGTAAATTATCTACCGATTCGATCGGTAGATTTTTCTTCCTCATAGGAAAATCTACTAGAATTGGTAGAAAATTAATTGCGTATGCTTGGTTTCGCTATGTAGTGGGCCCTTCTCGCTTCTATAGCGTTGAGGTGTTTTTCCCCGTCCCTCCCTTCCGCTCCTATCCTTTCCCAGAGGCGTCGGTGGGCTCCCATCGCGGCGGCGCCTCTATCCTTTTTCCTTCCTCTCCAGCCCCTCCCCGGGTGATCGGGCGTATAAGCCTCGGGCTTGGGTCCCGGCCCCGGTGTGTTGTATCCTTAAGAGGGTTCGCCTTGAACCCTCATGATGCTTGTACAAGTAAATTATATGGTGGCGTGAGAAGACGAGGGGTACCGTGATTTTTTTCTAAATAGACTTTGGTACAGAAATTAATAGATGAAGCATAAATAAACCTGGTGACTAAAGGATACGAGTGAATCTGTGTTATGTGCCTTTAGCGAGTGAACAATCAAATACACTACTAAATACCTAGTTGATTTCGTTTGTACCCTTTACCTGATTTCTGTACTTAACTATGTTTTAGAAACAGGCTTATATACTTTGGCCTCTCAGCCTTCATATCAGTTCTTCAACAAATTGAGAAACACGAATTTCGTCACTCATGTGTCCTGTTATTCTCTTCCTAATTTCATAAATCGAAAGATCATCATTCGTCATCATTTATAGTCTGCTGTGAAAGGCATTGGATGATTTTTGGCTGAAAAAATGAACGCTCCAACGCTCGGGCATAGCCATTAATTACCGAATACTTTATGGGTAATGCGCAGATGTTTGAAATGTTTTCGTTGCAATTTTCGGGTGTGTACGCCATGGTTTCTTACCAATTAGATATTTCTTGAATTTAGTCCGAGTCTGGTATTATTTATTTCTATGATCACACGGCAGCTGGCATACCGCAGTGTTTTGGCGTTTTCCCGTGGCATTAAAGACATTCAAATATGCAATCATATCTGCATTCATATATGGAAACATAAACGTTCCATTTAACTTCACAGCATCACCTTCAGGACTTATGCGTGGGAAAGTTTAGAGTACGACCATTTTGTAATCCGTATGACATAAGTCTTTGGGATAAAACGTAAGAAATAATTATTACACAGCCCTGAAGAAGCTAATATTGGTCAGGGGGGGAATTTTCGACTTTTGATGACGTGATGTACTTTGCACTTGTCAAGCTGCTTCTTGATTGTGCGGCGAGGATATTGAGAGCCATCACAGATAGATTTAATTAGTAATCTTAACAAAATACAAAAGAAAGTAGATTCTTCAAATTCGAGGGAACCGATATGGCTTCAGAGGCTTCACAGGAAAATGGCAATGAGCCGCTGGAGACTCGGAGGTAACACGCTAGGTTTAGATTGCTTGTGCAATTAAAAAGAGATAGCTCTCACAGGAATGCAGAGAACATCATCCTAGAACCTCTCTATAATTCTAGGTCCGATATATATGAAAAAATAATAGAGATAAATTTCAGAGAGGTATAGCCGTTTGTTTTTCTCACGAATATTAGAGGATTTAAATAAATGATAGTTGGGACTGTGTAGTTACAGTTAAATTTTGAAGCGGTCTGCATGGTATTATCATGCATAAGTATTTTCGAATATCTTCCGTTTTCTTCAATTTTTTTTTCATCTGGAGAAAAAAGATGCATTGCCAATTTGGTGTCCTCTAACAACATACTTAATGCTAATATTGATCAAACATTCCCATTGCATACCTACAGAATACCACTTGCGTTCATGAAGATGACTGAAATTGGCTTACCAGCTACTAATTTAAACAATTTACAAACGTAGTTTCTATTTAAAATGTATTTAATTTGATAAATGGTCTTTCCAAGGTTCTGCAGTCGTTGGTGTCAGAGTTTGGAAACCATTCCAAAAACAGTTTAGTGTATTTTGATTCCTAATTACGTGTTCCTTTATCTATTTTAATTATTGATCTTTTCTTTACAGGTAAGTGAAGGGAACTTCCCTCGTGCTGTCGAATTTTGTTCAGAAATTAATGCCACCACCGTTTTGGGACCATGCTGGAATGTAAGTCACTGTTTTTTTATACATTGGATTATTTGTACATTAGGAATATTTTCCAACACAGCTGTTTTGAAGTTATTCATAGTGGTCACCACATTTGTCTTACTGGCTGTTTAAAATTCTGCACTTACTGTATTCTGTGTTCAAGTTAATGACACGAAAAAATTGTTGCCTATCAAGGATAACACTTAAAATCTCGTGGTCTTTAGAGAGTGTCCTCTCCCATTTAATTTATTTTTCTCCGAAACAATCCTGGGTGGGTAGGGAAGCGGTTGGTATACGGATTGAGTGAAATGACGCCCTAGTACGTGTCCAGAGTTTCGCAATTTATATGCCACCATAAAGTGCTCTGAGAGCAGCCCCCCCGAACTGTAAACATTTCTTCCTTTTCCTGCGCAATTATTGCTACGGTCTTCCCTCTTAGCTCACGATGCCACGTACTTTTTGAGGAGTTGCGGTGTGAGTCGGGCGCATTTTGTGATGGTAGGCACTGTTCCCATCCCCTTGGTATCCTCTCGTTCATTTACTCCGGTAAAGTGGCGCTGCTATCGTCTGTATGGACGTGCCGTCCATCTCGAGAACTAGTGAGAGAGAGGGAGATTCAGGACCCAATCAAAACCTGTAATCCGATCACGTGATGAGAATCTCTTGCCCCGGGGGAATGATCCGTGCCTAGCTGGCTTTCAAAAAGAATGGCTCTCCTTTTAGAACGGATCTCGCTGTCTCACCTCGTTTCATTTCCCAGCCGTGTTTCTCGAGATTTGTTCCCATATAAAGTAATTAACTCATACAGTTCTCTTTTTAATTTTTTATCATATCTTATTGCCAGCATTGATGCATCGCTGATCCCTTGAAATTCAGAAGCTAGTATTCTCTACCGTACATCGTTGGTTCTTATGCGTAGGCAGGGTACTATGCTGCTAGCATTTAAATCGTTAGGATAAGTTTTTGAAAATTTATCCATACTTTTTTATAATTGTCTTTAATTTTCTATGTAATATTTATCCTAATATTGGAGCGAAAATAATAATTTTAACTTAAAATACCTTTTTCGAAAGCCGTTCAAATTAGCATGGGCTTTGAAATGGCGGGGTATTAGTATTTTCTTCTGATAAAATAGGAGCATGAGACGTTTTGAGTACCTACCCATCTAGTCTTGGTACATGTCATCTCGTAGTAATTAATAGGATTTATTAAATGGCGTTGAGTATTGAACTTTTATAGAGAAAATATAGAGTATTTATGGCAGTTATATGTAATAAGCCGATCTAAACCACTACAAGGAAATAGTACATTTGCTCTCAGACATGCGGCCGGGTTAATACATGTCTGTTCAAAGTCATAATTTTACAAATGAATTTTAAATGGACCTAACAAGAAATGCTTTTTCAGTTTATTGTAGCAAACATCAGCATAAGCTTACTTTAGTGTGCGTGATGGCTATTTTTTGCGTGTATAAAATATTAACTTTTTAAGAAAAAGCAAAGCAAAATTTATTTGCAAGCCAGCTTTGTACAAATGTTTTGATGGTGATATATAAAACGATATAGGTGCTATGCTTGGCGCTGCGGGGCTTATACAATGGGAATTCTTTCCTCTGTACGTGTGATGTCTTGTTCTTTAAACACTCTATAACAAAGTAATTAGTCGTATTTGAAAGAAATATCGTTACTTTTGTTCAAAATACTTATTTGACGTCCATAATCATCTTAATTTGTTTCAGTTTTCTTTCAACCAGTAGGATATTATGCTATTTCAGTGGAAGTCTCCTGCCTTCCTCTCTTACTTTCTAGCTTTCTTATTCTTTCCTTGCCTAATTTTATTATGTGGCCACAGGAAGGCCAAACTATAGAAATAGTAATTAAATCGTCAGGATACTTATTTTAAAATTTACCGACGCTATTTGATGATTGTATTTTATCTATTATTTAGTACTTCGTTTTATATTGGAGCGAGGAAAATTTATTTTAAGTTGGATTACTTTTTTCGAAGGCCTTGCCAGTCAGTTTCTCGTATGCGCTTTAAAATGGAGCAGTATCAGTATCTTTGGTGATGAAATAGGAGTGTACAGTAAGCCGTTTTAGGCACCCATCTACTTCTGGTTCATGCCACCAATGTTTTAAATGTTGTTAAGTATTTTAATTTGGAAAGGCAAGAACAGAGTATTTATAGATACTATAAATAAAAGGTCGATCGAAAGTAGGTACTAACACGGAAAAATAACTTTGTGCGTAGTCGCGCGCACCGGTGTATATGGTCATGCATATAATTATACCAATTGCATTGAATCTAACCAGAGATACGGTTTTCAGTTTAAAGTAGCGAAAATTAATATGCACTCTCTTTAATATGTGAGATGGTTATTTTTTGTGAGAATGAAATATTATTTTACATAGTAAAAGGGAATAAATATGTTTATATATTAGACGGCGTTGAATGAATTGCTTTGAAGGCAAATTATAAAACGATATAATATGTCCAACGGACCAAAAAATGGGAATTCTTTCCAGTATACGTGAGATATCTTGATCGTTGTGGAATTAAAACAAAGCGGTTGGTCGTATTGGAAGGAATTATCGTTCTTTTATTTTAAAATACTGATTTGACGACCATATTTTTCTGATTCGTTTAAGTTTTTTTTCTGCCAGTGAGATTTCGTACTATTTCAGCGGAAGTCTCCTGCCTTCTTCTCGTACCATCTGACTTCCCTTATTCTTTCCAGGCCTAATTTTATTATTTTGCCACAGGAATGCCCGACTCAGGAGGAAATGCTGTGCGACGAAGTTTTTATATCCCTGAACATTCCCGGGACACTTTCGCGCGCTCTCTTATTCATTTTTTCTTCTCCTCTCGTGGCGGTCACAATGCATTCCAATTGCCTGGGATACTTGCGTGTGCGTGGTGATACGAATCCTCAATGAAACCCCAAGACTGTTGGGAGTTTTATGAAGTGCTTGATCCCTCGATAAGCCAAGGGGTTAACTCCCCCTCTCTCTTCTCCTAGTCTCACTCAATTCACGCCAATCTTCTCTCCTCCTTTCACCCACTTCCAACGGGCTCAACGCCCACGAGAAGCACGGGAGAACTTCTAAACCCCTTCCTCAAAGCTTTGAAAATAAAAAGGAGTCCCATCATATAAAACATCACCTCACCAAAAATCCTGACTTCCTGAACAAGTGGGTGATCTCTCGCAGCTGTCTTGGGAACCGACGTGGCCTCTTGGGTATGAAGGAATGAACAGTCTTGAGGAGGAATGAACAGTCTTAAGCGAGAATGAAAAGTCTTTACTCGGAATGAACAGTCGTAAGTGGGAATGAACAGTCTTCAGTCGGAATGAACAGTCTTATGGAGGAATGAACAGTCTTAAGTAGGAGTTAGCAGTCTTAAGAACAATTTTTAAGCGGATCTTTCGAAACATTCCGCTATAAAATAAGGGCTACGAGCTATATTGTAGGTGACCCAAGAAAAGGCCTTCACCTACGTTTTTATCCTCAAAACTTTGAAAATAAAACGGAATCCTACACTGAAAAAACACTTTGGATATGAGAATCGTAGGTTTGGGTGTCACATCCAAAGCTGAGGTGAAGGAAAGGACTTGTCCATATATTTGGTTGTGTCACCCAAAGGGAATGGGTGATGAGGAGTTGGATGTTCCAACTACTCCTTTGGTTGCTACATCCAAAGAAGATGGACGAGTACTTTGGGTGTGAGAACCAAAGCGTTGGGTAGCTCATCAGAACAATGTTTGGATGCTGAATGAAAAGTTTAGATCACCTGCCCAAAGGATTGGGTGTCTACCCCTTCCTCCCTCCTATTCAGCCCACTACATTTTAATATTGTTCTTTTTCAACCCAATTCTAAATAGGCCAATAGGACAGTGCAACTAAAAAATGAGAAAACCTAGCTCTGTAGTTTTCATAATACCTATCTATTATCGCATAATTCAACATATTGTAATGTGCGTGGGAGGAAAAATAAATTTCCCCATTTGTAGAACACTAGAAAGAACATTTATTTCCAATATATAAACACACAGTTACATAAAATTCACTCCAAACACACGATTTTTCTCAATCTCTTCTTGTTCATTCTCCTTTCCTCGTCAATAACCTCCGTACCAACGCTCTCGATGATTACTCCGCAAGGCTCTCGATGAATCCACCATTATAATATCATAAAAAGTGCACAAAACACAGTGAATTAATATCATTATCAAATTCTATGCCAATAACATAAAATATTATTAAAATACAATCACAACATATTGTAAATATCATCGGGAAATACCAGAAACGTTAGACAATTTAACCTCAATAAATAAAGGTCAATGTTAATAAGCACAGCAGCACTTCCGACAAAATATGATATGAGAGTTTGAACTTTGTTTTAATAAGCACATAGAGATAACAATAGGAATCTGAAGAACTCATAAGCAAAGGGTGGTAGTGCGGGCATGAGAATTAATGCAACATGGCGGTGAGAATAAACACAAAATGGCCGTGAGAATAAACAACAACTCGCAACTTACCAGCGATCACATGGATATAGGCTCCAAGTCCAGCCTTCGATAAGAAATTCGCTATCCCCTCGTCCATAATCTCGAGCAGCAACTGCAATGAAGCACAAGCGGCAGCAGAGTTCGCCCGTTTTGCCCACAACAAAGCCACACGTGTCTACGGCTTCCACGGCTGAACACAGAACTGCGGGTGCTAGAGAGCTTCATGAGATTGCCACCAGAGCGCGTAACAATAGATTTAGATTTCGCACCTAAACCGGTAGAGTGCACTAACCATAACTTTGGTTTTCCCATCCAAAGGACGTTGACTGGACGTGTTTGGTGTGACATTCTTTGCCTTTGGTTCTCACATCCAAAGAGTTAGTTCTGACGTCGCATGATTCTTGATGGCGCATCCAAACCTCCCCGCCCAAAAGGGTTTGGGGTGTAGCATCCAAACCTGTTCTCTCAGTGTATCATTTAAAAACATCACATCATCAAAAATCCTGCCTTCCTGAACAAGTGGGTGACTGCTCGTAGCTGCCTTGGGAACCGACGCGACGTGCCCTCCTAGGTAGAGGTCGCGTTGGTAAATGCAATGAACAATCTTGATAACAAATTTTAAGCGAAGTTTTAGAACCTTCCCGCTATAAAATCCATGCTACGAGTCATATTGCAGTTTAGGCAAGAAGTTAGCTCAATTTTTTATATTCTTCCGCTTATCAATGCATATGGTTAGGTGAGTATTGTCCTTACTGATTCTGAGTAAAACAGACCTTTTGGCTGAAAAGTTGAGTATGTTTTACTTTATACCAATTATTTTAAAATGTAATTTAGAAGCCATCACCACTCGCAAAGCCTTTGTCTTCTTAAACTACTCGTCTCTGGTGATGAATTGCCTCTTAAAAAATAGGCTTACTCCTCTTATTTTATTTGTACACTTTATTAACAATTATATGCTATCGTACTTGTATGTGCTATATTTTGCACAATAATTCGTTTTTTCGTCTATTTTATCGCATTTGTGCTCATTTCGTGTTTCAATGACTGGCAGCTTTTTCGTAAGCTTTGACGACTTATTCCATCGAAATATTGTTAGGTAATTAGAGATATATTAGATATATATTATTTAATTTCATATAATGGAATTGTTTTAAACTACGTACCTAATAATAATAATAGAATACATTAGAATATAAAACAAATCGCTTAACCTCCATCAATATATGCAGAGAAACCTATGTAAAGCTACATGTTTATGCCCAACCGGCTTGGACCACTTATTTCGTGGAATATTTTTGTGAGAGTATTATAAGATCATCAATATTGTCAGTTCTGTGTATTTTAACATGAGATAGCTATATCGAGTGGAGGAAACGATCGAAGGAAGGAATCTTTTTCTTTTCCTCTTTTCATTCGTCGGTAGTAGAGATCTGCGGTTGCATTGTTCAGAATTTTCACGGATGGATATAAGAATTAAAGTTGTAGGCCATTCAATCTTTTTTATCCACCTTAATAATTTATTATATTATTTTTGTTTTAATGCCAATGTTAGTCTCCCCTGACATCTACAATGGCGAATTTACTCGGTAGCCATGGATTATTGGATAGGACCTTACCAGCCATTGACACAGCTACAACTGTGCGATGGTTTTAACCAAGCAAAAGTCAACATAGAGTCAAAAGTTGCTGGATCAATTAGAAGTCAAAGTGTGCGTCAGCTGATTCACGATACAAATTTTCTTTAAAGTTAAAGCAACTGTACATGAGATCTGAATTAAAGAATAGAGACTTATCGTCGCTGAATTAACGGATTATTTTCTACGCATGCCACACAACTTGCCATCTTTACTTTGATTAGTTATTATGCAGTAATCTCCACTTTACTTCATCTTTGATGGCAATACTGATATTGGAGTATCTAATTCCGATCAAAAGACTATCTTCCGTAACATTTGAGAAAATGCAGCGGAAATTGTCATACCACTGTCCGCAGTAACTTGTAGTTGTAGAAATCCCTACAATGCATCCCCACGTTCTATAAAATACGGTAACGCATTGGATTCAAAATTATGATGGAAATCCACACTAATGAAACTTCTTGCATATATCAAGACCATATAGATGATTTACTGAAGGAAAATATTGTGTTCAATACAGGCAGACTTTATGGGTGAAAATTATATATATAGCCGTTCTTCTGGTCTAGCATCAACTACATTATTTTTAATTTACAATCACGTTTTTTCCTACTATAAATTGATGCTACCTGATAAACACGGTAAAATTAAGACGTTAAGTTGTGCATCTTATTGTTGTTTTATGTCTTGGCATTCAGGTACAAATTATGCACCTGAAAATATACCGTAGATTCTACTAAAATTTGCACATGGTTAGAATAACTCATATTTGACAGGAATAATTGAAAATCTTTATACAAATTCCATGAATTGAACCATGTAAAAATATTATAAGGACAGACAAATATTCTCTGGATTGGAATCCCCTCATTATTTGTTCTTTTGCCAGTTGAATGGGTTACCATTTACATACCTTAGCTCGCGTGTGTCAACTGGGATAAGTAAAAAACGTAAATCTCAAACTGTCGAAGCCGAAATTGAATCGAAAAATAAATCGAAATGGAAGATAATAGTTAAATTTAAATTTGTACCGTGGGTAAAAATATTCCATACCGTTGTACTTACATTGAAAGGTTCTATTGGCACATTTAATGGACATTACCTAATGATAAAAATGATTGAAATGAGGACCTTAAAGCTGTGTACCTATTTCTGTTTTATGCTTTACATGCAGGTAATTACATACAAATGCCGTAGATTTCACTATAAGTTGCTATTGGTTATTATTGCCAGGAATAATCGGTCGGTTATTCAAAAGATTTATCCACATACCACGAATTAAATGATGTAAAAATATTATTCAGAGAATATTCTCTGAACCCGAGTCCACTTATTGTTTTCCCTTCCATCAGTGAAATGGATAGACGTTAAGCCGTGTACATTATTTATTTTGTGTCTTGGCATTCGGGTACAAGTTATCAGCAAATACCGTATATTTCACCAAAAGTAGCAACTAGTTAGAATTAATGATCAGGAATAATGGGTCTGCCATTCAAAAGCTTTGTACAAATTCCATGAAATGAATGAAAAAAAAATTTATCCGGACAAGTATTTTCTCTGAATCCAAGTCCACTTATTGTTTATCCTTCCGCCGTTTGAATGGGCAGCCATTACCTGATCTTAGCTCACGGGCGTCAATTGAGAGATGAGTCAAAAACGGAAATCGTGAACTGAATACGGTATGCCGGACTTATTGAAATCCGTAAGGCTTAATCAGATGAATCTGAAGGAAGAGAAAGCGGCCGTAGAATGGTAATGCGCACCACATCCGTAAAGTGATTCCCCTTTCACACGGTTGGTGCGTATAAATATCTAATGAGGACTGCGAGGAGACAAAGGAGACTGAGAGGAAAAGTAGCGGGATAAATGTTGCTGAATGGGCAAGGAAAAGAGCATATGTATTGAAACGCGCGAGTGGGTTTTAGAGGTGGAATAAAACATGAAGACATGTATGAAAGGGCGCATTCCTAAAAGCCGAAATTTTTGAGGGAAGCGGAGCTTCAAGCTTGGTTGGAAAAGAAGGGCCGAAAAACAATTGGACAGCGTGGTCGTAAGAGGAAGAGGAAAGTGGTACTGCGAGAATGGAAATGGAGTGGAATATGAGGGAAAGATGAATGATGAGAGATTAGTTATCTGGAGTGACCTCCTCGGGAAAAAAGGCCTTGATGGTAAAAATAGGTTCACGCGAGCAAATTTGAGTGGAAATAAGAGTGTGGGGTTTGAACATACTAAGAGGTTGAGAATATACAAAAAATTTCGCATAAAGAGATAAAGGATTCATATGGCCCATCCAGTGTATTATAAATTATTTTCTGTGTGGTTATAGCCAGTATTTAGCGGGAAAGGGATGTTGGAAACAGTTTTAGAGCATAGAATGTTGAGTAAACGAGGGAGAGGAATGAAGAGAATAGAGTTTTTAGATAGAAAGAAAGGGATTACACCTTATTGTGAATTGAAGAAGAGTCTTGAAGAAGGTATTATCCATGAAGAAAGGGGAGGCTGCCAGAGTACTTCTTAAATACTTCATGGATACCTACTGTAATCGGTAGAATACTTTAATAATAAAAGGGTGAAGGATAAGTTCTGGAAATTTGCATGCCCAAATATATGATAAGTGCTGTCGAATAGTAAAGAAAAAAGAAAGACAATTTAAGAATTAAGAATGTTTTGAAGAGAAGTTATTGATACAAAGTATCAGGTATAGAGTAAAGCAACCAGCAGATGGTCTTTAATCCAACAATGTGTTACAAAATAGCGATGATATAATGAGCGAAAATACGACGAATTACACATGAGCGAAACTTAATGTAGGAAATGTTGAGGATGGGATTTGGCAGCTTGCTTTCAGCGTGAACTTTCAGTACCACTAATTATCGATGTTAAATTCGAATTATTATGATGATAGTTTGTATCACGAAATATATCTTATGGGAAGCCCAATTTAGATTAACCTAAGGGGTACCTATGTTACATTTTACTGTTTCATTTATTGCATATATGTTCCTTGTAAACTTTGAAGAAGCGGAATAAATATTATTATTGTTATTATTAATATTACTTATGCGAAGAACGGAAGATAAAGGTGCGAAGAAAGAAGATAAAGGTGCGAAATGAATTTTTTATTAATGTGGATGAGAATATTGCTCTGAAATATAGTCGATTATTTTTGGTCCATCATATCCTTTCTCTCGTGTCTCACGATTTCTGACGATCTTCACTTAAATTCTCATTCATTTCTCCGAGCAAAGATGAATTGATCATACTTAATTCCGAGTCTCACTTCAAAGCCACTCCTTCCGCTGTCTTTTGGTCCCTTCGTCTTTCGGTGCCGGAAAAAATCTAAAGCGGAGACCGAGGAGACAAGAGGAAGATAGTCATTTCCACTCTTTCATAAAATTTAAGCTTCATTCAAGTCGAAAATCCATCTGCTCATGGGCACTTCCAATAACGTCCTTTTTTCATCCCTTATACTAAACTTTCCGGGTCTTCTTCCTTGCACCTCGGCCTAGTCACGATACGAAATCAACCGGCTTGTCAATGCACCTCGTTCATAATTCTGACAAATCTGCCATCCTGTATCATAGCAGTTACTTCATACATTATTGATGCGATAATTCAATCGAAGGAAATGCTTATCTCGATTTTTAGTATTCCACTGAATTAAAAAACCAAAGTACTAATTACAAAAATTACTAAAAAAATACAAAGTTCGGCTTTACGTGTGCCTAATGCTTTTGAGTGAAAGCTACCCTTAAGAATTTATAAAAAAATTGAGCCATCTCATCGCAATGACGGGGGGAATATCATGTATTAAGTTTATCACTGTAGACTTTGCTACAATAATTACTGCATAACAAGAGTTAAATATTTTTAGCGTAAAATAATATAATATTTCATTCATAATTACGCGAAGGCGTGCATTTTGGAGTGAATACATGTCCAAGGCTGAAAAATAAATTCTCTAAACTCTAAAACTAAATATGTGTTCCTACGTATGCAAAAAAATTGCTTTTAAGATTTTGGCAGAATCTTGAAGGCGTATACTAACAGAACTTGAGCATATGGTGTTTTTTTTAAGGTTTTATAGTACTGTATTACAGGTGATTGGTAAAAAATACAAGGATGCAATTTGTATAATAGTTACCATGTATTCGTTTGCCATCAGAAGGAATAACTAAATTTTGTGCATTATTAAGCTATATTAGGAAATTGGGAGGTTTAACTAAAACATCAAGTACTCTTTATCTTTAATTGTTTTTATGCCTTTTTTCAGTATTACAAATTGACGTCTTCCATATATGTCTCATATAATTTAATGATTCATCTGGTGCGGAAGCCTTAGAAAGCTCTGAAATTGACTAAAAGCTCAGTTTGCGTCTCAAAAGTGGTGGTAGGCACTTATACTCAAAGTTATTCAAAAAAGGAATCGTTTGCTCTAATGCTCTCAGTACTCAGTTTGGAAACTGCAATTTGGTACTCCGATTTCCAAAACACGTAGTCAAATTGACTTCACTTGCCTTCAAGTTGATGTGGCAGGAAAATCACGTTGCGAGAACGACAGGTAGATTTGAGATGTTCCATTACATCCCTAACTCCTATGTCTTCCTACGCACTCTTTCCAATGAATACCAGATGAAGGAACAGCTTTCAGGAAAAAAGCAGTTTCATTGCAAAAATAGAAAAAGATTATCCGTGAAACCTTTCCTTTAGATACCTTGACTTCGCTTTTATTCATTCCAACGCGCCAGTGGTAGGTAGATGGAAGTTACAATTAACAGTGAAGGGTTTAACTGATTCACTGAGTCGTGATGGTCGGCGGACATACTTTAGTAGATTTCATCATTCCGGGAATAGGAGCAGGATGGGAAAAATTATAAAGACGAGGAGGTAATTCAGGAAGGATACCACAAGTGTTAAACGCTGTTTGAGTTGTGATTGTATTTGGGAAAGTTTATTTGCGTTCATTTTCAAATCAAAATAGTCGAGTCTCAAATATGATTCAAGGGCAATAATAAATAGCGGGATTTTAAGATGCACATGAATATATTTTTATCAGAGTTGAAAGCCCCGAATAATGCAAGGAAAAGTGAAGATAATAGGAGTATATTTAAATAACTAGACGTATATTGAATGGTACGCAGATTGGTAAATGCGTATTTGTAGCGGTATCTAGATATCTAATTCTTCATACTACCCCGCAAATTGCCTCAACATGCTTGTCCGGGTTTTGAGGACACCAGCCGTGTAATGGCTCATAGAAGTACACATTACGTTGTGCCTAGGGCTCAAGGGACTCTTAGAGCTCTAGGATTGTTGCTGGGCTGCTATTGCCCTACCTGCAAAATTCAATTGCAATTGGTTCACCGGTGCTCCGCGACCGATAGTAGCAATTGCTGTTTTGGAGCCTAAGAACGAATATCATTCCGACCTCCAAAGATTATTTACTTCATTCATTTCCCTTAGTGTGTAATGATTTTGGGTACTGGAAATCTTAAGCCGCTTCTGGCTCGATGACGTCGGCTAGTTTTCAGTGGTTGAGTCTGCAGAAGGCCAATTTGACGTTCAATATTCAAACATTTTGATGTGCAAGCCTTTTTATGGTTGCATTATACACTCATCACTTGTTCATTTTCCTTCCGTGTATCTATACCAATGACAACTACGGTCAATTCGAGCAAATTTATTTTGAGGTGTTCTTTGGTTTTCGATTATGCCATTTCGATGTGTTATTTTCTATTAATTTCTAAAATGTTTTTGAAATAAAGTAAAAGTATCCTTTCCATTGCCCTGTCAGTTATTTTTAGGGTTAAACTTCATTTTTTTAAGATTATGATCTCATTTTCGATTCATAATTAATCTCATATTTCTTGAAAATGTTCACCAAAGAGTGTATTTTCACACCCGTTTACGCTATGTATAATTTGAATAGTTAAATTATTACTGCTTTTTATTGATTATTAAAAGTCTGCGGAGATGCTTATCATGGTCGGCGATGAGGTCCGTTTATTAAGAAAATAGAATCACGCCGCAGGGTCCATGCTTCAATTAAAGAGCCGTGGAAGTAGACCAAGTACGCGCAAAATAATCTTCAAAGGAGTGGAATGAAATGAACTCAATTACGTTCGCTCTCGTTACACCTTTTACATTCTCTCTGACTCCTTTTGTCTCCCCTCACAGAGAAGATGGCTTTTTTTGTCGGAGTTTCTTTGGTTTGACGCCGTGTCGAAAAAAAAGATCCGACTGAAAAAAACGCCCAATTTTAATCATTTTGAAGAGAGACTCGTCTATATGGGTCTTTTAGCTTTCATCTCCCTTATCAGTGACTTTTCCCCATTTAAATATCTTTGTTCAACCTCCTTTACTTTCTGAGTTTGCGTTACGTCATTACGTTGCCCCCTCTCCATACCGTCTCCATCCCTAACGGGGTCCCCTCTATACCTGGGACTGCTTCTTTGGATTTTCCGGTCATAATATACTTCCTTCCCTCCTCTCCCTTTACCGCCTGATCAACTATCGTCTCACGGTCCTTCGTTACGAGCCCTGGGTTCCTTTGAGACTCCCACATCTTCTTCTTCTTCTCTCGGCCAATAATCTATCAAACCACTCCTCCGGAGCTTCGGAAATATTTGTCCTACCTCCGGTCCCAGGACGAGAAGGGGTTTTGCCTCATTCTCGCCTTCCTTCTACCTCAATATGCTCTCTTAATGCTTCCTCATCAACCCCACGACCTCTTTACCCTCACCCCCTTTGACCTTTTACCCCCTATCCTCGCTGCAAAGATTCCTCCCGTGTCCCAACCCTTCCGCCCCTGGGGGAACCCCCTTGCTACCCTCTCGTTGGCTTTGGCACTCCTTATTGCCCCATTCTCCCACCTCCCATTATATGGATCCGCAAGAGTCTGTCCACGGCCTGTTAGCGTTCCATTGAAATCCCATGGGGAACACGAAGAAAATTTGAAAATTTGATGGTGGAATAATAAACGAATCTGGTGCCGTTGAGTGGTGCTATGAAATTCATTTTTATATTTTTTAAATACGGTCCAAAAGCAGCACAAGGCGAATTGAAAAGGACTCATAGTAAAGGAAAGTAATTAGAAAATAGTACGAAAAACGTGAGGAACAATGAACAAGATTCAACAGTATTATAAAATAAAGTAACAAAGGATGGTAGTATTCATAGGGAGTTCAAAATTACTGTGGTGGTGGTGCTAGAAATTGAAGATTTGTCCATATATTCCACCTGGAAAATAAGTCAATGCGTTGATATAGGCTTATATAGAATCCATAGGTCCTCCATTGATTAATTGATATGGTCATTATGTTAACATTCACCTTTGAAAATAAAAATATCTCACCAATGGGGTGCGTTTTTTGCTGATTTTTGCGGAAACTCTACGTAAATTAAATTTGGATTCGTAGGGAATTTCGGCAAACACCCTGTGGAAGTTTATTGCCCTTATCTAGTCTCCTCCACTGCTCCGGTCATATCTTAAATCTTCCTCCTCTGTAAGATCACTCAAGTATGTTCCATCTTTCTTTTTCTTTGCAATCCGCAATGATTCCTCACTATTTTCTCACAAAAGGTTACACATTCAAATGACTGGCTATTTTCTTATCGAAATAAGCGAAACCTGACGTACTGAGAAGAACTTACATTCTCTAACTGGTTCCTTTTTTCCGAGTCAATCCGAGTTCATCTACAAAACCAACACTGGAAAAACCGAAATCATGCTTAAACTTGGGATTTTTTCATTAGAAAATGACATCCGTCACTTATTTCCGCAAATGATAGGCTAATAAAACATATATTTTATTAGTTTTTAGAAAATATAAATCATCACATAGGAATCGAAAGACTAGTGGATGGTAAAATGACAAAGATATTTAAGATATATCGCCAAATCTAATGGAAATAAACTGCAATTAAACACTTATTATTATATATATGTGCGAGCTCTCCTTTTGGATTCTACGTAACAGTATTTTACCTTTGGTGATCGCAAATGCAACGGATCATTAAATGGCTCTAGTGCTGTTAAATGATGGCATGAAATTTACGAATGTTCCAATTATTCTACCAGGAAAATAAGTCACTGTGTTTATTTAGGCTTAAATTGGTGTTATTTATAAAATTGTGGTCGTTGAAAATGGCCATTATATTTAATATATATCACCATGTATGATTGAACTAAACTGCAAGTGAATACTTTTCACCGGCTCGCAAATTTGTAGGAGCTCTCCTTTTGAATTCGGCAATAAAGTGTTTTTCCCTCCGATAACTCCAAAGGCAATGTTGGTTTCTTAACGGGAACTTATATTCCCGTGGGATGATACTGGTCAAGCGTAAATAAATAATATGACTTCAATTCAGATTGATTGATACTTCATTTAAAGAACATCAAATGCAAAGGGTATTGTTGCTGAGAGTACACAAATAAATACGTTTGGTCGCCATCCAACGGGGGCAAAATATAAGCGATAAAGAAGTAAGCGTAGAACACAATTGAAATTACAAATAACAACATGCAACGTATCATTAAGTAAATTCTTTCCTGGTGTTAGTCAATTTCAACTTGCTCTATGGATTTGATGTGGCAGTTATTTACCTCAGATAATCCGAAATACAATGAATAATTAAGTAAACAACTTTCACCTGCTTGTAAATGTGTATGGGCCGTCCTTTCGGATTCCAGATGTCATTAATCTACCTCAGATAATGCAAAATTCAGTAAATCATTTAGTAAATACTTTTCACTGGCTAGTAAATTTGTAGGAGTTCTCCTTTTGGATTCAATATGACTGTACTTTACCTCAGATAATCCAAAACGCAACTAATCATTAAGCAAATTCTTTTCACCTGCTACTAAATTTGTAGTAGTCCTTCTTTTGGATTCAATGTGACAGTACTTCAGACAATCTAAAATGCAACGGATCATTAACACCTAAAAAATAGAAAAAAATATCTCCTTTACCGCGGAACGTGCCTTCGACTTTGATTGCTAGGAAATCAGTCGGATGTCTCCTCCTCCTTCTACCAGTGCTGTTCCGCTCCGAGTTTCATCTCATCCATCTCCCTCCGCTCCCTCACACGCCTACCCAAATGCTTCTTTGAGCGGGACGATATCTTTATAGATAAGGCATTTGGGATGCAGATGATGCGCCAAAGTTTCTTCCCTCCAACGCCCTCCTTCCATTCCTCGCTGGGAGCATCTTCCTTCCTCCCGGCCAATGTGGTCCTATTCCCCCTATCGATCCCCTCCCTCTACCCCCCCCACACTCGTGGGAGTCGCTAATTACTCCGGCGGCGAATAATTAACTCGCCGATGCGGAAGTCCCCTCCCCTCTCTCTCTCTCTTACTCCCCTTCCACTCTTCCCCCAGAAATCATGTCCACATGTGGTGAGCATGGCAATGTGCTCGATGTGTCCCCGTTGCTCATTGCTGGCGCATGGCGACTTTTGGAACACGGTCATGATTTGCCTCAGCACTGTGAGTAAGGAAATGAAAGAGCGGTGCGCGAGTACCACGAAGACAGTGGTGCAGCGAGGCTAGGGGACTTTGGGGGATAAAACTCCCCCCCCTCCCCAAGAGCTCAGAGAAATTTTTAAGTTCAATGCATTTTACTTATTTGGATCAGTATTACCTATAAAACAGTGTTAGGATTAATCAAATATCCCACAGAAAGCCGTAAAACTCGCCATTTTGAACCATTATTCTTAAAATTTTTCTGGGTATTGCTTACCCACCAGGGTAAGCAATACCCCACACCCATAAGTATTAGTTGCGCCTAAATCCCCCCCTCCTAGCCTTAATTCTTAGCTGTGACCCTGCACGAAGACAATTTGAAAATCTGATGGTGGCATACATAAAATGGCTCTGGCATTATTGAATGATGGCATGAAATTTTAGGGTGGCCCAAATATTCTTCCAAGGAAATAAGCTACTACTTTCAGGTTTAAATTAGAATCCTCAGGTATTGAAATGAGAAATGAAATGCAATACCGTTGAGCAAGCACCTAGAAGACAATTGGCAAATCTGTTAGCGTGTATAAAATGGTTCTGGTGTTGTTTAATGGTGGCATGAAATTGAACAATGGTCCAAATATTCCATCAAGAAAATGTATCTGCATTGGTGTAGGCCTAAAATACAATTCCCAGGCATTGGGTAATTTTTTTCATACTCATATTTCACAGCTCCTCAAAATATCTCGCAATTGGGTATGTGTTTTGCTAACTCAACGTTAAATTCGTGGACAACTCAATATTAATTAGAGCTTTGTTGGGAACTTCGGCAGACACTTTGTGGAAGTCTATTGCACTATAAATAGACTTTTTATTGTTCAAAAAATATTTTACAACCCGCCCAGTTTCAATGCTACCGTGGCAGTTGCAAGGAACTAAGAAGTGTGAGCATGGGGTTGCCATTGTGTAGTGCCCCGGATTGGAAGGAAAGTGAAGCGTGGACATCATATTTTGTTTGAAGTGAAAATAAAAGGTAAGATTATCAGTAAACGACATCATTTAACGCTGTCGAGATTTATGGAATTCAAAGCTGCTGGGAGAGAAAAGTGCCGAAGAATCTTAGGGTTTGGTCATGGGATGGGTATACTTATGGAGATGCAATCCTCATGAGTCATTGGGAGCATTTATGAATAATTAAATAACAACCGAGTCAATAGCAGCATATTGTTAGTGGAACGCATCGTTAAGTGGTTTTAGAATTCCGTTTGATTATTCGGTATTACAAGGACCAACGTCGTTATGTCATAGGAGGAGTAGAACGATGGTAGGACTATTGATAGGTACTTGTATTTTGAGGTAGCATTTAAAACCAGTCAATTCATTTAAACGCACTTTGTCGGGCGACTTCCATCGTTTTGCAATCTCTAAAATTTCTATAAAAAGCACCTTAAAACCTTTGTTGTTAATTTGTAAAAAAATTGTCTTAAAACCTCTTGGGTGGCCGGTTTCAATGAAATGCTTGACAAGCGAGAATATTTTAACAAAAATCGTACTATCAATTGTGACACCACATCCGTATATGCCAAGCATTTGATAAAAGGCATCTTTATATACCCAAGTCCGTTTGTTGGATGGGTCATGGTTCCCAATATTCCTCTAAGGCTGAGGCGATCCACTTTTCCTTCGTTATTCTTCCCGCCTGGCACAAATTAGCTTGAATGGCGGTCGTCTCATCCACATGATTCTTTGAGATATCATAGCAGAATATTCGGCAGGTTAAATCACAGCTACGTGACCATAATTTTTGGTTCGATGATTGAATAGTTCAAACCCCGAAAGATAAATTTAATGTATATCCCCCGTAATAAGTACGTCAGAAAGAGAATCGCGGGAGCATCGGAGGCGTACTTGATTAGAAAAGAGCGGACGTTAGGATCGTTATGTACGAATTTGAAGTAAAGGCAAGAGAAAAGTGTGGTGTGGAGTGAAGCCATCTACGGTGCAGAAACTTGGACGTTGAGGAAGGAGGACGATAAAACGCGAGAATCGTTGGAAAGGCGGGGATAGAGGAGAATGCAGATATTGTACTAGTTACTTAGAGGAAGAGTTAGAGGAATGACGAAGTATTAGACGTGGTGGGTTAGAGCAGTGAGCTCCATCATGAGATTCGAATGTGACAGAGAGGTAATATGTAGCAATGAAAGGGATGGTAAAACCGTGCTATCTATGCTTTATTAGAAAGGAAGAGAATAGGGCGTATATATGAAATGAAAGCGAATTGACTTTGTAAATTGAAGATGAAAGACCATTAATGAGATCGGCGACGGCCGGAATAGTTCGCATATGCTTCATGCAGGCCTAACTAAACCCGTAGAATAAATAAATAATAGCCTTTAACGAGCTAAAATTTGGCATTGAAGAGAATTCAATGCACTTGATAATGTACGTGAAAATGTCTTTTCAGCCGAAGGTACTTCTATGTTAAATTATTCGTGGAAGTCACAAAATATATTCATTGCCATTACGGATCCCTTCCACCTCATCATAGCTTCCAATTTCGATTAAATAGCCAACATTTGCCTACCTAAATGCCTAAAAGTTGTGACGCCTTAAATATAAATCCTCACCGAATGATTTCAGACCAAAAACTTAAGAGTAGGCGGGTATATCAGGGCTGTTTTGGGTGGAAAGTAAGGCGAAGGATTGAAAGGCTTCGAGATGTAAGGATGCGAGGGATTGAACCGAACGAGTGAATGAGGACTCAAATTTGCCTACCTAAATCTTCAACGCCAAAACCTGGCTTCTGCACCACGAAATTACATCAAATTTGTTTACGTATGTATGTGTATGAAACTTCAATGTTTATTTCTCTGAGCCACTTCTGTGAGCTGTTAGTTGTTGATTTTTTTATATCAGAGTTAATTTGCGAATATAAAACGGAGGATACATGTTCTTTTAAGGTTGAAGTTACTAATTAATTTCCATCCAGCTTGAAAACCAACCTAAGAAAACAAAATGTTCACCTGTGTCATCTCAAAGCCGCTGATTTGTGACGCCTAAAATACATTACCGCACCGACTAATTTCAGCCCAAAAACTTCGAGCAAAATCAAGGCGGTTTCGTGGAAAGCACGAAGAAGGATTGAAAGACTTCGTTGCAAGGATGCAAGAGATTGAAACGAACGACTGAATGAGGAGTACGTGGTGTATGGCTTGGAATTGAGAATGTGAGGGAAAGGGGGGATCATCTGAGACAAATGGCTGTTTCGGTCGGAGCAGGGGGGGCGTGAGAAGAGGAAAGAACAAATGAGGGGTGAAGCTCTTTAAGGGCGCACGCTCTTAATTTCGCGACTGTCTTTATCGAGGAAACTTTAGTGTTTTGGGGTGGTGGTACCGCTGGGGATTATTCTGCGTGAAGGAGAGAAGTGGAGTGAGGGACATCCAGCATAGGGGGACCCAGTAGAAGGAGGGAGGTTAGGCGATGCTAGATTTTCCGCTTGTGTGTGTGAGAGGAGACTTCTCGGAAATGGAGTTTGACAAATGGTGGGGTGGGAGGAAAGGTAAGGCTTGTGACGGAAAAATCTTGGGAAGGATAAATCTTTGTGACTAGTCTGCGGGCTACGTAAGGCGATTGCGAGGAAGAAGAGGAACGAGAATCCGAAAACTGATGCTTTCTCGCTGCTCGTTCAGTTTGCTTTCAAAGCCGCGAGAATTTGTTGAGCTATTTTAAGGCCTCACGAAGTATGTTTAGGAAAAGATTTAATGGGCACGACTTGAACAATTGTAGTACGTAGGATCTTATTTTCACCTTGTGAAAGCTCTATTAAAAAAGAAACGGTTCAAACAAATAAAATAAATCTCTTTGTAATAATTTCTTTGTAATATCTCTCGTCTTTGTAATAATGCATTTTTATATTGTAAAAGTTTTAATGATGATTTATAAACATTAGCCCTGAAATTATTCTTACTTTCTTTTCGATTCATTAGTTTAGATATCGTAATTTCTTATTGATTAGAGTGATTTTGATTTGAAGGAAAATAACTATGAATTTATCGAAAGTTTCTCTTAACGCAGTATTTTAGATTGAATAGAAAAAACGTATTAACACTTTATTGATCATAGTTCAACTTTATGAAAAATCTGTAACAATTGGATGAGGTTCCCAATAACAATTTTAATATATATATTCCACGAGAAAACAACAGTTCTCACCTACTAGAACATATTAACTGCTCTAAATAAACTATTTTATGTTTTTATCGTCCAATAAACACCTTTTTTTGCTACTTATCATGCTAATGAATCTCGGCAGATTCCATTGCGAATTTAATAAACCACGAGAAAACACCCTGCTCTCCAGATGTGGCTTCATTAGACTTCTTTTTGTTTACATAGTTAAAAATCAACCTTGCAAGGAATTCAACTCTATTGCGGACATTTAAACAAATTGTGCAGCTGATCTGAAGAGTTTCTCTAGGGCGGCTTACCAGGCAGTGTTCGTGATCTGGAAGAAACGTAGGCAAAAGTTCATCGTGAGCCAAGGCAAGGCATGTACATTGTATCCGTTGAAATAAGCAAGGCATAAAATCATTCCGGTCTTTTTTTGATCACACCTTATCAAGTGAATTCTTAGCTCTTCTTTTTAGTCCAAATACACCAAGAGGGTACAGTAAGATAGAGATGTACTTGAGGAGGCAATTTACTATTGGAGGATTAGGGTGGATTAAGGGGAAGGATTTCAGGGCGGTGATATCCCTCGTTTAAGATACCTTAGATGGAATCTTTGAGGTACCTGTGATATAACGATATCGACTCAGTAATAGCTTCCGTGTATATCTTTTGTTGATTCTTATTGATAACATATGTACCAATTCGCTTAATAAAATGAAACTTCATTCGGCTCTTGACCGTTCCGTTCTGTTGCTAGAGAATGCAATGCGACCTTGCGATGGCCTCAAGAGTTCGTAGGAATTCCGTAGGTTTCTGAATTCATATTGCATGAATATTACAGAAGGAGATCCACATGTTGGTCTCTAAAAGTGTTGTCACCTACCTCGCATTAAATGGGTTTCAAAAGTGCCCACTCGTGTCGCTGTCGAACAAATTAATCCGAGTTTCACGGGAAAATAAGATATACCTGTAATTAGGGGTAAGAATAGAAATTTATGCACTTGATGATGTGATATATCAAATTCATTACTTTTCAATGCTATTCCTTGCAATAACATACATTATAATGCGAAATATTGGAAAAAAGTGGATCACATCACCGCGCCGCGGACATTAGTGAAAGCCGATTTAAATGCTACCGAAATTTTGAAATCCGTGTTTGTATATTTTTCAGTTGCCCCCAAAACAGCACAAGCTTGGCTTTTTAAGACTAGGAACATTCAACAATTAACAAAGGAACGATCGCAAACACTTATATCCTGGATATGGACTACCTACCCAGGTGGGTCTCAAACCCAAGACCTTCAGTTCGGAAGTCAAGTAATCTACCCCGCTGCCACTGATTGTGAGGCTAACTTGCTTATTTTTTTAAACTAGCCGGCCGGTTTTACTTGTGTTTAAAAGATTGTTGATGATACAATGAAAAATATTATATTATATTACTTTCAAACATAACACGACGTAATAAGTATATAAAATGCGGAAAGTGGTTAAAAATTTACCTGGCGCAACTACGCCGAATAGATTGTGAGAACTGTGATTCGTTCCGCGTCGTGCATTTCTGCTACGCTCCTCGTCAATGGAAGCGTTGCTGCACACGGAGATTCTTTTTGGCTCAAGCGGTGGCGAGGTTTCCTTCCCTCGCACAACTAAACCACCCTGAACTTATTTTAATTCCCTCCAGAGAACTTCTCCTCGCCCCTGTGCCACCGCAGTAGCCACTCGGAGCAGCGTGCATTATGTGCACGAGGGGAAACTCCTGCGGGTGGAATTAGACTCCACGGCCGCAATATGCATTCTCCCACCGTCCCGTTAAAAACACCCTTCCCTCCGGCCGCGTTTCCTCTTTTCCCGGGCAAACCGACTGCATCCGCATCTATACTTTTCCTGTGCCGTGCCCCTCCTCAAAATGACCCCTACCAACACGAAATGCTCGGAAACCAAGCCTATCTTCCTTCCCTTCCTCCTTCCTTCTCTGAATGCCTGGAAAAAACGTGATTTTTTTCACGGATATTCCCCCTTGCTTCATCCGACAATTTTGTTTTGAAAATTATGGTTGTTTGGAACGGTAGATATTTTAAGATTTCATTCCTGCTTGTGTAATTAGGTGGTATATATCCAAATGATTTTCACTAACCAAATTTACTGCGTAGTTAAATTTTTTTTCACAGATATTCTCTCTGCTATCTCTGCAGTATTTTTGTTTACAAAATTATGGTTGTTCGGAACGGTAAGAATCATTTTAAGGAACGTTTTAAGATTTCATTCTTGCTTTTATAATTAGCTGTTATCTTGAAATGATTTTCAGTATACAAATTTACTGCGTAGTTAAATTTTCTCACATATATTCTCTCTGCCATATCTGAAGTATTTCTGTTTGCAAAATTATGGTTGCTCGGTACTATTATGGTTTTAAAGATTTCATGCTTGCTAGTCTAATTACGTGGTGTTCATTCACATTATTTTAATTTGCGTAATTTTTTGTGTCATTAAATTTTTTTACAAATTAGCATTTTTTCACCAATATTTCCTCTGCTTTCTCCTGTAGTTTTGTTTCAAAATTATGGTTGTTCGAAACTGAAGGAGTTAAAGATTCCTTGCTTGTTCGTCTGATTACGTGGTTTTTTTATTTTCATTTGCAAAACTTTCTAAGAAATTAAAATTGTACATTTTCTATGCATCAAAGCCTAAGTAAATGCATTTAATGTTAGAACATAAAATACGAATAGTTGATGCATTTTCAATTTTCAAGATGTTAAATACCGATGTACTGACCTTAAACCTTGGTATGTATTCATCATGACGGAACCCATTGCATATGTAAGGCAACGATTATAACATATTTGTGAGGTTGGAATGAAGTATTAACCTCATATTTTTAAGATTTAATGGAAAATGATTGCCGAGAATTCATCATTTTGGTAGCAAAATATAGTAAAGGCTCGCCAATGTTGATTAAGTTACTTAGATTTTTATTTAGTTTTCCGGGAGATTTTTAGGGAGTCTAAAATAGCGTATGAAGCAAAACCTTTCGCAGAAAATCAAATTTTGGAGAAAAATCACGCTTTAAAAATAAAAAAAGAGTACTTACAAAAATGTATTATTGCTGTTAGGTAGCTGCGGATATTTCATTATGGTTACGTCGTAAGTCTTTAGTCTGTGCCTGCGCGATTACGTTCTAATGCGAATTCTCGATTGATCTCACCGGGGCAACAACAGTGTAGCTTTTCTCCCTTATTCTTTGATTACTTTGGATCGCGTAAAAATGACTTTGCCGCCAGACAGTAAGGAAACCTTGCCAGCGCTCCCACTCTCTGTGGAAAAACCTCTTTTCCAAACCTCTCCCTTCTAACCCACTTCCGGTCCCTTCGCGACAATTAAGCCCCAGTGCCGCGGGAGGGTGTGAGAGGCGGCGCGCCACCGCGGCGGGGAGACTTCTCTTTGGCTTGTGCTTGCTCCATCTAACGGCTACCAAAATGGTTAGTTTTAGGCGAGGCTTGTTTTGCGTGATTCCGGAGTGTTTGCTCTCAACGGGGAGATTCTTCGAAGTTGGGACATATCTAGTTTGAAAATTTTTCCGTTATCTCTGCATTTATTATTTAATACACGATAAAATGGCGTGATTTGGTATAAAGGGTCGATAATATCATTATTTAATTTGAAACGACCACGTAATTTTGAAACTGTAATCAAGTTTCAGAATATTAAGCTAATGAATCTATATTTCTTAATTGTTGAAACTAAGAGGTTAATCTTTATTCAAACCAATCAAATACGTTTTAATCTTTCTTTCACATTTGGCTCAAGTCTAGTCCACGATACACAGGCTCAAGCATACCACTCCCCTCAGCATCTAGTCTTTGTTTTCATCAGTCAGGACCAAAAATGCGTCTTATTTCATACACATTAACTTTCGATCTCAATGGTAAGCTCAAACAGCTAAAATTTGCCTCTACAGACTTAAGATAACCATTTTATCATTGCATTGTGCTCAAACAACTTCTCATTCAATAAGAACCGAGATATTGGTATCATTTGTGAAAATTATGAATTAATTTGAAGTTTTATCTGTCCTTAATTAATGGTTGCGGGGTAATTTGACATAGTGACTCCCGATGAATTATAAAGTATTCTATTTCGAAAAAGATCTGCAGCATTTGAACTTTTGGCTCCGAATACACACCATTCTGGTTAACCTAACACTACAGATGGGAAAATTATGTCCCATACAGCAATTGTTCACGACGTATCTATAATTTTGCTGGTTTCTCATCTAAGTTGTGATTTAAAAAATTATTATACACAACGTCTATGCCAAGAACCTCCAGTCAAATTAGGTTTTTATCGTAATGTTTTTATTACAGTAGCACATACAGCGGTCAGCAATGCTTTAAACAAAATATCCCAGCTTATACGAACACATTTATAAGTCTTTAATTTATTGGCCACGCTCATTGCCGAACAGATATTTGATGGTGCATGAATTAAAAAAATACTCCAAGGAACACTTTCAACGGCTACATGGCGAACGAAACGGGGTAAGCCGAATTTATCAGTTACAAGTACAACTAGAATGATCAGCGCACTTCACTTGAACGAGCACTCACATTTGACCAATCGTCTCAAATTTACTACTTCTTCATGTGGCTAAATCCTCAGAAAACACTTTTTCCTCTATGGAAAATTTGTTCGAAAGTCAACATATGTGTGACGTATAATTTTTACGATAACCTTCCCTTTATTTTCACTAATTTTTTACCAACAAGGCAACAAGACTGCTGTGTTATCTTTCCCATCACATCCGAGAATTTCTCATAGATTGCCTAAACACATATTTAATGCGAGAAAGGCTTTGCCTCCTCAATGTATTAACGAAAATATAACATTGAGCATCTATTATATATGTGAGAAGAAATACTTTTCATACTACTGACAGCAGTAGCGGTTCCAGAATAGGGACAGAGGGGGGTTAAAATTCCAGCTAAGTGGGGTTAAAATTCCAGCTGTAGTGGGGTCGGAAAAAAATCACCATTCTATCTAGTGTAAATTGTATACCCAAGGGGAAGGCTATAGCCTGCTTAGCCCCACCCCTCCCCATAGATCCGCCAGTGATTGAGAGTATATTATTCATAATTTTAAACTGTCCATTGGAAAAAAATTGTGAAAAGATCCTCAAAACTAAAAAACAAATTTTTGCATTTATTAATCTCTGTGAGGAAAAATTTTATTATTTGTCTTATGTTTAAACAAAACGTCGAACAAAAAAATCCTTTAGCTATTATGAAACCTCATGGAGAATGATGAAACTAATTGACTCCACTATAAAATCTAAAATACAAATAGGTGTTAAACATTTAAGTAATTCGTAAAATTGTCCATACACCGTTATATCATAAGGTATTCTTTATCTTCTGTCATATCCTTCTAAATATAGACACGTCAAAGGTTTGAGATTTAATAATGGGATTAAAAAGTGGGTCATGTTTCACGAGCCTCAATTGGCGGACGGGTAAGGGAGTCTCTCTTCAGTTTTCTCTTTCTCAAAGGGCTTTTGATGATGCAAGAAATCTAAAATCACCATTCGGCGTTACTCAAAAGAAATGTGATTATTACCTTTTAAAGTGTTTTGATTATTTCGTTTGCTCATTTTACCGAGAGTTTAGAATGTCGGAAGGTTGACTGAAAAGTTTGCTAACTACATCACCACATCCACAATGCTCATTGAGAGATCAGTAATGAATAGCAGCAATTGAAGAAAACCATTAAAATTAATGGAAACAAGGGGAAATAATATTTAGGTATTTTTTGATTTTGCCTAATTGGTGTGAATTTTATATTCCGTTCGGCTCAAACTGACTGAGAATTTTCCCAAGAGACTTCCATACTTGATCTCTATTGCTATTTTACCATGACAAATATTTTACAAAGTTATATATTACTTTACAATGTGAAGCAAAGCTATAAATTATGAAATAATTGCTACAAATACATGAAACAAGAAACTGTAAATATAAAAGGGATCATTGCAGCTATACCATAGCACATTTAATTTTATCCGCCATACTTGGATTTTATGGTAAGGCTGAAATTCTATTAATGTACCTTCTAGAAAATAGTTTATTAATACGAAGAACTTGAAACAGAAGTGTTTAATCTATGTGAAGTACCAATAAGGTGCCGTTGACTTTCAGAGCTTTAATTAAACATCAAGAAACACAAATTTACTTCAACGAAGACGATTTATTTTATATTAGAGCCAGTCTCAAACTGTCGTTCAAAGAAACGTTTGGAGGCTCCCTTCTCGATTCAAACGTAATTACTTATTAATACTGAATTATTAGAATACTGAAGAAGTAAGTAATACACTTTTGGTGCATGACATGTAGGGCAAAATCAAGAGAAAACATGCTTTCCAATAGTGCGATCACAAATGCAAAATTCAAAGGCCTCGAGGTTTGCAATCCATAAAGTCGATAGTTTAGTGCCACCCTTATTGCAGCACTGATGTCGCGCGAGGCAAAAATTTTCTTACACCGATATACAACCCTCGCATTTCCTCTCCCTTACATTCACAATTCGCTGCTCCACAGACTACGGTCATAACGAATGCAAAAAAGGCCTCTAAAAGTGCTTGGCTTTTTACGGCCCTGAAATGAGAGGAAGAGGGAGGGAAACGTTGGGTTGTGGGGTGAGGCAACGCAATTCTCCCCACAGTGTGCATTTCGGGTCTTATTGCGGATCGTAAGGTAGCAAACCCCGGGTGTAAAAACGTTACCTTATGACAAATAAAAAGGCTGTTACAGTGAAAAGTCTCTACTAAGTACTATATTTTGGGGTCTTCGCCTTTCCCATACTGTTCTCTAATTAGCCATTACCTTCGGCATGAGAATGGTTTTTATGGCAACGGCTATTTTTAAACGGAATAAGTAATTAGGCTTGAATAGAGAAGGAAGCCTTCAAACGTTTCTTTGAACGACAGTTTGAGACTGGCTCCAATATAAAATAAATCGTCTTAGTTGAAGTAAATTTGTGTTTCTTGATGTTTAATTAAAGCTCTGAAACTCACGCGGCATCTTATTGGTACTTCATATAAATTAAACGCTTCTGTGTTAAGTTCTTTGCAATAATAAACTATTTTATTCTAAACTATTTTTATAAACTGTCATATTCACAGTTTCTTATTTGATATATTTGTAACAATTATTTTATAATTTATATCTTAGCTACACATTGTAAAGTAATATATTACTTTGTGAAAGATTATCATGCTAAAATAGCAGTAAAGATCAAGCATAGTAGTCTCTCGGGAAAATTCTCAGTCAGTTTGCGTCGTACGAAATATAAACTTCATACCTATTAGGCAAAATCAAAAAGTACCTAAATATTATCAGTCAATATTTTTTATTTTTTGATGTCTTTTTTATCGATTACTTAAGGTATGCCTTCATTAACGTTACGATTAGGAGAAATGCTAAGCCAATAAAGACCACCCTGCCAATTGCAATTTTGAAACATCAAAGAAAAACTTGCTCTGAGTTGTGAAAAACCTACGTTGTCGGGAGTTTAAACAGACTTCTGGTGTTGTAATCGCGCTTTCATTTATCCTTTAAATTCAATGCAAACTTGTATGCATCAATTATTGTGTCTGACACCTTAAAATACCATTTTCTTAATATGCTTACCTTCTATTTAGCGTGCTATGAAGACTTTATGTCGACAAATTTTGATTTGAAACTGTAATTTTACTATAATATC
The DNA here is from genome assembly GCF_921293095.1 of Ischnura elegans. Taxonomy (NCBI): domain Eukaryota; kingdom Metazoa; phylum Arthropoda; class Insecta; order Odonata; family Coenagrionidae; genus Ischnura; species Ischnura elegans. The sequence continues at coordinate 80,579,044 of NC_060252.1, read as the reverse complement.
CGTTGATTTTTAAGAAAATAATACAAATTATCACATATAATGATGAAAAGGAAATAATTATTTTCAACCCAGAAGTCTACTTAATTCTAATTAATTTAAGTCTAATTAATAAAATAGGAAACGCCGTATTATTATGGATATTGAATACTATCCTGATACCTCGCATCATAGAGAAACCCTACTAACATAGAAATCTTATTCGCAGCTGGTAACAACCCGATTCCTTGCTCAAATAAAAAACGAGCATATTTTTAGTATGAATCAGGCTTTTTATGTTTAATTACCTTTTATGATCAAATCCCTTTGATTTGAAACTGTGCATGACATAGTAGTTATTCGACAAAAATATCAGCGAAGGTTTGTGAAAGAATGGGAACAAAAGTAAAATGCAGTATAATATGGTTTGTTATCAATTTTGATGGTAATATCATTATTTAATAATGAAAATCATTGTATTAAGAACAGATAAGATAAAGAAGGATAATATTTTATGATTTTCTGTGTGAATTTGTTTTGATTTCAAGCGGTAAGGCCCATGGCAGGGGCTAGCAACTTATGAAGCTATACATAATTTAGTATGGCTCGCTCAATTATGATCCATTCCTCTCTTGTTTTAATACTTGCTGTAATGAAAATAGTTCCTTCAGGAACTATTGGCTTCTTGGCCAAAAAGCTTCTTTGTGTGTCAGCATATCTCTTTCAAAATCAGAGAAACTAACGTTTCAATGATTTGTTCTTGAAGCTCTCCAAAAGGATCCAAATGGATTTACAATTTCATCCATTAACAATTTTGATTGTAGGACGGCGGAACTACACTTTTATCAAAAGTCTGCGCAATGACTTAGTTAATTCCTCTTGAACCACGTTACAAAAATCGTAGAGTTATTTGCAAAAAAATAACTAGGATGGCAGGAAGTTAATGCATAGAAGAGTGACTTTTATTCCTCCCTTTCCTTTTATCCCTCTTAACCAAGCACAGCATAATGGAATCCACTTAATTGCCACCGTCTGAGAATACATCAACTCCAGGAAAGAAAAAAGTGAGTTCTTAAGTCGGAAGTTTTTTAAGTAAGAAAATCTTCTCTCGTCGAAAAAAATGACGCAGAATTTTAAGAGGCCCACTGTAGCCCTCTTTCTTCGAAAGACATCTTTGCTCTCTTAGGAATATTGTCGCTACTAACGTTTTTAAATCCGCAAATTAATCAATCCCTAGCCGCACGGAAAGAGGTTAAGCGGTGATTGTCCGTAGAGCATAAAATAATTTAGATAGTCAAAACTTAATTTTGGTGGTAGATTGGTGTAAAATACTGAAAGAATGCTACTATCTCATATTATTTTAATTCCAATGACTGAATTAAATCGTTTCAATTATTGTAAAGGCAACGCTCACCGTTCGGCATTTCCTGATCTTATCCTAGCAAATTGTCCCGGTATCTCCTTAGAAGTGATTGTGTTCGACTGTTCCAAAATGAATAATGTTCTCCGTATGAGTAAAAGTGAAATATGACAAGAGTACATATTAGGAATAACTCTTCCTAGCTATAGATGTAGTTAGCTGTAGGTACGGATGTCTCAACGATAAAAGTCGTGCAAAATATACTAGGATCATTTCGAAAGACTTTTACGAGATATTTGTAAGCATTGCAATTGCAAAGTGTAAGCTCGTTAACAGTTGAAGCACAGGCATTAAGTCCACGTAAACGCGGGATTGTAAAATTTTAAATGATAATTATTCTTCTTTTGTAATATATAATGTTTTAAATGATCATATCAAATTAGAAATTTAATGAAATTTAGTTCTCTGTGACGTTTTATAATTTAACAACTAGAAGAAATGGCTTTGTGGACCAAGGTTTACGTCTAAGGAGGAGCCATCGCCCAAACCAATGACGATTTTGAGGAGATATCAAAATTCTACTTTTTGAACAGCTTAAAATGCTTGGAAAAATGCAAAAAAATCTTATATGGCTGGAAGAAGACTACAATGAAAAACAAAAAATGTCCCAATATAATTTGTTTTTATGCCTTTTTCTAAAGACTTATTGAACGACCCTCATATAAAGAGAATAAGGTGAGATGATCCCTTCTTTTCTGAGAATTGAAGAATTTTATGTAATAACTCGTATAGGAACGATGACATGCAAGGATGCAATTTCAATTTCTGCAAGGATGTCTCAAAAGAATCTCCTCTCTTTTTTGGCGATTCTACCTTCTGTATCTCATCATTTATAAGGCATTTCAATTACTTTCCTCAAATTTGTTTTCGGAGTCGGGTATTTCCGATACATTTGCCATAAATATGAAGAAACATACTCTGCAGATTACAAAATTACCAAGTCACAGTTGGTGGTTAAATGAAAGTATCTTAATCCCTATATTTTACAGCAAGGAAACTGAGAGTGAAAATTGATTGTAATGAGGATTGAGTAAAAATAGACTTATTTTGTGCTCCACCAAGCCATCGTACTCTTGCCTTCTCTCTTCTTGTTCCATTGAAATCATTCAGTGGAGGAAATTCCGTACGAAAGGCGAAAATAAAAATGGTGTATCGCGTCTAAATTACCGTTTTAGTTGCATGCATTTGCTTTTGTGGCTATTATTTCTCTTTTACTGAGCATTATACTCGATGACTCTGGCGTATTAAAGTTTTTGTTGAGTTTGAGTTCAGTTGATTTCTGTTGAATTAATTATTCATTCGCGAAAAAATAATTATTATTCTCTTCACTTTGGATTCAGAATTTTATTGACGACTTTTTACTGCAGCCTACTGTGTTTTCGTGAACATAAACCAAATTTTTTCTTTATTTGTAAGTGATGGCTTCAACATTGTATAGAGCTTTGTGCTGAGTGTAACCTCTTATTTAATTTTTAGTGAGAGCATATGTATAATAACAACTTCATGTATGCATTTTCGAAATTTTAGAAGCACAAGAAGCTAATTCGTTTTATTCAATACAAACCTATGACCACATAATTCTTTTTTTGCGTGGTCATTGGTTTATTCATACGGATTTTCATCTGTACGTAAAATATAGAATTTCTGCCAATCCGAGTGGAATCCCACGAAATATACATTTATATTGAAATAATGCAATCGGGTTAAAAGCAAAACCATTTCGAAAATTTCATGCGAAAATGCCGGCCTTTTTGACTAATACTCTGCTTTTCTTTTTTTTTCTGCGAACTTTATTCCTTGCATGCTACTTTTATAATTGACTATGTTATTTAACTTAGAATGGAGGCCGCCACTAGAGATACTCTCAATGGACCGGTGCTGTGCCAAAGCCTCGCCCTGTTTCTCCTCCTCTTTCAATGCCCTCTTTTGCATCGGACGGTGCCCTTCAACTTTGCCTCCTCATGTGGCTCATTGATAAGAGGATAAAAGTCTGATGCCGTGCCGCCGGCGGAAGGATGGAACTTTGCAGTTTCGCCCTAATCATAGCGCTCGCGCTCTTACTTGTCCTCGCTCTCATGCTCTTCTTTCCCGGCGACCTCGCAAGCCTCCATTGCGGAGTACTCACGGCTTCACTCGTCTGAAATTCGGCCTTCTTTTGAGCATGCTATCTCTTACTCTTCTTCTTCTCCTTCTTTGTGTCTCGCCGCGTGGCGCATTGGGGGAGCAATTTGAGAAACCGTGGCGGCGACACCGGTGCATCGGAGACTTCCTTTGTTTCGGAAGGAACCCTCTCCTCGTGCCACGAAAGGAGACGCGAGTTTAGCCACCTCTACCACAACCCCTCTCTGATGTTGTGGAGACAGTGTTTCGTTTTTTTTCAGTTTATTTTTATCTATTCAGTAAAAAGCACGACGCACTTACAGAAAGAAAGCTAAATATTTGAATTTTTCCTCCGGGAACTGGATGAAAATCAAGCAAAATTGAACGACTGGTAGTGCCTACAATTTTAATGCTAAGCATATTAAAAATTTCTATAAATCGTATTTCGTGTATTTATGGTTTCGTTTATAATAATGAACTCTACAGCTTTTTGTAATCTATACCTTCTAATTACTTTCAGCATAAATGACTACAAATACCTCTTTCAGAGATGTTTTTCAGATCTTCAGATGCTTTTCAGATGAATATTACCCATAAATGTATTTCAATGAGAATGTTACTTCTCATGTTGCAAGCCCGGCTGTCACGTTATGCTGATGAAGAAGTTTAATGTTTTATCAAGGAAATAAATTATTATTTTTGTGATTTAAATTACCATTTTTCTCAAAATTAAATAAGCTCTCAACGTGATCATTCTGAAGGAGTATATCTTCATGTAACAGAATAGAAATTTTAATCCTGGTATTGTTTGGTTCAAGTATGGCAATAGCATCTCATTTCTTGTTCTCTACTTTTCGGCAGTGAAAACTTTTCGGGTCTCACAACGGTTAACCCTTAGCTACTGGCACGGGGTGATGGTAGAGCCCCAGGCTGGTAAATTTGTTGTTTACTTCCAGGGTGATTTGGCTGCATCGCTTACCTACTTAGTAGCTTCCAGTCTACTTCCCGCACCCACCAAACTGGTTTTTGTTAGTCTATCTCACCCTTGTGAAGTGTAAACATAGTGTAAAGTGATCTGGGGACTCACTATGTCCCCGCGCCACTAGTTGCGTTATGTGTACCTAATTTTTTTGCATTGAAGTAATTACCATTGTGAAGTGAAGTGGTGTATATTACTTTATTTTGTACTTTTTATAATTATTGAATTATGAGTTCCCGGGACCTGAATGAAGAGAAAATTAAATATGATTTTACGTTTTCAGAAAAAAATGCAAGGTTTTTTTATATAAATATGAAAAAAATATTAAATATTGAAAATATCAAAATATAATAATATGAAACTGTTGAAAACAATTTGAAATTTCAGAAATGCACTGTGGTTTTGGCAAAATATCAGTAATTATTAAGGAATCAAATAAATAATTTGGTCATCTAGTATGTCCCCACGCCAGTGCTAACGTCTCAAAAAACCGTGGCAGTAGTTAAGGGTTCATCTACATATACATCTATGTAATACCCCGCAAGCCGCCTAAAAGGCATGTGGCAGGGGGTGTTTGGACGCCAGCCGTTTACAGCAAAAAAAAAAAAAAAGAAGTGCTCTGGCGAAGTTGGGACTAGTTTTTATTAAAGTCCTTTATGGCTCGGGGGAAAAACAGGTAAAGATCCTCTGTATCTCCTTCCGGCCTTTCGATATGTAACTCGCCCTCAGCTATTCAGAAAATCGAAGGATTGTTATTGAATTTCTGAATCCATGACGACGGAGAACGAGTTGCTTATTCAATGGCGGGATAAGAACTCAGGCCCAAAGAATGAAGAGTGAACAAACTAGTCGCCAGCAATGAAGATTTCTTGGGTCTTGCACTGGTCAAGTCCTCCATATCTCCCTCACCTTTCCACAAGCAACTCGCCCATCGTTTTCAGGGATTCAGGAATCCAATGAATCTGAGGTTAAATTTTTGTCCAAATATGAGACACGGTCTCCGGCGTTACTTTGTGGAACTGCTTCATCATAAAATAAAAATACTTTGTTCTATTGCTCACTTTATTTTAAATAGTACGACCCGGGTTTCTTCATATCATGCTATCATCAGACCTGGGTTCCTGCATATCATGCTAACATCCTGATTTTAGCATGATATGTAGAAACCCGAGTCGTACTATTTAAAATAAAGTGTGGAATAGAACAAAGTATTTTTATTTTATGATTTTTGTTGAAAGTTTTAATCGTGCGAAAGATACACAGAGAAAAAATCATTCGCCTGGACCGGGATTCGAACCCGGATCCCCCGATTTCCGGTCGAGTGTTACAGCCAGTTAAGCTATCGAGGCGTCATTCTTCCCTGTGGATATTGTGGAAAACAGGGAAGAATGACGCCTCGATAGCTGAACTGGCTGTAACACTCGACCGGAAATCGGGGGATCCGGGTTCGAATCCCGGTCAAGGTGAATGATTTTTTCTCTGTGGATCTTTCGCACGATTGTGCATTGCGGGTGACTCCCGTAAAATTTATCACCCCGGCTAGTTCCGGTATACTTTAAACAACGTTTTGATTCCTGAATCCCCTGAAGACGATGGGCGAGTTGCCTGCCGAAGCGTTAGATGGATATATGCATGACCTTACTCGGTGCGAGACCCGATAAATCTTCACAGCTATAGCTCGTCCGAAAATAACAGACATCGCATCTCTAATTAAGAATGTATTTTTTCTTTCAACACCCTAACATTCATGCGTCGTTAAAGACTTTAATCCTTAAGATGAAGAAATTACATACTCCAGTACACACGAATACTGAATCTTCTCATTTTGCATAAGAGGAGTGCGTGTGCGCGTTTCTCAATTATTTTTCTTTTCCAGAGAAATTGAATCTCCACCCTTACCATTCTGGATTTGCTTCCCCATTCCTTCGATGTAAAATTGGTGTTCATGCTTCCAGCGTTGGATCTCCGGGGATTTTATCCCACGGCTCCGAGGTCAGCTTTATCTCCGCTGGTTGCTTATTTCTCACCTTGACCAGCGTGCGTTGGAAGTTGCCGGGAGAAATAAATAAGACCGGTTCTGAACCCTTTCGGACAGGTGAGCGTTGTGTACGGCTCTCCTGGGTTTCCCTGTAAGCACTTTTGTTCATCCACGAGGCTAAATCCGCGCTTACTCCGAAACCCGCGCCTCTCAGAGCTCTAAGTGTAAATGTGATATTGCGCTGCTCTCCTCTCCTTTTTCAGCATTCTCTTTTAATCTCTCCTCTCGCATTCCGCGCTTATTCTCGCCTCTGGCATTAGACGAATGTTTATCAGTCCTGTATTCTCTGTTATCTTGTATTTGATTACTCTCCATCTAAGCGAACCGCTCCTAAGTTCTTCTCTTTCGATCTTGAAAAATACCGGTGGTCAATGAGTTTTCTGCTATCCTTTGGTCATAGTAATACCTACTCTTCTCTTATTTTTTCGTTCAGTACGAAGTAAGGAAACAATTACGCAAACCATCTACTTTCATTTTGAAAACTTCAAGTAATTCCGTTTCCTAGGCGTTTTAAGGTAATCGTATTTACGTTTTTATTTTGACGCAAAAGGGTAAATTATATGTACCGCCTATTATTTTCGGAAAACTTCCTCAATAAAGTCGATAGTTTCAATAATTTTTATGTGCTGGGGAATTTCATGTTATTTGCCAGAATATTGAAAATATCCTCTTTAGAAATAAAGCAATGGATGATAAATATTAGTCATTCTCTTTATCTATGTAAAGTGTTAGGGAGTCATTCATTAATTAATAAAATACGTATTTTTCGCGTAAATTTGGTTTAATAATTATTCTTTTGTCTGCCACCTTAAATTATGCTTGTTAACAAGCTATATATTCAAAATATCGTGAAGCTATTGAAAAATATTGTAAAATGTCTTTCAACACTGAAAAACATTCGAAAATAGTCTTCATCTAATTCGATCGGATTGTGGGAACCCCTTATTCGTCTCATTTCTAATGTCAGATGCCTCCTTCTTCTTAAATACTCCGCAAACACCCTCATCATCCTTCCCCAAATAGTAGTTTATTAAATCCTAAAATACTGCGGCCAACCTTTGGCTTGTGATTCGTTTTCGTACGATATCTATCACTTCTTGATCAATTGCTGATAGTAAAAATTTGGGCTATTTGTTGTTTGGTACGTCTGAAGAATTCTACAAATTCTCTCAAGATAAGTGTAAGCGTTTTGATTTTAACTATGAAGTGTCTTCAATCCAGCCATTTTGCTTTAATTCTGGAAGAAAGAAAAAAATAATCACAAAATTTCTCATTCAGGCGTGTTCTATCTTTCTCGGAACTATTGCTAACTTTTGACACGATTCCAGGGAGCAAGTCTTTCTTAAATATGACTTCGCAAGACTTTAAACATGGTTTTGTTGTATTAATCATTTATTTTTATAGGAATTGAAGTGGCATTTCACGATTGTTAGTTACTACAGGGTACGGAGCAGATGGGGTAAAACTGTAATTATATGGTCTCAGAGTTAATGGAAACTATTTGCGTCCATTTTTACTCTACTTTGATGTAAGAAACTGTGATGCGCTCATTCCAAAGAAATCTTTTTCTTAATATTATTAACTCCTACTCTAGTCGCTTTTGAGCGAAGGAACTAGAAATAAAGGTAGGGAATTTGGCATTAAATTGTAATTATCTTTGAAATTTCAATCTGAATGGAAAAAGGTACTGGAAGAATGTGACATTTCGTTGGTAATGTGTTATTTTGAGCTGGAATTATTACAATTACCTGAGATTGTTTCCGTCAATATTCTGTAACTGTGTATTGTACACGATGAATTCGCATTTTTGCACAAGATAAGCAGTATACTTTCACATTCGAAAGTATTCTCTGACCTCCAGAATTTCTGTTTTTCTTTTGTTAGTGGTGTGTAGAATCATGTCTTTAGCTCCGACTTCTCCTTTTACTTTTCCCTAAAACGTTTTTGCCACCCATTCCCATTAACCTTGTAATCCCTTGCTTTTCTTCACGCAGCCCATGTCCTTTCACCTGAACCAATTATCTTTTTCGCACTCAAGCGAGTATTTTTTGTAGCCCGCATCCTTCTTAAGTATTTCCTCTTTCCTGGGTCGTTTTCTTGGTATCGTCACGGAAATTAAATCTCCAATTTGTTATCTGAGTTTGAACGCTAAGTACTCTGGTAGCACAGGCATGTTCGCATTTAGCTTGAAAAGTAATACAAACTAGAATTACTTGAAGTTTACTTAAACGAGAATTTTGATCGTTTAGCAATACAGTAATAGGATCCTCGTTATATACAGATTTTCAAAAAAATATGGATGAAACATCTCCAAAATTTCTTGTGCACATCGTTGCGTGTTACTTCATATAAGGATGAAAATTGAAATGTTCGGAATTTATTTGGAATGTTTCACTACACGATCAGAATAAGCTTAATTTTATTTATCTTTTATGCATTACTCTTAGTGACCTAATGTGTTAATATAGGCACTACTCTTAACATTTGTAGACTGCTGAATTTATTGAATATTTATTGGTTTTATCGGAATTAAACGATCAGTCAATTAGTATTGCGATTAGAGTGAGTCTTAGGCCAGGCTTAAATATGTAGAAAGAGCAATCCCGTGCAAAAAGTTAGAAAAGAATCCAATGTTACCAATAGTAATGGACACGGAGGTTTTGATGTAACCTATGTTGACTTTGGTAGGTGATATAACTTACATTGACTTTGCTGTATTTTTCAATGTAGTTTACTCTTAGCGCCTACTTAACTAAATAGTCTCGGCGATTTCTATTTCTTCGGACTTTAGTCGGCATTTTAGCAAAGCGTTGAGAGGGTCTTTTATTTTTGTCGCAAAATTTTTTCTCCTCCTCTTCATCTTCGCTCGTCCTCCACGCTTTTCTGAAATGTTACCAACGTTCACTTCGGTTTTTATCTTCTCTGGATAAACCCTCATCATTATTTCAATATCTTCCAGCTCTAATATGATATGTCATTTGTAGACTGGATTTATTGAAAATTTATAGGTTTTATCGGAACTAAACTATCACCCATTTTGTACTACTCTAGGAGAGAGTTCTAAGCTAGTCTTTAATATTTAGATATGAACAGTCGCTTGCAGAAATTGGTTGAGGCCCTATAATTTTACCAATTGGAGTGCATGGATACGTATGTTTTCCTGTTCGATATAACCTATATTGACTTGTTGCATTAAAAAAAAAGTATTCTTGTTTGAACTGAATAGCCCTGGCCAATCGATCAGCTAATTTATATTGCAGTAAGAGAAAAATAACATTTAGTTAAATTTGTAAATGTGAGCATTCGTTCGCAAAATTTGGTAAAGACCCTCCAAATTTAGGAATTGGAGTGAATGGCAACGTAGATTTTCTGAAATGATGCCATCTGTATTTACTTATTTCATCTTTGAAACGATTTTACCCTCAGACCTCAGGAGTACTAAACGTTGTCGTGTCCATATGAACAAAGTATGCTCGTTTAAACTAGATTTCCTATGCTATTTTTAATTCCTTAGGCTTAGGTCGGTATCTCACCGAAGCGATGAGTCGGTCTGTATTTTTTTTGTTGCAAAATGTTTCCTCCTCCTCATGATCTTTGCTTGCCTTCCCTCCTCCCCTGTTACCATCGCTTCGGCTTCTCTCCTCCTCTTATAAAATTTTATTATTCTTTTAATATCTTCCAACTCTTCTTGTGTTATGTCATTGGAAGATCAAATTCATTGTAAATTTATAATAATTTTTCATAAAGTTTACAAAATTAAATAAGTAAATGTGAACAGTTTCTTTTAAAAATTTGTAGAGGATCGCAAAAAATCTAAATTTTTCCAGGTACATTGTGCCATCTGGAGTAAATAAAATCATAAGGTTTTCCTGGATGATGTATGGATTTATATAAAATCGTTTCAGGCTTAATTTTGTGGAAATTTGCTATATCCATGATAAAAACACAAGCGGTAATATCCACGCTATTTAATTTAACACTCTATAAGCTTTAAGAACCTTGAAACGGGCACAAAGTGTTGAAACCATGGTCAGTCGTTGAGTGTTACATTAAATAGTGTGGGGATTACCATTTTTGTTTTTATCATGGATGTATGGATTGACTTTGTCGTAATGTTGAAAGCAGTTAACTCATTCATCTACAATTGTGTGCACGCTGTGTCTATACGCTGTCCATTTGAGCAAAGCATCTTCGTTTGAACTAAATAGCGTTGCCGGTTTCTAATTCTTTGGACATTGTCCGGCATTTACCGAAGCGATTAGTGGGTCTTTTATTTTTTGCTGCAAAATGTGTTCCCATCCTCATGGTCTTTTCTCGTCTTCTTTCCTTTCCTGCTACCATCGCATCCGCGTTTATCTTCCCCTTATAAACCCTCGTCATTCTTTTAATATCTTCCAACTCTTCTTATGTTATGTCAGTTGGTGACTGAATTTATTGAAAATTTATAGGTTTCATCGGAATCAAACTATCACCCATCTTGTACTACTCTAGGAGAGAGTTATAAGCTAGTCTTTAATATGTAGATATGAACAGTCGCTTGCAGAAATTGGTTGAGACCCTATAATTTTACCAATCGGAGTTCATGGATAAGTATGTTTTCCTGTTCGATGTAACCTATATTGACTTGCTGTATTTAAAAAAAAAGTATTCTTGCTTGAACTGAATGGCATTGGCCGATCGATCAGATAATTTATATTGCGGTAAGAGAATAATGTTTATTTAAATTATTAAATATGAACATTTGTTCGCAAAATTTGGTAAAGACCCTCCAAATTTAGGAATTGGAGTGAATGGTCACGTAGATTTTCTGAAATGATGCCACCTGTATTGACTTATTTCATTTTTGAAACGAGTTTACCTTCAGACCTCAGGAGTACTAAACGTTTTCCAGTGTCCATATGAAAAAAGTATGCTCGTTTGAACTAGATTTCCTCGGCTATTTTTAATTCCATGGGCTTAGGTCTGATCAGCCAAAACAACTTAGAGACTTCTAATCTAGTCTTATACATGTACATATGAACTGTATCTTGCAAAACTAGGTAAAATCAGTAGTTTTGCTAATTTGAGTGAATAAGCACGTTGGATTTGAGTGCTTTTGAAGACGTTGGCTGTGGGAATTTTAAAGGAGTTGAATCTTGACGCCAATAGTTGTGTACTATACGCTGTCCATTTGAACAAAGCATGCTCGTTTAGAGTAAATACCCTAGCCGATATTTGAATAAACGACTTTTCCACAGCATTATGGAAAATATTTTTAATAATATTTTTAATTAATTAATATTATTTAATATTAATTTTATTTATATTATTTTAAATATTTTGGCTCTCCGTGACCTACAGTGTCCACATATTGTGGAAAAGTGCTACCATATTTTATTTAAAGATGTCGCATTTCCACCTGCATAACGCCTGCATCTATTAAACTTATCCTAGCCGGCTTAGGTCGGCATTTTACCTAAGCGTTGAGAGGTTCTTCTATTTTTTGTTGCAAAAGGTTTTCTCCTCTAGATCTCTGCTCGTCCCCTCTCTCCTCTCCTGCAATGTTACCAACCTTCGCTTCGGCTTTTATCTTCCCCTTATAAACCCGGCGCTTTTCCCCCGTTCCCTCCTTATTTCCTTTCCTGTCTCTCGTTCCCCTCCCTCTTGTGCAGCCATCATCTTCCTCCCACTCCGATCCCTTTCCACAACCTCCGAAGGGTCAAGACGTACGGGCGATCCCTAATCCTTTGCGATTTTATCTCTGGACGCCACTTCCGCACCAACCCCTCCCCCTCTTCTCTCTCCCTGTCCATTTCCTCCTTCAGGAGCTGTTCAGGGTTTTATTAGGGAGTGGGGGGGACTTGGGTTAGGGTGGAGCACATTTTGGCTCTTCATGACCTACAGTTTCATCAAATAAAGTTGCACAAATCAACACATTCGGACGTTATTTTTGGCCGTACCGGTTTTACTTTCATCCGTTGCTCTCTTTAGGTCCTACACTTATGTGGTCTATTTTTTATTTACGAACAATAAAGTGGTCGCTATTTTGAAAAATGAAACCAAAATTTCAGGGACTCTGAAAGAGTCTGTCAAATTATGGAATGAAAAGAAAAATTAGTTACGAGAGAAAATAAGTTTTTTTTTTGTTAAATGGAGGTGGGCGCCGAACCAGTTACCCCTGGAATGCCGGCAGGCAATAATCATCGGCCTGCCCCAACCGGACATTTTAGTGCCGGAGTGTATATCAAAATCGTGTTCTAGTTTTTGAAATTATTGAATAATATCACAATAGGACGAGTTTTAAACAAGAATAGTAGTTTTAGAGTCTTTTAGTGGCCACAGGAATATTAGATTGTTCGTTACCATGTCAACACTTAGGCGATAGGATCTCTGTGGTGGGATAGAGGAACAGTTTGGAAGGAATGCGTGTGTGACACTGGTATAGTCGTAGGAAGAAGGTTTAGTTGTGAAGTGATTCGAGTCAATTTCTCTGGACGATGCGGTCATCAAGCGAGTAGACACTCATCTAAATGATCGCGCCCTATATTTATTATTCTAAGCGCACTTATTGTTAAAATAACACTTAAACCACTCGTTTCAACATATTGGAGGAAGAATCCGATACACAGGGCGACACCTTTTTTTTAAAACATCAGGCATAGTTTATAAAAAAATTATCCACTACTGAATAGGTGATATGAATCATCTGGTGGACAGGAATAAGCCTATCTTGAGCAACAATTAAAATAGGCTATTTACAAAGATGAATATTGTATTTATGGTTGGCGTATAACGCAGAGTAGCTTGTATCCATCGCTATTTATTGCCATTCCCGGAAATATTACTGCGAAAAGTGCTATTGCTGTGATATATTCGTAACTGGATGAAGTACGGAAAGGGAAATGGACGAAAAATGGGTTTCAATACTGGCGAGGAGTTGAAACTGCAAAAATAGTTGACAGAAGTCAGATGGTGTGGGTGAAATATGAACTGGATAGGGGAAGGAATAGGGGTTTGGGAATAGGAATTGGTTGTTTTGGGAAGGAATCTTGCTAGTGGAGAAGAGTAAGGAAGTTAATTGGGCTTAAGAAATTGATGAGCTACATTAATATGCCCATAGTGATGCGTCAAATATGATCGGAAAACATAATTTTTTAGCTGTTTTGTTTTAGGCTGTTGTAATGAAGAAATACGGGAGGAATGTGACTATTTTTGCAAAGCAGGGGAAAACAAGTTACATTTTTCATTCAGAAAATTCAAACACTTCAGTTCTTATCGTGATTAAAGATAATAATGCATTCAAGTGCAATTTTTACTATTTGGTTGCTTTTTTTCACATTATCGCAATGGAGACACATGCGATTCACACTTAAAACACGTTAGATTATCCATTTGGAACACTCGCTATTGCAAATTGGTGAGTTCTCATTGTGGTTGAAGATAACGTCTATAATTTAACGTTTTTTACTTTTGTGTTCGGGCGTAATAAATCACGCCTCGTATTAAACGCTCGGCTTGCAAGTCGACCTTGAAGACCTAGTGATGCGCGGATTCTGAGGTAAATAGCTATGGAGCAATAAAGAAAAAAAACAGTGGAGGGAGAAATCAAGTGGATTAAAGGAGGGAAGCTCTAGTTGTGTGCTGTAGATTTTGCCAATTGGATGTGTTTGGGGAAAGAAGTTCTCGGACCGGAAGCAAAACGGTGGAGCCTTGTTGCAGCTCCGCTCAGGAAATGGAGGCGTGTGGTCAGGAGAAAGAGATCGGATATCTCCTCTCTTGTTTGCTCCATCTCCTCGGGACCTCTTTTCCCGTTCCAATAACCCTCCTCCCTTGTTTCCCCCATGTCCCAAGGTCCTAACCCCTCTCCCTTACGCCTTACGCCCAGCATCGCTTTCGAAGGAATGGGCTACACTAGCCAGGGTCACTGATCTGAATAAGAATCTGGTTGTATCGTTCGGAAGGAGGACGATATTTTCCAGCATTCGATTGCTTTTTCGAGCGACGCGCCCCAAGGCAGCTATTTGTTGAAGCGAGTCACAAAATCATCAGGAGTAGGTAACTGGAAAATACCAGCCTTTTTTTTATGTATGATCTGGTTCTTACTCCTATACCATGTTTGTGCAACGCTATCTGGCGTTGTTAATTACGATTTTTAAGCCGGATTTTATTGGTCTTAAGCCGGAACTTCATTTCGTAATTCAAAGGAGCTTGAGGAGATTACAGCGTCATAAATTTTAATGGTCGCTAAATAAATTGCGGATTATACTGCTAGATATTATTCAACCACAATGTACCCCAATTCCTGGATCCTCCTCCCCTAATCTACGCATAATCTCAGCATCGCTTTAAGAGGGATGGGTTTCACTGGTCAGTGTCACTGATCTGGTTAAGAATCTGGTTGTATCACACGGAAGGAGGTCGAAATTTTCCAATATTCGATTGTTTTTCCTTGCGGCGCCTCCCAAGGCAGCTATTTGTTGAAGCAAGTTACCAAATCATCGGTACTGACTGGAGAAATACTTGATTTTTTTCTGTACTATTCAATTCTTACTTTTAAACCATAGTTGTGAATCACTATCTGGCGTATATAATTACGAGTTTTTATTGAGTCATTAGCTAGAAGTTCGTTTATTTTGTCCCGTTAATTTATGGGTGCTCGTCGATTGCGTCGTTATAAATTTTGGCGAATACTTAATAATCTGTGGGTTGTATTATTAGATTTTGTTTTATAGATTTATATTTTTCCCAGAATTTGATTGCTTTTCCTAACGAGGCTGCTATTTGGTGATCGAGTCATCTAGTCATCGGGAGTAACTGGAAAAATACCGGCCCTTTATTCTGTATGATTCGGTTCCTATTCCTGTGCCATATTTGTGCCTCACTATCTGGCGATGTTAATTGCGAGTTAAAAGCTGAGTTTTTAAGTCTCAAGTCGAAATTTCGTTTCTTTTCTCCCGTTAATACAACGTGACTTCCCAATTCCGTCGTCATATATTTTAATAGTCTCTTGACAAGTTTCGGTTTGTACTTATCGGTTTTATTCAATCATATTATAGCTCTGTTCACCGTATTTCCCCCTTCAACGCCTTACGTCCAGCATTGCTTCCCGAAGAATGGTTTCCACTGGCCAGTGTCACTGATCTGAATAAAAATATGGCGTCTCGCACTGAAGGAGGACGATGTTCTCATTCGATTATTTGCAAAAATAAAAGAGTTCCCATCTCTATATTTATCACTCCGTGCGCCTATTTCATTCTATTTAAGGATCAGTGATGACCTTTGCTTTGCGTAGAAATGAAGTAGGAATATTTTGTCCTCATTATTCTTTATAAGCCTTTCGTCAAATTATTCTGTAGGATGCATTCACGCTGTGCTATGAGCTAGAAGCGCTCGAGACTTAATTTCTTTTATGTTCAGCTCGCGGAATGCAGAAATGTGATGGCATTTCTCCGTTTATGCATTTACTCCATACCATTTTCGACGTCATACCGTTTCATTTCTGTAGAACGCTTAGTGCTAAGTCGCTTCTATGAAAATGTGCCGTGCGTATCGCTATAATAATTTACGAGGCTGCGGTATCTGCATCGGCTGGATCTATTCATTTCTACAGCGCTCATCAACTGCATATTGCTTGCCATCGTCATCACTACGTATGCTCCCCAATAGATGGCCTGATATTCGCCCCTCACTATGCGTAATCGTTGCATGCGTTTGGAATATTCATGCGTATTGCTCTATATTTTGGCAGTCCTCCATTTTCCACTCTTGGAAATCGGTTAGTATTTGAAGGAAAGGCTGTGATGGCATGTTTTGAAAACTCCTTCCATAAGTCATCGGATTTTTGTTGGGCCGAAGTTCTGATTTATTTCCTATCTTTAAGCGTTTACGAGATATTGTCCGTCGTAATGAGATCCAACTCTCCCCCGTTTGGATACTACCCTGCACCGTAAACACTTAGAGATAGGTCAAAACAAACAGAAATTCGGCTCTACAGAACTAAAATTTCACAATTTCTGATATATATATATATATATATATATATATGTAGTACTTTTTCTGCCACAAAAAACTCAATTACGAGTCCTAAGTACTTAGGGCCCTTGTGGCACGGGTTCCTGTTAATTTAAAGTGACCGAATTTTATCATGTTAATATTAACCTCATTAGGATCATTTTAAGGCAAGGGAGACATAACTTTTCTCAGTTCCGAAAAGTAAGTGCCAGCTTACAGCTGATGTTCTTGTGGCGAGATTGCCTATTTGGCTAGGCATACCTCCTGTTAATCGCTCATAGGCAGTGCTAGTTTCCGACGAATGCACTAACAAGCGCACTGTTTTATACTTGTATCTTAGCATATTTTAATAATAGTAATAAACCTCACAGCCTAATTGTCGTTCCGTTTTTTAAAAAAAAGTCCATGCTAATTTATGCCACTCCAATTACTATCACTTTTTCATGCAACCTATACGGATTTTAGCGTATTTTTTAGCGTTTGCCCCTGAGGGAAATAATGTAATGCTTGCTTGCGAAGGTGAGCCACAAGCGTCTCAAGTTCTTCGTCACTTTCAGAGTAGAAAGGTGACGATGCATTGAACTTATTATGTGAGGTTAAATGATAGTTCAGTGAAACGAGGGGTTCCTTCAATCATTCTTATAGGTGTATATTATTCTATCTATATATTTTGTACGGCTTACTTGTCAGTTTTAAAAAAATACTCCCATCCCTTTACCGATACTATTTTTTCGTTGACCCAATTTTGCTTCGTTTATTGCTTGCGACGCAGTCTCGTCTCACATAGACTTTCATTGGCATGGCTGACATTCATCACTCATCTCGAAGCTTCAGTGTTCCCTGGAGGCATGAAAGTAGCAGTGCCGCCATCCTGTGGGACTTAACGAAATTAGTTTCTATGTCATTTTGTTTCCTTTTAATTTCCTCTTATTTCCTCCGACATTTTTCTTTATTAACTGCCTCTCAATTTTTAGATACTGTTTCTGTTATTTTTTAGCTGCCTCTCAATGTGACGGTTTCTTATTGCGGCCCGGTGTCCAATCATGTGGCGTGGGAGGATAAACTTCCTCCGTCTTCTTGTGGGAGAAGCTTGATGTCATTACGGTCACCAGATTAATGCTTGATCTTTGGGGAATCATCGTACGTGTGGGCTCTTAATGTTCTATCCCACAAATATCCCCGTAGCTAATGTTAGACCTAGCGGGGAAACATTCATTGCTCAACTGGACGACTTTATAATGCTTCTGCTGAAAATGCGGGTTAATTACATTGAATATGTCAATGGGAAGTTGGGAAATTTTTTAATGATATAATTTAACAGCCAAATGTACACCTCTTAATGAATTTTCCGTGGAAAAATTTACAATACCTTTAGGTATTTTTTTCACGTTTATTGCGACTTTTCTGTATTTAAATAAAAACCTGGAATCAGCGGTACGAGACAAGGTGGTGTGGAACATTATGATATGAAATAGTTCCGAATAGTTGTCGTTTATGCCCACTTTAATAATGTCCTCGCACAAGTAGTTCCGAAGCATAAACGCATTATATTTTTGAGACTGGCTGCATGGCTGGATTACTAATGGAGACATATTCTACTGCTTTTTGGTATAGTCATGAAAAGTTTTTTTTTCCTATTTGGCCTTTCACCATCTGCCTTTCCAATTTTTCTTTTAAATTTCATAATCTACGGAATATATGTGAGTGAAATAATTATTATACCTACTTCATCTAAGTATAACATATTACAAGTCAAATTGTTTTTACGATTTGCGGTTTTTTATATAATGATTCATATTTTTACTCCTTTGGACAATAAACTCCTAAGTTTCGCTTCATATTCTGCTTGCCCAACTGGGCGACAAGCATTTTTTAATCCCTTCTCAAAAATTTATAATCATCTCAATTTTTCAACGATTCCTCGTCACTGCCGAATATTCTCGGAAATTATTAATTGAATAATAGTTGAATATTACTATTGGATTCGATTATCGTATTACTATTACTCGATATCGAATATG
This sequence comes from Ischnura elegans, assembly GCF_921293095.1. Taxonomy (NCBI): domain Eukaryota; kingdom Metazoa; phylum Arthropoda; class Insecta; order Odonata; family Coenagrionidae; genus Ischnura; species Ischnura elegans. Next base: position 80,560,520 of record NC_060252.1, on the reverse strand, counting down.
GAACACTATTATTCGATATTCGTCCAGGACAGTTTTAATCAGGATTTGAGTTCCGACACAGAGTGCAGATGGAACACATTTATGTGCTGTATGATGCTGTGTATCATATATAGTGTGTAGGCCATTCATTTTTTGAGCCGTTAATAGGCTATAATAAGGTTGCTCATGCTATTTTTGGGATCTGTTAGCTATACTGATAAACTTGGTGTAATGCAGGAATTAAATGAGTACACTTTTGGTATGAGTACATATTTACCATGAATTTGCTATTTTTGCACCCTGTCGGAGATTCTATTGCAATTTCATATTGGTGCAAAAATTTCCCTGGACAGGGAATCGGCCCATGGCAATTTTAGAGAGATTCAACGGTGCCAAATGGTAAAGAATCTGAATAGCATGTTAGTCTAAACAGTATCCCAGAAAGCCAAAGGTGCGATTCCCGGTGCAGGTGATTTTTTTCTCATAGAAATTAATGTGACTCCAACAATTCTCGAGAATGAACCACATTCACAACAGTGGTCTACATTTGTTTCTAAATTTCGTATCTTCCTTTTTTTTACCATTTCTAACCCGGAGCTGCTTCTGGGAGAAATTAATTTTCAAGATTTCTAATTTTTTGAAAGTGAAAATTTTCTACTCAATCATAAATATTGTGGCAGATACATATTTCGCCATTAAACTTAACAGCACATGAGAAAAAGTAGTTTAAATTTTTCCTGGATAGAGCTGAAAATGTAAAAAGTTTTGACGTTTCTTAAAAGCAAAATCGGATTATTATGGGATAATACCTGAAGGTTTATCCTCATTGGAGCTCAATCGATGCGCTCATCGCTTTTTCCCTTGTACTCTCTTACGAAACACTCTTCTCTTTTCGTTCGCGTTTTCATTTTCATCTCATTTAGCCCGCCAAGTTCCATCTCATTCGTTCTCACGTCACACCATCTGCCACCTGCTGGCACCATGTGCCAATTCGTGCCACCTACCCATTTCTGATATCGATTTCCAATGATTCCCTTTCAGATGCATCTGAACTTACTCCGAGTTTTCCAGGATCATTATATGAATTACAGAAATATCTTTATCATCCATTTTTTTGGCCAATTTATTTGATTCAAAACGATTTATGACTTCCATATTCTCATCTACAGAACGCATAAACTATTGCTGGTTTGATACCTTGCCTTTTGTCCTATTTTTTCGTATTTCATTTAAAATTGGTAGAGTAAGTAGGTGAACAAATTCTCTTTACCTTATGGTTAATAGAGGTAAGCATTAAAAAGTATCTAAGTGGTAAATTATCAATGGTAGGCGTTATTTTAACGCAAAAGGCTGAATATAAAAAATTTTCAAACGAAATTTGCTTGCCATCGTCATCACTACATATTCTCCCCAATATATGGCCTGGTATTCGCCCCTCACTACGCGTAATCGTTGCATGCGTTTGAAATATTCATGCGTATTGCTCTATATTTTGGCAATTCCTCCATTTTCCACTCTTTGAAATCGGTTAATATTTGAAGGAAAGGTTGTGATGGCATGTTTTGAAAATTCCTTCCATAAATCATCGGATTTTTGTTGGGAAACAAATAATTTGAGAATGAAAACAGGATCACCGGCTCGAAAATCATGGTCGGGGTGCAAATGAGTCCAAAATTTGGTCAAATTCGACTGTCTTCGGCATCATATGTAATCTGCTAACATAGTATTTGAGTAAAATACTGGGAAAAGTGTTCAATCGTCATCGAATTATGTGAGAACATGTTCTTTTAAGGTTGGATATTATAAACAGGATTGATGCTATCGAGATGAGGTTTTACTTGAAAATACAACATGGTAAGATGAAGTTGTAGGAATATGATATGATGGGCAAAATATGCACTAATGGTTCGGAAGGGAAGGTGAGGATAAATACTGTTCCCCTCTTTGAAGACATTTTGAAATCCGCCACTTTCGATTAAATCATCTGTAACTAAGATAAGGAAAAAATCTGTTCACAGAAGCGAATAATGAATAAGTAAAACTATATGGGTTCAGTTCATCATTTAACAAAGGGAATCACATTCTTTTGGAAGATGAATCTGGTGCTTTAGTTACTAATGAGCTTTTTTATAGAATATTCCCTCGATGACGCTTCATATTCGAATGATACATATTATTTTACTTGCATTGCTAGCTTGCAAATCCTTTTTTCCACATCTTTCAGAGTTCCTGTGCTCAAAATATATTTTCTCATCCCTCCCCTTTTTTCTTTTAGTTATTTTTGGTCGCTCCTTGCCTTAACATTAAATTGAACACGTTTTCATCTGCTGCTTTCCATCTTCATTGGAACCCGTAACCACGGCCACACGTCAATTTTATACTTGTTTTAATTTTTCGCAGCGAAAAACGTTTTATGTTATACATAACTTGAGTGAGCTGTTTTGCTACCATACGTTTAATAATTTCCAACCACCCTTAATTATGAAATTAAATAAAGCCCTCCTTAAGGTCAAACCTCTTCTTTACAATACGTTTATTAGACTGAAAGTGTAATGGGGCTCCCTTTTTCCTTCTACCCTTAGTTGTAAAAATGTGCACGAAATTATTTACTATATTCCCATTATTCTCTATCAAATGCTGACTTTTGAACTCAGATTAGAGTTGAACTTAGAACCACTGTTGAGATTTGAACTACTTGCTACAGGTATATAATATCTCCAAATACTATCCCTCAAGCATTCAGTACTACATATTTGGAAAAGGAGCTCTTACTTGACGGGTTAGCAATATGGAGATTATTTCTTTGCATTCGCTGAAAAATGTGATAACAGCATTGCCTAGCGAAGCGTTCTCGAGGGATGTCGAATAGTTGATGAAGGCTGATGATCGTACATGTAGCATATGTTTAGTGGAACTATTCCTCCTATTCAGCGTGTGCATAGTAAATTTTAGGGTCATGAGGCATGTCAGTTTCTGCGAATGGTTTCTATGGAGATAATTTTAGCATTGATCGATGTATACCTAACGGTTCATTTCGAACTTTCTGCACTCTTGCTCTTGTCTCTTTTCTGCCCTCTTTACTTCCAGTCTTTCTTTGTCTCTTCTCGCTCCCTCATCATCACAAACCTTCTCCTTTTTTTCCTTCTCATTTCCACCTTCCTTTGCGTCCACTAACGTCTTGCCAAAACCCTCCTATATATGTCTCCTCTCATGAATATTCTCCCTCCTCCTCGTAATTTGAATGCTAAATCAAAGTCGTTTTCCCTCCATTCTCCATTCCACCCTCTTACTCCCCCACTCATTCCGCGTTCTTCAAAGAGAGCGCCGCCGCTGATGAGTGTTCCCTCTCTCTCTCTCTGAAGTGATAATCGCCCTTATGAATTCAACGTCTTGGATGGAATAAGTGACCGTAGCCGATGAACGTTTTCCTGTGCTCAATGCACGATCCGAGTTTATCACGAATTGTCCCTGAAATATGTCTTTATATGCTCAATAAAGTCAGTAATAAGGACAGCTTCTAGTGGCCGTGTGATGAGTATATATAATATATTACTTTGGTTTGTAGTGCTCGTGTGATTAGTATGTCTACGACAATGTATTACTTTGACTTCTAGCGTCCGTGTGACCAGTTCATATTTGACAATGTGTTACTTTGGCTCCCAATGGCCGTGTGATCAGTTCATATATTACAATATATTAATTTGGCTTCTAGTTTCTGTGTGATGAGTACGTCTATGGCAATATATATTACTTTGGCTTCTAGTGGTGATGATTATATTTGGTAAGGATACAGGAAATGATATCTCGTATCCGGAGAGCGTCATATGCATGACTTTCTACGTAGTTGTTTAGTTTTCCAAGAAAGCTATCTATAAAATAAAAATAGTTTTACATTGTATGTCCTTATACTAATTATCTTCTAAAAATTTCTGACATGTAATTAGCGTTACTACATATGATAATGCATTGCTTCCGTTTCTTGTGTTTTTTATTTGATGAGTATATGTGTGACAATGTATTACTTTGGCTTCTAGTGTATGTGAGGATATATTACTTTGGAAACTTATTTGCGCTTGAAATATGCCTCAAGTGAAGTGCCATCAAGTATGCTGTTTGAGGAACCATCGTTTCCTATTTTAATTAAAGTTGAGCATTTTATTACCTTGGAATGTACTCCTGAAAATCATAATGATTCGCTGAAATGTACCGCCCAAGCGATTTGCACGGATACGCATAGTGACGCGAATTTACATTTTTTCGCCTGAGTGCATATTAAAAATTCTTAACATATAATGAAATATAGGTGTCTATATCATGGGAGTGCTTCGAAATAACTGGAATAGAAATGAAATTTACGAGAATTTACGATTTTTACGTGGTTTTATTGGTTAAAATGTGGCGTAATTCGTTGATGACCGTGGAGCAGTTGATGGCTATCCTGTGCTTGTCACCCCAGGCGATTGGACGTCCCATCTCGGAGCATAGTTAATCAATCAGCTAGCTTTTCCTCCTTCATGTCTTTCCGTGAAAGCTTCATGCGGAAAAACGACAATGTCGCGCATGCGATGGGTGGCCAGAGTACACGATAACCTTGAATTTAATGGCATTAATGTGCATGCAGATACGACCAGGTGATCAATTGGAGAACGGAGGGAAGTACACGGTGAAAAATGCTATTGTGCGCTGAACATCTACTAGACCTCTTACATTGCTTGAATTAGTTAAATTAATAAATACTACACTTTTATAAATAAATTGATCGTCACGCTTACATTTCCTTGAAAAGTAAATATTTAGTTTTACAGAGCATTAGATTTTGCAATAAACTTAAGTTGACTGGGTTATGATAAATTCCGCGATTTATCTTGGATATAAATTCTTTCTTGAAACTAAATAAAATAAAAGCAGTCGAGTCTTCATTCCTTAAATAAATAGGCCATTATTATCCACGGCTTTTAAAGCTGTGTATCGTCTATTATTCAGAGCGCGCCTAGTGAAGGGCTTTACTACCTACTGGTTTAGGTTTCGAAACCATTTACAAAGTAAGGATTGTATTAAATTTAATGCTTACAAGCTTCATATTATCTTCAGCTATTTCTGACTTTATTTACCGTAAATTTAGTCCTTTAGTTCCTTGAGTTGCTATGTTAATGTCCTGCATATTGAAAACAAAATTGATCTATAAATTTTTCGAATTTCTGCCTTCTCAGATGAAAATTATGCTTCCTTTTGATTTCGCAGCTTGGAAAATGCAAGTGTCCCGTACTCAATATCTCACACCAAATAAATGTTATGAGGTGTTTGTAGTCTTTTGTTGATGCACACTATTTACTCAAGAAAATTATTACCACCATGTCCTTTCCAGGTTTGGCTGAAGGGATTTGTACGAATAAGCGTGAACTTCACCCGAGATCATCAATTTTCGCCGCGTGCTGGCACTTTCAACTCTCGTCGGTTTGATTTCCAAAATTCATTCTAGTCTGCGTATCTCTGTGCAATTTTCATTTTTCCTTCCCTTTGTGTTCTCTTATTATGCTCTCTTTTTTCATTTCCCTGAAAATGCCTCGAGGGAATAAGAGCGAAAGATGTGCTCCCAAGGACACTTTTTCACAGTTTAGCCACCTATTCTTATTCTCATCACCAGTGAGGTAACTTTTCCCTAATTAATTATGCCGACGTGTGAAGCAAACTAAATTTTTGTCGTGATCTCTTCGTTTTGTCTGGATGTCTTGGCCGTGAAAATGAGGAAAGATAGTAATATTGTGATAAAAGCGTCTTCCTTGCGACACTTGACTTTTTCTGCCGTTTCTCTTCATAAAATGTGTGGAAGTACTTTTTTTAGTTTATTGGTTTTGTGAATTTTAGATCCTCCGTTATCACTTGTAGACTTATCATTAAACAAATATCGGTACAATTGAGATAATATGAAATGGCCTTGCACTTTCTTGTCTTAGCATATCCTGAACATAAATTTTCTCTTTGTCTAATGTGTTGACGCACAGCCTTTGATTAGTTCTTACGCATTGTTTTTACACGTTTTGGAGCCGCTACTATTGCTTATAGACTAATCAGATAGAAATGTCTATACAAGTGAGATAATTTGGAATAACTTGAACTCCCTTGTCTCAGCATATCCTGTGTACGAATTTAACTTTTGAAAAGATGAAATACTTGAATATCACCATTGACCGATGGGTGCTGAAATATTTGTTTGCGGCTGAATTCCAATATCTCATAGAATAACGTTTCTTATCGGAAAAATCGGCTCTGTCACCATTTTTTGGCCATTGTCGATTTTGTGGAGGTGAAAAATTAAGGAGACACTAATTTTCCCATTTTGAGATCTATCGCCTATTTCTCGGGCTGTTCGCGGGGAAAACTCGGCGCGCTTAATCCATCCACTGCTGAGTTCACGACGTCACAGGCTCTTGCTAAGCGGATCACCGTTTCATCGCAACATATCGGGCTCTCGTATCAAACGCATGTGGTTTGTTGTCACTAACACTCTGATCGGCGATTTTTGTTGTCAAGGATCGGGTCTCTCTAAACGACTCAATGAACCAGAACATAAATGACGTCACTAAATTATTAAAAGTGGGTGGCAACTTTTGCATTAATTCAAATTAAATATACGAGAAAATGGCGAATCGAGACGATTATTTTTTCGTCATGCCTTATCTTTCATTTCTATCTCACAAATTATCATGTTAAATTGCGATTTTGGCGACCCCATTCCTCACAGCATCAAGTCTACAACAATATCTTGAGCTATACCACCATAATACAGTGATATATATTGATATATCACTCTATTGTGGTGTTACTCGCATTTCTATCTCGCATGCACCTGCACTTTTATCTCCTCCTTATATTTCAACTTTGGTAGCCGATTTACTCATTTATATCAAAAGAAAAATACACTATTTTATGCCAAGCCGCTCCATTGATTGATCTGGATATGTAATTAATAACAGAGCATATTAATTTTCAGCGAAAAATTTATCTCTCCGAATATTTCGTTATCATTGACGCCTAAGTTTTCGTATAGCTACATTATATTATTTAATTTGGAGTTGAAGTCATTAGTGAATAATCTGATATTCATCATCTACGTCTTATGACGTTGACACAACGTCGATTGCGAAGGAGCTGAAGAATTTCTCCGAAGAAGTGGTCTGGCGATGAGGAAATTGGGAATCGCGGATCAAGGAAACTGCATAGAGAAGGCCCAATTCCATCCTAATGAAGGCTGATTCCTGTTGTCACTTCAGTCGCATTTAAATCGTCTTCCAAGCATGTCCGCGGCGTGGTTATGAGTGCAATGCGATCCACTTTTTATCCAATATTTTACAGTATAATGTTTGTCAATACAAGGAACAGCATTGAAAAGCCATGGATTTGATAAATCACATCAACATCAATTAGGTTTACACCCATTATTTTACCTTATTTCTTCGTGAAACTCGGATCCATTTGTCCGTAATCGACACGAGTGGCGTCTTTTGTAAACCTATTTAAATGCGTGGTGGGTGAAAACATATTTTGCGGCCGATTTGAGGACCCTATTTCGTAAAATTCGTGGTTGATTCACTCTCTTCGAGTTCACTCAACAATTTTAGTAAGAAAGGTCAAAGGTTGTATTAGTACATACGTATAATCGCTAGTGGAGAGGTCAAATAGATCCATCGGCAGACATCATGGGGAACATGAAGATAGAAATCCGATAAAAAAGCATATCCTTCGAATGAACTTTTATAATGGTTGACTGGCGAAAGAAAATGAAATGAATAACAACTGGTGAAAGGTCCAGGTAGAAACAACACAATTAGTGGCCGAATTGAGGATCCTCTTTCGTAGTATATTTGGTGTCGATATACGTAGTACGACTTACTATAAAATATCGGTGGAGTTCTTTTTAACTGACCGTAATGCATTTGGGGAAAAATTTGGCCGTTCTTCTCGAAATACTCCTTAAACTTTGTTTGGCTCTCGACCTGGAGTTCCTCAAGGCAATCACGCGATTTGGTGATTTTTTATCGTGAGGAGACGGATACGCTGCACGGCAATCGACTTCGTGTTCATTTTCACGCGGCTTGGCTGTTTTTATTTTCCTCCTGTGGTCGTTTGACCATAATTTTTCATTCACTCCAGATCCTACCATTTACCCTTCTTGTGTTGGAACTAAGTACTTCCCCACGTTTGATGTTGCCGGTCTTCAATGCTGACGCTCCGATCTTCCGGCTGACTTTTCGGAATACATTTGTGACGTATTAGCTTATTATATTTATATTTAAATAAAACGATTATTTGCCTTGTAATTTTTACTACGTAAAATTTATTATTCCCTTTAAACCAAATACGTATTCTACTTAGTTTATAATCATTGATTGACGAATTAGCTTTGTTGTTAAGCAATCTTTTTAAAATATTTAGTGCACTTCATGTTTGACAAGTGAATAATGCAGTGATAATTGAGGGGGTGAGAAGCCAAGGAGTGCAAGTGATTTTTTTTCTAAAATGTGTTTGGAACAGAAGTTAGGTAAAGAAAAAAACAAAAGATGAAGTGGATATTTAGTAGTGCATTTGATTCTCCACTCGATATCAGCGCATGTATCTCATAATTATCGTCCCGTAATAGCTTGGGAAAGTATCAGTGAAACGAAAAAAATAGCACATATGATATGGTAAACGTTCATAAAAAATAATACAATGTCAGGAAATTTCTGAAAGGAAATGAAAAACCAAAATTAAGAGTCCACAAGAACAGAGAACTGATATCCCATGCCACCAAATTTTTATACATTTCTATTATCAATTCCTGTACCTAACTCTGTTTAGAAAAAAAAGCACTTGTACCTACCCCTTGTATACACACACCCTCAATTATAATCCTAGCAATTTGGTCTCTATTTAAAAACAAAATTTAGGATTACATAGTTATTTCTTACTATTAAGCCTAGGGATACGCAAATACATCCATATATTGAATGGGAGAAAGTTCACCCAGGTATGATTCGAGCCCGCGACCCCACACTTAGCAGGGGAGGACTTAACCCCACCGAGGCCGGTCATGGTATAAATGTAACAAGGATCTCCTCCAAGGCCGTTCCTTCTCATGGTGCCAAATAGCGTAGAGAATTCTTTCTCAGGTCAGTAGCACCTCCTCTTCTTCCTCATAGTTTTTCTCTTTCTGAATCCACTCACTCAACGCCTTCACGTGTTTTCTTTTTCCAATACATTTATAGCTATTTCATACCAATATAGTTCTCTGTGGAACCCCCGCCTTCCTCCTAGAGTGTTTTATTTGCACTTCCACATTTCAGCTGTAGCAGAATCAGTGATTACACGACCCATATAATTGAGTTTGATGTTTCATCCCTTATCTTGGCCTCGACATAACTTGGCATATGAAATGACGATGTATAATCTAAGAATGAGTGACCGGTGCCGTAAATAGTTAGGTGTTGAATGCTGTATATTTTCAATTGGTAACTTTGATAGTTATAGTGATAGTTTCCTTATGAAACGAGTCCAAATATTACAAATGAACTAGTTTGCATATCCAGTGATATGACAATTTAATTATTTTTTAAATAAAAAATCTATGCTTTTTACAGTCTCTTCCCAACGGAAATTTATATCTCAGTCCTTGGAAGCATATTGAAAAATTCATCGTTCATACTACCATGAGTTCGGTACTCAAGTATTTAGTTCTGAGTGGGTACTTGGAGATTTCACTTAAGAGTTTGATTAATATTCCAGGTAGGGTATATTGAAAATTTTTCTTTCTGTTGTTACAATTCAATCATGCTTTCTTATTAATTTCTTTCTCTAAATTTATCCCAGCAATGCATTAATGTGTCATAGAAATTCAATTTGTTTTAACCCAATTTTTAAGGCAATTTGATGGATTATGGATGCCATTTGTACAGCGGGATGCTGAAATTCTTATTGTAATGACGTTACGTTTATAACCAGTAGTTTTGCCGCATTTGTTATTATTTACTTAAAATATGGAAAATATGTCACCTGTCGTGATTCTTCCCTCTTCATTGCGTATTTTTTTCTAAATTTATTATTAACTGAGTGTTTAAAGCGCAGTCTGTTGTCCACATTAAATGGGGAAGTAAAATATTTAATTGGTTATTTAAATTTTCCTTGATCTTATCTTTCTTTCTTTTTTCAGCACATTCCTCGATTCCTTTATGAATCGAGACCTGGTGTTAAAGAAAGTCAATATTTATAGAATGTATTCAAAGACGCTGGAAATGTACCGCATTTGCAAATGAGTATTTATTCATCGGTGAAAATATATTTGTATATATGTGAAAAGTGGTGTTTGGAAACCTATTAATCTTAATTGGGCGGAAACCGGAATCGAGGAGCTCCTGGTTCGAGATGGTGAAGATGGAACGATGAATGAGAAAAGTTAGGGATTCGAGAAGAATGATCGACCAGAGTGAAAGTGAAAACTTTTAATGGCATCCCTCACTTGCATTTCTGTCCATTAAAATAAATTATTAACTCTGTGTCACGATATTTTGACCATGGCCCTACGAGTTTATCAGGAAATTTTCTCAGTTGATTGGCGATTATCATTCACAGTAGTATCCATTTTTGTAGCTATAGGTTTACCCCATCAAATGATCGTCGTCCCAAAGCTTTCAGTCATTGCTGAGTTGATAATAGTTCCACGCTTATAAAAAATTATCTCTCAGTGTACTTGATTGTTGTAGTCAAACAAGATCGATCGGTCTGTTTTTAATGGAAGCCTCCGTCAAACCGACACCTAAATCTGAACACCCTACGTCAAATGTCCGTTTTATAATTTTTTCTACCTACGTGAATCATATTTTTTTTTTAAATTTTCTTAGCCTACGTACCTTATCTCCCATAAATTTATAAAATATATGTCTCAATTTACGTAATTTTGGATCACTGTAAGGTTTCGAAGTTAGTTAATCTCTATTTCTATGATCATTTATTCTGTTCGGTTTGTTATATTCCAATGCCTTCGTGTTAGTAGTTTGTGGTCGCCTTGATTTTATTTTCTTTCTGTGAGTTTGAATGTTTGCAAGTGTCCGCTTAGCTGTGTTCGAACTATTTGGGTGAAAATTTCACTTTCCCGTTCCAGCATATAAAAATTCCTCTCCATTTTGACATAATAATCGGATTTTATATTTAAGCTCACCTTTTAGTAGTTCTCTTGATACATTGACGTGTGGACCACCCATTTCAGAGAGCCTTCACTGTTTCAAGTCTTTCTTTCTTCAAGTTTCACGGTTTCTCCATGTCATGTTTTGGTGGTCGTCCTATTTCTTCTTACACGCGAAAGCTAACTTTTTCATCACAAAGCACCCATTCGTAAAACAGTATTAATGAAGAGGATATAGTCTGATTAACCGATATTGTTGTGAATGAAATAAATTCTCAAGGCCGTACTCTTTACTGGACGAATAATGGGAGGGATACAGGAAATGGGTGGAGATGCTTCGAGAAGTTAGTATGGACGTCAATGGAGACGTCAACATTGGTGTCAATGGGGACGTCAGTAAGGCCTTCAACTATCTTCCCAACGCATAACCTGCCCTTTCCCGTCCCCACCCCCAATGTTTCGCTAAATGAAGACTACCACCTTGGGGTATTCATTTTCTTTCAACTTAACATTAAAAAGAAGAAATTGGTGCTTTCACATGAATATTTATTCACACATTTACACGACCATGGTTTCAACGTTAGACGTCATCATCAGGTGAACTCTATAGAGGTCCATCACATCCATACTAGGCTAGGAGGGGGAGAGAGGAAGGTGACTAGATTGAACGGAATGATCAACAGAGATGAGGTCTGTTGACCTATCCGTTCAACCTAGTTACCTTTCTCCTTCCCTCACTTAGGGCCGGTTTTATAATGTCTAGTTAAGTTTTTTCGGGGCATAAAAATCAGAGTGAATGATATCTTCCACTTGAAGTCACCCGTTAAACTAACCGTTATCCTGAACAACTTTTCACTACTTTAACTTTAAAATACCTTAAAGTTAAGATTACGACAGTATAATGTTCCAGTTAACGCCAACTAGACATTATAAAACCGGCCCTTAGCCTGGTAAGGATGTGATGGCCCTCTGTAGAGTTCACCTGATGATGACGTCTAACATTGAAACCATGGTCCTGTACATGTGTCAATAAATATTCATGTGAAAGCACAAAGTTTTTCTTTTTAATTTGAATAATGAATCGTTTTCACAAAGTTACGCCTCAAGCAATTAATTACTCCAACTGTTGAAGTACTGTAGAACCTTCATTTATTTATATCACCGTTATAGTAAGTCGCTGTTTTTTACTTTCGCTCCCAGCCCTCGCTTGTCTCCTCATCTCATCCATGCTTCAATTCGCTGCCTTTCTCTCCAGCCATCCAAATCCAGGGAGCCTTTGCAACCCGCCATTGTTCTAATCCAGACGCGCAGGAAAAGGGGGAATATTACTCATGTTACACTTGTCGCTCCAGAGAGCCGCCAAGTCATGGGTTTGGCTCCGGGATAGTCTGTTGGGAGCATTCTCTCTCTCTCCGGCCCAATCCCTTTTGGTGCCAGAAAACCCCGTCCGACCCTGAACCCCATTTGCTTCGCATGGCTCATCGCTCCTCCCTTGATGACTTCCATTCCCTATCTCCCTTGCCAAACAGGAAGGTCCCCTTCAAAGATCATCCAAACCTGGTCCGAATAAATTACCTTTCGGACATCTTGTTGGGCTAAGTCGTTCAAAACTTCAGAGTTAGAGGGTGGGAAATCATATGGATTCGCTGGAGATGAGATTGAGATTTTACTCACGAGTGTGGAGGATTTTTGCAAACGAAAAATTTTTGATTTGAATTGATGAGCTCACACAGTACTTATAACGTCTGTGCGAGACTGAGTTTATTTATCTCTGACAGGGTACTTCTTCCATGTATTGTTCTTGAATCCGTAATTTTACATAAGATCATGTCATAAGCGTAAATCTGAAGTTAAAAGCAGATGAGGGAGCTAATAAAATAATGTCAGCATTTGATGCACATTAATCACATAACTCTTTAAAAACAAGAATATCTATTAAAAAAACATTTATACTTGAGAAATACTTTTTGCATTTCAGTGATGGCTGGAACAACCTCGATGACCTCATTTTGTTGTTGTTTTACTTCTGTGCCTTAATGATTGATTTCAGAGTTTTCCTTTCTCTTTTTCTATTTCATAATTCATTTAAATGGCTCAATTCCTTTAGTTTTTAGTTTCGTTCCCGCTATTAACGGAGCTGAGATCATTGTTAATATTTTTAGCTGACATTAACCGTAAGATGGTGTACTATGTCACCTTAGTGACTGGTTTAAGTTTCCTTTGACTAAATACTGGTTTTAATAATGTTTTCTGTCTTACGCATGTCTTTAAAAATTGCTGCCTTGATAAATGTACTATAATTTAATTTTTTGTCGCCAATTTCATCTTTTATAATATAATTCACATCTCCACCTTGATACTGCACATTTTGTGCTGAACCATTTCCTTTTTAAAGACTCTTTTTAAGTGGCCGCTGTTACCCTGCCGGAAGTATTTTTTCAACTCACGACTAGCTGTGTATTCTTGGCTTTATATGATGAATTGGAATATAAAGAGCGTGACTACTCTCCGCCATTTAGTCAACCTTAGTTCCGTTGCGCGCAGCCTAGTGGTGGACATTGTACGGACTATATGAATATTTAGTGCTTTCTACTTTTACGCCTCCTATTTTCCAGGCAAAGTTTTATTAACCACGATGATGACAGGGAACCAGCAAGTCCATCCGTAAAATTTCGTGCCCCGAAAGTTTTCTGATGTAGTCATTAAGTTACGGGGAGAAACACGAGGCTTTTTACGTCCTTTCATCTTTCTGGCTCAAGGTTGTCGAGAGAGCAGGCGGGCGTGTACACTTGGAGTACTCTTTTGTTTCCGGTTTTGAACAGTTTACCTTGCGAGCAAACAAGTCAATTATTTTTAAAAATTTTTTTACTCTATTTTTTCTCCCTTTTATCCCTCGTCGAGTCCTTTTTATTTGACCAAACATTTTTAAGCCTTTTCTCCTGCTTCCTTCCGGGTTTGGACAAGGGAGACAAAACTAAACGAGGATCATGTGCTGGTGGTGAATTAGGGCTAGCTATCCACCCCTGCCCAGAGCATCAACGCCCTTAATTTTAGTCACCCACTGTTTGAGATGGTGGGGTTGTATGTTTAGTGTTGCGGTGAGGAGGAGTAGGACATGGACTTGAGAGAGAGAGAGAGAGACGTCTCTCTTTCCGCTATGTGTACGCTCAAGTACTGTGATGATGAAAAAAAAAGTGAGACGAAATGTCGGGTGACGAGACCACACATTTGACAGCCCACCAGCGGCGTCACCCACGTTTTGACCAACAACCCCCCCCTGCCCTCTTCGCACGTATCACACTGTGCCTCGGGGGAAAAAAAAGAAGGGCGAAAAAAGAAAGACATACTTCTCTCACATTCTCCGCGGTGCGCCAAAATAGCCTTCAACCGTTTCATCTCTCCCAACGACCGCACCACCCCGAGCGAGGACCACCAATGATACGGGCCGTATTAATATGCCCTCCGCCTTCCGTGTGCGCAATTAGTGGCGCCCGCGGGACGACAATACTTGGGCGGAGACCCGTGTGTCCTGCTGAGCGTGTCCCCACCGTTAGATTCTCATCGAAGCTGAAGACTACCCTTTCCCCACGGCCTCTCGCGATTCATATCGGCTAATGAAGGCTATATATAACATCATAATTTCCTTGCAACAGTTTACTCATGTTATATTTATGTAGGTACTTTATGAGTAAAATGGATATTATTTCGACAATTTATCAAGCTTTAAATGAAGAAAACAGGTTTCAGTTTAAAGCATACTCTGCTTAAATTAAAATATATATCTATATTGTATCTTTATGAGGTGCAAATGAACCACTCTCATGAGGTTACTAAAGTTAAAGCCTGAAAGCAATGCGCTTAAAATAATTTCTTCTCATCTATTTCTTCGGTTGTTTCTGACAATCCGTACTCAACAGACCTAAGTAGCTATCTATAAAAAAATTAAGCATATTTATGGACGACACGCTCATTTGTGGAGGATGAGGATTTGAGGATGATAAAGGGTAGGATCGATCACTTTGTTGGTGTAAGATATGACGAAGCAGCATTTTTACAATGTGTGTTTATATTTCAAGTGTTATTCTATTGATTTTTCTGATACTGTAAATATTGGTTCAAATTTAAATGATGGTTAGATCTTTGGTAAACATCTGAGCTATCTTAATAAGTATTGGGGTTTTAGAACATGGGAATACTTCGGTAAGAGAAAAAATATTATATGAAAAGATATATTTACCGAATCCTACTCGTTCTTTGATTCCTTTTTATTTACTTGAGGATCAATCATTTGTTGTACATTTTTAATTATATTTCGACCAGTTGGTGTTTTCCTGGTGGCAATTCTTGAAGATGAAACATAAAGAAAGTGCAAAATCAGACTGCTTCCTACAAAGGTCTTTTTTAGTCAAGTGTTTTTTTTTAGGCCTAATTTCCGATTATTGTGTAGCTTTTATATTCAAATATCATGCATATCCTGAACTCATAAGATACGTTTATTTCGGGTAGCTTTAAGAGGTCTAATTAAAAAATTAAGGAAAGGTCAAAAGAAGAGAATAAAGCATGCCTTTCCTCGAAATAGAAGCGTAAAATCAATTGGTTGTGATACGTGAAAGAAGTCTTGTTTGGGCTGCGAGGTTTCCTAAATGAGTTTCCGAAAAGACTGGGGCAATGGTGAAGCAAAGGAGGAGGTCCGGACCCTTCCCGAAATGTAAAAACACAGTAACGTTCCTTCATTAAAGAAAATAAAACATTAATAATCATGAATTTACAAAATATTTATTTGAAAGATGAAGTTTTTCGATTACGAAAAGTGTTTAAATTTATTTTTAAACCCTCTATATAGTACCATGTTTTCAAAAATTTTCCCCCGTGGTTTCCCCCTGGAAGAAAATTCCTGGCTACCCCACTGGATAGGGGTAATCTTATGTAGTCATATTTTAGTCATTTGCTAAAAATTGTGTGAATGGAGATATTTTAGGAACTGTCGAAAAAGGAAATCTATGGCAGGATTTATGGATACGACATAAATAATTTTATCCGGAGAATTAAATTTTGAGTTGGACTTCTAAGTTTCAGAGTGAGTTTTCAAGCGAAAGATAAAAAGTTGATACCACCTTTGTAATTGTTATTGTTTTCAGTTTAATTGGTTCCAGTATTAGAATTGAGCAACTCTGTATTGATTTCAATAGAGACTTCTAATGGGCAATGTTTTCATCCAAAGGAAATATTGGCGGAAAGTTTCTGGGTTTCCATACATTATGTTAGAAAGTGAATAGTAAGTGAAAAAAATTAATCACTAATTTTTCTCAATATGCTCATTCTGGTAAAATTTAGCTTAGGTATGTGTTTTTTATTTAATAAATTCAAGTCCCAGTAAAATATTGTACTAGGAAAGGTAGAACTTGTTGTAAAATATGCATTTCAACTTATCCGTAAATGAGGGAACGAAAAAGTGAGATTAGTTGTCCTATCCATGGATAAAATTCACAATATCACTATCAAAGCTTAGATGAAAAATAATTTTGATAAATTATTACCCTTCGTCCGTAATCCAACGCATACATTCTCTGCAGATATCCACCATGCCGCCTAGCCTTTTCACTGTTTGAAATGCGCATTTATAGATGACTGTTAGAAGCATTTCGTATGTTACAGTTTTTAAATAAGATTTTGCTGTTTGTAACTTGTGTTTGGAAAGTAAATTGTATGTTGCTGCTCCTAGTAGTGAAAGATAAACCATTAGCCAAACTGCAGATTTAGAATTTAGAGTCAACTGGAACTTTATTAAATGTTTCATATTATCTGCACTTGCTTAATGATTCCGTCGTAGTATTTTTTATAAAAGCGGTTTCACGGAATTTGAATATAGAAGAAAAGAGTATTTTTATCTGAGAAATTAGTATGGTGCCAGCCAAGTGCTTATTTATGTTAACTCGCTATCGCACGCCTACCTGCAGCCTGAAGCATTTTATGCTCAATCTGCCAGATCTTAAAATTTTTGTTGAACCCTATGGCGCAACACCGATATTGAGTAAATAAGTTACAATTAATTGCACAATTTGACCAAAATTAAAAGCAATAAGATTGGTCTGAACATCGGTTTCTCGACCTGTCACGTGGTCTAGATTCGGAAAATGATATTTTTGAAAAAAATCGATTTTTGACCCCCAAATGCCCCCAGAGCTTCTGAAGAATCTAGGGAAGGAAGGTAAGAAAAGGTTTTTCGAACTAGTGCGCAAGATCTATGAGGAGGGATGTTGGCCGGAGGATTTCGTGAAGACGGTTTTAATTCCGCTTCCGAAAAAGAAGAAAGCTGTGGAATGCGGAGATTATAGGACTATCAGCCTAATATCCCATGCGGCTAAAGTAGTGCTGAGGATATTGAACAGACGAATGGAGGCGAGGGCAAACGAGTATTTGGGCGAAGATCAGTTTGGTTTCAGAAAAGGGAAGTCAACTCGTGATGCAATAGCAATAATGAGGTCCCTCGTGGAGAGGAACCTAGAATATGAGCAGGACGTATATGTGTGTTTCGTGTATTTTGAAAAAGCGTTTGATAGGGTGAACTGGGTAAAGTTAATGGATATTCTCAAGAGAATAGGTGTTGACTGGAGGGATAGACGACTGATTTGTAATCTGTATATGGCCCAGACTGCGCAAGTGAGGATAGCGGACGGAGAATCTGGGTGGGCAAGCATTGGCCGAGGTGTGAGGCAAGGCTGTCCTCTATCGCCACTGCTCTTTAACGTGTATGCTGAAGAGATGGTAAGGGAAGCGTGGGATGAGTTAGAAGCTGGGATAAAAGTGGGAGGAATGATGTTCAAATCTGTGAGATTCGCGGATGACCAGGCGTTGATCAGTCAGTCAGCAAGGGGGCTTCAGGCCCTAGTGGATGCGTTATACGAACGTTGCGAGGAGTTTGGGATGAGGATTAATCACAAGAAAACTAAGGTAATGCGGTTTTGTAAAGCATCACGAGCGAGGAATGTGAGACTCAAGATAAAGGTGGGTGGTGAAAAACTTGAGCAGGTCGAGCAATTCAACTATTTAGGCAGTACGTTAGAGGAAAACGGATACAGTAGTAAGGACATAAGGAAGAGAATCGCATTAGCGAAGGAGGCATTCATGAACAGGAAGGAGCTTCTTAGAGGATCGTTGTGTAAGAGTTTAAAGAAAAGGTTAGTGAAGAGTTTGGTTTGGAGTGTAGCTCTCTGCGGTGCGGAAACGTGGACCCTGAGGAAAGAAGACGAGAGAAGATTGGAGGCGTTCGAGATGTGGGTATGGAGAAGAATGGAGAGGGTGAAATGGACGGAGAGGAAAAGGAACGACGAAGTGCTGGATATGGTTGGCGAGGAGAGAAAGCTTTTAGATGAGATACGCAGGAGACAGAAGGTTTGGATGGAGTTAGTGCTTGGCGGTGAGGGGATGTTGAAAATGGTGTTGGAGGGTAGAATGTTGGGGAAACGAGGGAGGGGAAGGAAAAGAATAGGATTTTTAGATAGATTGAAAGAGAGTAGGCCTTACAGTGAATTAAAGAAGGCAGTGCTGGAAGGAAAGGGAGGCTCCCAGATCACCTCTTTAGTACTCCATGGAAACCTACCTTAATCGGTAGAATACTATAATAAATAAATGCCCCCAAGAAGTTGAGGCGCAGAAGAAATTTTCAACATTGTAATACATAGAAAATTTAGTTTTTCATCAAATTTTCCTAGAGTTTTGCATTAATAAAAAATCTGTATGCATCAATAAGTCCGTCAGGGCCCGGAAGTGGGTATTTTTACCATATAGCTCCTGGAACGGCCGTTGAAATTTTTCCTCCCTATTGTCCGCTACCGCCACAAGCCTTATCGTAACTTCTCCCTCAATAACATCAGATCCTCTATTGGCATTGTAACTTTAGCTGATCGCCGTATCTCCAATGACCATAGAGGCTCTTCTTAAATATTATTAACGGCAAATACAGGTCATCTGACCTTCTTTCTCTTTTCCCGCTTTGTGTTCCTTCTCACACGACGAGATCTAGTGACTTATTTCATTGTTTCACCCCCCGCCTTTATGTCTAAACGCTCTTTTCTATTTAGACTGCCTTCCTCCATGAACTCCTATTCCGAATGTGTTCCAAATTTTGACCCTTTTTTTCATCCCTCATCCATTTTGCACCATCTCTTTCGCAATTCTCCCTCTGCTTCTTGCACCACCCGATGAAGTCTACTATTCTATGTTATTTATTTTGAAGTACTGTTGAATATTATTTTGTTTATTGTTGGCTGCGTTTTGCTTAATTGTTCTCTCGTTATTGTGAGTCTTCTGTAATTGGTGTTGTTTTTGGACTGCATTAAATAAATAAATATAGCTTCCATGTAGATGTTGAACAGGAAACCATTAGTTGGCTATGTTAAATAGTTGGTAGAATTTGGGGCTCTTACAAATTGAATTGAAAATTCATTTTCTCCCGCCCCACGTGTAGAAATTAGGTTCGGTACTCATTAAAAATTTTTTTGTGCATAATTTTATGATTTATAACGATTTCTAAGGAATCAAAATATCGTAGGAAAAGGTTTCTGTATCGAAGACATTAGTTTGTTGGCAGCCAAGTGCTCTATCTCCAAACACAAACACGATTTCGTAGCCGTTCCCTTACCTCCACTTATTTACGCCGACGACCCGTGTCCTGCCTTCTCCTCCCTCTAAACCCACCCCCTTCCCAACGCCTCGGCAGTGTCCCGGAGGATAGGGGCGCGCTAATGAAGACGAATGTGTATGTGTTGTTTTTTTCCTGAGGGTTTGAGGTTGCCACGGGTGTAAAGGGTGGGGTGAGGAGAAAGCGGCAAACGGCTGCAGTACGAAAGGCGTCGAGATAAAGGTGTGTGTTAGAGGGTGCATTGCGGGGAGGGAAATTCTTCGCAACCCCCTTGGTTGCTGTCAAACCACATTTTGCTAAATTGAGTGCGATAAGGTGTGCGGACTTCCGCCCCTTTAATATCAGCCTGTTAAACAGAGAATGCAAAGCTATTGCATCTACATGAAACTTTTACTTTGTATTGCATTTTAACGATTGTATAAACCCTCCCCCATAAATTTTGCGATTCAGTGCCCTCTCGGTTGTCGGAATTCTATTGCTAACAAAGAATTTTCCGGTCCAGTGTGACATGTGCTTTCTGTGGATGACAATAATGTTACTAGAATGATGTGAAAAACTCGCATTGCATTTAGAAATTAAAAATCAATGAAATGTTTGCTGAAAAAGTTAGCTCCTGATACAATGGTACAGAACAAGACAATTGAAGCACTAGTTACTCCTCTATAATATCCAATTAAAAATGTCCCTTATGTAGAATTAAATTTAAGTGCAAAAAATGGTTTCCATCTAGTGTTTCCATTCAAAATTGATGAAAGCAGTCCTTAATTTCATGAATGTGGTCTATTTAAACCTGAAGGGCACTTATCGTTTACGCTTGGTCCTATAAAAAACTCTTAAGACTTGTGATTATATCCTCGCAAATATATCGATAAGTTGGCGGGTTACACCGGTTACACGATTTTCAGTGATAATTTTAAGACGGAAATAAGATGACTACAACGTATCAAAGTATCAAAAATGCTAGCGTTAAGGTCAGGCATTCTTTCTGGGGCTCATGGTGACAATATTGGTACTCAATCTACTAATTCATTGGAGCTATAGTTTTTATGTACAGTTTTACCAATACTGTGAGGATTCTGCAGCACTGAATGTTATGGTTCACACCTTGGGAAACACACTTCACAAAAATTACGCAACTCCAATAACGCTATTACAAAATCCGACCTTTTTTTTAACTAAAAAGAGACATTGAAGACGATTGTTCACACGGTTTGATGTTAAAAGTTTTGAACCGGCATTTAGCCTAGAATAGTCGTTTTAGGCTTTGAATATATGGACTATCAATCGGCTTGTTTCGTTTTTACGCAATAGGATAACTTGTTGAATAGGTTTTATTTTGAAAATGAAAGTGTCGCGAGACCCTCGATGTTTGAAAATAGGTGTTAAACGTTGAATTGCATTCACATTAATGCGATTTTCTGATTAGCATCTGAAGCTATGTGGCGGAAGCTTCATTAAACTGCCGGGAATGGAATTTTGTCCTGCAGGAAGTCGGTGACAAACGTTAATTTAGCGACGGAGCGCGTATGATTAACCTACTTGGCTCTGTGAAATATGATGGCAATCTCGGTTGCGCGTGACAAATGACCGTCAATTAACTCTGTTGTGCTTCTGAATTCGTAGCCATAAATGGATTAGAACTACACAGTCCTGTCTCACTATGCCTCATTAACTCCAATTAAAATCAGTTTCTATCAACTCATCGTCTTAGTAATGTCTTAACCAGAGACAATTTTTTATTATATCCTATGTTGGGTCATTTTTTCGAACATTTATAAATGAAATGTTTATTTTATTGTCTAGCATTCGCTGAAATGTTATTAATCGAATGGCGGCGTAACCAGGAATCGTACCTTGGGTGGAGAGGATTTCAAACAGTTGTTCAATTATTAATATACTCTTCAATGAGTGTAGTTTCTCTAATTGGGATAAAATTAATTTTTAAAATATTTATATCATGAAATTACTTTTAAAATAATTTTTTAAGAATGACACGAGATCTTTCTCGGTCAAATCCCAATTGAAAAATATATTGACCATATTACCTTTATTATGGGATGGGTTAAAATCTGATTAGCCCTCTTTGGTAACGACACAGGTTTGCCTGTTGTGTTAACTATTTGATTGACCTTTATCGCTTAAATTTTTGATAAAAGACCTATAATTTTATAGCAAATTTCAATAGTTAAAATAAATAAGATTTACATTGTCGATTGGCCATAATTAAGGGTAGCCAAGTGAAAAACAACGGCAGTTTTATTCTCATTACAGTTGTCATTGATCATTCCTATTTTATTTTCGAATGCAATGATAAAAAGAAGTGCTTTTTTTGGTTTTCCGTGGGCAGAGGTAATACAAATCATATCTTTTCCCTATAGAACGATTTTCTGCATACCTTCCAAGATTAATACTCACTAAACCCCAACTCTTTGCCGAAATATAGGTATTAGGTATCTAGGTTTATAAAAATTAATATATGTTTATTTTACCATCAAAATTACTCCAACCAAGAGTATGAAATATTCCACCGTAAACTTTGATTACATATGTCAACCTTGCATCTTTAATTATATATCGCTTCGATGGGGAATCGCTGTCAAGTCTCGTATATAATTGAATCACTGGGTGGTGTAGAGCACGTAATTTTTTCTTCCGCGAAAAAGAATTATCTATCGGGACGTGCCGTTTTCCGGACCGTTGCAGCCTGCGGGCACTCGAGAAACAGGTTGACTGATGCGCGCATATTGCTGTAATGATTATTCATCGATGAATTTGTTGTTCTTCGGGGAAACAGTCGCTCGAGACGGGAGGAGACCTTCATTCCACGCCTGCGTTTAAATTTTTGATCCGAATTCCCGTCGCGACTCCAATCCAATTAATTTCGATCCGCAAACGGTCGCCGAAGGGTGTGGTGTTGGACTGCAACTGCTGTGGGCGTCGAGAGAGTGACCGGTAGGCGCCTGGCCTTCATTAAGGACCGGACGAATTGACCTTCGTCACTGACCGTGGAGTGGTTCTCGCGTTTGGAAGCTGACTGAGGTGGTTTCACATCTACATACTGCCCCGCCTCAATGGGCTTGCGGCGGGGGGTGCAAGGTAAACAATCGTTAGGAAAAACAGAAGAAAGGAAAATAATTCCCGGGTGGGAATGACTTTAATACTGATTAGGGAAGTCTCTCAAGTGCCACCACCAGATCTCGTTCAAATTCAGGTGGGTGTTAGAAAACGGATAGCCAGGAGGTGTAGTTTTGTTTCGTCCGCCAACCCTCAAAGTTTTCGAGATACTGTGAAGAATTCTCGGAATCGCCACCGAGTCAGGAACTGCATTACTGCCGATGTTTGGATGTCCAACCTGGCCATCGTACTCAGGTCTATAAGTGTCGAGTGAAAGTTTTCCTTGATTATATACAGTCTGGTGGTCACTCTGCCAATTAAGAGCAGCTTAAACCATTCAAGAGTGATGTGATCGGAAATGGGTTTTATGGTAAACTAGCTGACCCCGCAAACGTTGTTTTGCCATATAAATTATTTACTATGAATATTTTGATAGTCTAATAAAGAATGACTGACTCATTATTGAGTAAGTGCATGTGGATGTGGTATATGACTCGAAGAGGAATGGAGCACTGTGAGCGATGGCGACTTGTAAAAATAACAAAACACCATACATTCATAAAAAAAAAATACATTGTACTTTTATTATTTCAATCAATGAATTTCAAATAACACCCCTTTAAAAAATTATGGCAATTAAAAAAATAAACGTTGTCAGTCCCTTACTGCAATGTAGTGTACGATATTTTGAGTGAGTCCATCTTTAGCCAATGCAAAAACTGGAAGATTTACCCACGCGAGAGTATGCCACGCATAATTGCTCGTGTGAAAAACACAGCGTACTCAAATCTTAGCCGCAAACAGACATCGTTTGGCCTTGAAAGTTATTGACTGTCATTGCGAATGCCAATCCAACTGGAAAATGAGCCCATTTGAATTCAATTGGCAATTATGTCGGAATAATGGGGATTCGTGGTAGTAGTACATGTTCTTCTTAGAATTTTCCATTCAAAATGTTGTGCAATTTTTCGTTAATTATGTAATGTTTAATGGCAAGAGATTGCACAGCCGTGGTGGGTTCAAATTACGAAGCTTATTAAATTGGAGATCCAACCTTGTTGTAAACGGTGCGTCTGCTTGCCTGGCAAATCCAATAAATTTAAAAACTCAGGTGAATAATTTAAAGCTTCGCCGGTATCGCAAACTGTATCGATAGAAGAGATGACAAACTACTTTAACAATGCTGATGGTCGTCAAGGGGACAGTAAGCCAAAAACGCTAAAATATCAGCATTTTTATGTATTGCTTTTCAAATTACACCGTAAATCACGCGAAAAACGAAAATTGATTGCAAAAGTAAGAATGTGTATTTCATTTTCTTTCCAATGGCTTATGTCTCAACTAACAATGACCATTATCAATAATTTAAATGTGCAAAAAAGGTCTGCAGGCATTAATAACGAACTTTACATGTATTTATATAGAAATTGATTTAGGGCCCAATGCAGGGCCTCATGGACCCTGCGGAATGATGAATAATAGTTTACATCCTTTCTCAGGCCTACTGAATATACACGCAAAATTTCATAGGAATCAGTCCTGCCGTTTCGAAGGAGTTTAGCTACAAAACACTGTGACATGAGAACTTTATACATTAGAAAGATGGATACCTCTCCGTTGGGCAAAATATCTTTCTTAATTAATCGTTTTTGTTGGACCTAAAATTGACTAAGGTTCTAAGATGGTTTTTTCAGTGTCACACCGAACGATATCTGTTGTTTTTTAGCTCGAGCAATCTAAGTCTGGCAAGTTCCCAGCCTATTTCGTGAACAGCCTGTGTAACGCTTACACGCGTTTCTTGGGAATCGCGCTGCTTTCCTTCGAAATAAATATATTACTTCCATAATTATCAAACGTTACAAATGGCCTCACCCATGATATGAACACGGGTCCCATCATTGAGTTGACAATGGCCCTACCAACTGGACCCGCTACACACCCTTTTTCTAAAGGCATTCGATGGGCTTTATGAAACCCAAAGTAACCGTCACCTTTTCGAAAAAATGTTATCCGTGGACTGTATTTTCCCTAGTTAATTTTTGGAGCGATGGAGAGAAAACATTGATTAGCTTTCGGCCGTACGAATTGTTCAAATTTAATCCTTTATGAAAGTCAGGCTTTGGATATGTTTCCATGAAGATCGGTGTAAACATTTTCATCTCTAATTCATGTATCTGCTGCGATGCATAGCCCAAGGCTTTGGTTGAAGGAGATTATGAGGGAGGCGTATGTTTGAATTCTTTTTTTTCTAATCGCGAGTGAATATTCATCCAGCTGACGGGTGTTTTTCGTTTTTAACGCTGTCCATACTTTCTGCTTGTTCCAATTACAACATTTTCCCTGTCAACTCATGACTAGGGTGTAATTCATTTCCTTCCGCCAAGAAAGAACTTTTCCATTCACATTTCGGGGTTCGAATCCCTCATGATAAATTATCCCTCCTTTCAGGTTATTTAATTTTATGGATTTTAGCCCGCGTTCATTTGTGATAACGTTTGAATCATTAATGGAATCAGTTTAAATCGCGATAAATGTAAGAAAATAGGGTTCGGTTGGGTTTAGGGATTAAAATGCTGCCTCAATATAATTCGATTAGCCTTGCTTACGAATTCGTGTTATTCATTTGATTCTGAACCCATCTTTGATGCTGTGCTCTCAAAAAATTAACTGTATTCATCCTTCAATTTAATATTCGATTTATTTCACACTTTTTTCAGAATTGACTGTTAAAAATGTTAATTTAACGTATTATTACTTCCATTTTACGATTACTTATGACTAATGGCTAGATCAAAAGTTTCTGTAATACGTGAGGATCGTTAATTGTACGATCCCAAGAACAGTTGCACCGATATTATCGTAACATCTTTTCATATGAAATATCGCTAACCTGCCTGACTTCATCAGTGCAAGGTGCTCATTCAACAGATTGTGTTATTTTTCCTCACGAACTCTGTGGTTCTTGCTCATCGAGACCTTGACGGCTGTAAAATAAGTGTCTATTAGAACAAGTCAGTTTTTAACCTCCTGAGATACATCAAGAGATCACCATCTGGATCTGCCCTCCATTATTTCTCACAGAATCAATCCCAGCCTGTGCCTAGAGCGCTGCCTTCCTCCTCGTGAAGGAAAATAAACGGGTAAGGGTCAAGTGTCGCCTTCACTCCTCGCCCTTTTCACTACACGCCTCTTTCATCGTTTCTCTATACCTAATCCTCACGTTTCCTCCATTACCGGTGCGTCCACTCGGCGTAAAAAACATATCATTAAACTTACTTCCTTCCGACGAAACCTGTCTCGCGCACGGGAGCTCCTCATTACGGGTTCACCGCGGAAAAAAAGGGCTCGCTCCTGGAAATCGCCGGGAAAGACCAATTGGCCAACCTTCTCTAACTTCCTTCCGGCTTTTTCTTCCACCCACACCAGCGGCGATTCGCTTCAATGTCTCCCGGCTTATTAAGCAGTCTCGAGTAATTAGGCCCAGGGTTCGTCACTCCCTTTTCCTCACCTCAGCCAGTGAGGGGCGGGCTGGGTCGTGCACGGAGAGTTTTGGGGGAGTGTGGGATAGTTCATGGCGGTCTTCACCGGATGAAGCTCCCAACCCTCTCTCAGATATAGCGTCCCCCCATTGCTGCTTCCAGCGAGAGGGCTGTTGTTGGGAAGATTGCACGATGCTCCGAGCCTCGGAGTAATAAGGTGATGTGCTCTAAGGTTCCCACGACGTCGGTGGCTTTTAATGGGCGCATCTCAAACCGTGTTGGCGTTCGCTTGGTGTATAGGATCCCTTAAAAAAAAAAAAAAAAAAAAAAAATTGTGCCAACCTTCGCACCAGAAATATTCCGCCTATGAAGGCTCTTCTTCTTTGTGGTTGGAGAGGCTCTCCGCTCTTCACGTGGTGGCCATTAGAGCAGGAGCCGCTCAAAGGCAAAAGTAGTTTGCCTGCAGGCAATTGTGAGTTTCAAATTTTAATTCAACTATTGTGTATTGCAAAAATTTCGCCATGGAATAAAACACATTCTTCCACCGGTATTGAAACTGGGATCTCCTGATCCCGCCTGATAAATTTATACTATTTTCATGGTATCAAGAGGTGAATTTATGAGATTCGGTTTCGAATCCCGGTGAAGGCAAATGATTTTTCCTCCGAAAAATTCCGCCTTTTTAGTGCATCTGTGAGATAATTCAACATCAGTACACTGAATTGAATGGGGACCACAGCACGGATTTAAATGGAGACCGTTTGAACGGAATCGCTTATTCCTTGAAGTGGTTCACCCCATGAATTGTCTCTTAGCTAGCCTTGCAGCCCTAATGTAGTCAACTGGACTCCAGCCAATTAATCAACCCTTTCAAAATTCATTCATTGATTTGGCTTATGATCGCAAAGATTGGTTGTCAGTTTTATCTTTGTTTTTAAATTCTTGATCGCATTTCTAACAGCAATTTTAACGTTTTTGCGACGTTAGTCCTTTCACCAAGAAATATACTAAAAATGACGATAAAGTACACTCTGAATTTGTTAGTACTACAGGTAGAAGTTTGTTTGCCATGTAAAGTATAAAGTTAGTGTAATATTAAATAAGGAATTTTCATTTATTTTGTCCGACTATTTTTAATTGACCCTTATTGATTGAAGCCAAAGGTTGGTTTGGATAGGCTAGGGCAGAGGTCTCTTGAAACTAAGCATGAAATTATGTATAAATTTCACTGACTGGCATGAAATCAGATTTGACACTCAAACTTAAACATTTCAAAATATGATCTTTCAACTATTACTTATTTACTAGGGATATTGGGTCTAAAATTACGCTAAAGGCTAGAAATATTGAGGTATTTCATCATTTAATTACGATTTCGCTATAAATGCTCGTTAATAGTTCCACTCATTCTTAAACACCAATTATTTTCTATTCATACTTCTTTTTTCATTATTATTTCCTCTCAGTGGTGATCTAAACAACGTGATCTACTGTTACATTGCAATTTGTTGACAATAGTGTTAACAACATCACTCATCGGCATTGGTTTGTGTCTGCGCATTTCTAAAAGAAAATTACCCTTTGAAAATTCAATGAAAAGTTGGAGGTAATTCGGATTCGGTTTTGAAAAATGTCTCCGTATCTATGCCGACAGTCAGTCACAGATTTATCCAAGCGGAAAATCTCTCCTTGTAATTTGTGTGGTTTTATCCTATCCCTGTGTTAATTGCTCTTTACATCACATTTATTCATTAAATGGAATTTTAGTACATATCAGCCTTAGCGTCAGAAGGTAGCGTAAATTAATATATGCTTGATTTCCTGTCTTTGGCTAAATCTGATGTGATTAGGCCGCAAACGATTTATTTATCTTCGTATTCTGTCAATTGACTTTTCGCAAATTTTTTTTGATGCAAGGATGTGAGTGCTGCAGCAAGGTTGGCCCTTTGCCATAGAGGTACCCGTTTTCAATTTACTTAACAAATAAATTGGAATTGACCCTTCTAAATACTGAGGAAATCATGTTATGATTACTAATTTTCCTTTAGAGATTTCCACTTTACAATTAATGTCGTTATCCAATTTTTTTGAGTAATCGTAAATGACATACAAATTTTTACTGTGATATATTTTTATCCAATTTGTATCCGTCTGATGAGTTTTGCCAGGTGCTACCAAATATTTCCTCACCATGCATCCCAAGGGTGTCGATTTATTTAATTCGCTATTCTTGGAATTAATGGAGTTGAGGGTAATTTTGCCGCGAGTTTAATTCATTCTGCTCAATTTTCATGATTGGAATTGACTCTTATTCCCCATTTCTATGCATTGCGTCCACTCTAGGGAGCACAAGTCGGAATGAGGTATTGCAATTCGGGAAATTCAAGGCTGTTTTGGAAAATTCATGGCGAAACAGTCTCTCTCGTAGTATTGTTTTGCAGGCCTGGCTAGTTGAAAATAGGAGGAGGATTAAAAGAAGGAAAAAAAACTAGTGTTTTGGAACGAGCGCCGTATCGTAATTGATCGTTGGTTAATTCAGCAACCTTGGGATTAGAGTCGAACGACAGTGGTGTGAAAGGTCGGCCCTTTCGCTCTAGCCTATGCCCTCCTACGCCATGGAATTTGCTGCAATACGGCTCTGGAGTTTAATTAAGCTTATTACCCGTGGTAGCAGGCATTGGTCCCGTTATGTTTCACCTTTAAGGTCGCCAACGTATCGATTGATATGACAAGCGAGATAACTATTCTCTCAACTCCTGTGAAATGGCTGTCCGTTAGCCACCGATGCAACCTTTGCGGACGGAAGCGAATTTTGCAAGCACTGCATATAGTTTGGCGGGTAGTATTATACTTGTGCGTGTTAATATAAATTCATGTCCCAGTTCCCGTTTTCAGCTGGCACAAACCATGGGTCCGGATGTTAAACTTCGCTAGCACTGCGTCGCACAGTGGGCTGAAACCGAAAAACACTGGCCAATAACACCAAAAGTGTTTTGTTTGACTGTGAAAGTTGAAACTTTTCCCAGTTGTTTCCAATACATTGCTGCATTATAATGTCTCCATGTTTCTGGGTTTCACCGCGTGGATTTTCTTTGTGACGACAGTTTCTCCGGTATTCCAACCGGCGTCTACAGGTCGATGTGAACACATCGACCTGGAACACATTGGAACAGGACATCGACCTGAAGACGCCGGTTGGAATACCGGAGAAACTGTCGTCACAAAGAAAATCCACGCGGTGAAACCCAGAAACATGGAGACATCATCTAGACAACGCCGCGGATAACTACGCATCAACATTAGTGCATGTTTTGTGGCATACATGTTTTCATAGGCTGCTTTTTATAACATAAAAATTGGCTCCAAGTTGAACAAATTTAGCAAACATTACCCTTATTGAATGTTTTTCGAAATTATGCGACTTTACACTAATGGCACATATTTTGCAGAATGCAGTGAGCCCATGTTCTATTTCACAATTCCTTTTAACGTTTTTTGTTGATTATCATCAAATTTCATGATTTAGTAGTCGTATTTGTGACCAAATACGATACAAAATAAAGGACCTGTTTTTAGCCGAATTTTTGTGATTTTATTGGATTATGAAAAAAGGGTTTCAGACATACTTTGAAATATTTGCACACCGTATACTACAAAACCTGTGGAGTGTGATCAAAATAGATGATATGTGACCGCCTGGGACGCCGAAATTAAGATCTATTTTCCGACTGTGCGGTTAAGTTCGGAGCTGACTGCTGGCATCGGTTAATACCGTACTTTTTAAGTACTTTAAAAGTACTTTTACTACCATATACCGACATCGGTGAATACCTTAGTACCATACCGAAAAGTTAGTCTTTTATAGCAAAGTAAGTAATCGAAAAAGGCATTAATGAGGTAGTATAAAATTCCTTTGCCATGTAATTTAATATGATTTATTCACTATCTTGTGATATTTACCGTCGATAAATTACAAAATGGCTGACGCTGATTTCAGTGAAACATTTCCTTAGATTATATTTCGCAACGAATGCAAAATTTCTTCAGTCGGTATTATTGTACTAGAAGGACGTATGCTATTACAAGGTCTCCATTTGTAGGTGAGTACAAATGAAAAGAAACCCCACATTTTGACATCAAGTTACTATGCTTTGGACGGTGCAAGGGCGCCCTTTTCGACACATCAGGCTCAGTATTTTTGGTGACCTCCTCTATGCAATAGATCGAAAAAGGCTTTGTTCGCCAAAATATTTTCCAAGAAAGTGTAAAAGTTCAGGATTGCTATCATACGAGAGATCTCATTAGAGACAGCAGTAGTAAATAACATGCTATTTTTCTAATTTTAACGCTATTTTTTAATTAAGTGGTGGCCGAGAAAAAGTTTTAAAATTTCGGACAGAAATGGAAAAGAAAACAAGTGGATTGCCAGGTCATTTTTACAAAACATTCCAGTGCTAATTAATGATGATGGCGACTTTATTTCTGTATAAAATAAATGAGTGGCAAACCCTAATATGGGAAATGTTTTTCTGACTTAATCGGGCAAGGTGAGTATTCATTTCAGTATAATTTATTTAATTCATTTCATTTACCCCCGAATTCAGCTCAAGGAGGCCTTTTCATCGTGGGGTTTCAACAACTGACAAAGACACATACACACCCATACCTGGATAGGGGTACTTTACCCAGGTGGGACTCGAGCCCGCAACCTACGGTTTCGCAGACGAGAACTGAACCCCACCGCCATCGAGGCCGGCAATTAGCAAAGAAAGATTTAGAAGTCACATCACCTAGTATTTATATTACACTAAATAAACTTTTAAATAAAAAGTATTATTTTTATTCAGGCAAAAGTTTTACATTGCATATTAATTGTCCATGTGGCTGAGTATCGAGTCCAGTAGATTATTTTACCTTATTATTTCTGTTAAAACAACATAAAAATACAAAATATTTGTCGTCATACGTTGTTTTTGTTTTTTTAGGGAAATTTACGGCATTATCCAAGCATTTGAAATACATTAAGCATAACTAAAGAAATGTATGATTTTACGACATTTCAGCTACTTTTTTTCGCCAGAAGAATTAATATTTTGTCACGAGAAAAATATCTTCTCTTTTCCCCTTTGCAACGCTTGGCGCATTTTGAAAATATTTCTCTCGCTAATCGGTGCAATTAGTGTGACCCGTTTGCTTCCGGAATTGCAGGTTACTCAAGCTTAACCCAGGCTGTTTACGCCATACCAAATGCCTTGTGGATTGCAAGAGGAAGATCTGAATGCAGCCTTTTGAACCACCGAGCATGAACCGTCTGATGGCGGCTTCCGAAAGGGCTGCAGATATTTAGCATCAAACTCCTTTTGTTTGGCTCCGGATAGGTAGCATCCTGGCCGCTATCCCTAATGGACTCTCACTTGCAAAGTTAGAACAGCTTTTGACGCCAGGTCGCGTGAGTAAAATGCGCGTGGTATGATGTGATCGAGGGCTTATGTAGCCATAGGATTTGATCTTTCGATATTTGTTTTCAGATTAGTGGTCTAAATTCCAATTCGTTCATGCTCATCCTAATATAACCTTGGTTTGTATAATCTAAGCTTTTGTAAAGACTTATGATAAAACGGATTGTAGTACACCTTTTTCTGTTTAATTCATTGTGTATTTATGTCGGAGGACCTTCAAACACCGTTGTCGTGTTCATATATCCTATGCATCAGTATATTATCTGTGGGAACTATTACAAAGGTTAAGTTCAACTTGAACTGTTCTACTCAAATAGAACTTTACTGTAATGGCACTAAGAGATAAGTGCAAAGCAAGTGTTGGCGGCCAGTATAGTAACCTATCCAGTGTAACTAAAGAAAAAGGACTGTCTAGTAATGCGCGTGCGTTGTAATGTATATTTTATATTGATTTGGTGTGCAATATGTTCATCTAAGAATTTAATGATGACACCCGATATTTTTATTTTATTTCATCAAAATATTTGAAGCAGTCACCTAATGAGTTAAAAATAATTATAAATCATCATATCCCATCATAAAATTAAGGTATTTATCCTTCGAAGATTGGCTACTCACCACACATGCCGTCCGGTAATGCCCTTCTGTGACACCCCTTAGAAGTGGCGCCACCATTCTTAGCCCTTTCGTCGTTTTCTCCACCCCAAGCCATCAAGACTGAGTCTTGTAAGGTGCTGAAATAAAGATAACTTATTTTTTACCTCTCTATTTGCTTTTAATACAATGCTCTTTCTTACTGAGAGTCTTTCTGGTTCTTGGTGAATTATATACATAATAATAGACTTTGCAGTGAAATAAATATGAATAAAATTTCAATCAAATGTAGTGTGTAACGCGTATAAAAACAATGTTAAAAAAGAAAAATAATAAAATAATTTTTGCATGCAGTAAATTGAGAAAGTTTCGTGTCATATGAAGAAAAATAAGTAACCATTTGATTGCAAATATCAAAATTTTTCGAGACACAACTAAGAAAGTTTGCTCATAAGTACATGGTTCAAATAGAAGTTTAGATACTTTATTACGAAAAATTACAGTGAGACAACATGCGGAGGGAACTATAAGATCTATTTACGGAGTTATTCGAATAATGTCTATTAGAATGATTTCTTGGACTTCACTGTTCATGTGGGAGGTGGTAAGCAAATTCATATTTTAGTCTCTATGGCTATGAACGATTTGTTGAGGTGTGAGGTTCTGTGTACTGTAATAGTTGAAATTCGATTAATATAATTGAGTGGGTTGAAAGGCAAGGGGTACAATTGATTTCTTTTTTCTATACTATCCTTATCTATCCGTCCTAAATATCTCCCATAATTTATCGCTTTTATCGGACCTGGAAATATAGTGGGGTTCTAGGATGATGTTTTCCGTATCGGTCTTATAGATATCTATCATCAATTGTTCAAGCAATCTAAGCCTAGAGCGTAGCCTCCAAGACCCTAGCGACACTCAGCCTAATTCGCTTAACATTTACGAAACGCTGTCTGATGGTTATATCGGATTATAACAGTGTGCTATGAATTATGGCATTTGCATCTATATTTATATCTAAAATATCCTGTTGTTGGTATCAATAATCCCTCTTCAATATATAGATTTTTTTAATGCGCTTCCCATCTCTTGTGTTTCAGTTTTCATGTCATAGATTTATTCTGTTTGCGAGATTCTGGTTTCCAAAATGTGGGTGCCGTGGTTGTGTCTGAGTGATACGGTGTGAGTAATGGTGGTTAGAGTGAGGGGTTCCGGGGAGTGGTGGAAGGAAGTGGTGGCTATTGGCGTTTGTTAGCTTTGCTGCATAATGGAACCTCCTAGAGGAGGATGAGAAGGAGGGTGAAAGAGGTGTTTGCCGGCTTCCAAGCTTAATCGCCTTAATCTCCGCTGGCGTGGAACCTCAAAACCCTCAAATGTGCTCTCGCACAAAACCTTTCAACCCACCTCACGTCTACTCCTCGTGTATTTCTCCTCTTCCACCTTACACGGCATTGTGGTCTACCTCCTACTTTGGATCTCAGCCACATCGGTAGACACACTGTCCTCTTCTTTGCCTTTTGGTCGCTCCTATCGTTCAATTGTCGTAGTCTTCTTCCTTAACATTTTCCGCCCAGAATACTTGCTGCGATTGCGAAGATGTTAGGTATGTTACTCTTATGGTCGTCTTTAATAATTAGTGTAATATTTTGGTGATACATCATCTTGTTTCTTCAGGATGACCAGTAGCCATACCTTTTACGGTATAATCCTCAAATTTCCACAGAGGAGAATAACGCCTCGGTAGCTTAACTGGATAAAGCCATTTTCTAAGCAAAAGCGAGTTCGAATTCCGATTTAGGCGAATGATTTTTCCCCTAGGGATTTTTCGCATAATTGTGATTGCGCAAAGTTATCACCGTGGATAGTTCCAGTAAGTATAATTAAATTCGAAGCCATGTAGTTACACCGGGAGGGTAACGATGTGAGAATATAATGCTGTTCAATTTCAAAGATTGACTTTGATGGAAAGAATGAATCTTCAGGGCAAGCATATTTTTGGATAAAAGAACGTTAAAATCGATTAAAAAGTTCCATTTCCTGTTTACTATTACGAGAATTGCATGCAATTTACAGGCAGTAGGCATCCATCTTGAATTTTCGTGTCGCACCGGTCCCTTCCGTCTGTGGGCTTATTTTTTCCAACTTAAAAAAATGGGCTAATGCGTGGATTGAATTACTGCAAGGTTTAATGATATACTTGTGACGATTTGACAGCAAATAAAATGTGATGGATCTTCTTTAAGAGCCTCATATGGTCAGAGTTGTAGCAGGTAGCCTTATGGCTACGGTGGGCGGAAATGGGTACTGATGAACGCATCACCTTAGGTTTAGGATTCTTCAAGTGTCAGCATGCCATTATTTCCATAAAGTAGAACAAGGTTCTTCACTTTTCGACCTAGGGGCCCCATTCAAGCAGCATTTTAAGGCAGGGATGGCAAGTGAAACGAAACGAAAATGTTCCGTTTCGACCCGGAGGGAAAAAAAAATAAGAAGCCTAGGTTTAGTTTCGTTCCCGTAAACAGTTAAAATCACCAAGGAGTTTAGTTTCGACCCGGGACGAAACTTAATTCCTGGGAACGAAACTAAATTAATCGAAACTCCGCTGCTCATAATAAAGTCTCGATCCCAGAAGTTGGGTGGAGGGGGATAAGAGGTAATAAAATCGACCCATTATGCTTGACATACGTGTGAAGAGGTTAAAACATGAAGCTTATAATCGAATGACCTGTTTGCGTTCACCGTTCTCCTGTTAGTAGTAAAAATATGAGTGCCCCGTGCATCTAATAGCGGTAGGTCGAACCTCTACTTCATTTCACCTTAATTCGTGCACGGTGTGTGGGTCGAAACTAAAGTGTTTGAAGGTGAAGTACGTGGTCCCTCCGGTGCGTAATATTATCTGCGTTTCGTTTCGTCACAGAGCTTTAGTTTACCCGTAGTTTCGACCCGAAGGAGTTTTCACTCCGATTTCCTTTCGACCCTGAATTTAGCTCCTCGAGTTCAAATAACGTTTGATTTTTACATTTTGCTCACGAGAGCGAATCTATTGAAATTTTACTGATTTTGACTTGGGCTATTTTTTTATTGCCATCCCTGTTTTAAAGGCTGGCTGCGCATTCCATATCCACCAAAAAGGGTATTATCAGACGTGTATTATTATTGAAGAAAGATTTCGTGCTTTCCCGGCGAATGGACTTGGTGAAGATTTCTCGGGATCGCCACCGGGTCAGGAACTCCATATCTGCCAACGTTTCGATGTCTGACTCAGTCATCGTCCACAGCCCTGAGGACGATGACCGAGTCGGACATCGAAACGTTGGCAGATATGGAGTTCCTGACCCGGTGGCGATCCCGAGAACTCTTCACCAAGTGTATTATTATTTATTTATACCATTGGGTCATCCTCCTTCATTCATCAATCCATCCATCAATGGATTTATGATCAATTATTTCATCAATAGATGTTTGTCCATAACAATTTCATATATTTATGAACATTTTTAAACGATATTAATTTTTACTGATGTATACTTCTGACGAATAACTCGGGTTATCAGCCAGGTTAATGCTTTTATACAAGAAAAAAAAATCTTTGGCTTATATAAAAGCATTAACCTGGCTGAGAACCCGAGAAATATTTGTCAGATGAAAATTTTTGTTTTGGTCAATGTACGCCTCAAAGTAAATAAATCGAGTTCCATTTGCGAAAACAATTGTTTTAATTTTTTCGTATTTTTGCCAACAAAAAGTGTCTCGAATCATATAACTCCTTATATTTCACCAACAATTGTAGCAGAGCCATAATTAGCCTTCCGTTAGGCCCAATGGATCTGACAGGCACAGCGTTAGTGTTTTTTTTTCATTTCTCCGCGCCACTAGGCGGCATAGACCCTTGGCGCTTATAGTAGCTGTCCGATTTAACCTTCTCTATGCAGCCTTTTGCTTTTTGCATTTATGCCGACAGATCAGTGGCGTATTATTTAGCATAGCCAAACAAAACAATGGAATATTTTAGCAAAATATAGGGATAATTAGCTAAGTTAGTTAGCAAAATAATAACCCTGGTCTTATAAAATTCACATCCTAAAATATATTACATGTAATAATATTTGATAGCCTTTAGAGCACGTTTTATCGCACCTTGCGGGATCAATCCAGGGCCATATGACGATGTGTAAAGGAGTATATACAAAGCAAATAAGGCGCCATTTAATTATTTATTTATACTGATAATGGTGCTTGAAAAGTGTACCAATGACCCACGCTGAGAGTTAATAATGTTTTTACATGTCTGTGCCTGTCAACCACATTGCGCCTGAACTCAGTCTATTCCAATATTGCGCCTGACAGAAGATAAATAGCTTATTTCATAGCTTTAACTTTGCGAAATTCATTGGATGTTTGACGTAACCATTTAATTCCCTTTTCCCTGAATACATTCATTAAGGAATGAGGTACAACATACTTCAGCAACCTTTTGTCATTCATGTTATTGTAAAGATACGTTTGGAAATGCATCAGGAATGAGGCATTTTCTTCGTTTCCGTTTTTTTACGTTTGTTGACAAAGTGCCCCTGCAAGAATGGTATAATACGCACCCTCTTTGTTGTAACCCAATGCAAAACCCCCGCCGATTTGATGAGGGAATATTTCTATTGAAATTCTTTCATTTATTCTTATTTGAACTCACTGATTATGTTTACGATAAGTAAATTGAACTTAGTGGAAGCAAATTACTAACGGTGTTCGCACGTAATAGTTAATCAAGTTTCCTTTTGTGTAATTAATGTAGTATATATTTAGTAATCTTCTGTCTTATGTAAAATAAAATTCTCACATTTTCGCATTTTTGGGTTTCTCGCTGTAGTGTTAGTATGTGACTTCAAATGTTCCGCTTTGGTTTATTGCTGAGGGCAAAACTATCATTGATTTAATCGGCAATCGAACTCTTCGCCGTAATGATTCTTGGCAGTCTCGACGCGGCTGCCAGACTTCGGACCTCTCTGTTTTCCCCTGCGTCTTTTCATCATTTCAGCAGGTTCAGAACACGCATCAACCGGTGGAAATAGCCTCAGCTTTTAGTTTAGGTTTAACACATGTCTGATATCTTACTTAGATTTTTCATGAATAAAAAAAGTTAAACTTTGTTTTTCCACAGAATATATTTATAATTACACGACCATGGTTTTGACGCTCCGCGTCATCCTCAAGCGACAAGTAAAGTGGTTCAACATCCTTAAATACTGTCTTGTACTGTACTTGTCGCTTGAGAATGACGCGGAGCGTCGAAACCATGGTCGTGTAATTACAAATATATTCGGTGGAAAAACAAAGTTTAAATTTTTTATTCATCATGAGTAAGTTCCACTCAGTAACGCCTCAAACCATCGACTAGATTTTTCATGACATTATGGTTGAAAAAAATGCTATGAAGTTTTTTTCGTTGCTTAACCTTTCGTCAGGCGCAATATTGGAATTGCTGAGTTCAGGCGCAATGTGCTTGACGGGCACAGATGTTAAAAATAATTATTCACTCTTAGCGATGGTACACCTTTAAAGCTTAAGGCACCATTATAAGTGTAAATGAACCCTCAAATGATGTATTTTTTGCTATGTATACACCCATTTACACACCGTCATACGGCACCGGACCGATCCAGCAAGGTGCGATTTAACGTACTCTTTAGGCTTTTAAGTATTATTAAATGTACAGTATTTTAGCACCTGAAGTCTATAAGATCAGTGTTTTTATTTTGCTAACATATTTAGCTAATAAAGCTTTTATTTTGCTTTAATGTGCCATTATTTTGTTTAACTATGCTGAATAATCCGCCTCTGATCTGTCGGCATAAATGTAAGAAGCAAAAGGCTGAATAGAGCATGTCAAAACAAAAAGCTACGATAAGCGCCTAAAAGCTACGATAAGGGTCAATGCCGCCTAGCGGCACGGAAAAATGAAAAAACACTCGCCCTATGACTGTCAGATCCATTGCGCCCGACGGAAGGTTACTTCAAAGGTTTACGGCCATCAATTAAATATCAATTTTTAACTTTGATTAATTGTACACTTCTACGAACTTAGCATTTGCTATTCTCTATGAGCCATACTCCAGATCCATAGATCACCATACTCATAGATCTTGATAGAATTGTGATTTTTGTGTACCGGCATCTGCAATATAGCTTTGGGTTTTTTCCCAAGAAGCCTTGAAAAATCGCTTCTATTAACTCTATGATTTATTTACTCTTTGTCATTAATTCTCAGTAGGTTTATTACCGATTTTTTTTCTATTTTTGTAAACATCGTTACAATTTTAAAACATTCACTGGCTCTTACTTTCCGCTTTAAACCTGAGGAAGTACTCAGCAGCGAAGGCGAAATCATTGCCATATTTTTATTTTACTGTGTCACGGGTGTACAGGATAGGACATCGCAGGGCATAATGGGCCGCAAACGTTTTTACCAATTAACTCACATTCTTTCTTTTAACCGCACATAAGAGCATACAAATCTATCGCTGAATGACTGATAAACGCCTAATTGTCAGAATATTTTGCTTGAAAGCAAACTTTAACGGAAATAAAACTGTTGAAATGAAAATATTTTAATTTTTCGCTGGTTGAGAGGATGTGATTGCAAGTTTAGCGAAGCTTGACCTCGGTTGGAGTGGCGTAACTAGGAATATGATTTGAGGGGATTGGGAAACACAGGGGGGGGCGAGGGTGGCCCCCAGGCAGCATTTTTTTTACAGGCAAGAGGTTTACAGGGGAAAAGTTTTGAAAAATGACTTGTCTGGAAATACATTTTCTATAATTTTGGAACTTTAAATTTAACTTAAAGCAGATGGAGTTATTACAACTTGTATTTGCTACTTTAGCCATATATTAAATGTAGGCATTAGTTTTAAATATCTTTTAAATTTCTCTGATTCTTCGGGGGGCCGGGGGGAAACCAATCCCATCATCCCCCCCATAGTTACGCCACTGCTTGAATCCTCGGTATAGGCTAAACAAAGCCGTGACCAATCACAGATTATGAATGCGTCTAGCCCATTGGGATTATCTTTTCTACTCTGAGCACTTCCTTTGTCACACTTATCTCCAGAATCGAAGGTGCCACTGGGTTAAAATGAATCATAACCTTTAGCAGCGCCCTCTCGCGGTGTGCAACCTCTTGCGTTCCCATTCGTCTTCCTCAGCAGTCGTCTAAGCGCTGATGCTCAAGAGTTGCTGCATCCATTTGGGCGCATTTACTTCCCTTATCACACCACGTTCTCGCCTTTTCCAGCTACTGCGCGCAGCGCTGCCACAGTTGTTCGCGGTCCAGTAGATAGAGGCTCTGCTGAATAGTGGTGTCTATGCTCTCTCTAAAGAATATCTCGTCACCTATCCCCTTCAAAAACTTATTCATGTTTCTGGCTGGAATTTATTTCGGCCTCGTGGAATATATATGTAAGATAGAAACTAATTTGTATTAACACTTTTGAAGTATCTAAGAAAAGATCACGACTCCAGTTGAGTGGCCTATAAAATACGTAGAGTGTGCATAGGTAATACTAAATTTCTTATGGATCTGGCTTTATTCAAGCTTCTGTAATGGCCTATCTTAAATTATATTTCACGTTGATCTGTATTACCTTATCGGTGGAGAGAAAAGATCACAGATTGTCCTTTATGATAACGCTTCGTATCGCTGTGTATCTCTATATAATGTTTTGTTTCCTTTTGTTTGATGAAATAAAGAAATATTGGCCAATTTTTCTTAGTTGTCACTAAACAAAAATTGTGCCTCATAATAATTCGTTTCAACTATTTTCAATTTTTAGGGGGACATTCTACTTGAGTCAATGCATTTTGAGTGCATTTGAATGTAAACCTAGTGTTGTGAAGTATAGCGTTAATTTAAGAACGCGTCAATGATGCAAATAATGTGCAGCGATATGCAGTTTTGAAGTAATTTTGATATCGCTCTATTTGCAGAATAAGCTTTGATGTGCTACTTATAAATTATAATCATGTTTATTGCCAGGCGTTAATTTCCAACCCAATTTTCTGGTGTGAATTTACAATTGTGATAAAATTATATTAATTATTTGGTGTTATACATTGAAACGTAGAGAATTTTACCGTTATTTTTTTCTTCTCGAGGGAATAGAATTACTCCCATCACTTGAAATAGAGGGTGAAAAAGTAAACATAAATTATGTTCCGTGATACGAGTTACGTTTTATTCTGATTGCTGGTGGGACTAATTGGGCTGAATGTGCGCTGCATGTGTCGAAAGAGGGTGTTGGCTAATTGTCCCTAGGTCGCGAATTCAAATCCGCTTTAATACCCTCGGTCACACGCCGAGCAAAAATGCAAATGCCATGACTTGCAGCTCGCGCTCCTTTTTTTTTTTTTTTTGGAGAACCACAGGTGGCAGAGGAAAGGTAAACGCCCCCTCTGTTTTCCGCAATTAGAATTTTTTTCGCGCTGTTTCGCGTGAAGTGAGCCATTTCATGTGCATTTTTTGGTACAATTTTGGGTAGAATTGTTTTGCGAGATATACATAAGGACAAGTACTGGGTCATATATTGACATAAATGATATTTCTGAGAATGGTTTTTGATAACATCTTGCACGTTTTGTATTTATTGAAATCATTTAAGAATATTATCTGCATGCAATCCTCTGTTTTCCGCAATTGGAATTTTTAATGCGTATGTTTGGGAACAAGGTTTTGGTGGAATTATTGTACGAGATAAAGAAAATAAGAGACACTAGGCCATAAATTGTCAAGCGTGAAATTTATAAGGAGGGATCGTTGTAACATATAGTAAATTGTGTATTAATATAATATATTTATGAATGTGTTACGCGTACACTCCTTAAAAACTGTATTTCCCTGAAAAAAGACTTGTACAGTAGGCCGGCCCTTATTTTTCAGAATTGCGAAAAGTTATGTTTTCCTGGTCTCAAAATGATCCAAATGGTGTTTATATTCACGTGTTAAAATTTGGTTACTTTAAAACAACGGCAACCCGTGCCCCAAGGGCCCTAAGTACTAAGGACCCTCAATTGAGTTTTTGGGGCCGAAAAAGCGCTATTTCAATGTAAAATGTAATAGTAAAGCCCTATAGGGCCGATTTTCTGTTTGTTTTAACCTATCTGTAAGCGTTTAGGAGATATCGTCCGTCGTAATGCAATCCCCCCCTAGGGCGCCGCCCCGCACCGCGGCACCGCAGAGGTATGTCCCGCACCACTTACTAGAGACTTCCCCTCAACCCCCTCCCCTCCCTCGGCAAAGACTTTGCTCCTGATGTCACGATCTAGCCTCTGAAGAAATGTGCTTACCTTAGAAAGAATTTAATTGCCATAACAATACTTCCAATCCAAGAGATCAATTTATTTTCACTCTGTCCATGAATTTCGGTACATTAACCAAAATAAAATATATTTTTTACTGACATCCCATATTTGGCAATTAAAGTGCTTTTCCGCACGTAAGGGTTGCATTGCGATGAAAAGTCACACTTATTGTTAGTAATAAATTTAGAAAGCTCTCTTCCTTCAACGTGACTGCCTAAAAATCTTGAATTAGTTTCACTCCTCTCGCTGCACAATCATTTCCCACTTAATGACCCCGAATAATTTGAAAATCGTTCTTGTATGTTCATCACATTCTCGCATGTTCACATCAAAGAATGCAATACATATTTATAATACATTAAATAGCTTTCTCGAATTAGTGGTGACAAAATTTGGTATAGATAGCTTAGTCATGTCTTTACGTTTTTACGCCTTCTTCGGTGGATCATATTTTCCTACACAATACCACATACGGCGTATCACGTTTTTTTCACACCTAGCAATGGATCCGTCAAAGAATGACAGGCATACCAGCTCCTAACTCATATACCACAAGTGGTTTGAAAACCTCTTTTGTGCTGCTTTCGCTATGTCCAGGTTAACACTTTCCTAATTAACAAGTCTTTGTAGGAACTGCGGGTCACTGATGGGAGCTAATGCAACAAAAGGAGCGGAGAACCACATATTTTCATTTCTTTTTGAATATATTGAAATCTATTCCACCAATAACTGCATTTCGTTCTCCTCTTTATTTGCGTAAGAGTTTTATTTCTTGAGCCCAAGCAAATTTATCCGAAAGATTAACTGCACTTTCCTCCTCGTGCATCAAAACTTCAATGGTACTGCTCCTTACAATTTCAAACAAATCATCAAGTTTTGTTACGAAAGATTCTCTTCTCTTCATCTCCACTGCAGTTCGCGCTCTCTTTATGCCGTTGCACGTTCATCCATTCTTTGCGTCATTTTTCTAACTTTTCAATCGCCTTATTTTCCGTTACAACATAAATTCTAGTTTTATACGATGGATGAGACGCATTTCTCACGGTTTTTCTCGCACTAAGTCTTACAAATTTCGAACCCATTAAGTGATAGAGAAAACACAGAGTACTTCTCTCACTGTCGGTAAATTTGAGCCGAGTATTTCTTCACTTTCTTTTCCAACCAGTTCAATGCCTGGATTTAGTCTTGATTACATGCCTTTCCTTGTTGGTCTATTCTTAAAATGAACGTCACGTCCATGATAAAGTATTTATTTCACCACTTCTCTCCTTACATCCTAAAAAACTTAGCACTTCCTATCCATTGCACACTATACACAAGAACTATCTCTATCAATCCACAGTGATCTACATCCGTGAACTGACTGCCTCGTTTCTTCTTCCTTGAATATTTCTATCTACTGTTGGAGCCCTGGAAGCCCTGCTCATTCCCTTCATTCCTTTATTATTCATAGACACATTTGTAACACATCCTTATAATATTTTGTACATAAAAAGCACTTTGGAACAAAGCCTGCTGGAATGGTTCGCGGCCGTATGGCGGCAAAAATCAAGGTTTAAGGGGTCGGTACCCAGTACATAGGACGGCGTTCAAGGGTTAAAAGTGACATTATAGGCTTTAACAACATTAATCATGACACAAGAGTAACAACCAATTCAATACTGTACCACTAGCATGTAAATCTTGTCATCAGGAGCAAAGTCTTTGCCGAGGGAGGGGAGGGGGTTGAGGGGAAGTCTCTAGTAAGTGGTGCGGGACATACCTCAGCGGTGCCGCGGTGCGGGGCGGCGCCCTAGGGGGGGATTGCATTACGACGGACGATATCTCCTAAACGCTTACAGATAGGTTAAAACAAACAGAAAATCGGCCCTATAGGGCTTTACTTTTACATTTTACATTGAAATAGCGCTTTTTCGGCCCCAAAAACTCAATTGAGGGTCCTTAGTACTTAGGGCCCTTGGGGCACGGGTTGCCGTTATTTTAAAGTAACCAAATTTTAACACGTGAATATAAACACCATTTGGATCATTTTGAGACCAGGAAAACATAACTTTTCGCAATTCTGAAAAATAAGGGCCGGCCTATTGTACAGTGAAGTCGGTGGCCGCAAAATGCATTTTCCTACGACTAAAATTATTGTTATTTAATACGGTTCCTTATCTTTAGTTCTATAAGTTTTAGTGAGTATGATATATATCCCTTTTTTACAAATCAGATTTTTTTCGAAGTCAGGGTGTAAAAATAGCTTAAAGCGTAGTACCGGCATTGAATGTAGTATGGACGTGGTATGAAATTATTTCTTTTTTCCCGTGCATTATTTAAATAGTAGATCTTTGTGCCTTTATACACTTTGCAAATATTGTCTAGCAAGAAATATTTCCGCCAGTAAACTATTTTACTTCTTTAAAGTAAGATATGTTTTTCTATGGATATCATTTCTATCGCGATATCATTTCTATCCTTAGCTTTTTACCATCAAATGCTAATTTATGCGATATTTCTCGTCATAACCTGCTTGAGAATTTTTAATTTTATACTTCACAAAACAACCCATGTGTTGAAAATCTAGAGCGGCAACAAGTTTTCTGAAATGAGAGCCGAAAAATAAGATAATTCATTAATGCATAGAGGTTCAGACGGTCTGATGGTAGATATCTGTAGAGGTTAAAGTGATAACACGTAGAAGCTAAGGCCCCAAGTCCTGGCAAAATATAAAGTCAGGGTAAATGTTATCCGCCAGAAGGGGGAGGACGATTTAACCTACAGCTGACTAATGACGCGGGTAACCTTGTGATTGTAATCAAGCTTGCTGTGCGTGTGCACCAATCATCGCGGGGGTCATACGGACGCCCCGGTACATGGGATGTTAAAGTACGCTTCGAAACTCATTGATACCCACTCCTCTGGGAGTGCTGGATGCTTAGAATTTTACGTACGAAGATTGCGCGTCACGGAAGGTATGAAAACCTTCGTTTTATGGTTTTGAAGCTGCCGAAGAAAATT
Organism: Ischnura elegans; assembly: GCF_921293095.1. Lineage (NCBI taxonomy): Eukaryota > Metazoa > Arthropoda > Insecta > Odonata > Coenagrionidae > Ischnura > Ischnura elegans. The sequence goes on along the minus strand of NC_060252.1, from coordinate 80,515,748 downwards.
ACTTTTGTGGTGCCGCGACTGAAATTCTTTTCCTCTTCTTTTTCATCTGTTCGGGTATAGCTGTACCCGTGGGGAGTGGGTAAAATTAGAATTCATTACACATTGAAGCTTTATTTCCGACCGTGGTTCCGACAGTTCTGTCATTATCAACGCAACTAGCTCTTAATAATGACTTATTATAGTCGAAACCATGGTCTGAAATTAATAGTCAGTGTATAGCTCACCAAGTAAACTTTCTTTTCATATTTACTGGTTCAACAAAACAGTATCGCTGAAATTAACCGCGAAATAACTTTGTCATTGAAATAAATACGATTATGCATTGAAATAACCTACATATATTATTCTTATTATTCTTATTATATTGAAAAAGTTACAATTTGGCTATTTTCCAGGTGGTAACAGTTTATACAAAATAAAAAAAAACAAAAACATTGTAAATGAAAAATGTATCACCAAAATGAAACTAGATAGTGAATATTTAAAATGCAATGATATGAATTTTCCAATATAAATCCTTCTTGAATCCAAATAAATAAACCTCTTCTTAAAAATCCTTACTTTGCTAGGGTATGGCTTTAACAGTTCTGCAGTTAAATGATGCACTTTATAATTGTCTAAGAATATTTCCGATTCCCAACAATAATTTACCCCGGGCGCTCACCGCGAATCATAGTCTATCCGGCCTCGGTGCGGCGGGGTAAAGTTCTCGCTCGATTAATGGGAGGTCGAGGGTTCGAGTCTCGCTTGGATAGGTTGTCCCTATCCAGAGCGTGAGTGTTTGTAAAAGTCCTTAGGTGCTGATTGATGTGAATTATGTGCTTTAAAGGCCTTAAATGTGCTGTTTCTGGGGAGATTAAAAAAATAAATAATGGGTACATTTGACTCTAAAAACAATGGTTTAGGTACTTAATTGAGTGGGTTTAGTGTAATAGTTAATTCTAAAATTTTGTTATATTTATGTCGTTTGTATAAATATATGGTTGAAAATTAATGGCGTTATGGGCCGCCTTGAAATTACAACATGATTTGTGGTCTTCTTGTATGAAAAATCAACAGGTTGGCAACCCTTCTTTTGCTGAGATTTGCTCGTGTTAACATTTATTGAGCTTTGGTTTTATAACATGCCATAAGAATTTACTGATTATCTAATGCTCGCAACCATAATACAGCAATCGAATGTGTTTTTTTATTGGACATTATAAATTAGGCTAGGCTGAAAACGTTCATGAATAACTATTCCATATTCAATAATAAGATATGCTTTGTATGTTCGCTAAAAAGGTTTTGCGTTTCTTCTCTGAATATAGCAAATGAATATCGAGGTGTGGAACAGGATGCAATGTGGTCCTATCAAAATGCAGCAAAAATGTTCATCGGGAACCCTTCACATACAAATCATAATAATATAAAGCGTCACAAAGAAGCAGATGTTTAACACCTCATGCAGAAAGTAATATAAGTTTAAAATACAATGTGTAAGTGAGGTAAGTGATGAAGCTTTAAATTTTGCTGGATGATCAACTCAACTCTTGAGAATAGATGTTGCCAGGTGTACTATAGTGGTTAACCAATGGCATTTTATTTATTCGTTTGTAAGCTGGAAATTGTTGCTGGAAGTTTTGGAAAAATGATATCAATAATCTAGTATTAAATGTGCTTTATGGGAAAGATCTAATATGTACTTAATATTTCTTACAAGTTTATCGAAATCGAGGATATGCTATTTTCTAATATTGCCATTTTGGGCGTAGGTATTTATCCCTACAAGCCGACGAAAGAAATGTCAATAAATGTTGCTTGCTTACAATAGATAACCAATCGATTTCTCACTGTGAGCATATATGGACTGATTAAACCACTTCCGGGTTAGCTAAGATAGGTAGGTATTTGAAGCGGCCTGCTGCTATTTTGCCTTGCTTGACCCTCCTGCACTGCACACAATCCGGTGTGCCCTCGACCTAGAGGGTATTAACTGTGACTACTAACTGTGCAAACGAGATCTTCACGTTGAGTCCCTCGCTCCACTCTAGACGAATGTCCGACCGTTAGACCAACTGTGGATCTAATGAACAAATCACCGCTGGCCAGGCGGCTGCCCTGTGTGATTTGACCCGGGGACTCCGGATCCGGCCGATTGCCAACTTTGCCTCTCTCACTCCCGGGCGGCGAAATATTCCCCACGGACCTCAATTCAAAAAGTAATTCCATCTGTGGGGTGGGGGGCCCGGATATTGCAGTCGAATAAAACAGCGCGGGCCGGAGAGACAGCAATGAGAGCTCTGTTTGCGCTGGCCCGCGTAGATGTATGCCAGGAGTGGGCTCACTAAGACCAAGGGTGGACCATGAATGATTAACTGCTTACTCTAGGATGGAGAAACTATCTGCTAGGGGGACGAGAGTTTGAATATACGATATTGCGATGCATCCGATCCGATATGCGGCTATTGAAGCCGACCGAGGCGATATTCTAAATTTTTTAATTTTTATTTACGGTACCAATGCTGTTGTAACACTAATTTATAATATTTATGCATAAAAAATTCTATTTATCTCGTATTCTATTTATGTATCAAGAAATTGATGCCGAACCAGGCGATATTCTAAATTCTTAAATTTTTATTTACGGTACCAATGGTGTTGTAACACTAATTTATAATATTTATGCATCAAAAATTCTATTTATCTCGTATTCTATTTATGTATCTAGAAAAATATTTGCTATTCAATTATACAAAGTATGACGATTTTTTATGAAGCCTTTTTCCCCTATTTCCCCTAAAGCCATTTTCAAATCCGATCAACAGGAAAAAGACTCTGGGGTCACGTCAAGTTCCAACTTGGTTTTGTATCCTTGATACTTTAAAATGTTTAAGGAGCAAAAATAATATATTTCATGCATTATTATGCCTGGGAAGTATTTTGTGAGTGTTCCTTAAAAAGGAAAATGAATTTATAATCCCATAAGAGACTTAGCAGCTTGGATTTTACTCATACTTTGAATTTGATAACACACCTTAGAAATATGTGAAAAAATATCTTTCAAAAAATTATAGGTGTGCACGAGTTACAGGAAGTTTAAAGTTCTTTGACCAATATTACAAGTTTCAGGCCTAAGTTGTCTCTTGAAGGTAGTATTTATTAATCGAAGGTTCAGGAACGCTATAGCTTGTGATATTTTGTAGAATGGAAATTTGTTTTCCTCGACGATTGTTATTTGCTCTTCTGGAACCATTGTATGACCAAAGTATAAATGAATGAGTAACTTCTGCCTTCACTGTACCTTCTAAAAATGGCAATTTTCTCCGAAAATTAAAATGATCTGTGGAAATATATTCCTTTAGATATGGCTCTTCCCAATTAGCTCAACCTGCTTCAACGGTCGACTTTCTTATACGCAACCATTTTCATTCCTTGCCTGCAGATCATCGACTTCCTCTTATACACTGTGGAGATATAAATAGCTCCAAAGAATTTTTGTGACCTATGGTTTTTACCATTAGAGAGATTTAATTTACACCATAGGCGATTCGGTAGGCGTTTTGAGTTTCTATGATTGGCCTCCGATTAAAATATTTTACCATTCATGTCTTTTTATTCCTGTTTATTTCTTATTCCATTTTCGTTTATTGATTATTTCAGTTTTTTCAAGTACAATGGATTTTGTAATGCTGTTATATATCAAGAGTATTAAAGGGGAAGCTGCTGATGGTTTATATTGTTTTAAAGGGGCTTTGATAAAGTCAATCAATTTTTCATTGCAATTTTATTGTATGTCCTACAAAAATAATTATTTTCAAAGTAAAAGCAGATCTTTGGGGCTGATGCTGCAATTAGGAACAGGAATTGGTTCGAAATGACCTTTGCCCTTGATTTTCCTTTCACATTTAATAATAACCTTCTATGCCATGAAGAGATACGAATATTAAATTCCTGTTCAAAGGTTAAGCGGGTGATGGCGACTTTCTATAGATGCATATAAGCTGTGAGGCAAATTAGATGCTACATTTTTCCCTGTATCGTTCCCCGTATTCCATGTTACTATAGTAACTCTTAGCAGCTTGACTCCACTTTTGTCCACGAGTATTACCTCCCAAGCCTTTCGAAACACATCACTGCGCTATCTGGTGACTTTTATGCAAATATAGTATTATTACTACAGTTATGATTACTTTCCCAAGTGATTTAGCTTGAAGGAATATTTTGGCGATGAATAGTATAAGCCAAATAAAAAAACAAATAAGAAACTAATAAGACCCATTAAAAACATCAAAATATTTTTAATGGGTCTTGCTTACAGCGGAAACACTAACGACAAAAAATTTTCAACTCAATTTCAGGCACAAAACCGGAATACTTATCTTTATCCTGTTAGGAAACCCTGTAGTAAACCTTCCCTCTTCGCTTTCCTTGTGGGTTACGTTGAAATACTCTCTTTTCCTACTCCTAGTTCATTGTCTTCTCCTTCTATGTTCCACTCGTCAGCTGTGTCGTGCCCTTTCACATGCATTTAAATTAGACGGATCTTTCTTTTTTCTGTAGCACATGGTTTGTTATTGTTTATAAATTTAAAATTGTAAGTGCTTGCGCCGAAAATCAGTGATTTGCTTTCTAAATTAAGCATTCACTATTGTAAAGTGTAGGTTTTACGATTACAAAATTCGAACGAGTGATTAGATAACTTTTGAAACATGAAAAACAATACGATTCACTGTCAACTTCTCAGTGTAATGCCTTAATTTCCATACCGGAGTTCACTTGCTACGAGTTAACTAGTCAGGGTGGTATTTATTCGCGCGAAGCATTATTTTACCTCTAGTCTTATGCCGTTTGCTATTTACTGTGAGGATTTTGGTTTCAATGACGTTCGAATGATTTTTAGTCGAAGCAACTACAGATCTCAATATTGCTTGCGCTCAATGCTGCGTTAATCCAACTCAGTGATTAGGGAAGTAGCAAAATAATTCATTCTTCCGTATCGTGCGAAATTTCACGATTCAATAACCCTGCAAATATCGTGATTTACTTGAAGATACTTGGGGTAGAGTTTAGATGCATAATATCGGAATGGACTTTAGTGATTTATTGCCATAAATCACTGCATAAGTCATGAAATTCACTTAACGAATGATACATTTCGAATCGGTGATTTGGAAAAGGTTACGCAAATGATTTTAAAATAACGTGCAGTACGAATATAACATCACGCGATTAAAAATTTACTATTTTGAGCAAGTAATTCATTGATACGATTTAAAGTAATTATCATGGAAACACTGCTCGATGATTTAATTTCATCATTTGGAAAAGGTTACGTAATTGATTTTAACATAACTTGCGAAACGTATATAACTTCGCACGATTCAAAATTGACTCCGGCGTGCAATGCTGACATTTGAATGTCAGGGAATGTCGAGGCGTTGGTGACAGCGGCAGTAGATTGAGTGCTTCGTTAGGCCCGTTCGTATGTATCAGCGGAGCAAGAGCACGTTGGGAGAGAGTACGAATGAGGGACAGATATTGGAATGTTTCCGGACGTTGATGTGAGGTTTGGATGGAGGGGAAATTATCACCCGCGTGTGATGGGATAATCCAGAGAATCACTTTGTGCGGAAAGGGGTGTAGAGAAGCGGGAGTGGAAATTCCGTGATGTACGCTTTGTCGAACGACGTTTTGACGCATACCGGGAGTCAACTGTTTGTTTACATCCAATTTAGTGCCTGCATTTTTTACTTCAGTCCGCCCTCGTTAGGTCGCTATCCTTTGCGTATCTCAAATTTTAGGAGATCAAGTTGGTAAAAAATCGTGTTTCTACAACCTTCTTTGTTGAACCTGCCTTATTAGTTGAAAGTTTAGTGTATTTCAAAGTTTAGTTGATCAGGTTGGTGAAAAATCGTGTTGTTCTTTGTGGAACGTACCTTATTAGTGGGAATTTGTTTCGTTATTTTTCGTGTTTGGATCGAGGAGGTACATTTAGTATATGCACAAATAAGCTGCTGGAAGTTAAATTGAGTCGTACTTTTACGATTATAGATTTGAATGGTAATCATGCTGCTGTAACATTCTTTGTGGATCCTGCCTTATTAGCAGGAATTTTTTTTCGTTAAGGAGGGTGTTTGGAACGAGGAGATAAGTTTGACACAAGCCAAAATAAACCCTTGGGCGATAAATGGGGTCGTAGAATGCTTGAATGATATATATGCTAGGTATATCAATTAATATTCTTGAAACATCCGAAAATTATTGTAGGTTGGTGGAATTTGATATTGCCTCAAGGGCTCATCTACATCTTCTGCTTACCCCACTATTCGTCTAAAAATGCGTGTGGCAGTGGGTGTTACGGCACCAGCTGCTTACATAGCTAAAACAACATTACTTACTTACTTCCTCGGCACTACAGCCCGGTATGGGCTTTGGCCTCCCTCAAGACGCCTGTCCATTCTCTCCTGTTCTGCTCTTTCTCCCACCATCTGACAATCCTTATAGCCTTTATGCCTTCTTCCACATACATTCCATGTAGCTAAGGTCAATGTTGTATTCCGTTTTCGAGTTCCTGATCGTTTGCCAGTGTCATTATCCTTAAATCCGTCCGTATTCCGAGGCTTCTTTATGGGTTTCGTAACAGAACATTTTTTTTACGGTGTGGGATTGTTAGCCCCACGCCTAACCCCCAACCTGGAGGACCAGGGTATCTCTTTTTGTCTGGCCTATCCCCTTTGACCTGTCCGGCTTGGGTGGCCCTTTCGCTCCCGCCGGCATAGCTCTCAGGTTCACTTAGGCGCGCAAGCCCCCTCATCACGATAAGATAGAGATACCAGCGAGGGGGCAAACAAAATTACGATTAGCAATTATGAAAGTCTTTTATAGTTCGGGAAAAAACGAATTCCCTAATCTTTCTGTTCGGTAAAATACGTCTCTTACTTTATCGCTTCTGTAGCACCTGAAAATATAGTGGGGCACTAATATTATGTTCTCCGTATCGCTCTCAAATATATATCTATTATCAATTGCTCAAATAATCTAAGGTTAGCGCGCAGCCTCCGGATCTCTAGCGGTTCCCAGCCTAATATGCTCAACATCTGTAGAACGCTTTCTTTACGTCCGTCGGAGGTTCAAAGGTAGCCTCGTATAATTTGTTTGTTGCCATCGTTTTTGTGTTTGATCGTTTGGATGTCAATAATAACATTTTTTAGAATCGTTTGAAAATGTTTTTCCGAACAATGTATACTGCGGAGTTTCCCTGTGTCAAATAATTGAGGCTTTTACTCATAACTGGGGAAACTTGTATGCAAGCATTGTGTGGCAAACTGCATGAAAAAATTACTTCTTTGTTAAACTTTTTCTTCCAACCCTTATGTTCTCCCGACCATTCATATCTTTATGGTCCGAAGTTTTTTTTTTTGCTGAGAGGGACAATTGGCAACCTTCCCTTTTTACCCATACTTTCCTACCCTTGCTCTCAACGTGCTTGCATTCCATCGCTGTGAGCTGTGAACGTTTCTACTATTTTTCTTCAATCCGCTCTGATAGTGTCACTTTTATTGAATTAATATCAACTGGATTTCTTCGGGTGTGGTGTGGAATTTCAAAGTAAACTTTGAAAATAAAACACAATTTTTTTCATGTTTTACAGATCCTCACCTGCTAATAATTTCCTCTAGAGTCATCTACTCCAAGACTTGAGTCATATAACTACTAGGGTACACTACTTGAGTCATCAAATTACCAGAGCCTCCCTCCGGAGCTTTGAAGAAAAGACCTGAGATTACTTGTGGGTCTTTTACCTGCTCAGCAAGCCCGGTGAACTACAAATATTATCCACCTACAGTGGAAGGTTGGTGTTGAAACTAACACAGCTGAAGGATTCGCTAGATTTCAGTTGCAGCACAAATCATTCTCTACCGGCCGCCATTATAAACTTACTACTTACAAACTTTTCCTACTGCATTGGTGAATAAAGGCAAGCATATGTCAATAAATAATATAAAAATTGAGACAGATTTAAAGTATTTGAAATAGATTAGGATTAATGGAATAAAAAAAAATACATCTGACGATAGTGGTAACGACGAAAATTGCCCTAATTATTTCTTTTCCCGTGTTTGTTTTTTTTTCAGTCCTCGACTTTTATAATGCTACGTGTTAATAAAGCCAATGCTAATGTTTCAAGTGGAGTCACTTTAAAATCCTGTTCTCGTTCTATTTTCACTCGCTAAAGATGGGTATTCTATAAATATGTCCAGATTTTATCAATTATCCTATAAATTTAATAGAAACGCATTGGTTAAGCTATTTCCCGCCTGACGTGCTGTCAAATTATGCAGCCATTACTCTGCGGCATGGTGTATTTACTTTTTGTGCAATGTAACTTTTTTATGGGGAATATGTGACCATCGTAAATTGGATTAGCATGTCAATCTTTATCACTCCCTCTCTCTGAACCATCGGCGCATCGAAGTATGCGACGGACACAGACGTCCTATTGGGCATTAGTCAATCGGGATTTAGGGTCGAGGTTGGATTCACAGTCAATTTGTTCAGGGCGTCGTGATGGAGAGTGGAGAGAAAAAAAGGGGTTGCTTTTGCAGCAAGGCATTAGTTTTAGCACACGCCGGCCGCCGCTGTGATTGTGATGTGAACGGAATGTGTGGAGAGAGCTAACGGTTCATGAAGGGTTGATTCCAGTTGCTGTCCGTGGAAATTGCGAAGGTTACCGAGAGATTTATATAGGAACCAAATCTGCGTTAACCTCGTGGGATGCGTGTTCCGCATTAATGCGTTCTAGTGTACATAATTTTTAAGTCACCATGTTAGTTTGACTGAAATGCATACGTGGAAACTTGCTTTCAAGCAATCATAGGAGCCATTACACGGAAGATCTGGTATCTGTGGAGAATCATTGTTTATTGAAACTAAATTGTTGAATTATTGAAACTATTCAAAATTGCCATCAAGATAGTAGAAATTTTGAAAGTATATTTCATCGACGTTGTAACATATATCCAGTTATATATTATTAAATTTAGTGTAGTGTGTAGTAATTTGGCTAATATTCTTAACGTGCATCTGTAACGAAATAATAGAGCATCTTGATAAATATCTAAATTGAATAGACCTTGACCAAGACCTGTTATTCCAGTTAGCGTCATGGAGATGTGAGACGAATTTATATTTTAAATTGAGTATCCAAAATTAAATGTATATTTTCTAATATTAATCACGGGTAAATCAAAAATGTTCAAGGTTATTCTTTACGATACTAACAAACGGCTATTTAAGTTTTTATTGATGCATTGTTTGGTGGGCTGTAATTTTTACACAAATATAATTTCTTTTATTCAAAGAAAACTCAAATTGTTGGTATTGAGGAAGAGAAATTAATTTTAATTTTATATTTTGAGCAATTCTCAGGGACTTAAAAATCGTTGTAGCTCTCTAAGTGTAAATTTTTCGATGTTGTGCCTTTTACAAGGCCTTACATGGTTAAAAGTATAGATTTCTCCATTACGCATTGGAACGGCCATGTAGTTGTGAAGATTCATTATCTTGCCTTATTTCAGTTGATCTTTATAATAATGAAGGACAAAAGATGCTGTTGTTGAGTGGTATTTGTGGTTAGCTTATGAGTTGTAGTTTATAATTGGAACGATTGCTAGACTTATGCTTCGAAACCGTGAGAAAAAGTGCTAACCCTTTAAGGGCCATAAGGATTGCAGCCATTCAATTATATATAAACATACGTTTTTAGGCCAATATTGATGCGTAGATTCCAAAAAAAATACCTAAAGGCGATATCTCAAATAATTTCTGGGATACAGCCTGGGATTAATATGCCCCTATGGACGGTAAGGATAAAATTTGTCCAGAATAAGAATATAATATGTGCTGATTATGGAATGTTTTATTTCAATAAAATGGGCCAATAAATATTGTCTATAGGTATTTTTAAAATCTTATTTGAAATCTTAAAACTCCATGCATATGGTAACGTATAGCATGTCCAATAATTAATTAAAAATAATGATTAAACAAACAAAATAGGAAAACATTCAATTTTTTCAGAGAATTGTTCAACGTCAACCATAACAAAATTTAACGGTACGTTGTTGCAAATACTATTATTATAGGTACTTTATCCATTAAATTTTTAAAAATAAACATCCATGTCATAAAATGCAAGATGGAAAATGTAATTATTCTTGAGTGTCACAAGTCCTACGAAGGGTGATAACAAATAAACCTGCTACATTATTTTATATAAATTTGGGACGTACATGTCCCTTGAACATTAAACGGTTATGCCGATTATTAGCGATAATGTATTTTCAGAAAGTAGAATCTGTCCTAATCATGGACCTTGGTGATTCTTCTGTTTTGTGCATTACGTACAATGGATACAAAACGTCGATTCTAGTAGCCACCCGAGGAAATTGTTAAGTAACCAATGCGCTTTCTTTCATAATCCTCTGTTTTTTTCCTATTTTATGTCACTGGGACCTACCGATATTGATTGCCTGACATGATAAGACACGCAAGTGTTTACATAATTTCATAAAATGTGTTGAAACATCTTACTTACCTACTCTAAAGTAGCTTCTTATCTCAAAATCCTATGGCCACCGATGCGGTTGAGAGAATTGGAAATATCTCAGGATATCCCATGCCATGTACCTAAACTTATGAAAGGTATCGAAATGTTTTGAGTGGCGCGTTTTTGAATGCACTACTAGTATTTGCGGTTGGCATTTAGATTCTAGTTTCTAATAAGTGCGAGTAAAGTACGTCTTTCCACATCATGTGGTGTAAGTGATAATTTGAAAAGAAGGCTGACAAGTGGTGTTTATATACATGCTTTTTTGGGGGAGATTTGTGAAAGGGATTGTTGGGAAATGAGAGTGTAGCGGGCGGGTTTTGATGTTGCATTGGTGTGGGTGGAACGGAGCGTGGGCAATTAGTCCATTCTCGCTTTCTCTGTTGATCTGGTCGGCGTGGGAGAATCCATGCGGTTTTATTCAGGGGCGGACAAGGAAAAGTCCCGGCGTGCATCGGGACCGGAATGGATTTATATGAATGAATGTGCCTATACATATGAAAGGTATCGAAATGTTTTGAGTGACGCGTTTTGAATGGTGCGAACAGTGACGGAAATAGTCGGTAGTTTTTTTTATTTACTTACGTTTTTTTATTCATTGTGGGCCCTTCTTTTTCTTCCACATGACTTTTTGTAATCGATGTATCGAAAAAATTCTGTTGAAACGTTCGTCCGTGGACGCAGTTGCCTGTGACGGTTTCACCAAAATCGGTGACAAAAGATTTAAGCGGCATCTACTTCGACTTTTATCCTATTAGCGTTTCCGGCTTCTTTTGACTAACTCCGTCCCGTTAATCCCTTCGAAGAGAATCTTTTCATTTGAATACTCGGCAAAATATAATGAAAAATATATATTTGAATAATGAATTTGTTTATTTTTATAATATGTTGGTAGAGAACTGTTAGACTTGCTGGTCAATTGATTCTCTAACGGGGTGGCTAGAGTGTTGTCTTCCCACTCCGTGGGTTCCGGTTCAAATCCCGGCGGTGGGAGAGAATTTTTGGAGACTACCGGAGTCGTGTGGAGGAAAATTCAAGCCAAATACCCCGTCCTTCGGCAGGGACGTTAAACCGATGCCCCCTTGGCGCCTTGCATTAAGAGCAGAGTTAAGATCATGGTTCCCATACATCTTTTTACCTGAGTATTTAAGGAAAATGAGATATAATACATATGCTGGGGAGGCATTTTGGGCAAATAGCAGTCTCAGTATATTGCGTTTTGGTAGGGATAAATTGTTTAGGGGATTTCGCTTCCATGGCTACATTCTGTGTTCGTGTGAAATTGGTCATAAGACAAATTTGAAGGCTTTCTTTACCTGGTTCTCGGATGCATAAAAGCGAATAGTTTTTACACGCCTGCTGGAAAATGGAGGAAAGTTATCCACACCTTAACATACGTATTTATATGTTTAATCAAGCATAGTGTCTCATCGATTTCTTTGAATTGTATTTTATTTAATTTTTATTCTCTTTTAAACATTAATAGAAAATGTTTTGACTGTACAGTTAAGTCTCTAATAAACCTAATATTTTGAACGTATTGGGAAAAAAGCAAGCCTTTGTATCGTGGCAGAAAAGAAGCGGCTCTACGAAGTTTAAACGTCAATGCTATGCTACTTTCATCATTCGAAGTAATCAAATACTTAGCGGAAGAAGAATATAGTGAAGGGATGGATGGTGCAAAAAAACTCAAGGTATTACTTTATTGTCACTATAGCGCGGAAAATTTGCGATACGTTTGTTCATGAAAAGCAAAAAAATGTTAAAATTGGGCGTCATCTTTAGATCCCATTATTTATCTAAAAAATGAAAAAAACTGTTTTTATATGTAGTTAAAAAAGAAAATTAAATGAATATTTTTAATCTATGGAAAGAATTATTACATTATTATTAATATGTATATACATGGTTTTAGACAGTCATTTCCAATCGCGGAAGATAATTCAAAATGCATAAATTTTGCATGTTAGCTGATTTTTCAGAGTTGTGTATTAATTACTAAAGAAAATTTTCGTAAAATATTCTCATGTTTCATTTTACAGCTCCTCTCCTGATTAGGTAATAGTAATTTAGTAATATTTAAGTAACCCCGATTCTATTCTCTATATTCTAAGATTATACCCTAGTAATGGAAAAGATTCTATTGAAGGTGTACTGTGGGACACTTAAAAAGGAACACTATGCTGCACTGAAGAGGAAAGCTTTTCTGATGAATGACCTCCAGTTGGAATCTCCGCTTTTCCGCGAGGGTGATTCTTTCGCTATCTTCCGATGTATCGACAGACCGATCCTCTTCCACGAAACAGCTACCCACACAAAAGGAGCACTTTATTTAGTTTTACTTGAATGCTCGCGTTCCCCCTTAATGTCGACCTCATCTTTATACTATCACTATAACTTCTCATTTTACTTCAAAACCTCTTCTCTCCTTATTTTATATTATTTCTACTGTATAGATACCTTTTTCACAACTTGTACGCAACCAAACTCCACAAATGAGATACCAAAATGTACAGAATTTATTAGAGAACATGCGACGGCATATCTTACTTCCTAAATATTGCTATTGTTTCCTAAAATTGGTTTTTAAATAATTAAAAAAAGAAAAAAATAAAAACAAAACAAAAAAAAAGAAAACCGGTAAATATCCCTGACGTTAACAGCGCATAAACTGATACATTTGTTCATTTGCAACAACATCTCGCATTCTTTAAATAAATTTTATCAAAATGCGGCTGATTCCACATTCAAGTCTCCTGTTGATACGTAAGTATGAGTATTCATGTGCGTTTAACAGAGGATAGTGTAATTACTTCCAATGTTGTGTTTAAAGGGGTCATCTGACCTCAATTTGTACATGAACATTCCAATTAAATTTGTACATAAGACCCTGCCTTTTTTCTACATTTTAAAATTAGAAACGCGCCTATCCCTCTGTGGACCTGCATTGAAAAGAGCGGCGGAAGCCCGCCGGGAGCGGGCGCAGCACGCTCGTCCTGAAAATGATCGATTATGAACACAGTATGTTCGATGACAAAAATTTTTAACGATTATGAAAATTATATGAAAATATATCGCTGCTACTGGCTTTACACTATTAGCCTAGCTCTATTAAGCTGCTAGCTCTATTAAGCTGCTAGCTCTATTAAGCACCTGCTCCCCTCCCCGTTCACGTTTGCCTAAGACAATCGAAAAATCGATTCCTCCAAATTAGCCTGGTAATTAGTGAAAGACTGTCATTGCTGCCGTTGCACGCGGCGACGAACACGTTAAAACACCAATCTTTTGTGATTCGACCCAAGCCATCAACCACAGCTTTAAACAACATGAAAGTGTTAAGCAAGGTTATTTTGCCACTGTTTATTACTCAAAGTTATGATTTCATAGTGATGGCCTTTCAAGGGCAGACCCAGGATTTTTTTCATGGGGAGAAACAAAGGTCTGACAGGCAAACGGTATTATTCACATTTTTGAGATTAAAAACAATATGCAACAATCACTGCACGAAATATTCTCTTTATTCTAACGAGAAAGTTATAAATATGAAAATATTTATAAGTTCCTTATTAAATATTAAGTTACTTCATAATGAGGACAGTTACCGATTCCATTTCCACTCAGGCGATGCTTTTTTTCGAGTGATGACTGGTGAATCACCAATGACCGGCAAATCTGTCTTTTTGACTTGGGCTCTAGGCTTAAACGATTGAGGCCCGTGATACACAAAACAAAACGAAAGTAAAACCGTAATTAACCTTATAATAATTCTTTTCAATATTTTAAGCGTCTGGGGTGGCACGTGACCCCGTGTTCCCAACCGCTCGCCCTCATACCCGCCTATGTAGCCTGTCAACAAACCCATCAATAAAATATATCGCTGTATAAATAAGTTGCTCTCCTCTCTTGTTATGACCCCGGTCGTGTCCTTATGCCCGTATTAGCCGGGTTTGTAAAATGTGGTGTGACACTACTCGCCGTGTTTATTAAATTAGGTGCTGTGAAAACGTTCTCTTTTGTGTCATGTTCCTCATGTGTCATACTCCTCGCAGCAGTGGATGTTTCCATGAAATTAATGATGTAAGTTTATGAGTAATTAGCTAAAGGTTTACTGCGTCGTTTTTATGGATGGCTGTGGGCTACCAACAAATTTATAACATGTGAATTAAATTATCCGTTATTAGCCGATAATACATGAAAATTATCTCGTAGAGAAGACTATGAATTATTTACGGCATATCTGTACTTGTACTCTATCCTACTCTGTAATTGCTGCGGAAGACTTCGTTAAATTCATTTGGTATTTATGTAACTGTTTAATATATAAAAATGTATATGATGAAAATATATATCTTCATTAAAGGAAAAAATAAATTTCCTGGTTTATCTTTTTTTCCCTTTTTTCATTTTGCTCTTTTAACTCATATTTTTAACTCAGCCTTGATAATGGGATGTTTTCAATTTATTCCTCAGGCCTGAAGTAATAAAAATTTTTGTTAAATCGATTGGCAATGCCGGTGGAGTATGCTTTAAAGCAATTAAACGTTGTTAAACAGGAATGGATGTAATTTTATGCTCCCTAATTTCATTTATTTCACTCAACTTTACTGCGCAAACTCAACCAGTTTGTCGATGTGGGATTCAAATTCTTGGAATACATTTAGCATATTCTCTGTGCCTTATCTCGTTGGGAAGCTTTTCATCTAAACCCGTAAAATCCAGGACGAATTATCTTCATGGAACACATTTTCTATTTCGTTGACGGTCTTGATAAGAAATTATTATCGCGTGAGAAAAATTAGAAGGTAGCACGCCGTCAGAGTAGTATAAATTTATCATTTAATCACCTCAGTAAAAGACATCATTCTGGTAAAAGGGTACTTTTTCATTCAAAATTTAGGGAATTAAGATAGGTTTGATTTCAATTTTACTTTTTAAGATTCACTAATCACCATTTCTATCATTGTTGTTTTCGCAGCATTTCAATTATGAAATAGTCTTTCTTAAATAATTCGTAAAAAAGTGTATCACGGTGCTTACTATATCATTTTTACACCTTTGTCTTATTATTCAACAAAGTTTATAAAAGTCTTAACTGAAATTTACATATTTCGGAAAAAATACATGTACAGCTAATGCATTTAACGGACATAGGGCTTCCAGATAAACGGGGAAGTAATATTTTACATCGTTTAATTGTAAAATATACTTACAGTATTTCTTTGAAATGAGCACCTCTATTCTCTATCGGCGTCCTATCGTTTTCCAAATACATTGGAAATAGAAAAGGGATAAAAAAATCGATGCCATCGTTATGATCAGTGGCGGTGATAACGATCCCCCCGCAGACCCGGGGACTCGTAGCGTGGGGGCCCCGACACAAGGGGGCTCCCGTGACTAGAAGGCGAAAAATAACAACCAGTAAATAATTCCGTAAACTACACTTTCTTAATCATAAAATCATATTTAGGTTTTTAATGTAGAACAGGAAGCCTTTAATTCATTTCCATTTATACAAGCATAGCTTATATTGGGGCCCCATAATAATTTTCGCTGGAGGACCCCCCAATCCTTAGCGCCACGACTGGGTGTGGCAATTTAATCATTTCCAATGTGCTTTAAAAATTAAATTAAAGAAGATAGTACAGAGTCTAAGGCGTTATTCTGTGGATCTGGTTTGTCAAAAACTAATTAATAGCTTTGCTATCTTCACCTAGACTTTAATACAGAAGTTTTTTTTTTTTTTTCGCTGAATTAGCTAAGTTTGAAGTTTATTGCGTGATCTAAATAAAGTTTCAATCATGGTCTTTTCCCACTCAAAGATGAAACTTTAATCCGATAAAGGAATTTTAGTTGTCGAGTCCGTAATTACCAACCGTATGGAATCTTGTCTCCTGTTTTCGTGGATGGTAGTCATTAATGGCGGAGGAATTCGAAATCATAGTTCGGGCTCCGTGAGTACTTGCGCCAAATATTGATGCGATTCTGACTGACTTCGTCCTAATTGCTTTCTCGGACACGTGTCCTCAATGTATTCGTAATTCGATTTCCATGAAGCGTGGACTTTTGGCTACACCCAAGTTTCGAGTTTCAAAGCATGAATTTCCATATTTCAAAGTTGGTCGGCTGCGAAACTTCCCCGAGTTTAGGGCTCACTTTGAACGTGGAATTCAAAGTTATAGCAGATATTTTAGTGGCGTTAGCGAGCAAGTATACCAATAATGGTCTGTCTCAAAACTTCAAACAAAAGAACCTCGGGATCGAATAATTATGCGGATGGTATTATCGAAGAAGTTATTTTGTCTTTGGTTTGATACCCTTTGTTGGATGCCTTGAAATCGCTTTTGAAAGAATGGGTACATTTTTTCACTCGCTTGCTTCGTGAGTCGATGGCATTAACAACTTCGCTTTGAATACACAGCTAACCCTTATAATCCTCATTTTCGGCGGTAAGTTTTTTTTTGCGGCATTCCAGTTATCTCAGGGCGCTTTTTATTTTCATTCAAAACTTGTATGACTACTCACTTTCTCTCTGCATAAAGTGTGTGGCCTTTGGTTAAGAGCACACTCATTGTTTATTTTTAATTCCCTATTTGAGGACCCGATATGAAACTCTCTCATTATTCAAGACAACAATTCATTTTTACCTTACCTCTCTCCCCCGTATTGATGCCTGTCACAGTTATCTTATTTTCAAGGACGATGAGCTCCGTTTTATGTCATGACATGCATATATCGCCCTAATAGCAGTCCCAATACAAATGGAAAGATAAAATATCTCATGTAGGTACGCTATAGAACACCCATTATCCTTTTAACTACGTTCAATTATTTGAATACCTCTGCTATATAAATTTATACGTTCAAGAAAGAAAATAATTTACCTTTTTAGTTAGAATATGCCTTTATGTGTAGCAAAAAAGTTGGTGATTATGTCATGCCTATCCCTATCGTTATCCCTATTTGTATTAATCGTACTTCATAGACACTACACCACTTTATGGAAAAAAATAATGAAATCATTTTATCTTCAAGCAGCTTTAAAATAACAATATTTTAAATAGCTTTATCCTTCACTCCGTTAATAAATAAAATCGGAATGGACGTCTCGGTGGTGATAGGTAATATCTTTTCTGGGAGATATATCGATACTATTATTCTCATTCCATTATGTTGAGTATTTATTGGGCGTTCTGATATTTCACCACCCGGGGTGTTTAAACTTCATTCTTATCTTATCTAGCCTTTAAGTATGGCCATACGTCTTAGCACTTATCTTAAAATCGATTACATCTCCTTAAGTCTTATCACCTGCATAAAAAATTTCATAGTGTTACGCTGACCATCTTTATCTTTAGTTTTGTGGATTTTCCAGATATGCTATGATTCTGATTTTTAAGTATGTTTTGTGCAAATAGGCATTGCAATTTATGAGATACTGCCGTCAAGAATATCTTATACTTGGAAAGATAATTGAAAATAATGCAATAGTGAAAATAACTTTAAGAATAAAATCTTAAACGCATACCATCCGAATAGAAGTGCAATCGATGAAACCATTTTTATGTCCATAATTTACTTATTATGAGGTATGTTATTCTAGAGTTAGGAATTAATATCAGCGTCGGAGGTCTCGCAACATTAAAATCTTGGTTTTATGGAAGTTAAATCCGTGTGTACTGGTTTCAACATACATAAATTTATCATTTCTTTCCTCAACGGAAATCATTAATTATTGGTAGGATATTTTCAATAAATTTGTCAGTTCTCAGTAAGAGGAAGAATTTTAATGAATTGTTATTGCTCTTATTCTTTTATTTCTTTATTTTGCAATGCCTTTTAAATGAACCTGTTCATTGTTAAAATCTTATTCAAGGTACATTAGTGGCATTGGAGCAATTAAATGCAGGTAAGTTACATGAGAATAGAAAATCCACTGTTCCATTTGACTATATCAATGCATGCCATTGTTTTACCTGCCATGAATATTCTCTTTTAAACAAATTATCACTCCAGGAAAATGCATAAAAAATGCGTAGGTAGTTGAAAAAGTCATAACCACAACTGAAATTGATTTGATGTGGGGTTTTTACATTATTTCCTGATTTACCACGATGTAACTGAATTTATTAAATTAATTATATTTATAATCCCTTATTTAAATTGTAATTCAAAATGATAATATTGGTTACAAAAATTATTGGAAATTCAACCGCTTGTATTAAATTATAATCAAGAAAATGCTGTACGAGAATCACACAAATATGAAAGAATTTTCACGTGGACAGGATCAAACTTATTGCAATCGCAGGTGGTATTTTTCCAGTTGAAATATAATTTTCCCAAAAATATCTTCGACTTATAAAAGAAGGGCAATTTATGCCGGTTGATATAAATGGAAATTGGAGCCGACATATAGTACGTAAATTGACAGCACGTCACTCGATGTTTCAGCGCCTAATTACAATTACATCTATCAAAACGGAGTATAAGAATAATCTTAAGCTTATGATACACAAAGAGCGGTTTGCGTAGCTGTATAGAAGGAATCATTGATAAGTGATATGGCGACGATTGAGGAAGCTATAATCAGTGTCAACCACTCCTCTAGCTCGCCTTTCATCACCCGAGTGTAAGTCGGTCAAAATACCGTTCAAGAACAATTCATCAAATGTAATTGCTAATAATGTTTACAAAGAAAATTTTCGAAATTCTTCTTTATATCTGATTAAAATTTAAAATGAGTTTTAATACGATATATACTGTCGAGGAAACAAGTATCGAATGAGAGAATTATTTTCCTGCCACCACGGCCGTAGAGTGCTTGGAATAATGGCACAAAACGGTACGAACTCACTTGGATACTAAACCGAGTGACGATGGGCGCACGACAGTTCACCATGTAATGGGGGTAAGGATTTCAGCGTTTTGTAGCTGAGATTGTAGATTCTTCCATCTTAAGTATCACCAATGTATAATGGAAGGGTATTTGAGAGCAGAGATCATGGATTCGAGGGGCAATTTCTTAGCCATATACACCCCAGCAGTATATTAAAAAATTTACGAGTCAAAAACTCAATATGCGTTCAGTACTGGACTAATTTGAGTTAATATCTGAATTCAGAAACACTTAAAAGATGTTTACCGATAAATTTGGCGTCTTGTGATTAATTTCTGATAATTATGTTTCAAAAATCGCCTTTATTACAATCTGAAGTCGAAATGGAATTCAGCGGGTGTCAAAGTACCCTCAAATCGAATTTTGTTTTAAAATACTTAAAAATGCCGGCATCGGGAGTTTCTTTCTGACTTCACGGCATTTTGAACCACTGTGTGTCGGCATTCATCTGCTCTTAACGAAAGGCACCAGAGGAACCGCGGCGTCCCGTCCGACGTACGTAAAAAAATTGCCCTTCTCAAATTACTCATATAGGGATCGGAGATATTTAAAAAATCTACACCACCATCGGGATTTGAACCCAAACCCATATAAGGTACACTGGGGTAGGTGTAAATTTGGGGGAGTGGAACCTCCGGCCATTGTCACGTAGATAATATATTTAAAGTGGCGTTCCAAGCGAGTTTTCATTACCCCCCTTTTGATAATACGCGGGAATCGTTGCCAACACAAAACTCTCGGTAGAGATGCTGAAATACACTATTAATTGGAAGTGCATCATATCTGCTCATGTAGTTACATAGTGCGGCACATCATTTTAACATTACTACACCAAGAAATTCAGGGATTACATTGAGATGGAAATCAATAAGTATGAGTTAAAGAATATCATAACATGCTGCTTGAATGTGGTAGATTAAATTATGTTGCTATATGAGAGAAATCATTATAGGTTCCTCTCGCCCCAGATTATATTGCCACTGGGGTAAGCGTAACCAAATAGTTTCTACCTACCCCATCAAATATAAGTAATAAAATAATTTGTTTTAATAAAAGGTTTGAATGTTTCCTTTTTGCAGTTGGGTAATTGCTGCAGAAAGTTATGCACCACAGGTGTACACGAGATGGTTAAATTTGCAACAAAGCCAAAGCGAAATCATTCGTCATCTCTCATCAACAGTGACCCTTGTACGAGCTCTTCCATTTCCACCATCGGAAGAGACTTTGTCCGAAGAATTCATTCAACACTAACACTTCACTGGCCCAACATTGAGGACAAGACTATAATTTAACCTGAAGAAGTTTTTCAATTTCTACTGCATCCAGCATTTGAGAAACGAAGCTTATTCAAATTGACATCTCATTTGACTCCTTTAATATAGGTTAAATTAGTGAAAGTTAATGAGAAATGACATTTCTATTGGCATTGTATGTCGTTGAATTACTTCTACTTACCTCAATGATATTTCTTCACTTAATAGTAGATGAATAGGCCTTCGGTTACACTTGTAAAAGCTGACTGCAAATCATGTTCCTTGTCCGACAAAGGAAACCATTGATATCTGTGTGCATTATAATTAATTTGACTTTGGAGAATATATTTATTAAATAAAATGTAGAATATTAATAAAATTGAATGTCAATTCAATGTACAGTACTTAACAAAATGTCAACTATATAAATATGGGGTTCCACTCACCCCAGTGTACTTTAGTTGAAAGCTAACTCAATATCAACCACACCATCCTGATCCTCACAATTTAATTCTCAATGTTTTTCCCGTTTCCAATATAATCTCCGTAAAGGAGTGAAGTCATGCTTTTCTTTAATCGCCATCACCCCTGTCCTGTTGCCACCTCTCATCCTGACGCACTTTCCTAATTCGATTCTCCTCTGAATTTTCCTCCTCTGCACTTTTTTTTTACCGGCCCACCTCGCTGTGTTCTCTTCACTTGCTATTCCGTACCTTACCTCTCCGATCCCTTCCTTTCACGCAGCAACTCTTTCTCCCATTTTTTTCTTCTCTTCCATCGTCCTTTATCCCTTCCAGAAGAACAAGACTTGAACCTTTGAGTAGCGCTTAAGGGGTTGCTATGTTCCGGAGCTAGTTCCGACTCTCTCGGACAAATAACTTTCTTTCTTCAACCTCTCATTTGGCCTCGTCCGTCTCCCTCTTCGCACGCTATCCTCGTGCGAAATTTGCCGGAGGTGTCATCAGCACCTTAAAAGTGCGTAGCGTCATGGGATTTTCTGTGTGTTACCGCTCGTTCGTTTAGGTTTTTTTTTGCCGCTTTTGGCATTTAATTGTAATTCTTGACGAGGACTTCTTTGCTCATAACCAGCGTGACGAAGGGCCTTATATGTGAATGCCTTGTGTTAAAGAGTTGACCCCATGGCTGAAGGATATAATTTGACTTCATATACTAATCTGCATCTACATAATACCCGGCAAACCGCCTAAAATGCGTGTGTTAGGACACCAGCCATTTGCACATAAAAAGGAAATGCATAAAAAAATGAAATGAAATTACGACTGGCATTTATTTAAGTCCTTCATAGTTCGGGGAAAAAGGGATTCGCATATCTATCCGTTCGGCCAAATAGCTCTCTTAATTTATCGATTCTGTCGGACCTGGAAATATAGTGCGTATTTAATATTATGTTCTCCTTGTAGCTCTTAATGATATCCATTCTCAATTGTTCAAACAATCTAAGCTTATCCATTAGGATCTCCACAGCTAATTTAAAAAAGAACGAGCTGTTTAAAAGATTGAAATAAAATACAGCGCTGGACTCCCATTATGCGACAGAAAAAGGAAAGAAGTGACAATTTACCTCTTCTTAGACCCATTGCAAAATCCTTGGTCCTGCCGTCTAATGGCTGAAAGCATTGCCATAAGCGCGCAGCGCCTCCCAGTCTAATTCACTTAACATCTGGGTAACGATGTCTGTACGCCCGTAGTAGTTTTTCACGAACCGCCTTCCTTTGTATTTTATTCAGTTTAAGGAGGCTTTCTTCACCGGATTGCATATGCTCGCTTCATATTCAAGGTGGGTGGCAGTCTATAGGTGATTTGCTAATGCTACATGGCGAGATAACATTGGTGAGGAGTGATTTTGGAAGACTAATTGAAAAGACATTATTTACATGATTGCCTTGAGGGTGAGATTGAGGAACGTAGCCAAAATTTAGTTCAGGGGGTATTTAATTAGGGAGATATGCGGGTTACCCACGCTGTAATTTTTTATCAATTCGCACGCATCGGAAAACTACACTTTTTATTAAGTTTTCTTGCTATTTCGTTAGGATAATCCTGAAAGTTACATCTATCGTTAGTTATTGGCTAAAACAAAGAAATTTAACTGCGTCGAAAAATGAAGAGGCAGAGAATAGATGCCGAGGGGTTAAGGGTCTCTTCAGTAAAAATATTGCGCCTAGTTGCTGCAAGCAAAAATATTTCGGGAGGACTTAACCTCCTCTTCCTTGCCTACGTGCCTGAGTTGTGTAATTACAGCTCGGGTTTAATTTATTCGTACTGGTAAAACTCCTACTAGGAACGTATCACTAACACTAACAACGTTGTAAAAAACAAGTGATCTCGAAAAAGTGACACAAGGGAGGAAGGAGTAGTATACACCTCCAATGCGGTTGGTCTCTTAAGTGGCAATGTCGTTTATTTTGCGAATAACGGGTGACCTCTTAAGTGTACCTGGAACATCCTAATATTTTATTTGTTGTTTATGTCCCGAATACATCTCTGATGTCTTTTTTATTTTCTATTTAAATAGAAATCGAAATGCCCAATTCCTTGACTTCGTTACCAGTTCCAAAGTCTTTTTTTTTTACTTTTTAGCCATGAATTTAGTAATCGGAGAGTTACACAACCCTGGTAACTTTTCACTGGAAAATTATTTATTGGTACGACGCATTTCGACGCTGAGGCGTCATTCTCAAGTTCATCTACTTATTTGTAAGTTCTACGGTAGGTACTTGAGAAGGACGCCTCAGCGTCGAAACGCGTCGTACCAATAAATACTTTTCCAGTGAAAACTTACGAGATTTGTGTCTTTTCTTTACAACATCGGCCTCGGTGGCAGCGGGGTAACGTTCTCGCCTGCCAAGCAAGAGGTCGCGGGTTCGAGTCCCGCCTGGGTAGGTTTCCCCGGTCCAGGGCTTGGTCGTTTGTGTACGTTTACTTGTTACATTTGTTGAACACCCCGGTGTAAAATGGCTAATAAGAGTATCCGGTGGTTTGAGAATAAAATAAAATAAAATAAAAATTTCATCGGAGAGTTAATTTTCTTTGGCTCTACGGTTTTTTTCTTCGCGCATTCAAGCATTGATTAAATCATCTTCCTAGGTAAATATAAAAATTAAGGATATCTTTTTATTTAGCAAAATTTTATCGCCACTAACGGCTATTTGCTTAATTAATAAATGTATTCATGAATGAATATTTAAATCCATAATTGAGAGAATTATATGTGCATATAGATGAAATATGTCTAATGCTTTATGCCTATTCCTATCAGTTTATATTGTCAAATAACGTTATTTTTATATATTTACGGATAAAATGCCGCACTGTTTTCCGTCTCTGAGCAACGTTTGCATAAAATATTTTTCCGCATTGGACGTGTTAATACGCGGAGGTCCACTTGGCATGAGTTCGTAACTTCAGCAAGGTTTATTTAAAACTGTTAAACAAGCCGACTTTTCGCTGCACAGCACAAAAAGAAACGGAAAAATAATGGTATCTTTTTCTTGGAAACTATCTTAAACGAAAATTATGGCAGTGATTTTTCAATGACGTCAGTTGTTCAATTTACATAGTGTTATATAATCAATTTTATTATTCTCAGCTCAAATTCAATGCAATCATTCCATAAGACTTTCTACAGATATGATTTTCATTTGAGACTCGGTTATCCTCATATTCTCAAAGGCGGTTTCAAAGAGTTTATTTATCCAGTTTTTTCCTTAATGTATACGCCTTGTGTAATACAATACATTTTTTATGTAATTTAAATGTAAATACTGTTTTTTAGAAATCCTATGAATTCTGTGCGGGACGTACATATAGCCTAAATATTTTAAATTCAGCATAGAATATTTTCAACTTTTTTCGAGAGTTTTTGTGCATAGGAATGATAGAAACCGAACTAAATGCATTGAATTAATTTGATATTGATTCTTGTACGGTGAATTGTATTTGTAATTTTCCAGCCATGAATAACGTTGGTTTCGTTCATCGGCGGATCCAGAGAGGAGCTCTAGAACCCCCACCTTTTGTATCCAATTTACACTAGTTATAACGATCATTTTCTTTTAGGCCCTTCACCTAGCTTTCCAAGCTCCTATTCTGGATACACCACTGGTTTCGTTTCATTTTCTTACATAGACGTTGCTATTATCAGTGGGGAGCCGTATGGCAGAAAAGTTGTTTTCTTCTCCACGCTTTCTTAGGTTTGTTGCGGGACAATTACCTTACCGTTTTAAGTCATCTAAAGTGAGAAATATAACTACGGATTTCGATCAATCCTTAAAGGAAGACCGTGACGTTGAGAGTTCAGAAGTTATTCCATACACATGTTCTGCTGGAATGAAAGACTACGGACTGTAGGTTTTCACCGCCCAATCACGAAGTAAATATGAAGTATTCCCCGCAATTTTTTTCCTGGAAGCAGATACCACCTCGTGTGACATTCAAGAACATCAACTGGGAAAATAAAGAGAATATTGTTTGCCTTTAATTTCTTACATAAACTTTGCTGGTATCAGTTGGAAGCCATATGAGTGAACAGTTATTTTCATCTTGACTTTTAGAAAAGTTCTTAGATTTGTTACAATTTCAGTACCATTTTGAGTCATCTAAAGTTAAAAATAACTAAAGATTTCAATTAATTCTCTAAAAGAGACGTTGGAGTCGAGAGTACAGATGTTGAGCATGTTCTGATGGAATGAAAGGGTAATGGAAATAGGTTTTCACCCTCAAGCACTTAGAAAATTGTAATATCCCCGGAAATCACTCTTTAACTACCTGTTTGTTATAAGTAGTTCACCCCCTGATCTGGCCTTACTATATTGAACGTAATTTAGTGTTATGTTCGATGTATAAGCACAAAAATATGTATCTGTATAAGTTCATTTATACGAAATGAATGTAAGTAAATGCACCGTAAAAATGGAATATTTTCGCAATTTTTGTTTCCGCAATACTTTATTAATTGTCTTGTTCATTTTTTTGTATCACTTTATCTTTTCTTGTGTTAATTGTATTACTTAAAAAAATCGTCCACTAAATAGTGGTATATTTGCACGATACGGACGATTGTTCACTTTTATAATTTACAGACTGTTCGTATGAGGTTGAGATGTCCCGTATATTTGACAATTTGTTTTTCAATATTTCGTGTTGGGATCACGAAATAAAATTTTCTCTCTCTCATCATCTCTCTCCCTCTCTCTCTCTTTCTCTCAATATCTTTCCTGGAAGCAGATGTGACCTCGTGTGACATTCAGGAAAATCAACTGGGGAAAGAAAAGAGTGGACCAAGGTGGAATGAAAGCAGTGAAACCACGCTCTGTTTGGGCTTAATGTCCGTTCGAAATGAGGGTTTAGTGGAGACAGGGATCCGTTATGGTTTTGAGGCACTCCCACGGATATGGGAGACCCTAGGATCTACCCCTGCCTGCGGTCGAAATAATGCTAAGAATCGGAAAGAGCGTGGCCACGCGTGGGTTAAGGGGAGAAAAGGATGCCGCAAAAAGACTTGAGATAAAACGTGAGGGAAACTTTGCCAAGCCTTGGTGTATATACGTCTTCCGATGATGATGATAGGGTCGGGGAGATATTATGTAGTTTATATAATTCTAATATATAAACAGAAACGGGACTATAATAAGTTATCTTCGATTTTCTGCAAGGTAGTTTTCTTATGAGAAATAGTGAGATAGTGAGTTAGCACCGCTTAGTTTTTCATGCCTGAAGTAAACTACCTACTAATGAGTATTTAGACAATGTAGTTGCCAAATTTTTTTTAACAAAAAGGCTTGTAGATGTACAAATATTTGGAGAAATTTTCATCAGCAGTATGTTTAAAATCGATTTTATACTTGGGACGCAACTTTTCCCCGCTGCAAAACGTAAAAATGTATGTATTTAATTTTATCAATTACTTGATTATTTATTTTTCTCACTCCATAAAAAAATTGAAAAATACAGATGCAGCTATTAGGCTTACCAACCGATGAATGATCGTGTAGTTATTCCGTTGGAAATGGTAATTTATAAACGGAACCGGGAAAGTTATGTTTACTCCGATTTTCTCCTTGGCAGTTAACGTTTGAAGAAGACGCCAGGTGAGATAGTGAGTTAGCACCGCTTAGTTTTTCCTTCGAAGTAAATTACGTGCTATTAAGTAAGTAGACTATAAGATAGACCATATAGTTCCATTGTTTTCTATTTTAACATGAAGCCTGTTACATGTATTAATATTTAGAGACATCTTCATCAGCCGTATGTTTAAAATTGGATTGATACTAAGAATGCACAACTTTCACCGCTACAGAACACAAAATGTTATATTTTCAATTTAATCAATCTTCTCATGCATTTGTTTTCTTTCTGTCTAAAAATGGGGCGCATGAAATTGTCTACAAAAGGGCTAATGAGTGCGGATTTCCTAGACTTGATGTAAAGTTTGTCATTGCTGTTTGCCCACTGAGGCGGTTGTCATTAATAATGAAGCTAGGATGTCAAAAATAATAGATTATTGTGTAATACCCATGCATACAAACCTTATCTTTGGCCAGTAACCGGTTGAGTTGGGAAATCAATAGACTACCACGGCAAAAGGTTATTAAGCACATTGATCACTACATGAAAAACATCATTAGAACAAAGGAGTCCTCAGCCCTGGGATATAATTCGCTCTTCAACTTCGGCAGGAAGGAGATCTGAGCAACTATATTTTTCCTGAGCGAATATTTTTTTCCGTAGGTATTCTTCGTATGCCAGTTTTCTTTTGCAATGATCGATGGATTATAATCGGCGATTGACGTCTAATGAATTTTTATCCATTTTTTCCCGCAGTATATCCACTGTCTGCTTAAAATATTTATATTTTTCCTTACGCCAAACATTTATTAACAGACTTGCATCCCTTTGTATGACTGTTTGGGTGCAAGTATGAGATTTTCAAGGTGAGATTATCAAGTAGTAATTCGAATCGTATCTTCCCCTTAAGGTTTTCAAAAAAGGTGAAGGTATTTTTAAAATAAAACGAGTGCGAACGAGGAAATTATTTTTTTCAAAATGCATTGATAATTATTATGATTTCATTTAAAATCCTTGTGTTAATCATTTGCTGGCCTCGGTGGCGGAGGGGTAAAGTCCTCGCCTGCCAAACCGTAGGTCGTGGGTTCGAATCCCGCCTGGGTAGTTGATCCCTATTCAGGGCATGGATGTTTGTGTTGTGCTTTGTTAATATTGGAAACCCTCGTTGTTAAAGGCCGTTATGTGCTGTTTACGGGGGATGTGATAAATAAATAAAACCTTAGGAGAGCTTAAATGTACTTCAGTTCAATATTATTTGGAAAGTTTATCAAGGAAACCCTAACCGCGCTTCGACTATACGAATAACTTAACTTAAATGCTTTCTTATTTGCAAAACCCCGTCAAATCTGGAAACTGCTTGCGTTTACGTGTTTGCCATTGGAACGTATTTTGTGGATTTACGCATCAATCTTAATGTTTGATGCCACATATTTTGGGATGACGTTCTCCGTGTTTGGCTTTCACGTCCTTAGGGGTCACAGGGGGCATGTTTATCTGTTCTGCTTCATTCCATGTGTTACCTGCATGCTCCAACGTGTGGGTGGCCATAAATATTCAAGGAATCTCCGCCTTCGGTGTTGTTTGCTCCCGGGAGGCTATATTGAGGAGGTTGAGGAGAAGGAATGCTTGGAGGTATAGAGATGGAGTAAAGGCAGGTAAAACGAGGATAACGAGTCACGGAAGCCAAGATAGAATAAGCGTATCTTCTGGGAAAAGGACAGTAAACACGATTTGGCGAGTAGGGTTGGACATGTTGGAAGAATGAGACGGTGGTGCATTATTGAGAGGTGTCCAAGGGCGGGCCAAGACCCCTTCTTCCTTCCAATTGGCAAACAGTCGAGATGAGACGACGTTTTCTCCAGGCGCTTCCTACACTCGCTAGGGGACATCAGAGAAAGCAATTGTAGGGTATGCCATCCCGGAGGGATCATAATGGCCTGGGATTACGGTATTATCATCAGTTAGAGGGAAAAAGAGTCTCTTGAAGCTTAGAGAAATGGAGACTGCAAGGGTTTTAATAGCAAATAAAGACCAATATCATCAAATGAAACGTATTATAATGACTTAGATGAATGTTTTTGCACGATTTTGGTGTGCCGTGATGGTTTTCCTCAAAATGACTATTTTTCTTGAGCCAATTACTAATATTCCACGGCAATTATCAACCTTTCACAGTAGAGATCACTTATGATCCACAGTGTGAGGGACAATTGATTTTCCTTACGACTTTTAATTCACGAAGTTGCTAAAATTTTACTGGAACTCTTGATCACATCCACCTTATCGCTGTTCTCTGAAATAAAAGTCCTAGTATTTCTTCAACTTTTGATACATTTTTTGTGGTCATCCACGATTCATCGATCTGCTATATTAAGGACAGCAATAGAGGCTACATTTTTCTTGCAAAAAAGCAGCTCATTCCAATTCCGCCGCTACCCTGACTTCGCTGCGTTAATAGCAAATAATATTTGTAGGAAATATGGACATTATTGACAACTTAGAATTGACAATGAAAGTCGAGATTTCTGTGAGCATATACTTTTAAGTCTATTGTGCTATTTGTAGTACTAAAAATTGCAATAAAATGATGTATATTAGTCATGTCTGCGACAAAAACAAGTGAGGCCTCTGTATTACGTAAACGTCCTTCAAATAAAATGAATTTACTCAATATTCAGGAAAAGGTATATAGGTTTATTTAAATATTTTGGAATGTTTAGGAATATCTAAAAAAATTCTTGAATCTGTTGTGAGGCACGCGTCGTGAATAAAGTCATACTTATACAGACTCAGATAAAGTACAGCATTTTTTCCTGTCCCTTGGAAGATGGTTAAATAACACAAAATAGCTTCTCATTCGTGATCAATGTAGATCTTCAATGTGAATCAATGTATGTACGTAATCATGGAGCTCTCATGGAGCTGGACAATCCTATGTTTTATCTTTGTGATGCCCTTACAATGGCCATAAAGGAAAAGAGCGTGTGGGGCTTATGAAATAACTCAATGCACACTGATATTTTAACATTACCCTTTAGGAAGCTACAAATTCGTATCGGCTGTGGTGTGTCGAACGAAAAAAATTATTAAGGTATTTTTCACAGAAATTGTAGTCATTAACTCGAGTAATGTTCAATTTGACAACGAAATACAGTTGTGATATATACCAAAATTACTCGGTAAGGTATTAAATTGGATTCATTATATTTTTTTATGTAATTAGAATTCTTCATACGGAATGACTTCTCCAAAATATGTACATTTTCCCCGAACTGTGGACAGTATTTACATTGACTAAATATGATTCATTCAATCTTGGGTGCGGTTAATGTTTTGAAGTATAAATACGTAATGGAAATACTACAACATGCACGTAATTTTATGGCTGAGATTATGAATAAAAAAACCTTTTGGCTGTTGCGTATATGGAGGAGGACACTCTTGTCAAGAGTAAAAAATAGATAATTCAGGACATTGAAAGCCTACTTAAGACCGCTTAAAAAACCTAATTCATTATCAAATAATGCTTCTGTGCTTTCTGGAACGAAATTCTCAATTATCGCGCATCTTGCTTCATTGGGCAAGGGAATAATTTTGATCTGTAAAGCCTCGGCAATCAGCGTCACAAAGACAATGGAACTTGCAATAACCAGTTTACAAAAGGGCATGTGGGCACGGAATCAGGTTTTTGGGGAGCATTTGGTGCCGTTAAAAGAAGGTAGTGGGAATGAGAGCGAGCGAGAGATATATCTGTGAGATAAGACAGCCTCGGGAAGAGATGAGCTTGAAGTTGGGAGGAGAGGATTAAGGTTCGGCCAATCGGTTCGTGTGTGTCCCATAAGGTCGACTGCACGTCCATCCCAACGCCACTTAATTTGTTAAGTGGCCGACCAAAGTGCCTCTCCCTCTTCCGTCCTCCTCAAGTCCGCTTTTTCCTTCTTCCCGATTACACCTTTTTTGCTCGTCCGTGCCCTGTGTGGCCATTTCTCCGTGTGTCTATGATTCTCGCTTCTTGTGCTATAGACTGGTGGCGAACAATGCGAACTCTGTTTTCTGTTAGATTACGAGCGTTGATAGGACCGATAGCTGCGCTTTATCCGACCTTACCGACGAGCATTCTCTGGTTGTGGCGCTACGTCAAATAGAGTTTGATGCCTGCATCGCTTGTGTAGTTCCATCCTCTCGTGAGTGGGTATGGGGGAATGGTGGGATTCTAAAGCTTAAGCGATAATTCATGAGTAGCGGCTCTTCTTGGAGATAATCGCCGACTTTAGAAGCTACTCCATTTTTTACCTGCACAGAGTTAGTATTGCACCTTTAAGTCAATGATAAGACCTTGCGTCAGTATAGAGATTTGGAGCTAGTCAATATCCTGAGTGCAAAAACTGAATGTAGAAGCACCACGGTACTGTACCGCTCTTTACTATCGGCTTAGGATTCCAGCATTTCCCAATATACTACTGGAAATATTCAGTGACAAGAAAGAACGTTATAAATGGGCTACATATTACAGCAAATTATTTACGTAAGCATGAATATAATAAAAAATTCTTTTCTGGTATTTTGTTGAGCACAAATTAAATTTAGTTAAAAATGGGTGTCACTTAGAACTTGTGATAAGCATGCAATTATTTCCTCGAAGCCGAATGGAGATAGTAGATTGGTTTTCATTCCTAGATTATCATCAGATTTGAGTCACAAAGTCACTACAATGGCTTAATTGAGTAGGACTCCATCGAGATGAAACTAAGTAATTGAGAATAGCACAGACATACTATAGTGGGCATAAACTTCAGAAAAAATCGTAAATAAATGTTCTATTCTATTTCAAGAAGTTAACTCACTCAAGGTAGAATAAACATTATCATGAGTTGGCGCGTGTATAACTTCGTAAATAGTACCGGGTCTTGTGCAGCGTAACTTATTCACGGCCATATCACGTCCCACGTCTGGCTGTAGATGAATAAACTTGTTAATATACTTTTCCTATTGTGAACAGCTGGAATACTTCTGCGAACTCTTTTCCCAGGCTTTCATTAATTTAAAAATTCAAACTGAGCTTGTGAATCAGAGTGGACACGAAGACGTCCATTGAGTCGTCCCTTAATCCATCGATTTTCGATTAGATGTGCCTGGGAATCAACTAAGCCCATCCCCAGAGCCCGGAGTGACCATTTGGTACCCTATTCTCATCCAAGTAATACCCCTCAATCCGCCTCAATTGGCGGGGGATGTTAGGACAGCGGCCATTGACAAAAAAGGTCTGGGTAGATGAGTCAACGGTTTAAATATCATCTAGAAATGCTTTAAATACACCGCTCAAGCAATTTGCTTATGAGATACATTGCTTTGCAGATATAATATGCAAATAATGAACGTGATATCCGGAATTGAATAATTGTAACACAATCGTTTCACATCGGTTCTTTTTTTAAGCATGGGAATATAGTGGATGAGGAGAGGTTAAAATTACTACGTAAAATTTTAAACCTATTCAGGTCATACGTGACACCAAGAGTTATTTCTATGACTGATAATTGCAATATCTACCGCATAAGCCCAAAAAATCTGTTGATCGCCCTTATAAAATAAGCTATTATCGACAAATAAGGCCGAAATTGTCAAATGCGATGCGGTAGGGTCAAATATTGAGCTATCAAGGGGATTTTTCCCTGTTTGTTCCTAAAGTAACTACTCCAAAATATTCATTCGCAATTGCAGCTTAAAATTTTATTTTTGACCACCCGAAAGAGCAGTAATTGAAGACCTTTATTTTTTTGTGGAAAAGCATATAACCTATACCTACCTCTTTTTACAAAAATATCTCTTATTTATCGTTTCTGTGGTACTTGTTGAAACAATGTGATTATAAAGTGATGTTCTCTATGTTTCTCTGAAAGATTTCTGACCATAATTGCTCAAGTTATCTAATCCTTTCTCGTTGTATCGGATTATAGCTGTTCCCAGCATAATTTTCATACAAGTGTGTGAGCTTTCTGTTAGATCGTAGCAGTTATTTTAGCTAATAGCAGCTGTGAACATCTAGCGAGTAAAACCGCCTGCTAGGATTTTTTCAGCTCTTTTATTTATTGATAACCTGAAAAGGGACTAAATAACAAGCAATGCATCCTGAACTCAACGTATCTGTACCTTTAGCGCTGGCAGAAGGCGATGGCTTAACCTTATCCTGTATCCTCAGTGCCTCCAACCACCGTCGACGCCTGACCGTTCTGTGTATGCTAATTTTGATGTTTCCGTGGATTACTGCCTTCGTATCCTATACTTACTTCAGAAAAAACACTCTATACGAGCAGTTTATCGTTCTCGTACCTTTTGCGTACTACCTTTATATAAGACGGATTCTTTGGTGTCCTTCGTTTCAATATTTCCCGTCGTGTTTTGAGCTGGCTTTCCATCTCTTTGCTCTCTCGTTCCTCATTTCGTCACTCAAGGCAAAGTCACTTCCACGGGGTCCGAGCACGATTCTGGGATTTTGTGAGGATTAGCATTCAAGTTTCTCACCACCCTCCTTCCACTATCACTACCGGTTTCCTGTTCTCCGTCCTCTCATACTCGCACTCTTCGTGTTTTTCGGACAAATGCGGTATAGAAGAACACTGAGCTGGCGTTCGATAGCCGCTTGCGAGGGGATTTTCCCGAAGCTCAGCCATCGTCCGTTTTGGTATTAGGGGACCGCCTCCCTGACTCCGCTCCCATTTGGAGCCGGAGCAATTTCCTTCTTTGCCACGGACGTATGCTCCCGATCTTCCCTCAGATTTTCGTCGGCCAACAAATTTCGTGGATGCGCGAAGCATAGCGGGCGTTTTTTTTGGTTGTCGTGCTACAATTTGTACCTACACTTTCGTAATATGGGCGACCCGGGGTGTTTTCTTAAGTTGGTCTTCAGGCTGGATGGGAATCAATACGAAACTTCTGCCTCAAAAAAATATATATTCCCAGTTTAACAGATTCACAATGAACTCCGTTTGAAATATTTGTAACCCATTTTGAATTCCCACCTAATTCATTATTATTTGTTGAATGAGTAGGTCACATTGTTTTGACCAAGTGAGTCAAATTTTTGTGTTCTGCCCCACATGTTCCAATGCCGCGGGCAGGCATTCAGCTTGGAGATGCCTCGTAGAACGGTTGTATTTTAGAGATTTACATTTTATTGTAAAAGCGTCAATCTTAAGTTTCGCATTTTTTTGGTCGTGTTTCGCCCGGACCTTTGGAATATTATCAAGTACCCATCGCGCACATCTCCGATATTAGAACCTACAACAAAAATTGCCTACAAATCATGTGGTAGTTCAGAGAAGAGAAGGAAAAAAATGTAACACAAAATAGCACTTCTTTTGTTCAAGAATAGTAAGCATTTAAATTGCACACGTACACCAACACTGGGAAGGAAAATGCATTCTTTTGAAAAACGTTTGCATGCCAGAATTATCGCATGTGTGAGGAACATTTTTCTCGGAATGAGTCGGGTGACAAGCTACGAGGTGTGCATCAAATTTAGGTGTCAACCTTGAATATTTTAGGGAGTTGGTTTTACCTTTTCGTGAGACCGGGCTGTTATTTTTTCCCGAATTAAACCAATACATTTTATTTTTCCATATAATTGGGATAACTCCATATGCAGTTGAATTTTGGGTAATATTCATTCACCAACTATATTAAAACATAAGAGAGTCTATAACAGGTATAGTGAGAAATAGTTGAAAATGCTCTATTAATAGCGTTCGATAAGTTTTACTTGTCATCAATTCATTTTACTCCTTTTACCCCGAAATGTAAAGGACATGAGTACATTTTTTTATTTGTTAACGCCTGGTGTTCTAGTGGAAAAAATGTGTTGCATGCAATGACACCATATGTGGAAGGAATTATTTTCTTTTAGCGACCTATAGCTATGAATAGCGTATGATGAAAATAAAAAAATGAAATCGCCAGTGGCTTATTAATCATGATCTTCGTTTCAAGGGATTGTAAATTCATTTTTGTATCTCAATTAACACACTGTAATGAGATTGAAAATCTCTTCACAATATTTTCCATGCATGTTTAATTTTTTGCTGTCTGGCGATAAAAATGTAAATTGTTTATCTACGATAAGTTCTAGGTGTGCAGTACATGATTGAAAATTAGCGGATATGTAGTCATACCGTCGTCCATTAGGAGTAAATTATTTCATCTAAGCTTCCTGCAATTGAAGCTAAAACATCCCAGTCAGTTGTGCAGAATACCTACAGTGGAAATAGTTGAAAAGATGTGTACTTTCTACGTGTCGATTTTTTGCTGACTTAAAATTCGAAGTATTATCAATTTGATGTCGAAGTGGCACGCCTTCGTAATCTCCTTTGACATGAAAAATCTTCTCAATGTGCTCTTCTGCATGATGAACTGTTAGTAAGCGCAATTCCTTTCGACTCCTTTTTGTTGAATCCCCATTTAATTCTCTGCTTACCAGACGGCCGGGAAGATTTACGATGCCGCCGGGTAGAGAAGTTTGCGGCTGTATCTTTGAATAACGTATGGTAGAATCTGGAAGTGTGTTGAGATATCCACAGAAGACTTCACCCTCCTCCTTTTAATATGGTTCTCTGTTTCGCCTGTTCTTGCTTTTCTCTCTCTCTCCGTTTATAACAAAGGAATCACAATGTGTGGCCCGTTCTGATCCATCCACCTTCCTTAGTCATTGATGTATGACTATTTATAGCTGCGGCCTAGTATTTGATTATATTTTATACTCAATTGAAAGATGGCTGAAGATCTGAAAAGTTTCGCTGGAAACGTGAATAAATAGACAAAGAGTGATGGAAATATCTCACATAATTGGGGAATATAGTATCCAAGTTTCTTACGTTTTTCAGCGGTATGAATGGCTAACAATTTTAAGTTTTGGGTAAGAACAGTGGCAGAATTTGTGTTCGCAACTATTTATATTTTGTATTTGGGACTCAGCTCACCGAACAGGTGGCCAAAGTCTTATTCTAAGAAACAGCAAACAACCTTGTAAAATAAGCGTAATCAAAATTCTGTTTCACAAGTGTAATATCTTTCCAATTTGGCTATCATGGCAAACACCTTGGCATATCATGTCATCGCGTACTCCGGTGGTTATAGAGCAGCATTAACTTTTGACTCAGCTCATGACATTTCCCGCTCATAACACATATTTCAAATCTTTGAGGAAGAGCTCTGAAGAATCTAGAAAGCTTGAGGATGGAAAATAATACAGGAAAGTGCAGCTTCACTCTCATTAGGCTGCACCCCGGATACGCAATGTGCGAATGGCTAAATTTAATGGATTTAATCCACTAACTAAATAATGTAGGAAAATTCAAAAACTGCTATATGTGAAAAGAGTGTGCTACACAACTTTTGTAAGAATTCAGCTGAAAGCTTCTTGGAACTCGGAGGCTACGTAATGGCGTTAGATATGTCGAATAATTAAATATATACATCTTTCAGAAAGACATGAAGAACATAATCTTTGAACCTCAGTGTATTTCCAGGTCCGATATAAACGAGACAATTTTTTCAAATGGATAGGTCTAATAATTAGTTTACTCCCTAACAATGTAAGACTTATACTTATCCTAGTGGAGAAGAATGGATATGGTAAAGTGGACGGAGAAGAGGGGGAATGAGGAGGTGCTGGACGTGGTGGGTGAGGAGAGGCAGCTTCTAGATGAGATACGAAGGAGACAAAGGTATGGACGGAGGGAGTACTCAGTGGTATGCTGAACCTATTGTTAGAGGGCAGACTGCTAGGTTTACGAGAGAGAGAGAAAGGAAAAGAATAGGATTATTAGATAGAAAGAAAGGGAGTAGGTTTTAGCGTGAATTGAAGAGGGAAGTGCTTGAAGGAAGGGGAGGCTTCCAGGATACGACTCAAGTACTCCACGGAAACCTGCCTTCATCGGTAGAATACTATAATGAAAGAAAATAAATTCTTGATGTAAATTGTAAGACAAACCATTCCATCGCGCACGTTTTTTTCTTGCAATATTTTCACCCTATGGGTGATACGGTTTCTCAAATTCTCAACAATTCTTCTATAAATTACAAATTGTGGTTCAGTTTGCTATTTCCCTACTAATTATCATATTAATAATTTTCTATGCAGCTCATTATGTAACGGATTCAAATAGATACTGCCTGATACAGGCATTCACTGATAAATTACGATAGTTCCGCTTGTTACGAAGTAATGGTGTTAGAGATGCTAGTGTCCTGACACCCCCCTCCATGCCCATGTTGAGGTGACTTGCGGATTAGCACGTAGATAACATCCTTTTTTCCACTCTCCTCTATCCCTTTTTACTTTCCCTTCACTTCTCCTTTATCCCCGAAGAGGCGGATAACTTCGTTGCATTCCTCCATCTTTGCCCATTTCCGATCTCCTTATCGCTTCGGGCTGGCCGACCCATACGTGGCCACACTGACGCCACCAAACGTCTGAAGCCGCAAACTCTTTCCGCATCCTCCTTTCGCTTCGTTTCTTTTTTTCCCTCTCTCTGCCGGCGCCATCTTCTTCTCTTCCGATCTGACTTCACCCTCGACATTTAAATAATGGCCTGCCATCGATCTTGTTCGCCTTTTTTTCTTTCCCGCGCTACTCTTCATTCTTTGCGGAGGTCGTTATGCCCTCTCTGCTTGCATTTCCATTTCTTCCTCTGTTTCACTCAATTCTTGCAGCCTGAGAGACAGGAATGTAATAGACTCAGCATTCAAATGGGCTCAGTTTATTTTGGCGTATTTGACTCATCTGCTAAAAAATGCTAGATCTTGGTCGTAGTACGTTTAAAAATATATTTTGCAGATGTTGAGCGAACATTTATAATCAAGAATGAGGAATGTGAGAAAAACAATCTTTTTCTTGCATTGAAAAACTTTCTCTTTGATTAGAAATTGGCATATACAGAATATTGTGAGAATTAACCCTCTATGGACGACCTCTACAAATTTGTAACGCTTAAAACAAATTGCTGTATCGTCACCGCGCGAAGCTTTTTCTCGTAGGTGACGCGCGTAGCAGATTCGTAGCAAGGCCATAGATAGATAAATTTCCTGAGCGCGGCGCCACTTCTAATACTTGTAGTCTGAAGCGCTACGAATCAAGGCCATAGATAGATAGATTTCTATCTATGGCCTTGATTCGTAGCGCTTCAGACTACAAGTATTAGAAGTGGCGCCGCGCTCAGGAAATTTTGTCAACTACGTCAGCAGTTGCATCTTGGTAGTTGACTGAAGCGTGGTCGTGTGCATTTCAGACGTCTTATATTTACTACAATTAGGTGTTGAAAAACGTAAGTTATCAACTGCATGTAAATATTGTGTGATAGAGATTACTTTGAGGTATATCTGGATAAAAAACAATTACCTTAACAATTACTGCCAGAATGTGAGAGCTTAAACGTTACAAATTTGTCAACTCAGGCACTTGCACAGAAACTGTTGTACTTTCTAGAAAATGAATCCTGCAGCATTTTATGGGAAGAAGAAAAGTGTTGTGGCACGTGTAGCTGGTGGAGAGAGTGAGGACATTTGCCTGAGTACGGCCCCGGGTACGATACGAGCGGCGAGCGGCGGGCGGCGAGCGGCAAGCGGCGTGAGCGGCGCCGCTCTGATATCGGTCCTCATTTAGTTGCGTGTAAATCCATTGAGGGTGGGTACGATATGTTTGAGCGGCGAGCGACAGTGAGCGGCGCCGCCCAGTGCCGCTCATGGTTCCAAGTCCAGACCGATTTCTTTTCCACTGCCGCTCGCCGCTCAGTAGATTCATCCTTCAGTGTAGTTGAAAATGTAAGCAGATAAACATCAAAGTAGTTAAAAAACAGCCAAAAAAAGGAAGACTGAAGTTAGAAAAGGTGAGAAACCTGAGCGGTTAGAAAATTGCCGCTCGTATTGTAGCCACCGCTGCCGCTCACGTGCCGCTCAGGTTGCCGCTCGCCGCTTGCCGCTGGCAGCCCGCCGCTCGTATCGTACCCGAGGCCTACCTCCTCTAGCGATAATGACGAGGATTATGTACTAACAAGTAGGGAATCTGTGTCTAGCAGTTCTGAAAATGGTATAGTCTTTGCTTTTATCACTTGGTTGCACTGTAGCAATATGTTCAGCTTTAGGGCACTAAACTATGTATTATATTTGTAACTTCCAGGCATCAGTGATGAGGATGATACCAATGCTCCTGATGCAGACAACATTTCGGCTCCTTCGTCATCATGTGCATCGAATAAGCGAAGACCAGTTTGGAGAAACATTAGCAAAGACAAAAGTGCTCGTGACATACCACATTGGCTAGGCTCCATCCCTGAATCTACTGCAATCAAGGAACCAGTGGATTATTTCAAACACTTCTTTGACAGTCAACTATTGGAACATATAACTCAACAATCAAATTTGTATTCTGTTCAAAAGAATCCAAGTAAAGCTCTCCAACTGTCTGTCAGTGAACTGGAACAATTTATCGGAACAGTGTTTCACATGTCACTTGTCACTGTACCACGTACACGAATGTATTGGTCGAGCTTATTTGGCGTCTCTCGTGTATCGGATGTGATGAGTCGAGACCGGTGGGAAGACATGAAATCCAATCTCCACTTCAATGACAACAGCAAAATGACTGATTCAGAAGGTACTTGCAAAGACAAACTTTTCAAGATTAGGCCATTGATAAGTCATTTGCTTGAAAAATTCAACAAACTACCTACTGATAGGGCGCTATGTGTCGATGAGCAGATGGTACCCTTCAAAGGAACGTCTAGTTTGAAACAATATATGCCAAAAAAGCCTCAAAAGTGGGGTTATAAAATATATATTTTATGCGACACCAAAGGAATTGTGTACAATTTTGAAGTGTACTGTGGGAAACGTGATCCGCTGGAAGGAATGGAAGATTTAGGGGCTACCGCCAATGTTGTTATGCGTCTTTGTAAGGTAATTCCACAACAAAGAAACCATTTGTTATATTTTGACAATTGGTTTACGACAATACCACTGCTTACAGAACTAGCACGCATGAAGATTTTTTGTCTGGGCACAGTTAGAGCAAATAGATTACCTGGATGTGTGTTGACAACTGATAAAGATTTGAAAAAAAGGGGAGAGGTGCATACGATGAACGAGAGGCAGATATTGATGGACAGTGTGTGAGAGTTGTCAAATGGTATGACAACAGATCTGTAGTACTTGCCTCTACTTTTTCTGCTGCAGAACCAATAAGTAAGGTGAAAAGATGGGATAAAAAGGTCAAAGCAAAGGTTGAAGTCGACTGCCCGTCAATAATTCTTCTTTACAACCAATTTATGGGAGGAGTAGATCTTTTAGACTCACTGATTGCACTATACCGGATAAATATCAGATCAAAAAAGTACTGCCATCGTTTATTTTTTCACTTCCTTGATATGGTGGTAGTGAATGCATGGTTGCTGTACAGAAGAGACT
Source organism: Ischnura elegans (assembly GCF_921293095.1). Taxonomy (NCBI): domain Eukaryota; kingdom Metazoa; phylum Arthropoda; class Insecta; order Odonata; family Coenagrionidae; genus Ischnura; species Ischnura elegans. The sequence continues at coordinate 80,475,466 of NC_060252.1, read as the reverse complement.
GTGATTCTTTTGGTGTAAACAAAAAAAAAACAAAGGCAACTTTGTCAGTTCAAGGCTGAAATAGCTGAAGCGTTGTGCAAAATGAACAAGGACTTGAGTGGGAGAAAGAGGGGTAGACCTTCTTCAAGTATTGATGTGGAATATGTAAAGAAGAAGAACCTAGGACATGCATCTAAGCCAATCCCCCAAAGGGTTGTTCGTCAGGACAATGTTGGACATTGGCCAGTTGTGTCTGACAAGAGAGGTAGATGCAAAAAGCCAAACTGCAAAGGAAGTCCATCAATTTTATGCCAGAAGTGTGGTGTTCATTTGTGTATCGAGAGAAAAAGAAACTGTTTTCAGGACTTTCATAGGGAATGAGACGTATGCAAGTCAAACGTTTTAAATTCATACATATTTTCAATTGTAAGAAAAATATATTTTTGTTCACTCTACAGCATTTAATTACCTGGTATCCTTAAATGACTACCGTAACAAATTTGTAAAATTAAAATATATATTGTTTAAACATGACTTTTTGCATTTTTAACCAAAATATGTTTAAAGAGACCCCTAAGTAATAAAAAAAATAGCATTTAGAGTTTTTTGTTTGCATTACGTCATAATTCTGTCCATAGAGGGTTAATTATTTGAGCTTTCCGCCAATAACTACCAAGACTTTTATGGGAGAGGAATTGAGAAGCCACCTTTAAAATGGCAACGCATTATAAAACCACTTGGCCGTAGTATGTTTAAAAATTATATTTGTAGAAGTTGTGCTTCCATTTCCCATAATGAATGTAAGCAAAGTCATTTTTTTGCATTGATAAGAAATTGGAATCAAGAGGTTGTGAAAATCGATACCATTGTTTCACGCCAATAATGGCCCAGAATTCTATAAGAGAGGATTTACCAAGCTACCTTCATAATTGCAGCAAAATATATAACAAAATGGTATATATTTGATCAAAACAGACAACTCAAAACATGTTAAATATAGTCTTGAGGTTTACGCAAAAATATTGGATTTCTGTTTCCCCAGCCTATCATCTGTGTACTCCAAGTGAGAAATTTGCCGCGGTAAAATAAATTTCGTAAGATCGGATTCTTACTCGAACGGAGGTGTGAGGTATTTTCATTAATATCCATGTAAAAATTGAATTTTACGAAAAGTATTTATGTACTGTAGTTATTATAATGCATTTAAAACAAGTAATAAGCTGTAAGTAGGTAAATATTGTTGTAATTATGCATGTAATGAAATTTTTCATAGTAGAATATATTTCTTCGACTATATGCATTCGAACTCGATTATCCTAGCTGCTGGGCAGGTATGCTTTAAGTTACGCCTCCAACCCTTCTTCTTACCCGCAAGACTTCTAAATTTCGCATCCAAACAAGGTATTCGGTATTCGAATCTACGCTAGCACAGCAGGCACAGGAAGTCTAGCTTACCTACTGCCAATTCTGCGATCCCCACTTTCCCTTTTCCTGTCACTCTCGCCCATAGTACATATTTTCTCTTGCTTTCAAGTTGTGTCATCCTGTTATTTTCTTTTATCCTTATTTGACTGCTCTTTTTCTTCACCCTGAAAACTGAAACTTATTTAGTTCTCCTTCTCTACTTCTCCTGTAGGCCCAGAGTTCCTATCATTACCTTTGCCTTTGATTGCTTGGAAAATGTTCAGCGAGATATGGTTAATTTCATTTTATTATGGGTTGCATAAGGGCCTTACACTTCTGCACTCATATAAAGAACAACAACAAGAATAGAGGAATTTACATGGACAATTAGTAGTCTGCATAGTACTACAATAAGAGAAAGAAAACTTTGCACATATATCCAGTGCAACTTAAAACTTAGTTATTAATGGTAATAATAATTTCAAGCAGCGTGTTTAATACTTTCGTCGTATGGGTGTCATGGTTTTATAAAGTCTCATCAACTGTTTTCTCTAAACTTCTCCATGGCACATGATCAAACAAATTTAAAATATATATTGGCATTTAACTAATAAATTACATATATTCCGCCTGTAATGAATTAATGGTGTTGTTAGATGCTTCTTAATCCTAATTCCAAGGTATTATTAGCAGTAAAGGAACCATTTTTTGTCCCAATATTTGAAAACATAGCGTTGTACGGCTGCCACAGAATAAGGAGTTATTTCAACACAATAATGGTTATAATTACTGCCAATTTATGTGTAAAAATTAAATTTAAGGACAAAAAGCAACGAAACGGGCTGACTTATAACAGATTCGTAAATTAAACCTTTCACGTATTCATTTGGCTGTGGAAGATATACCTCAGTACAATAATATCTATGCCAAAGAAATATTTGCGAGTTTTTGATACTAATGGTGGTCCTTCTGCAGAGCTATAACTTCAATTATGCGAAAAAATACGTTTTAAGTACTTTTACATGCGAGCGCTGCTAAATAACGTCGAAGAAAAAAAAAGAGAGTATTTATATTTTGAGTCTTTTTGCTGAAGCTGTGACCTTATTATATTCCAGTTTTTCATTCCTGTTTTCAAGGTTTGAGGCCATTGTATGGTAGGTAGTCACTAGTGAGAACTGATATTATCTTAATTTTGAAAATAAATTCAGCATGAAATTATCATTGAACTCAAATTCTGGAATTTTCTATCCGAGACCAAGATAGAAAGAGTTGAGAATATTTTCAGAAATATGGAATTATTATTGTTTTTGTGTAACGTGGATGTGACTGCATAAATTTGTGTCAAAATTTTTGCCTTAACAGAAATTTTAGAGCGCTTTTATTAACCCGCATGGTTGATTGCCGTTTATCTGGGTGGAATAGTGCAACTCAATTTTAACCCACTTTCCGGTTATTAATGAAGCTGAAATTTCCAGGATTTCTCATAACAAATTGACAAGGCTCTACCTTAGTACTTTCATTATCTCTGGAACTGTATATTGATTTCTATTCAGTATTTAACGTAAAATACGGAACTTAGTTTAAAAAAATTCCGATCTTGGCGCTTCGATCATGAAGATGAAAGAGTCCCTTTGTCATATTGAATTTTTCGCTTTTACTATGAAAGAAAAAGATACTTTCAATGTATATTGTGGTTATGAATATAAGAAATTCATCGATGACCAGAATTCACTAAATCTAAAAAGAAGAAAAATAACATTACGGAATAAAAATACATTTTTATACAAAAAAACGTTTTTCTCGCCAGCTAAACTAATAAGGTTACTTATTTTTTTAGCCTAAGAAGTGTATGAATAAATTTCACCATATAAAAAAGAATAAATTGGGCGCAGCTCCACTATAAAACTCAATTCATTCTTAATGTCAATTAAAATTTAATTATAGTGGAACATCCATCCAACTTTTTCGTTGCATATGAAGCAATTTATATTTAAAAATCTGTTAGGCTCATAGAAAATTTTACTGTTTTTAATTCGCGAGAAAAGCGTTTTTAAATAGAAATTGATTTTTAATATGTTTGCATGGTAATATTACTGGAACAGTTTGAGTGCCTTATCGAAGTTGCAACAATCGAGTAGGTGCTGAGAAGGTGACACTAGAATGTTTTCGGGAATTTGCTACAATTAATAGATTTTCCTTTCTCTCAACCCTACAGGATCCAAAGCCCTTCTAAATTTATCTCCAATCTGGGGAGAAACATTTCCAAAAAGCCATCTTAATCGACCGGTTGAAATTTAAGAGAGACACAATTTAAGCAAAAAAAGTAACATAACCCGTTTTTCCGTGAGCAGGAGGAAACCAACCTCCCATTTCACTCTGCTTTAATTTTTTCCTTCCTTGCCTTGCGTTTTGCGGCGACTCTTTAAAATGCCTCGCGGTATTTCCTGCAACTCATATTCCGCCCATTCGTGATTCCCTTAGTTTTTATCTTGCCTCGTTTGTCTCCATCTTCCTGCTTAAACCCGTCCCATTGGGCAAGACTCCCAAGAACTTTTTGAATTTTTTCGTTTCTCCACCGTCTCTTTTTTTTTAATCTCCTTTCTCCCATTTTGTATTTTTCGAGGCTCGAAATGCTTTTCTCCTCCTCATTCCTCTTACATCATTCATCAGCGAGAGAGAAGTTTTTCTTCCCTCTTCTTTTTCTCCTCCTTCGCGGATATTGTCGGTCGCGAAACTGTCGCTGTCTCCTCCTGCTCCGGGCCAAGCGGAGAAAGATTGGGAGTTGTATATGCAACTGAGATTTTTTCCAAACCTCCCCCTCTCTTTCTCTCCGCCTTTCTCAAATCCTCAAACCTTTTCCATGAGGGGCTCGCTTTTGCCTATCTTATCCCCCAAGAGTGTATTTTACTCTCCCTCTTTCGACGTAATTTATTTTGTTTTTTTTTTACCTCAAAAGATTTATCTTCTTCGAATGAAAGTTTCATCGGAATGACCTTCCTTGTTTTCTCTCTCTGTAAGGTCTCCTCTTTTTACTTTCAAGTCTTTCTCCCCTTCTCCGTCACTATCTTGTTGAGATAAAATTGGCAAAGGCAACGAAAGTACCAAAGTGTCTCGTCCATCTAATTCTACGCTTTGCATTCATATTTTTCCCCGCATTACCTGTTTCCGTTTGAGTAACGCTCCCTGTGACGGGGTATGAAAGCTTGAGGGTAACCCTAAACTACATGCATCGGACTTAACTGCTAATTTTGGGGCATGGGAGCCGATTTCCGTTTCACCTCTTGGTTTTTGGCCGTGATTTTCTTATTTTTGATAAAAGGTCCACAAATTTTAGTAGGAAGGATATTACATTTTCTTCAACAACCGAGAATTTAAACTAGTTTACGAAAGTCTTCACTCAAGTCGCTGTTCGTGGAGAGATTAAAATTTCACGTCGGAATAAGCTATCATTTGGGCTGTTTATACGACTTTATACGATATTTTTAATTGCATGATCTATGAAATACGTAACTTTAAGACGATATTTCAAGGAAGTTTAATTGCCCTATTGAGAACATTCGGCATAAATTGATCGTTTTCATTGATCGCCGCGTTGCGGATATTTTTTAAAACCGATTAAAATGCAAAAAAAAATGTGTCAAGAATGTACGAGACGGAATTATGCCTCCTCTTTAGAGTCTTCTCGTAAAATTTATTATGGTGATTTACGTTGCTCTGGTAACAGAGTTACACCATTGTTAATTACTTAGGGCCTCATGAAAACTTAACAAACTTTAACCCTAAGGGATTGTATTAATTATAAATAGGAGGAAAGTATCATGATGAGGGCGCTACAATATAGGGAGCTCTAATAAATCTAATATATTTAACGTAGTGGAAAAATGCAAGCCTTTGTTTCGTGGCAGAATAGAAGCGGTTCCACGAAGTTTAAACATCAATGCTATACTACTTTCATCATTCGAAGTACTCAAATACTTAGCGGAAGAAGAATAGAGTGCAGGGAAGAATGGTGCAAAAAAAACTCAAGGTATTACTTTCTTCTCACTATAGCGCGGAAAATTTGCGATACGTTTGTTCATGAAAAGCAAAAAAATGTTAAAATTGGGCGTCATCTTTCGATCCCACTAATTATCTAAAAAATGAAAATAATTGTTTTTATTCGTTGTTAAAAAAGAAAATTAAATGCAAAATTTAATCAACGGAAAGAATTATTACATTATTATTAATATGTATATACATGGATTTAGACAGTTATTTCCGATCGCGGAAGATAATTGAAAATGCATAAATTTTGCATGTTAGCTGATTTTTCTGAGATGTCATCAACACCTTAACATACGTATATATATGTTTACTCAAGCATAGTGTCTCATCGGTTTCTTTTAATTTGATTTTATTGAATTAATAAGATAAATTAATAAGATAAATAATTACTTAAGAAAATTTTCGTCAAATATTCTCGTGTTTCATTTTACAGCTCCTCTCCTGATTAGGTAATAGTAATTTAATAATATTTAAGTAACCCCGATTCTATTCTCTATACATATTCTAAGGTTATACCCTAGTAATGGAAAATATTCTATCGAAGGTTTACTGTGGGACACTTAAAAAGAAACACTATGCTGCACTGCAGAGGGAAGCTTTTCTAAAGAATGACTCAAGAATGAATCATGATGAGGGCGCTCCAATATAGGGAGACGCTTACTTATGATGGGAACATCACTTTAAAAATTTTCATTCATAAAATTCATTTTTCAAAATTACAATTTTTCATAAAAATCGTCCTCTAAAATTCCAAGGTTTCACCGATTATTTATAAATCAAAATATATTTTTTTAAGCTTTTTTCGCCTTCTCTCCAATTGGTTGTATGATTGTGGAGAGTGTAAGCATGATGGAAAGTGCATTTCGCTGTTTATCGAGGGGTCCTGGGTTCAAATACCGGTTGAAGTCATCAAAAACTCCAAAATAAATCAACGAAATGCATGGTGACCCTGGAAGAGAACTTGGCCCTCCTAACCTAAATGCATAAAATAATTGCACCTGTGGCTCTCTTCGGAGTGAGATCTGTCCTCATATATGCAAACAAACCTTTAGAACGAGCATTTAATTTAGTTTTGTGACTTGTTTTAAGTAGCTACATTAACCCTAAATGGTCGCACACCAAAGCTTACGTAACTGGTCGCGCTGGGTCATTTTGACCCGAGTTGAGTTTGTGTGCGATTTACAAAATGTTTGTCAATATATTGGAGTCATTTCACTGGTACTCACTAAGTTGTTTGAATAAGGTTTATACATTATTATTATTATTATTATTATTATTATTAAATCTGCAGTTAGTTACACAATAAAAATTGCATAAACTATGGACGATGCATGGAAAACGGTATTAATATTTATGCAGATAAAATATATAGAAACATGAATTTTATAAAAAGATGGAAATGTATTGAGCTTTACAATATTTGAAGAAATCAGTCTACTTTATAAAACTGACTAATATAAGACTAAAATAGAATAAAGCGCCGTGTCTAAGGCGGAAAAAATTTGATACGCTCACGATCACGTTGGCTCAAAACATCGGTGGCAGCGAAACAAATGTTATGGTTTGAAAATCCAACTTTCCTCAGTACGACAGTTACAAGAAATAATGGACCACAAAAAATTCCTATTTCGAACGACTTACTTTAATTAAAAAATCATATAATAAAATCCAGTTGGATCAATATGACCCGACGTGACCAATTAAAGGTTAAGCAAGGGTTAGCATTAGTTATTGGATTTCGTTCTGAGATGCGAAGCCATTAGGACAAACCAATCACTTTTATTTTTATTTTCACCTTTATCATCTTGCAAGTCGCAATTAAGTAATTTTGTACCCACTTGTTTTCAGTCATAAAATACAATACAAAAGTCATCTAAAATACAAACGTTATAATCACAATTTCCAAGGTTTTTTATATTTTTTTGCCTGAACCCTAAGAATAATTCAAATGATAGTAATGTGCTTCTACTGAAACAAATGCTAAATATCGCCATATATTAATCATTAGGTTTAATTAAATCCCTATGAAGGATTCCCAATTGATGGAGAATATTAAATCAAGCCAATTTTGGCCTTTGAGGAATCTGCACGTGTGTCAATTCTCATAAAAAATGATGGAAGTCGCTCGTTACCACACATGCAACTGAACACGAGATATCACTTGCACGTGTTTTGCTCGGGTAGTCATTCAAAACCCATCGTTCCCGTGCATGAGTCGATGGCAGGATGGAACTCCGTCCAGTTTTTTTTTTGCGTTCGCTCCGCTTGTCTCAATTTTTTAGTGTCGAGTTTCCCATTCATCGAAAGAAAGACTCACAGTTTGAGCAATAGCAGCCATTCTCCTGCATTCCATTTTCAAAAGTAAAAAAAAACGAACGTTTTCCAAATTAAAAATTGACATCCAACCGGGGCACCACCGGGGAGCATGCGTGCGCATTTTTTGATCCTTATTTTTTTCTCCGTCCCGTTTTTCTTTCCACCGTGAAGTTTGTCGCTTACCCGCCCCGCCGCGCCGCCCCGTCCGCGAATATCTTCATTCTTTTGTTTAATTGCATCCGTAGAGCGATGGAATCAAGTGTGACTGCTCCGTTCTTCTTCTCCCGCGCGACTGTATATTCTCTCTCTGGCTGCTGTGGCAAGCGCATCCCGTTGATGAGGACTGTTTTTGCATCGTAGAAGTCATCGTCGAAGTTGTTGACACAGATGGGCTCCTGCATAATTCATTCCGATTCAATATGCAAGCGGTATCACGGCGGCCAGCCAAGCTCCCGCGCGTCGACTTTGTGTCTGCCCAAAATCTTTTCCCATTCCTACCTCTTATTCGAGTTCTCATTTCGAGGTCCTCCACTATCTTTTTCACTCCTTCCCCCACTTCACTTCCGTCTTAAATTCCAGTTTAATTACTTAGAAAATTTGCGAGATTTTTCGTTTTCTTTGTCTCGTCTTTTCCGCCAGGAAAAAATAACTCGAAAGAATGAAGCAATTTATTTTTTGTCGCACCTTCATTCATTTGCCGTTTTTTTCCACCTTTTCACCAAACTTTGGGGTAACCACCACTTTTTAGAAAGGAATAACTACCCTAGGATTCACTGAGGACATTAGTGGCGATGTAGGATGGATGAGGGAAAATAATTACATTTTTCTTTCTTTAAAAACATCCGTTTCGTTTTATTTCCTTAAAATTTGCAATGAAGATATTCAAAATTATGGGCAGATGAAACTATTAAAATGATTCCCAGGAAATCATTTTTCAATATGCCTAAGGTGACATTTCCTGGACTGAGAATAAAACAAGGACTTCCGGGCTGATTTTTCTCGACATGTATATACGAGAATACCTGGTAGAGAAATTTTCCTCGTTGAATTTTCTCATTAAAACGTTTTTTTTGCCGTGTATATATAATCCTTTGTTTATGTTTTATGAGGTCTCCTCTAAGTCACAGACTCCTTTGTCAAATTTGTCATTTCTATTATGGATACCTTATTTATAGCATTCACAACCATGCACGCAATTATTTATTTATTCAACAATTATTAACCTAAATAAGTTCATCTCTATGAGGTCGATCAATACTATTTGAAAGAATATTTTAAGACCTTTTGGCCGACTTTTATCTATTTAAGGAATTGTCAGGGCTGAAACAACATAGTGAAAGGATTTTCTTGCAAATAATATCCTACCCCTAATTTGATGGTATAATAAATAGCATGCATGAAGCCTTATGGGTAACTGATGTATAGGTTTATGAGAATATATTTCTTCTATAAATTTCTCCGAAAAATATAAAATATATCATTAAAAGTAAATTCCGACCAACCTGTAGTAGAAAAATATGCTATTGCGTAATGTGGTCAGGGCATAATGCATTACCCTTCATCTCTTTATTCAATATTTTTATATTTTCTATGTCCTCCAAAAGTATCAAATTCAAATGAATTATTTGCACGATGTCTGTTTCCCATTGAAGGTTTTAGAAATTACTATAAATTTGAAATGCAGAAGATACTGAAAAATGTTATTTTGTTTTACTATATGATGAGCGGATGAAATAATTAAAATGATTCTCCAGAATTTTCTCATCAACATGCTCAAGGTTAATACGCAAAATACCTGAAATGAGAAGAAAGCATGGAAATTTGGATTTCCATTTTGAGTATTATAAGGATCACCCTGATTCAATGGAGAGTAAACTGCTTTGGCCTCTTGATTTTTTGGAACTACTGTTGCTGCAAAGAAGTGATGATGCATCAGCGCCGAATGTCTACCATAAGATGAGCACCATGTTTACGGGACGAGCGCTTGTCCCTTGGTCAAATCCTTACAGTGAATATTTGGGGTGTTAAATATACAAATATTTCGATAAGAGCCTATCCAGTAATGAATGTTGAATCGAAGATTGGTCTTGAGTAAAATTAAAAATTGTTGGCAATTCTGAACCGAGACCGATTTATGGCTAATATTGAATATGGCTTCATTACTGGGATGATTTCTCATCTAAATATTCCTCACTGGCTTGAATACCGCGATTATTTATTGACTAGAGATATTCCCGTACTTTATTGTATCAAAATATTATTTCCAGTGAAAGTGACTTTATTAAACCGATAGCTCGTTACAGTGAGTCCAGCATTAGTAGCTGAAAGGAAATCATTATGGTCGAAAGTTATAATTTTAATATTTTATGAAACTGCTGAGCCGAAGCAGCTAGCATGAAGATCTCGTCTTCATCATCTTCGATCGGTACCTTATGGTGCCGTATTTTTATTCATTTATTGTTTATAGTTAATTTATTTATGGAGTATGGTATGAGGATTAATCACAAGAAAACTAAGGTTATGCGGTTTTGTAAAGCATCAGGAATGTGAGACTTAAAATAAAAGTGGGTGGTGAAAAACTTGAGCAGGTTGAGCAGTTCAACTATTTGGGCACTACGTTAGAGGAAAACCGATACAGTAGTAAGGACATTAGAAAGAGAATTGCATTAGCAAAGGAGGCGTTCATGAACAGGGAGGAACTTATGAGAGGATCGTTAAGTAAGAGTTTACATGAAAGATTAGTGAAGAGTTTGATCTGGAGTGTAGCGCTCTACGATGCGGAAACGTGGACACTGAGAAAAGAAGACGAGAGAAGATTGGAGACATTTGAGATGTGGGTATGGAGAAGAATGGAGAGGATGAAATGGACGGAGAGGAAAAGGAACGACGAAGTGCTGGATATGGTTGGCGAGGAGAGGCAGCTTTTAGATGAGATACGGAGGAGACAGAAGGTATGGATAGAGTTAGTTCTTAGCGGGGAGGGGATGTTGAAAATGGTGTTAGAGGGTAGAATGTTAGGGAAACGAGGGAGGGGAAGGAAAAGAATAGGATTTTTAGATAGATTGAAAGGGAGTAGCCCTTACAGTGAATTAAAGGAGGCAGTGCTGGAAGGAAAGGGAGGCTCCCAGATCACCTCTTTAGTACTCCATGCAAACCTACCTTGATCGGTGGAATACTGTAATAAATAATAGTAATAATTGTTTATTCAGGAGTGTGGTACCCAAGTGGGTAGATCGTTTGACTTCTGATCGAGGAGCTCTGGGTTTAAATCCCGGGTGAACCCTTCGAATATCCCTAGACAAAATAGAACTGCGAGACGGCCCACGGAAAGTAACTGCCCTCACCCTGAATATGTGACGTGGTGCTCTCTTTTAGTTACATTTTAACTTATGTAATTGACACTACGAATAGACTATTGACATAAATTGTTGTAACGGAGTATATTTATGATATTAATTCGTATCATGACCCCTATTTGACCTCGGTTGTTATAAGCCGCCATTTTTAAAATCTCATTTTAATATTCCAAGGTGGCGTTTGCAATAAGTATTTATCAAATTCCTGCGGGTTTTGTACTTTTTGATTAAATGGGAAAAAATGATGACGAGATGAATGGTAAATAGTTTGTTACATGTAGAGTGCAAGCCAAATTTATAGTGCTCAAAGAATTGCTAATATTATTTTCTTTACGCCTTAATGCTGCACTTCAATTTTTTGTCGTAAATTGTGAAGATGGAACACGTTCTGTTGGAATACGTGAAAACTTGCTTGTTACCGCTCTCTCATGGGATTTTGATTTTCTCGCGAATTAACTATTTCTGACTTTTCGAGGCTGACGAAATGCTTCGGATTAGGTTTTTTGAGTTATATGCCAATGTTACACGTGAAGCGTCCTTAAAGATTCAGTTAGAGGGCTCTTCCCTTAACCGACTTTGCAAAGTCTCATGTTATTCGTTCATCACTGTCCGGAGTTTTCAAAACCCCTCCCCATCGCTCCTCTCGTGTGGGCCCTTAGGGCTTTGTTGGACGGAAACTTCTCCATCTTCCTCTTTTTTCTCCTCCCCATTCTGTACACCCGCGTATTACCCCCCCCCTTCCACCCCCGAAACCTTTTCTGTCGCATCCTTCACGCGGAATTCTATTTTATCCCCCTACTTTTTTTTTCCTACCCTTTCTCTCCTTCAACCCTTCTCCTTCGACCCAAATGTCCCATTCCACTGTATAGGGGCTTATATATTTTCTCGCCCATCGCTCATTTGAATTCGTCCTTTCCCGGGAATTCCCGTGAGGGTCCCACGCCGAAGAGAAGTGTCGAATGCCCCGATCGGTCCGAAGCAATTCTGAATACTGATGGTGTGTGGACTCGGGAAGTCGTGCTGCACTATTGGCATTGCTTCTCTATTCTTCGCATGGTGTGCTCCTCGCTTTGTCTCTGCCTTCGTCCTTGCCCACTCTAACATTTTATGGTAGGGATCGGTTAACCCTGAAGAATTGCAAAATTCCACTGTTTAGTTTGGTGGAATTTTCGCGCTGAATTTGTGGCACTGACATGAGTTATATTGCATGTTCCTCAAGGTTATTCTTTCATTTAACATTCAGAAGCACGGTGAATTTTTTTAATTTATAAATGTATACACGTATCTTTTGTATTCGAACTTCTCCTTATCGCAGGTTTATTTGGTATCTTGATTTCCTAAACCACCAATGGAGACAAAGTTGAAAGTACACAAGACTAAATAAACCCAGTTTTCTAGCTGTCAATAACTAGGTTAATTTTTTGTTCCAAGAATTTATTCTTTATTCTCAGAAAGTTTTTATTTTGCATACAATACTCATTCAACTGCATTGGTAGTTCGGCATTTCTCTTAAATTATTCTATAAACTCTCCTGTATATGTTTCGTTATTTTTGCTTCATAAGTAGTTTCTATAACGCTAGGAATGTCATTAAAATAGGTCTGTAGCTACTTATATATTTTTATACCTTTTTATACCTTTTTACGTTATGAAATAATGAAATTGAAAAAAAAAATATGTGCAAAACTAATCCCTGAGGAAGCTTTTAAAATAAACAGAAACATTGGCAATTAACTTTTTGCATTATATGACCTATAATCAAAAATTTTTTTATCATTAATTAATAGAGGTCAAGACAAGTCCTAAAAGTCCTTGAAAGCCTCACGTAGTTATTTGTTAGTAATCGGCACAATGTTAGCAATAAATTGCGTACGAGTGGAAGTGGTCGTGACTGGGCCACACGCTTGTGTAAGATTTTTTTGTCAGCATCACTTATAGCTGTGCAGCAAATTTTGTATGATATTTGTCTGCTTTGACGTGTAAACAATATTCGGAACGTTGATGTTACTTTTATGGGTACCTCAGCATAGTGGCGGATCCAGGATAGGGACATTGGAAGGGGGGGGGGGGTTTAAGATTACGATTCTAACTAGTGTAAATTGAATACCCAAGAAGGGGGGGGGGGGCCCTCTATAAGGGCTATAGCCCCTCTCTACCTATGGTTTGTAATATACAAAAATATGTAAAATAAGCCCTAAAATGTTTAGAGGTAATTTGTATTTCAATTCGTTAAAAAAAAACACTTTTGTGCAAAGTGGTAACCCCCAAATACTTAAATTTTACCTAGTGTGTGTTTTGACACAATGGGGGGGATATAACCCCCTTGGCCCCCGCCCGTAGATCCGCCTCTGACTCAGCAAGTGGCCTATGGCCTACATACTTGACTCCTTCGCAGGGGAAGGGGGCAGGGGCGCATTTTGTTCCACCATTAATTATGAATGTGTTCCCTAGTGACAAGAAGTTCACTAAACAATGAAAAAAGTCCAAATTGGTTGATTGTAAAATAAGTTTTACAAAATGTTGGAAGCTTAAGGAAAAAAATATTCAAATAGGGCCTCCAGTGTGGCCCTTGCGCTCAACTGCGAAACAAAATTTAATGCATGGTTCACTGCAGCAAAAGTTTACTCTGATGGCGATGCATCTACTACCTGAGGTCCAAATTATCTGAGTTAGTTGTATTTGCAATTTGATTAGTCATCTAGTACCTTTATGCTCAACAGGATTAAGAGGCAATTGTATATATTTTTTTAGTTTGAAAAAATATACATATTTGCCTCCTTTTGCCTTATATTTGCCTTCCGTTTTGTGGTGAAAATACATACTGAATTCATACTTGCCTCTTTTTATCTTAGTGTGGATCATGTACTGAACTGCATTTCATACGACAAGGATTGGAAGAATCATGGAAGCGATGATGAAATTTTTTAAAAATGTGAATTTAACTTGGATTTCAGTCCAAATTGGCTCTGGGAAACGGATTTGATAGTTTCTGAAGAAACAAATTTTGTGTACACTGTTGTCTGGAAAAGTAATTCATATTCTGAATTTTACGCCCATTTTATCCCTTTTGTGTTAATTAATATTAAATTTCAATCCTTTAATTAGTTTTTTCCAAAATGAGCCTGCGAATTACATGTGTTCGTCACTTAATGATCTAGTAGGTCATGAATTGGCATCATACTCATCACAAAGAGTCGAAATAATGGTATTTCCGTATTGATTCTATTTTCTTTGCGACTGTTACCTGTCCGAATTTGCACCTGATATATACAAAGAACTCTTTAAAATGGCCTTTAACATTTTAACTTGTAATAACGTAATATAATTTGTAAAATAGGAAAAATGGTGTCCTTTTACGGAACAATCACCAACTAAAATTGGCCTGAAAGTATTTACTGCGTAATTTACGTACTATCATATGGAAAAATATAAATGCATTTTAATTTTACGCAACAAACATTAAGTGAAAATGGTGTATAACTACTTACTTTGTAAGAAGGTACTTTAATCTAGAGAAAAATATGAAAGACGTTGAATTTAACAGAATAGCCACCGAGTGAAAATGTCCTGGGTTCATTTATATTGTAATGTATGTATTTTAATCCTGAAAAATAGGAAGCATGTTGTGATTGTAAGGAACAATAACCAAGTTAATATGACCTCTAAGCATTTACCTTGTGATTTACGTACTTTATATTGGTTACTTATGATGATCTTCACTCGGCAACTCAAGTATTCATACCCATTAACTATTGGTTACATCATTTGTATTGTAAGTTGTTAAAAAAGTGTGTCACTTCGTTTAAGAAATAAAAGCAAAGTTGAGTATTTCAAGTACGAGAAGATTTTTATTGAATGAAGAAGCTCACCAAATAACATCAAGTAACCAATACTTTAATCTAAAAATAGGTAATGCGTTGTGAATTTACGCAACAACCTCAAAGTGAACTTTGGCACGAAATGTTTGGGAGAAAAATATATCCACCGTGACCTCAGATCTTTTTTTTCGAGGGAAATCTGAGGTCACTGTTCTCGAAATCTTTGCGAGCCCGTCCTCTTGTTTCCAGCCGCTTTCTTCGCCCATCCATCACTCTTCTCTTCGAGGAACCTCGAATTCTCCGAACGCTCACAATTCCTCGCTTTTGTCCTTTTAAAAATTCCCTTCTCTTCCCTGCCCACTCACCTGGTTAGGTTAACTTCTTGGTCTCATCTCTGGAAATCTTCTTCTCGTATTGCATTCCTAAGCACTGGCATTTTCCATTTGGTTTCGGAATACCATGCAACTTATTAATGCTGAAAGGATTCTCAAAGGTATTGCCGAGAAAATCTAATTTTTTCGTATTTATGCGACCTATTCTTATTTTTTTTCTGACCTAATGATCTTCGAATGACCGGGTATGCATACTAAATGATTTTCAATCATACCGCATAACAAAGTCCAAGAAATCACACCTGAGACAACAAAATCTATCCAGAGGAACAAAGCGAATATGATCAATGTAGTAAGTAACGTAGCATGCATAATTAATTATATATATTTCCGATATTGTCATATGCCCAATGAGATGTATCATGTGCCATGTTACTCTTGTGTTTATGGGGTGGATTCATTTCAGATCGACGATGAGTACACTCAAGGGCGGATCTAGCATTTTTTCTGGGGGGCACAAGGGTTTGACAGGAAAATGATCTTTTTATGCTTATGATTATAAAACTACATGTAACAATTACTCCACGAAATATTCCCTTAATTTAAATATAAAATTTATTAACCTTTTGTCAGGCGCAATATTGGAATAGCTGAGTTCAGACGCAATGTGCCTGACTGGCACAGATGTGAAAAAAATATTATTAACTCTCAACATTGATCAGTGGTACACCTTTAAAGTTAAAGCCACCGTTATTTGGGTAGGTACTGGAACACTTACATGATGTCTTTCATGCTATGCATATTTCCCTTTACATGCCTTCATATGGCCCGGGACCTATCCAGCAAGGTGCGATTTAACGTACTCTTTAGGCTATTAAGTATTATTATTAAGATCGGTGTTTTTTTATTTTCTTACCTTATTTATATAATAATACTTTTGCCTCACTTTATTGTGCCATCATTTTGCTTAATAGTTCTGAGTAATCCGTCACTAGTCAGCCGACATTAATGCGAAAAATAGAAGGTTTCAAAGTTCGTGTAAAAGAAAAGCTACTACAAACGTCAAGGGCCTATGACGCCTAGGGGCACGAATGAAAAAGGAAAAAAACTTGCGCTAGGCCCGTCAGATCCGTTGCGCCCGACGGAAGAGTAATATGTGAGTACTCATAACTTTTATATTAAAATACAAATTTTTTAAATATTTGTAATAAAAATCTCGCCTATTTTTAAGCATCCGTGGGGTGGGCACGTACCCTCGTACCCCACCCCTAAATTCGCCTATGAGTACACGACATATGAAGGTGCTGTTGGCGGAAAAAATATATTTGTCGTATGTGGTCGGGTTTTTGTCCTTCCTCTTTTTGATTATCTTCTCCCTTTTAATGCGTCGTCATTTCTTTCCCCTTCTCCCTTGGAGACGGAATGTCACTAAGTAAAGGGGCCTCTCCCCCCCCCTCCGTTGTCGTCCCAAGGGGCACACATCCCTTCCCCAAAACCCACCCGGTCCCTCCTTTGCTATTTTCCATTACGTTTGACATCTCCTTTCCCCCCGCTCCTCTTACCCCGTGGGGACATCTCCCTTGCGCCTCCCTCGTGGAATATCTGGGATCCACCCTCCTCCTAAGTCTTCTTCATACTGCCTCCCCACACTTTTTTTTCTTCTTCTTCTAGTCCCTCCATTTATCGTAGGTACATGCTTCTATCGTGTTTTCGCTTCCTCCAGTCTCCTTTTTCTTCTTTATCTTTAAATGGAGGATGCTCGCTCTTTATTAGAAGCCTGAATATTAACAAAATCTATTCAAACCTAAGACTAAATCTTCTACTATGGCTAAAAGAGCGGATGTAAACTTTATCAACTATTCCGCTCATTGCACAATCATTCTAGGTTGTAGGATGCAATCTCTGGAATAATCTAACATATGAGGTCAAAAATATTAGGTATCTTGGATAGTAAAATTTTTCTTATACCTCTACATTTTTTAAATAAAGCAATCTATGCTTCGAAGAGTAATCATAATCTTCAAGCGTAAAATTTTATGCATTTATCTTATTATTGTAACCTAGGTAACAGAGGAAGAGATGAATTTTGAAACGAACGCCAGAATAGGGGAAAAGGATGGGTAAGACTTCTCATTTTAAAAATGTGAAAATATTCTATTAAATCGTAATTATTGCGGCAGCTACATATTTCGCCATTAAAATTTACAACACAAAAGAACAAATACCATAAATATTTGCTGAATAGACCTAAAAATGTATAAATTACTGATACTACTAAGAATAAAATATTCATTTATCAGAGTGCTTTCCTGGTTTTCAATAATTTTTTAAATTTCTAAATGTTCTCTTGAATCTAATTTGTGGCAGTTGTTGAATAATTTTAAAATATTTTTAAATTAGTCCTATGGTAGTTACATATTAAGTGTTATGCAAAATTACTTTTCTTATCTTTGTTATTTCGGTAAGCACTTAAATGTTCTTTCTTCCTTACTTTAAAATATAAAAAATATAAGGTTTTTGAAATCGTGTCAGGCAAATTTTTATAGTGTATTACTTACTGCCTCATTATAACTTATTGGTGTCCTGAAGAAAAATGTACATTTTTAAGATTTCTTTGATTTTTGGTTCTTACCATCATGTAACTTAAAGCTGTGGCTTACTTAAAGCATGTAACTTAAAGCTGAGGGATGGGCTGCATGGTTACATATGTGTAGTTACTATGGTGGAACTAATTTTAATATTTTGGAACATTTTAAATTACATGTTTTTATTTTTTTTAACTTTGTATGAAGGGACTCTTTCATTGTATTGTCCTGTTGGTTTATCGCTCGCAACGAGTAAGTTGATTTCAAGATTATATGTTTCAATTTATTTTATGCTTATATTTACTCTAAGATTTTTATACAGTAATTTTTTTTCTCTCTGAGCAATAAATAACTTTCTAAATCAAAAAAATCTGAAAACTTAACCCTTTCTAACACATAGCTTCTTCTGGGAGAAATTAAAATTTCAAGGTTTCTCATTTTAAAAATTCGAAAATATTCCATTAAATCGTAATTATTGCGGCAGCTACATATTTCGCCATTAAAATTTATAGCACAAAAGAACACATAGTATAAATATTTGCTGAATAGACCTAAAAATGAATACATGTTTGATGCTACTAAGAAGCAAAAAATATGAGGACCGGGGTTGAATAGTATACCCAGAGGGACCATTAGCCATAATTTTGACGTGTACTAATTATTTTAAAGCATTTTTTCGTTTATGCTAAAATTAACATATTGCTTCATTAAATATAACCTTTTACTCAATTTATCAATGCAACTGAGTATTTTTAAAATTACTTTACGATAAAAAATTTAAAATAAACAGCGGTCACGTCGCTCCTGGTTTGTAAAACCTGGCCTACCATAAGCAACTGGGTTCGGTGGGTATGCTGATTATTTCCATTTAAAATGTAATAAAGATTGTTTAATGTATAAATGTGCTCACTAAAGCATCCAAATGGCCGGGCGTAATATAATTCAGTGATTATCTGAATAAAACACGCGTTACCGTTATTGATAAAATAAAAATGATTAACCCGTCATTTTGACGGTATTGGCCTTTAATGGTAGACAGGAGGTATAAATCTATTTCAATTAGAAAAAAATGAAATAATATTATAACAGAAAGCATTACATAAAAACAGAATACGTACCATAAAATGACGGGTCGTGCCCTTCTACCCTCTATTCGTGCTTCTTCTAACCTTTGCTTCTTACTTACTTTAACTCATTTTGCTTTAACTCATAACTTACTATTATGTGATAAAGTGGGATCATTTTCCGCTAAACCACATGAAAAGTATGGTGATTGCATGATGTTATATTCCCATTCTAATTACACACGTTCATTTTTTTAACAAATTTTCACACCTCGTATTAGTTCACATCCATTGTTACTAAAGTCAGTGGAATTAACCAAAATGTCCCACACCAAAATGGTAACGCATCTAATAAGCGAATACGCTGAATAATGATAATCATGTAACACAAATTTAGTAGTGAATTTAATTCTCGACCACTTAGATAATGAAGCTATCTCAGATTCTTCTTTTTTAAATATGGTCAATATTATAGAATGTTAAATGAAAACTCAGAAGATGATACATTTTTGAAACGTTGGTGAAGAGTCTAAATTTCTATTTCATCGGCCATGTCTTTTAAAAATCATTACTTCAATTACATCGGGTGGAGGCTACTTTTCCAGGCATGGAGACATTGATTTATTACTTGTGGTGGTTGTGATATTACATTATCATAAAATTTTGAAGTACTAGTTTGGTACTATATATATGTTTGAATACCGACTTCAATGCAAGAAAATGTTTGGCTATTAATTTCTAGAAATTTTGCACTGAGGCTAACCTATAAATTGCTGATAACTTTGATATTTGAAACCATATTCTGGGATGTATTTATTTTCTCTATTATATCCATTTTCGCATGATTGCCTACCATTGAGAAACTTTCTTAAGTTTAATTAAAAATTATACCCTTCCCACTCTTTCCTTGGGATTCCGCATGAAGATAGTTCCCAAATAATGTAATATGATTTAATGCCCAAACGAATAGCTGTCACCTATTCGTTTACTCTCCTTAATTTGTTGACTCACAGACTCTGAAGTCTGTCAGCCAAAAAATTTGATATTCGAAAATATGTAACTTATTTATTTCGAAAATATGCGATTCAAAATGTGGTGTTGCCGAAGAATGATAATGATAAAATAGATCGATGGTGTAAGTAACGAGGAAGTGCTAAGAAGAGTGGGAGAAAAACGAAGTCTCTTAAAAACTTTAAGCATAAGACGGGACAACTTAAATGGCCACATTATGAGGCATTGTGGCCTGATGAGGAAAATCGTAGGGCAGGTGGAAGGGGAGAAGGCCAAGGGTCGGCTTCGAATGAGATACATAGAATAGGTCATAAAGGATTTAAAAGAGGTGAAATACCTCGCTGTGAAAAGGCTAGTAATGATAATAAAATGTCTTTATTCGTGCGAGGTTGATACTAGGAAGTCCCTCTTCCACCTAACTCCTCCATAGCGTCAATGCAAACATATTAAAAAATAATATACAAACGTTTACAATACAAATGTTGTACAGTATACAATATGTGTGAAATGTCAAAAACAATGACAACTGTATGTGAAAATGTTGTGGAAAAAATATTTCTGTTTGTGGGAAAAACATGAGGATAAGGGTGTAGTATCCTTCAGCGAAAAAAACCCACTGCAGGAAAGCGCCCACATAAGAAGGCTAGCGGATAGGAGAGAGGAATGGAGAGCTGCGTCAAACTGATCTTAGGATTGTTGACTAATGATGATGATGACGATGTTATTGTTACGTTAAACTAATAGAGAAACTTGTTACGCAATTTGAGGAGGAGTAAAAATGAGGAAATACGTTTTTGAATCCGAGTATTTGATCATTAATTGTTACCTTTATAGAGAGAAATAATATTGGTCGTGAAATGTGTATATAAATTTACGGATGAAAACAAAACTAAACTAAGGAACGACTAGCTTGCTTTTTATTTCTTTTTAAAAGATATTGATTTATTACGTGTGGTGGTTGTGATATTGCATTATCATAAAATTTTGAAGTACGAATTTGGGACTATATATTTGTTTGAATACCGACTTCAATGCAAGACAATATTTGGCTATTACTTTCTAGAAATTTTGCACTGAGGCTAACCTATATATTGCTGATAACTTTGATATTTGAAACAATTTTCTGGGATGTATTTATTTTCTCTATCATATCGATTTTCGCATGATTGTCTCAGCCCGCAAATGTGATTTCAATTTTTTTCCTGACTTATAGTAGTGCCTTGGGGGTGTCATAAACGTTTTCGCTTAAAATATTATGCATTCTAATGATTACAGCATTGGAAATACAAAAACAATGGTGAAAATCAAAAATATTTTTTGTGAAACACAAGACATGAAAGCTGAATAATGAAATAATGTTTTTACATTGTTATGATGTCAACGTTATCATAACAACTAAAGCTCAAATTAAAAAAAAACTTACAGCTATACTTTATTTAAGACAGAATATTATAATGGTAATGCTTATTGTTTGGTTTTGATTAGTCTTTTGGATATGCTCCAGTAAATTTACCATATTTGGGATAGTTTTAAGCCGAGAGTTGTATTTAGTATTATTTTCGAGTATATGGGAGTATGCTGCGCCATATGCTTTGCAGAGGACTCAAAATGGTTATGACGTCCTTTTAGGCCGCCCTTGAAATGTTTTCAGTAATTAGCTTGCCTCTCTAACTCCTCTAAGTTTCAATTTTTCCTTTGCGACTTCAAACTTGCCGAGAATGACAACACCTTTGATGGATCTCTTCTATTCAGGGATGAGGATGAAATATGAATAAGCTTCTTAGAAATTCATTTGGTGATATACTCTATTTGTGAGCATTCCTTATCCCGATGATTATGGCTTGTTCCAGTTGCTTTGATACATATTGATTTGAAAAGCGTTCATTTTCAAGTAAGAATTCCAGGTATTGTTACTAACTTCACGCGTTATAAACTTTCTGTAAAGTATAAACATGGTAAAATACGGACTTTTTAAACTTTATAGTGGAAAACAATGCGTACGTATTGAAAATTGAAAGGTAATAAAAGAAAAAAAAACTTTTCAAGTGTTCAATTTATTTGATACTACACTTGAAACACTTATAAAACCTAGAAAATATGTGTTTTTAGTCTCCTATTTGAACTTATGTTTTTCCGTTCCAGTCTCCTCTTCAGGTTTCCCTCATAAGCGGCTGTGCTTTTATACTGTGTTGTGCCTTTCACTTTTCAAGTTGATCACGAAAGAGTGGCTCTGGGAATAGGTACAATGGAGCGGACTCAATCCCTTTCCGGAAGAAATTCTATTCTTTTTCACTCTCCAGTCGTCCAAGAAGCTAGATTTTCTCCCTGAAAATAAAAAACACTCTCGTGGTCATTGCTAATTCTCGCAGCCTACGTGTCCTGCTTTGGGCTTTCATTGTGGTTAATATTAACTATCGGTAAATCTCGGATTAGTGTGGTGGGTAGTTTGCTAGCTTCCTACGCAGTCCTGTCAAATCCTGGCGGTGGCAGAGATTTTTCTTGGGCTGCCCGATCCCTGCTTGAGTGCCTTGAGGAGGGCATTTCTCAGGTGCAATACTCCGTCCGTCGGATGGGACGTTAAGCCGTGGTCCCCTTAGTGTCGCTCCTTTGGAGTACCGATGCCGGGTTTCTCTCTACCCTTCCTTCCATACCCTACCATCATGGCGCAAATGACCTCAGATATCGGTCACCTCTACCAAATACTATACACCATCTAGTTAGCGAAGAAATTTAGTATAACGTATAATAACGAATTTAGTTACTATTGTTGTATTATATCCTTATGGCCAGATATTTCCATAGATTATGCCAAATCTTAGCATCTAAGGAACCGTAATTATTGTCCTGATTTAAAGACGCTGTTCCGTCTGCTGGAGACTAGTAACTCTTGTGTGGTTGATGCAACAAGATTTTTGGCTGCTCGTTAAAATCCTCACAAATGCAGAAAACTGCATTTCAATAGCAAATGTGGCGTAATGAGACAGCCCTCTAATTTTTGTACCCTGCTGAGACAATGGAAAATGTTATTAGTGCTCATTTTGCTGAAAAAGTATTCACGTTTTGAGCGTAGATATACTTATAGAGTGAAAAGCTATTGTGTGTTGCGTGTTGCACTCCTTTCAAAGATGGCTTCGGTTCCATCATCAAAAACTAAATCATGAAAATAATTACATTATATTTAAATTTTTATGACGCTGGCCTGAAGACGCTGATGAGAATACGAGCGAAACACGTGTCTTAGAATAATTTTCGACTCGGTGCAACCCATTAGCAATGGCGGTAACCAGTTAATTCAATCTCGCCTTAGAATATCTTGTGATACTCACTCATTTTTTGAAATTATGAGGGCCTCAAGGTAGACCTTTTATTAAATAGCGGAATGTATGGTATAGTAAAGGGTTTGGATGAGTGAATCGATGTAATTCCGTGGGTAAGAAGCTGCAAAATATTTGACGTAGCTATATGCCACTGTAGCCAGCGTCTTCGGGCTGAGCTCAGGTTGGTAGAAGCGATACCTCCTCAGTACCGGAACATATGCCGTTATATTTGGCCTGAAATTCATGTTTTCTAGCTAATTAAATGTTATCAAACAACATTAGAGATTTATGTGTTTTTGTATGATGCTTTCATGTGTCGGGAAGGACTGAACAATTTGCAATTACGACATTTCACTCAGCAAAGCGCTAAAAAATTCAAACTTCGATGCATTGTACACAGTACTCCAGTAATGAGGAGGTTAAAATAATTTTTTCGGCGTTCAAATATCTCCATGCCATTTTTACGTTACAAAATAATTGTTCCTGTACGCCAATACAGCCACGCGTGCCAAACTGTCTCTGTTTTAAGGCTGTTGCCCTTAATCAACATCCTTTCTATCTTCCCTCCCTTCATCTATCTTTATTCCTTTTGTCTCTTTCTTTCCGGATGCAGTCTTTGGCTCCAGTGGGTACCACCTGTTGCATTCCTAATACTTTAGCGCAGCGTGTGCCAAGGAAGGATAATAAAAAAAGTGTTCCAAAGGCAGGAACGGTGAAGCAGTGAGAGAAAGAGAAAAAAGATTGGGGAATAAAAAGAAAATATATACCTTTAGGTCCTCACGTAAAAACACGGAAGGTGTACCCAATGAATGGAAAACAACTGGCGTAGCCAGGCCTTTCCTTTCCTTTATGCCATATTGATCGATACCTTGCGGTTACCTCGGTCTCCGCTTCGGGAAAAAGGCACGGGTTCCTTTTTTTATTTTTGAAAAAAAAGAGGTATTCTTCTTGGAAGACGGAGGGAACAGACGTTTTTTTTTTACTTTTAATGGTTTACGATGGCCACTGGTGTTGGGTAGGGTCTCATGCAGATATTGCCGTCGGGCGGGAATTTATGGCACCATAAAAAAGTATATCTCATTCTAAAGATTTCGGTGGCACAAAACATATTTCCAAGGGGCTTAAGTTATTAGTTATCCCTACTGACCGCAACTGTGTGCTTACGCTTGTAACAAGAAGGATTTTCGTATCGTCTTTGGATGAGGAAGAACCTCGCGCGGGGAAATTCTCCCTAATTTATCCATGCGTTTAAATCTTTTGCACCCATCTCCATTTTCCCTTCTTTTCATTTTAATTATTGTGGGTATATGAGAATTTGGAAACCGTCTTTTCTGGTCGAAATACGACGAATTTTGTAAAAACGTATATACTAATGCAAAAACGTTATTCACTGTAAATGAAATTTTGCCTTGACTGAATATCATTTCAAAAACGCTAGTGTCGTATGTTGGATCTGGGTTCCGGAAAGGTCAAATAATCTAACATTCATTCTCCAATTTTGATTTGTAAGCAGTTTTCCACAAATCACTCACTTAGAACAAGAAATGTTTTGCGTTAGATTTGCTTAGAGAGTCCAGTTTGTCTTCCTGAGTATTTTAATTCCTGGAAAATTAGTGTCCAAAGATATCTCCGAGAATTTTAACCCGGTATCCCTCGATCTATATCCAAAAAGAGATTTCTAAGTCATCGAGTTCACATTTCTAACTTATAGCAATTAAATTCTTCACTTAAATTAATGCCCACGAGCTTTTTATTGCCTTGCTTGCGGGGTGGTGAAAGATCACAATGTTATTAAAACAGCGCTGCGTACCAAGCATAACATTAGAGTGTGTTATCAGGGCAGAGTAAACAATTTTGTTCCGAGAGAATTACAAATTTTGAACGAAAGTGAATACTATGTTACTCAAGAACTACTTATTGCAACAGCAATCTTTCAAGCGTATTAACATGACGTTTCTAGGATACTTATTTTCGTTTCGAGTGATATGGCGTTTGGGAAATCTCCAAGGTAAGGCTTGTCACTTTCTCTTCGAGTAAAAATGATGCCGAAAAATCATTCTGGCGGGATTTAATGTGGACTAGAAACAGGATTTATTTCAATCCTAATCGAAATAAAATAAAATTGTTCAGTGGTGAAGGCAGATTATCGCGCTTCTAGAACCGAGGAAGCAAATTAAAGGGCTGAAAATAAAGTTTGTTGTGAAAACTTTTACAATGGAATAACGCCTCAAGCTTCAATCCAATTTTCAAAGTGCAGAGTAACTGAATTATACATAAATTATTTACGCTGGATACCCGTAGTTTACAGGGCGACCGTCGGAGATTGAAAGAACATATGCTGTCACCTATTATATTTTGATTTATCATATCGGTTGAGCTTGACTAGAAAGAGCAATTATAAAACTTAGAGACAGACCAAATAATAGCTGATGGAAAAGTGCTTATGAAACATTAGGAACGCAGCGTATTACTGAAATGCTCAACGAACTAGAATAGAATACCTTGGAAATTAAGAGGAAAAGAAGCAGGCTAAGTGAAATGAATGGGTCTGTAGGTGAGGAAAGAACGTGGGAAGAACTAAGGAAGGGAATACAAAATCAAACTTTTTTGGGAAAACATTATCACAAGTTAAAATGGAAGTGCCGGTCTCAAATAATTGATATAAAAAACTTTTCTATGGATAAATGGGGCCATTATAGAATGGATCGATTTACCTGAAAAAATGTAAGATCTTTTGCCAAAAAATAATGCTAGTCAGAAAATTTAAAGGTAGCAGTAAAGAAGAAAGGTATCATGTGCCTCTCATATGTTTTGATTGGATTTTATTGTTTCAACCTGGAAATCCTTAGCCGATTTTATAAGAAAAGTGAAACAACGTTAGATTAGCTGGTCCACCTTGGTTGCTAACCTGCTTCTAACTGTGAACTTGTAACACCTTTAAATAACCTGGAATACATATGTAATATTAAATTACCCTATTTAAGTTTCAAAATTTCCATAATAATTTCAGTGCCATTTTATTGTTACTGAATCTTTTCATAAACTTAAATTTCAAATGAAGTATACATTTTATGCCTTCAATATGCCTTTTTGTAGTGCAAAAGGAACCTTCTGACAAACCTCATGGCTTAGAGGGACCAAGATGTATATGCAAATAAAGGCAGTTATTGTTTTTGATTTCACCCACTTTTTACCATTGCCATAATAGTAATAATAATATTCGACGAGGTGTGGCGGCATCGTGTCTGGATATAGCTGATCACTCTCCACCGATGCCTTTAAATTTCGATTCCCTGCTTACATTTACGATTCGGTTTTCGCTTGGAGTCTCGTCCGTATGATGAAAGAGATAAAGCTTAGTTGGCAGGGCCTGAGTCGGATAAGACGAAGGGAATATAATGTGTGGGAGCCGACTGCGGTATCAACAAACATTTACTCGTGTGTCATTTTCTGCTGGGTAGCTGCGTCGTAATTAAAAGGAGTGGAAACGAGGTCTGAATTTCAGCTTTGATAATGCCTGCATGTGTGTTGGAAGGCTCCAAAAGAGAGATAGGGGAGGTCACGGAGACGACCAAATTAAGGGCATATGGATGCAAAAGTGTCTCTTCGCATGTGACCTTCAGTTGGGGAAAACCTTGAAAGCCGCTATTACTCCAGATACCGTAACGGAAGGCGTAATCAAAGCGAGGCCTGAATGCGAGGCGTCGGCATTGGGAGTGGATTAGGACGTCCTTTGATGTGCTCCCTAGCGTTAACGCGTTATAGATGAGGGAGCCAAAAATTAGCGAGTCTGGAGGTGGTCGATGAACAATATACCGTACACATAAGGGGTATTCGCAAGTTAGCCGAAGTTTTAGTACTTTTATCCCCTAGGGTATTTCGTCCATGAATCAGTCTACGACCAAATGCCTGTGAGTGATCCCGCTTAGAATATTATTTCCATGATTCCATTAATTTCTTCTCGCAATATTTTGTTCATGTACTATTCATTTATAGCTTTATTTAGGCATTATTTATTTTTTGCATTATTTATTTCCCGCCAAATATTATATAATGCGTGAAAGACGTCATCAGCTAATTTGAGATTTTTTAAAACAAAATTATTTGAATTTTTATTGTAAAATAAAAACTTTTTGGGATCCCAAAGGACTCAATCGGTAAATTGACTTGGATGTAGTGATTATACAACGAGAATAGGCGGAATAGCAAATAGTATTGAGTTATCTTCAAGCAAGTTCTAATGAGTACCTTTTTATTCACAACTAGGCGATATTTTCTGTTGTTACACTAATTATTTCCGCAAATAATATCTCTTAATTTCTATCGCTCAAGTTTTGTTATCTCTTCCATATATCTTCAATTAAACGTATCACGTGTTAGATGAGAGAACCAAAAATTAGTGAGTCTGGTGTTGGTCGAGGAAAAATATATCGTGAACGTGAGGGGAATTTGCAAGTTATCTGCCATTTGAGGATTTAAATCCTCTTGGGTATTTCGATCATGAATCAGTCTATGATGAAATGTTTCTATGCGACCCCGCATAGAATATTATTTCCATGAATCATTTCCTTTCTTCCCGCACTATTTTATCATCTGATTCCTGAAAGGCGTTTTAAGCTCATGTGAGAATTTAGAAAACAAAATTATTGAATTTTTATTTTAAAATAAAAACTCTTTCCCGAAAGACTGAATCGGTAAATTTACTTGGCTGTACTGATTACTCTACAAGGATAGGCGGAATAGCAAATAACTTTCAATTTGACTCGCCAAGTTCCGATTAGAACTCTTTCCTAACTTTGTGATAATTTCTGTAGTTACACTTACTTATTTCCGCAAAAAAATACTTTAAAAAATTTATCGCCCAAGTTTCTGTATTTTTCATGTATGTATTATCAGTTAAAAAATATACATCATAGGCGAGAGAGACAAATATTATTGAGTCGGGGGTGGTCCAGGAATAATATATCTGTATGTAAGGGGAATTTGCCAGATTACCGACTTTTGAGTACTCTTATCCTCTTGGATATTTCGACTATGAGTCAGTCTATGACCAAAGGTCTCTATGTGATCCCGCATAGAATATTTTTTTCTATGAATCATTTACTTTCTTCCATCAGTATTTTATCATCTGATTCTTGAAAGGCGTTTTCATCTCATTTGAGATTTTGAATAAACATAATTACTTCATTTTTTAAGGCAAAAACATTTTGGGAACCCAGAGGACCTAACCGGCAAATTAGCCTGGCTGTTACGAAGACTCAACAATGATAAGCAGCAGTGGCGTAACTATGTAGGAAATGGGGATAGATCCCTCCCAAAACCTCAAAGAAATAAAAAATTATTTAAAACTATTGTCTAGTTTTAAATAAATTTTTTATATTTTTTTAATTTAATAGTCCAAAAATGATTTAAGGTGAATATCCAGGCATGTCATTTTTCAAAAATTTTCCCGGACCCCCCAAAATGGCACCCCACCAATTTTCCTTGGTTGCCAACCCAGGCCATTCTATCCCCCCAAACCATATTCCTAGTTTCGTCATTGATAAGCGAAATGGCTAATAATTGGGATGCGTTAAAGCTCCAAGAAGTACCTTTTTGCTACCCTTAACTATATGATATTTTTATTTTGTTACCCTTTATTCTTTCCGCAAAAATACGTCGTAATTTCTGCCGCTCGAGTTCAGTTTTATTTTCATAAATTTTTAGGTGAAAAAATAATCCCTCCACTCTCAATGGTAGTCATAATGAATTTGTATGACCCTACGATCTGACTGCTTATGGTTCTTAAATATGTCCTTCAGTGTTTAAACAATCACTAGTTCAATTTAACGTGTCTTAAATTCTCGAACCATATTTTGCTTCTATAGATTAATGTAACGGTTGTGTCGTTTCGTCGAAATTTTAAGAATGTTTAATTTCCGCGCTTTAAAATCAAAATCTCCGAGATGAAATCACCTCAGTGGAATGGAATTCTTATTTGGACTACTAAATTCACGGTTACGCATTCTGCGGACCATGTTCTCTAGATCAATTAATTATTTTCTTTCCTGAGCGTAGATGGCTTCGCAAGAAAAGCGTTCGGGCTTATAGTCGTCAAAGAGGCACAAGAATTGAGGTCACGCGCTATCAGAGTGTCGGTGGGGGTGAGTAGACTCTAATTTACCGCTGATCAATTACGGACATTTCCCAAGCGTTACGTAATACGACTACCGTCATCCGAGTTGATGTGCTTAGGAGCCAAAAGATACTGAAGAATCAAAATTCCCCATTATTATACCATTTTGATCCTGGAATTTTATTGCTACGCGCTTTTTCTTAACTTGCTCCGTCTTTTTATCTGTTTAAACGATGGAATCTTGCATTGCATTTGCATTTTGGCTTCGGTGGCTGCGGGTAAAGTCCTCGCCTGCCAAACAGAAGGTCGCAGGCTCGAATCCCGCCTAGATAAGTTACCCCTATCCAGGGCATGGTTGTTTGTGTAAGTTTTAAGCATGTTAATAATGTCAAAGGCAGTATAGAGCTGTTTTCGGCTGTATGGAAATTAAATAAAACCACTTTCCGTAGTCGGATTGGCTCAAAAGTTTTCACAATTGTCTTCTTCTAATGATAACACAATATTAAGTAATCATACTCTTGCACTTTTTTCCAATGTGCTCTTACTAATTAGAAAAATTTATCCAATCAATATTCACTTGACAGAATATTCTGCGCTCGTTTCTAATAATTATAAACAGCATCCACTCTTTATGTTCCGAGTGACGAAACGCTAGTTTTTTTTTTTAACTTAACAGTGAATTTCAAGATGATCTTGGAAAAAAGAGTATTTTTTATAAATATTTATATTTTAATTTGCGAATGTAATGTAGCATATTACTAAACCCATTGGTCGTATTGTGTCTTATTTTTCCACTTGTGGTATTACCTCATATCTTATTCTATTATTTTTAAGTTTTCTGAATATTTAGAGTGGACCCTTCTAAAACCTTTCCAGTATCTAAAGTGCAAAAAAAAAACATGCTCGTAGAAATGCTGAAGCG
Organism: Ischnura elegans; assembly: GCF_921293095.1. Classification (NCBI taxonomy): domain Eukaryota; kingdom Metazoa; phylum Arthropoda; class Insecta; order Odonata; family Coenagrionidae; genus Ischnura; species Ischnura elegans. Next base: position 80,445,204 of record NC_060252.1, on the reverse strand, counting down.
TAGTAGTTGTATTTGAAATGAAGGCAATGTTGATATGGGTTATATATGCGCAATCTGAAATTTTCTAAGTGAAAGTGACTGACGAAGTTAAACATAAGTGAGACGTAACAAAAATTCAGCGAGTGCATAGCACTCTTTCCTGCCGTGAATCAATCGAGAAAGTGTCATGCTCTTGGAAATTCAATATTCTGATACTCTTGGTGAGCTTCAGTTGACTGTCAAAAAACTTTCCGTTCCCTTGTATAATATAATTCCCACAAATTGCATTCGGAAATAGAAATTTTCTCGAACCTCTGATGGCAATGCTGGTTTAGGTGTAAAAAAGATATTGGTTGAAAATAGAATTTATATCTCGACTAGACAAGAAAATGGTCTGAAGGTTATCTCTATTACATCGGAAATAAAACGGTGGAAGGTCTTAGCACAGCCTTTGTCCTCGCTCGCTGTGGTCCGCCCATACTGCTAGTAAAATCATGAGATCAAAAATATGTCCTTTGGATTGTCCATAATCTGTACACCATTATTTTCATGAACTCCACAGCAAATAATTGCCATTGAAGCAACACTTTTTTTTAAGAATGTGTGAAATGTAATTTTTGAACTGTCGAGTAATCTCCTCTAATAAGTTACACGCCGAGATCTCGTGGTTGTAGTTGCCAGTGAAAAATAAGATTATAACCGTACGGTCTTCTAAAGTGGCCTCACATTTGAATGTAACGTGTTCCCAGAATTCATAAGCATCTGCACGAACGCGAATTGCCACAAGATTAACTTGACGATGACTTCGGTTCGTGAGCAAGTCTTAGCTAAAAAAAGCAAAGTTGCCTTCTTTAAAAGAAAAATGACGCTTGCTTGGGAGAAGAGACGCGTGGTCTTGTGGGTGAAAAAGAAATGTGAAAGAGAAAGGTTAGTGAGGCAGAGCGTGGAATGCGATGGTGTTAGTCTGTGAGAGTTCGGAGACAAAATAGAAGTTTGAAGAGCGAGGGGCCCTGGATGTCGGGGAATAAATGTACACTGGAATGCTGCCATGACCCAAGAATATATTTAGCCTTAGCTGCACAGCTGAGTGGTAGCCGTTCCATTTCTCCCTTCAAAACTCTCTCGCGCCAAGTTCCTATCCTTCCATTCAGAGGATGTCAAATCGATAGAAAACTTGCTGTTTCACTTCTGTTGACTTTTGGTTCAAAAGGCAAACTTTTGATTTCTTGCTTAAGTGTAGTGATAATAAACATCCAGTACCGTTAGAGTACTTGTCAAACAGCACTTAAGGAACTGAAATGTAAACAATATTTATAGCGATTACTATATATTGGGGGACTGGTTAAAACATTCATTGGCAAGATTCGAGTGTATGTTTTATAATTATCACATAATGCTATCATTGAAGAAGAAAAATTTGAAAGGGTATTTCCTTACAATGTCATATTGTGTGAAGGCGTTTTGACGAATCAAATGATGAGAGTATATTGTTATCTCTATAAATATAACATGGACATCGAATTTTTAAAGCAAAATCTTGTTTCAGATTATGCGAAAATTCCGTGCACTTTTTAGTTACACTGCCTGGTTCCTATCTGTCCATTCAAATGACATCAATACGATATGAAACTTGTTTTTTCACTTCTGTTGTCTTTTTGTTCAAAAGGCAAAATGTTGACTTCTTGCATAAAAGTAGGGATCATAAGGATCCAGCAGCTTAAGATTACTAGGCAATAATTACTTCAAGTATTGATATTCAAACAATAATTATAGAAATATGCATATATTGGAGGATGGTGACTACATAATGCATTAGCATGATACGAGTGCATAGTAAATCCATTCGGTCGTAGTGAAGAGTTCTCGGGATTACCACCGGGTCTGGAACTGCATAACTGCCGACGTTTCGATGACCGACTCGGCCATCGTCTTCAGGGATTCTTACTGCCTCATTAGTACATCTGTCCATAATAACGAACATAGACCTCAAAAGTGACGGTACAAAAGATAGCGAAACGTTTTGGCTTAAGCTTTCATAAGACCACATGTTAATTAAAATAGCAAAAATATGAATAATACCAACGAGAAGAAAAAATGTCTTGGTGAAAGGGTTATTAATTATCATAAAATGCTGTCATTGAAGTAGGATAAATGGAAAGGATATTCTATTGCGATACAATATTGTATGAAGGCGTTTTAATGAATGAAATTATGGGAGTAAATTATTATTATGAAATGGGCATCGAATTTTAATCCAATGAAAAACTTCATACTTTTTTGAGTTTCTGCCAAGTTTAATACTGCTCGAGAGAAGGTATGACTAACGAAAATCCCAATGCAGGTCCTTACAGAGATGTTCATGAATTTCAAATTTACTGATAAGTTTTCCCTTCGTTTTTTACACCTCTTTCGTAAATTGAATTATCTGTTGAGCTAGTCCTTCTAACTCGATGATATATTACGTTCGGATATTGACGGTTTAGTCTCGACATCGTTCTCCACCATTGAAAGCGCTGGAAATAAGATTAATGATTCGAGAAGTAGAAGAACATTGGGAAATCAAGTGAAAAGGAAATCGTGGTCTCTGTTATGCAAGAGAAAAACAAATGGAAACCTCTTTAATGCATTTCTTTTACACGAGAATAAGGTGTAGGAATCCATAAGAATAATTCTTTAGCAATTAATAGATAATCATAAAATATTTTACTTTTTTACTGGTCACGTTATCCTGTTGAATGGATATGTGCTTAAAATTCCTTGAAAAACCTAACTCTATAGAATATCATGTGATATTATGAGTTTTTGAGGATTTCGTTTTTACATCTCTCCATTTAGTGATGAAATTCCCATTTAATATTGTTTCATTTTATTATTATTATTTACTTAAATTTGCTGTTTTGTTTTCAAATCAAATCAAGTTTTGCGGTTATGTATGATCAACATATTATTTAGAATTTTTCAGAGCTTTTTTTGGTTTTTTGGTTTTTATTTTATTTTTCTAATTAGTTCGTGTTCTCGTATTAATTTTTATTGAAGTTTATTGAAGCATTGTCGTTTAAGAATCATTGTGACGTTTACTCCACCCCTTAGGTATGCAGTAGCATTAGGATGTCTACCTGAAGTTTGAAAATTAGTTTTTTAAGTACAAATGTCCTTTAAGATGTATATTTTCCTAATTTTTAGTCAATCGGATTTCTTATTGTGAGCGTAACAACCCAATCCTTGTGTTTCTAATACTCAATACTCCGTTGATGCATCGGATAGCCAAATGGTGTAAAATACGATATGTAGGTAACAAGCACTAATGTTATCCGTAAATCTAAGCACGATTTTCATCTTAATTTATAGAATAATTTGCGTGTGCGTGGAATTTTATATCACACCCTATTTTTCTCTTAAACTTGGTCACATTAAATATATAATTCTTTGCACCTGGAAACCGGAGAATCGTGAATTGAAATATAGTGTTTCAGTTAGTGATTAATGCTCAGTATAATTTCGTCCAATATATGTCCGTTATTATATTTAGAAAAGCATCAAGCTATTACGTCTTAGGTCAGATGAATCAGTTGAGATGAGCGAGGGCAATGAAGTGATATTTCTTATTGTATTATCGTCAGCATTGTTCCTTTAATGACATCAACTGCTGTTGATTTCCTGCAGCCTTGGGCCATTCCAGTCTTCATAAATTATTCCATGAAGTAAATATTAGTGCTCTGACTGAGCCTTCATATTTGCGTAACACATATCTGTTATTAGGAATGCAAATATATGCCAGACTCGTGCAAGATAATTATGATATGATTCATGAAAAGGATTCAAATTTTATTTTCGTTAAACATCTCAATTGATAGATTACGGATAAAACATACGCTTAAAAGGACGTAATAGCTTTTTCTTAGTGCTCCAGAACACAAGAGAAACTTTCTCCGAGTATGTTTTGATGTTTTTGCGAGTCGACCGCTAAGCACCTCCATCAGGTTCGAAATTTTCATTTAAGGTTTCCGTAAAAATATCATCGTGCTCCCGAAAACATCTCCACTGTCGGCAATAAAACCGAGGAGAACTTCTTTCGCTCATCTCTTCACGGGTCCTTCGCCGCACGGACGTAAACCACCGTAAAACACTCCCATTCGGGTCCCTCTTGGTGCTCAAATGGTGCTTTTTGGTGTACACCGCGGCGTGTGTGGCCGTTTGAAGTGCAGGGAAGCCAGTGACTGTGTGTATAGGGGGTGGGTGGACGACTGAGGGATGGAGGGTGGGGGCGCATGGCGAGGGGCCACTTCCTGCCGGACAGAAATAGCTGCGGCCACGAAGCGAAAATGCCGCCAACTCCCCCTCTCTTTTCCCTAACTTCACTCCTTCCGACGTCCACTCTACGCGCGCGGCGCGCAGCCTGTGCTTCCTCCATCACTGCACACCGGCGATGTTTAGCGTCGTGGTAGCCCAAAGGATTCCCTGCTTGTGGATAATTCTTTCCTCAAGTATTCCATATCGAAATATTCACTTGTTGTACTAATCGCAGTAACGATACTTGGTTCTACTCCACTCGAATTGGTAAACTCATCGCATATTATAGCTGTTGATTTCATGGTTAACTTTGTGAAACTTTTCCATTGTGGAAAATAGAAGAATAGTTTAGTTAGGTCCACGTATATATAAAGAGGAACTAGAATAATTCGATCATCAAGGGGCCAATTAAAAACTTCGAACTATCCAAAAATTCTAATTAAACAATTCCTTAATTAATAAGTCCTAAACAATAAATTGCATATTTCCAATCAAAATTCATTATTAAATTGACTCTCTAGAAGTATAAATACTTTGATTTCCGCCTACTAACAAGATTAAAGTAACCTCAAACAGGTATATTTATTTTAAAAAATTACGAAGTAAAGTACTTACAGTATAATTTTTATTCTACCCTTAAAATGTCCTCAGCAACATCTGAACGGCTATGCAGTACCAACTTAACTCGTAATCGTGTACGTTAAGACAAGTTATCATAGTATAATACACGGAAATAGAATCATGATAACCAAAGAGATTTAAAAAATTGAATACGTAGGTACTTCATTGGCTAACAGAATAAAAAAATATACAGAAAGCTCCCGGGATGGCAACCATAAAAAAAAACGTACTGTTTTCCAAAAAAGGATGATATTTTTGCCTGTTTCCTCAAATTAAGTTTCTCGGCTGTTACAAAGGATTCTGGCATATTCAAAGATTTGAAGTACTCCACGCTGACATCCGCTTGGTAGCGTTGGAAAAGCATATTTTCCGATGGATTCAAAGTTATTTTGAGTCGTAGAATATAATTTACACCTTAATTCGACACACCAAAAATTCGAATTATTCAAAATAAAATTCGAATTATCCACGATTTTTTTAGCATTGTTTGAATACAAAATGCTAACCTTTATTTCAGTATTTCTTTGCGTACAATCTTTTCGATCAACCTTTCGGTTGACTTTATGAGTAAGTGATGTTAATTTATGTGATTTAGTCTACACTATTACCGTTAGACGCGGCAAATCCTTACCTGTCCCACATGCTTCTGTACGACGTTTCAGTCATGAATAAATTGTTATTTATTTTGTCTATGTTGAACTGCAATCAGATACGGAGCCATTGAATGAACGGAGTCAGAGGATTGCTGGAACACATTACCGTCTACTATTTTGCGTGGCTGAATTTCCATTGCCATACGATGTTTAAAGTAGAGCGTAGAGGTGCTCCAGCTGCACGATCCTGTCAAATTCCTCCTTACTCAGAGAGGAGGCATGCTGAATGAAAGGGAATGTCTAAGTGCGCGTCGCGCTCTCTTTACTCGACCGTTCTTTACATACCGTGGTGTGGTTGTAGGTTCTTGGCAGTGAGCAAAAGCTTAACTCAATTTCCATTAATGATTCTCAAGTTGTATGCGGAATACACCATTAGGGTTTCAGTTAGTTCAGTATCAAATAAGTATATTTTATACTTTGTGAATTGCGTTTTCAATAATCGAGTAAAAGGATTCGGATTATTTGGTACGATTATTTTTTTACGAAATGCAACTTTTAATTTTAATTTTCTCCTTAGAATGAAAGACAAATCTTTACTTTCGCTGTACTCGCTACTCTTCAGTGATCGACGAGTCCCGATACTTATTCTCAGTATTTTTACCAACACTTTTTATGACTGTATTAGCCCTATTGCGACTTAGGGGTAATCTTTACGAAAGAAATCTCTAATGGTTTTCTTTAAATTCATCTTATCTCTATTCATCTCTTGCATATCTATGAACTATTTACGCTCCTTTTATTCGAAAATTATTACTGTATTCCTCTTTGAAAATATAATTAACAAAATGCTCTCATGCTGGGGGTGCGTAACATTTTGACTTAATTAATTTGCTGGAACTATCATTATTTCGGTTATTTTTACTCGAGTTGTGATCCATTTTTTATGGAACTTTTGGAGTAGTGAATTAGCTCGTGATGCATCCTAAATTCAATGATGAAACACCTAAGTAAATATCTACCAATTTTGCTTTAGAAATCATTTTTTGGAAACTTGGTTGATCTCAAAGGACTCAAAATTTCTTTCAAATGATATCATCGTGAGTTTACTTACTTTACAAATGTGAGTTGTTTCTTGTTCCTTTGAGTCCATGTGCCGTTGTATTATATACTTATAAATAAAATGCGAGGATTCGATATTTTTAAATCTAACGGGCATATGAAGTGTCTTTTTCTATAGCATTCCTTAACTTGCATCTAGACCTTATATCTCTCTTAACCTTCTTCGCATGCTGTAGTAAGGACTTAGAAAGATTAGGTTTACTTTGCAAAAGGGAATTACTGACTGCATCCAAGGTGTGTATTTTTACCCCGCTAACCAGAATGAACTTTGTGCATTGAAGTGGGTGGAAAAGAAACCAGACACAGCCGAAGAACACCGTTACTAATTCTAGAGCGTGTACCCGTCGCTTTGACACCAAGGAACTGGCAAGAAGGAGGTGCATTGGATAAAACTGTATAGGAGATTACAAAGTATGGTATCGGAGGTATAAAAAAGTATATCCAGTCGGTTTATTCAGCTGCTCTGTGCCTCATTTTCATTTTACACTGGAGACGCCCATTATCTAATAATCATCAAATCATCCGCGACCATTGATTAAAGTTTTTAACTACAGTGATCATTTTCATGAAGTGATATAAATATATTTCAAATGGATCATGTACGAAGCTTAAGAAACTGTAGCTATCTTAAGTATGCTTGTGTGTAATATGAATGCTTAGTTGTAGAAATGTGCCTAATTTATATATATGATAAGGGAATACACTTATTCAGAACATATTCAATGTAAAATTTATTTTGGCTTTCTATGCAAAATAAATATATGATCACATACATCCTCGCAGTCTAGGTAGCTATTTTTTGAATAGAGAGAGCGTTGATGATACCTTAATTATTCCCTATCGCGCATTATGGTATTCTTTTCTATTGTGATTATTTTCTATTTGGTATTTGCCAGGTACTTAGGTTTAAGAAAATTTGAAAAATGTTAAAAGCCCTCCTTGGTTATCGATATTTTCATCAATTTCATTGACTGATTTACATTAGCTCACGCTAAAAATAGCTGGGCTTAGCATAGTTAACTTTGAATAAGCGAGTGATTATTTTAGTGAATTGCCATAACGTTTTCAAGATTTTTTCGGGTCGTATATTTTCACTTTTTTTCTGCAGAAATTGCTCTTTTATTGAGCCGATGCAAATTTTGTGGTGGGCATCCATATGCGATCTTTCAAGCTATTCTTTTGTGCAGGAAACAATCGCAAGTGCACGTCTTCTATCTAATCACAAATTCCTCGCGAGCCATTTCAAGTTCAAAGCGAAAAGCTTTAAATCAAAATCAGTACCATCAAGTGTCCAACTGAGGAATGAAAAGCAAATAAAAACTAGGCCGTTAAATGCATTTCCTAGCATGCCTAGAGCCAACAATATTTGTTTATGCATTCTTCTTCCCTCTGGTTCTCACCTCTCTTTCATTGCATGCATACGTGCCCATATTTCAAACCGTAAACCAAACCCTTTTCCTACCCAGTCAATTTTTTCGCTTCCAAACTCCTATGATTCCATTAGAATTATGTATTTTGTGTTTCGTCCCTATTTGTTCTAATTTTAGCAACGAACATTTGATTTTATAAGTAAGCTACGTTTTTTCTAGATAGCACTTGTTTTGCCTCTAGCATTCCTTGTATTTCTTATCGACACAACATTCTCATTTCACCATTTAGGCGAGAGCAAAATGATAAAATCAACGTTTAAATAAATATTAGTCAATCAAAAGAATTCAATGGAAAGGACTTGCTATTACATTTTAGTCGTTTAGCACGTTAAAAATTCATGATGAATGTGTATATCCCGCTAATTTAGTGAATATTGGTTGACGAATAAATTGGTAGTTTGATTTTTTGCTCTTTCATTTGAGCGGTAAAAAGGGCTTATAGTAACGATTTCGTCTTATAATTGCATAAAAAGCTTATTATGTAGGAATGGTTTTTGTTTTCCAGATTTTACCTAATTTTTCGTTTAACTTTACCGGAATCGTCTACTCATACACTTGATCCCGTCGTTCCATAAAAATTGTTTCATGCTGTCACATTTTGCGTCCTTTTCAATTTCCGTCTCATATGTGTGTTTCACGTATAAACGTGTGTTCAAAATACTACGAAAATATTTCTAAGGTCTGGGAAGCCGTGGGATATCCAAGGATTTCGTTCGGGGGAAATACTAGGTGGGATAATTTTTTGAAAAACAGGGCACTAAGGAGAGGATTACATTTTATAATTTCTCTGAGTTCTGGGGGGTTATCCCCCAAAACCCTCCCCTCGCTGCGCCACTGGTCTTCACAACTCTTTGGGAGGGCAACCATTCTTCCTAACAAGCATTAAATCGCTTGGAGACATCGTAACCTCATCCTAGCTCATTATTGCAATCCTATTCTTCGATTCTCGCGCATTCCCTGTCCCCAGCTCTAGTGTAGACTCAATATTATATTGTCATGGACTCATTTTGACTCATTTTTGACGCTATTTGGCAAACGGAATTTCGTGTTCGACGAATTTCAACACGTCTGGATTATTATTACCATCCTTACCTGTGATTCTCGCGCATGCCCTGTCCTTGCCTCTGGTGTGGGCTCTATATTATATTGTTATTTACTCTCTTTTTCACGTTCATTGACGTAATTTTACTTTCACTTTCTCGTTTCGAAATATATCTGCTCGACTGTATGCATAAATCAACCACGGGCTCATCATGGGTTGTTTTTTGGCGACCTTATTCCCTCTTCCTCTCCTCCGTATCTTCTTCTTCGCGAGTCCCGTTGCGTCTCCTCCCATCCCCCGCCTTTCCCTCCTCCACCGTTCTTCTCCTTCCCCTTATCCAAACACTTTTACCCCCGTCGTCGTCAGTGTGTTCCCGATGTGTGAAGAGGGGAGTCCTCCCCAGATCGTGTTCTGAGAGAGGGCGTTGCCCGCCTCGAGTCTTCGTCGCTTCCTTCCTCGCACTCCGCACGCCGTCTCCTGGAAATGCTCGCTCGTTTGAGTCGATTGGGGGTGTGCCCCATGCACAACCGATTGTTTGCTAAACATTAACGGTGAAGCGCGATGCTCTTTTTTGTGTGGGTATGAGTGTGACTATGTTTTCGTTACTCTTTGGAAGGGCTACCATGCTTACTAACACGCCTTTAATCGCTTTAAAAAATCGTATCATAAACCTGGCTTATCATTGTAATCCTTTCCTTCGATCCTAGCAAATGCCCTGTTCTAAACATTGGTGTAAACTCTGCAATGTGTTTTTCACTAACGAATTATACATCCGAGCATGTTTATGTGCGCAGAGTTTCACATTTTAGTTTATTAACGTTATGGCCTCACTTGTCTAGTTATAACTATCGGTCAAAATCCATTGCCCTCTTTAATTACCTTTCTTAACATAATATTGGGGTTTATTCTGCATGTCTTAGACTTTTAAATGGTCCAGTTCTTGTTCCTTTTGATAGTATTACATATGCCATACATGAGACCTAACCTATTAAGATAACACATCAGAGGGAGCTTGAAACGATTTCCTGCACAACAATGAATACATTGGGAGTTATTTTCAACTTAGATGCGTATTTTGTGTGAAATATTGCTTACTTGATAAATTGAAGAACCTTCACTAATCCTTGGAGCATTGATAACCCATACCTTTGTGTTATGAGCCTTCGTCTGTCTATTAGTGGTTATAAAATCATATTTGAGATGAAAATACGTTTTCGGAAGCACATGTGCGTTCATTATCCGTCAATCATTCCTAAAAGTTTTAGTATTTCCTAATATTTTAATCTTTCAGCCGTTTGAATACCGTGAATAATAATCCATACCATTCGATCGCTTTGTAATTCATGTAATTAACTTAGGATTGCATGGAGGTAGTTTTCAGTTCTTGTTTTAGCTATCAAAAAATTGCCAACCTTTCTTTGCCGGTAATGACCCAAATTGCTCGTTGATAACATATTTTCTGTACTGAAAACACCAATTCCGTCGCATAGTACCCTTGTGTGCTCTGGAATGCCCCTAATTACTGGAAAATATCGTTTTAACACTTGCACGTGGTGGTGTGGAGATTAACTTGCAATCTGCATTTTCAGGATAAATCTCCGACCTCGCCTCTCTCGTTCGTTACCCCGTGGCCGTTGATCGTGAACGAAGTGTTGGAAGATTTACAGTGAACAAATTGTGCGCCGAAATAGAGTAAAGGAACAATATGTGGTCCAAATTGAAATCCGGATTGCAGGTGATTACGAAATGCCTCGCTTCATTTCTGTGGTGATGGTCGTTGTAGCATAGGGTGCAGTGTGAATTTGTCACTTATAAGTGCCTTCATTACGTGTTGTGGTTCCCGTCGATCCGTTTTGATGGAAATAGAGTGTGGTGCGGTTTTTTTAAATTTATAACTGTGTGCACAGCAGATCCAAGACTGAGATTGTTCTTCTCCTTTCGATTTTAGGTCCCCACGAGAGGAAATTCATCGCCACCTTCCGGCCGAAATGGAAGTAATGGGTAAGTTATATTTACTATTTAAAATATTTCTATCCTTAGTATTGATTTTATGGCTATTGCACCCTTTTATCAATTCCCGAAAAAAATGTAGAAATGTTAATGTTGTGCCTGTGGTAAATACTATGGGGATTCCACAGTCATATGTCCTAACCCTATTTAATTTTGAGCCAGATAATGGCATTAACCTATGCCTTGTTAACATAGTAGCGAGCTATTTCTGGAAGAATGTTTAAAATTTATAATCTGCACGCTTGCTCTTCTACTCTAGAATGAGTCCCATGAGGTTCAGCCAAATCTACGCATAAGGATTCAGTAGCAAGAAATTTTTAAATTACTTATGGTAATCTTGCGATCGTAAACGGTGTAATTAACTTAAGTGTTTTAATTTAAGTATACCGGGACTAGCCACGGTATGAGCTTGACGGAGTCATTCGCAATGTATAAATTGTGCGAAAAATCCCCTGAGAAAAAAATCATTCGCCGCGACTGGGATTCGAATCTGAAACTCCCGATATTCGGTAGAGTGTTTTAGCCAGTTCATTTATTCCCATCCTCGTTAAAATGTAGAAAAGACATTAAAATTTGTGTGGTAAAGTCTATGGGGATTTAGAGGTCAATTTTTCAAACAAAAGAACTTTATTTTTTACCGCATAAAAGCATTAACTAATGTTTTTTCCACATGTTAGCGAGCTATCTCTTGAGGTATGTTTTAATAATTAGTGTTCGCATGATTTTTCTTTTACTCACGAATAGTTTCTGTAAGGGTATAAATAATGGGTATAATAAGGTTTCATTAGATAAAAATTATTTTTTTATTTCTAATCGAATCGGAGATATCTTAAGCAGTGTAATTGAAGAGCTGAAGTGAATATGGTTTCACTTTAATTAAGTGGACCAGAAGAAAACATTTATTAGAATTATCCTGCTTGGCGGTGACACTGTAAGATGAATTTTCTATCCCAGTAGTTAAGAAGCATACATAAATAGTTATTAATATTTATAATGACTCAAAGTGATTTATTTAAACTATTGATATGGTGTCAAGCCCAAATTGAAGATACGGCATGTATAAAGTGTATTGCCGATAATACGTTGTACTAGCTTTTGCTGGAAAATAAAGTTTACCGCTTCATAGACCAATATTCATAAATTCACACTTTCAAATCCTTGTCCTTTTCCTCCACTTTAATTTGTGATAGACTTATATATTAACCCATTAGAGCTTATAGGTGTAATTACTCTTCGTGAAATAGTTTTCCAAAATTAAGTGATACAAATGGGTTTCATGTTAATTATTTATACATTTATCCATCGGTGTTATGAATTAGCGCTTTCAGCGTAATAACTAATGGGTTGTTAGAAAAAATACGGGAGAGTTCAAACTTCATTGAGCTTATTTGAAAATATCAGCTGTATCCAGATCTTATAAAAGGCGTGTTTACACGATACATTTACCCTCGCGGATAGAAGTGTAAGTAAATATGAACATATGTACCCGCTTCTGTAGTTGGGTAAGCATGGATAAAAATTTGAAACCGGATTTACTGCATCATTTTATTTTCCAAACGAAATAAAAATGTATTATTTTTAATGGCCAAGGCGAAATGTGACCAAAATTATTTAATTTCATGTAAAAATGAGTTCCAGAATTTTCATGAACTTCTTTGCGAAAGATTTTGTAATCATTGGTTTAGTTCTTATATATTAAGTAGAACTGATTTAGACGTTAGGTTTTCACTAGTGGTTTGGATTCCATATAGCCAAATGATAGCTTATTTCCTGAGAGACAATATTTCTCTATATTCAGTTTTTTTTATTTTTGACAACTCTTCCTCTGGTTGTACCTCAAAATTTTTTCTGCATATTTCTGTTCGATGTCTTATAAAATAAATATCATGATCTAGCCCTGCCTCCGGCCACCCCATGTAGAGTTAATACTTGCGTAGGTTTTTTGATTGCCTAACTGGAAATAAGTTTCCAGTTTCCTACTTAGAAGTCTCTTCCAATTTTTGAAATGACACAATCCCGCTTGTTTGATCTTTTCAAGAATTCTATCACCAGGCCTCTGGCGATGGGCCAACAATGTGTAAGCGCTGCCAAGGATATATTGTTTCCAAGAATAGATACTCATTCCTCATTTTTAAGCCTTTATGAATCCATATAACGTAGGATGTAGACACGGAAAAAAGATTAATGATCGCAAGTTTAACTTATTAAACTTAATTACCGGTTTAAGCGTTGGTAAAGTATTATTTTTTCATTACATGATTGGTTAAAATATTGGATGTAATATTATGTTTTCCGAATCACTTGAATTTGAGTTCTATAATGTGGTGAATGACATAATTTTTACTATTTAGTTGGCGAAAAATGTCACTCAAACTCTACGAAAAAAGAGGCTATTACTAGCGCATATAGTTCTTCTTGTTAGGATTGTCAAAAATTACTTTTGAAAACTAAATTAGATTTCGTTAATTGTCACCTATTAGTTTTCATTACAATTAGATGTATCTGGTTCACCTTCAGATTTACTGTATATCGTGGGGATTAGATTCATACATGCAGTTTGAATTCCATACATTTATTTCTTATAAATATGTGTATTGTCGAAATTCGAATACTCGAAAACTTGAAGTACTGTTCAAGAAGTTACATTTAAGGCGTAGGCATTTGCAGCGTAATTGCGTCAGTACGAAAAAGTTAATTATTTTGTGGAAACCGCTAGTTCTTGCGATAATTTAGTGTGTGAGATTAGCGGTTTTACCCCCTTCTTCCACAGGGGTAATGTTGTCATATCGCAACTTTACACTTATGTATTTCATACTCTTAATATTGATTTGCATCACTGAAATCTTCTTGCTGACAACCAGCTAGCTTTTACATTGAAATGTCCACCATTTAGTTCAACAGCTTTCATATTCCTTGAAAAATGATACTCTTGAGCAAATAATGTTCAGTAGGAGTAAATTAGAAGCGTTTATTTTCGAATGCCAAGCGCATCATTAATGTGATGAATGTATATCACTCAATCAGATTTGTGTTTGTCAGTAATTGGTATTATTTAAGATTGCTTCGTAGTTGAGACAATGCGTATCCATATAATTTTTGTAACTTTCACTACAGAAGTTTTAAGCTAAGATTTCAACAGCAATATATTTGAAGCCGGAAAGAGGTAGGCAATCCGTTTCCTTAAACTTTGAGACTTAAATATGATTCATTGTATGATCATTTTGTTGTAATTATTATTTGTGTTGTGAATTATCGAGTCACAGTCCACGTTAAGCTGCACTAGGTAAATATTTGCTCCACTGTTTGGGATCGGGTTGGTGTGGCGGCTATCCAAACCGGCAGCTCGGGATCAAATCCCGGCGCGGCGTTGGCAGAGAATTTTCAGAGACTGCCCGATCCCTGCTTGAATGATGTGCGGATGACATTTCAAGCAAAATTCTCCGTCCGTCGGATGGGATGCTACACAGTGGTCAACTTGGCGTCTTTCGCTAATAGCAGGCTAATGCCGCCGCCGGGTTTCTCTCCACCCTGCCTTCCATACCCTTCCCTCATGGCGCAAATGGCCTCACCTGTCGGTCGCCTCCTCCAAATGCCATACCAACTGAACAGTTTATTTGTACACAAAGAGTAAAAGGGGACCGATGATACTTCTCTCTTACTCATATCTACACCGAATTTGCTGCCTATTATGTGGGAGCATCGCATATAGTCAATGTCCGGAGAACACACTCGACTGCTTCTCTGTTACGAGATAGTGCTTCCATCCCGTTCTCATGCGCACCTTCCCACAATGCTTCGCGCTTCGAAGGATGAGTTGTCCCTGGCGAGCCATTTGAAATTCGCGGGAACCGGTCAACCGACGGATGTTTTGACTATGCCGACTGCGGGAGTCTGTGACCGGTGCTGCCCATTGTTTGAGTTTGAAACTCTTGGCCTCGCCAAAGACAACATCCCAGTCTCCTGTGTTCCAGCTCCTCCTTCCATTCATACGCCTTTCTGTCCTACTTTATAGCAATATTAAAAGCCATAAGCATTTGCTGAAGGCTCAAGTTTGTTTTTATGATGACACATTTAGATAGATTGATAGAAATATATTTATTGCTCATAGAAAAATCCATGAGAACAAAAATAATAATAAATTACATTAATAAATGATAGTTTGGTAGTACATCAAATACAAGACATATTATTAAAATGGTGATAAACTGAAATTTTTTAAATTTCTGTGTAATGTTATATCCATTTCATGACATAACCAAGCATAGCAAATGCAAAACAATCCAAGTAAAAAACGGAAAATGGAGCAATGCAAAAAGCCGGGATTGATACAAACTTAAACAGAATTCGCGTATTCTTAACTAAACAAGTGAAAAAATGCTAAAGCAAAAAAATGAACCATGAAAACAAAAACACAAATTTGAAAAAATAAAATAAAAAAATAGGAGCAATTTATGCTTTTACCAAGACAATCCGTATCCAATCGACCCGTATCTGATATCCTTCTTCAATAATATTTCACAAAACTTATTCACCTTTTTTGCTAATATGCAAATTTATTTGTCTTCTCACATAATGCCCACTTTTTCCAGTTCAGAAAATGGTTTCTAAATAGGTGGCGATTATTCTATTATTATTGATCACCCACAGAATAGATAACAATCCTCATATTAACTTATCTTGGAAGTAATACTATTAGATGTTTACTTCACTTGATATTATTAAAGGATTCATGAATTCATTTTATTTATATTATATTTACATTCATCGAAGAGTGGTTAATAATCACAATATTTTAGTCTAAGAGTTTAAGAGTAAATTTAGTGATGTCGTCAAAGCTATGAAAAATAAGGAAAACTGTTCCACGCTTAAGAAGGCATGCACCATATATTTCATCCCCAACAATTTGATGTACCTACGTAGTAATGAATTCGGAAGATATTTAATGCCTAAAGACTTAAATATAATTTCCCACTAGGAAGGCAACCCTACATATGCCATCTTATAACTTGTGCAATGAATATATTTTTCTGTTGTCTGATTAGTTAAGAAGATTTTGGTTGAAAAAGTGATCTATTGATCACCCACAGAATAGATAACAATCCTCATATTAACTTATCTTGGAAGTAATACTATTATATGTTTACTTCACTTAATATTATTAAAGGATTCATGAATTCATTTTATTTATATTTTATTTACATTCAACGAAGAGTAGTTCATTTTATAAATGAACTACTCTTCGTTGTATGGATGAAGTAATCCACTCAATTCTTTCACAGCTGTGCTGGATGTCTTATCTTCTTTGGGTTCTACTTTTGTCGTGTTTCCTTCTCTCCGAGGCTTATTGGGTTTGCTGCAATTTTAACCATTGGCTGTGTATTTCAAGTACTTGATTTCCTTCATCCTTCCCGCTTCATTCATAAAACCTCGAACATTTTTCTTTTCATTTTTCATCTCATATATCGTTCATATCCCACTTCCAGAAAGGTCAAATTCGACCCGTATCCGACATTCTTCTTCAATGATATTTCACCAACCTTATTCGCCTCTTTTGCTAATATGCAAATTTATTTGTCTTCTCACATAATGCCCAATTTTTCCAATTCAGACGATGGTTTAGTTTCTAAATAGGTGGCGATTATTCTTCAAGGCTTACAAAAGTCAACATGCTATTTAAATTGAAAATTTCCCCACTTTGCTCTGTTGTTAAACAGTTGAGGTGGATAAACTGCCGCCGGAAAATAATCATATTATTTGCGTAATACTACTGCTTTATTTGTAGAATGAGGAGGGGAGAGAAGCTGCGTTTTATTCATATGGCAAAGCCGAGCGCGTTAATTATAATAGTGATGATGATCTGAAGAGCAGAGTGACTCTGTAACCACGGATTTGGATGCCGAACTAAGGCGTAATTTTTATCCGGAATAAAAATTAATTTATATTATTAACATTTATATTAGCACCAATTATTGGATTTAGGGGCAAAAATCGGGAACAATACTCAACTGCAGCAGCTCTTCCATCCTCAGCAGCCCTTTAATTCAGGAAATAGACCCTTTGACCACCTGCTGTGCGACTCAATGAGCTTTTATGGAATATGTAGTGTCACTTGCCACTTTACATAGCTTATCGGACATTCGATTTCGGGGCTGTAAGTGCATGAGATGGCCCGCTCCCCCTTGGTTTCGTTAACATACGAGTGGTCATCATCAATTCACGGCAGGAGAAGATAGCCTTTTAAGTTTAATTATTATAATTGTGCCTCTTGGCGTGCGTAATGTACACGTTTTCCAAGAATGTCTTTCCGTCCTCCTAGTTAGGGAAAAATATCCGGTGTCTTGCGGTTAAAGGTGTCTCACGATTGAACACGTTCAATGAACATAAATTACAGCAATAATTAAATAATAACTTTTATTACTACATGCAAAAAATTACATTTCAAATACAAATAACGATTAACTTTAGGTAGCCTCGAAAGGAACCTGTATTAGGCTACCATAAAATAATAACGTGTTTTGCTTTTACTGAAAGATACATGTAGCTCTTGTAGTGATACCATGACTATCTCTTAAAAGGGTAAGTGCGTACCTTAAAGCTACTTATTAGTAGTTTATTTATAACTAATGTGCAACAGTTTTTACATAAATATATATAAAACCTCATTGAGGATGACTTTCTGGCGAAAATTTATACTGCATTTGGTTGCCATTCAATGCAATCTTGGTTAAGGGCACTATACACCTTTATTGTTGTCAGATGTGTACGACTTGATTTAGTCTCCACCTCCAACAGTTGTCATTGGAGGGAAATTCCAATTCGATTGCGCCAATTCACTTAGCGGCATCAAAGCGCCTCCGCTCCCTCCTCCGCACCCTCTAGCGGCGCGGCGGTGCGTTTATGTGATGCCGCTCTTCCCCCCCTAACTCCGCATCTCATCGCAACCGACTAAGAGGGTTGTGCGCTGCTTCCAAGCGTAATTGGCAGGCAAAGTTCGAGAGAGCGTGTGGTTTGGAGTGTTTGTGTGCGAGGCCTCCAACTGTTTGTGTGTCAGACGTGGATGTTTTCATGGTCGCTCGCGAGGACTGATGACGGATCTCAGGTGGCGCGCGTACGCTACTGCTGCCCTGCCTTTAACACTTGTGTGCGTACTCAGGTAGTCAGATCGAAGAAAATTGTAAGATTTTGGAGTTAATGTGGATGGGATAGGAAGAAGAATGCATCGCAATCCAATATTTCATCTATCTTCAATGTGTATGCATATATACATAAAAGATAATGTCCGTTTGTCTGTCCGTTATGAGTTTCTATACGGCTGCACGTATTGCAACCAAAGGTAGTACTGAGGTGAATCTCATTTTCCTGAACGTTGTAGTGCTAATTCAATGGCTTCCTACGCACCATTTCCGTCGGTTTCCCATTACAGTTGGTTACGTAACGACGTACAACTTCTATGGTTGGACATCCTGAGTAAGCACACCTCTCGAAACGATCTAAGAGAAAACAAAAATCCTATATGATCATTAATTACAAGTTCCCTTCTTCTATGGATACTATCATTCCTTAACATAGCCAGGTGGCCTGCTAGTTACTAATAGGCATTTAAGGTTTTACACGTTTTTCATCAGTCAGCAGATCATTTAAGGACCGTTGAGGCTAAGTCCAGTTCATATGATTTTGAATATAAGTGTAGATATGTGTTTGGTGGGTTACACGATATTGTTATGGTAAAGGGATATTATCTCACCACCATTTGTGTTCCCACCAACCATTATCTACACTTATTTCCAAAATTATGTAAGTTACCCTTATATCCACTGCCTTCTAGGATCCTCATTTTAGGATTTTGCCACAATTATTGCAGTTTCTGTTGCCGCAAAGGTTAAGGAATGAGGCTAGCATAAGATAAGTGTAGGAGATATTAGCCTGAAGATTGTACATGTTAATTTCATTGGAGTGATAGTCATAATGACGCGATAGATTTTTGATATCCGGTATACCGTAAATCCTTATTTATATGAAATTTCAACACTTGCTTTTCCTACATCATGATTTGGTATTTCATATCATCAGTTTGAATCTTGAAGTTCAGTAAGTTCAGGTTTTTATTGGGCTTAAATAAGGGAATACCATCAATTCTTATCGATATACATGAGGAATTCGCAGTCCTTTTAGCTACAATTTAAGCTTCATAAATTTACATTTATTACCAGTGATTTTGCTGGATTATGTTAGACTGAACATCCTATATATAACAACGATAGTGTAATGGATTTGAAAAGCAATATTCATCTGCGGATTTGACCGAATACGAATCTATCTTGAAAGCGTTATTGCATTTTGTGGTATCTCTCGAAGCATTTCGCGAAAATATCTATTTAGGGATGCTCGTAGATGTTCTTGGATTCACATGGTTGTTGTGCCTTTCCATTACTCCTAAAAAATTATTATTTGGAATCGAAATTTTCGGATACGTTCTCCTTTCAATTCCACCCTCCTCATAAATCGCTCATTCTCTGTATCGATTCAAATGGGATACGTGATTGAATGCTTCATCGGTTCATGCTGATGAATCGCTCATTTTAGCGCGATCCCCTCATGAAATACTCAAGCTCTACCTGCCAGGAAGTTTCCTTCATTCGCTGCATCCACGTTTTCCCAATAACGGCGTGTTTCCCAAGACACTCAAACTATCGTAAACTCTGTCAAGACCGTGTTATCCTATCGGCACTTGCATCACCCGCTGTGGGGAAACTGCCGAACCATCTACGTCATCGCGTCAAGTTTTTATGACAACTTTTTCCACCCTCGCCCGTTAAATGGTTATAAAGTGTCGACAGACGGCTGAAATACGTTATCCCATCAACCCTACCTCCCGATCCCCATAAAGTTTTCCGTGGTTTTTGCTTGAATATGCGCCAGAAGTGAAGATTTTGCATAAAATTATGTTATCATATTTGGAGTCAGCTGTTATAATTGAAGCGTTGGAATGACAAAGGTAGGAATTCACTGAAGAAAATTTTACTGGAGACGAAGAAGAAAGACGTTTGTCAACATTGCAATGCTTATCTTAGTGTACAAACTTAGTCAATCGTAGCAACTGATATATTGTATCAATTCTCTTTCTACCTTGTCCATGACATTGGCATGTGTATTCTTCGACCTTCTCCATGAATAAACAAAATATAGATTTTATGTAATCGACTACCTTCCCCATCTCCATCAACAATCTGTCAACCTCTTTGAGGTTTACCACGCTTCTGGTAATGATTTACTGGTAGCTTGTTATATTTTTCTTTGACATTTTTAATTAAATTTGGCGGATATTAGTCGTGGTTTTGGAAAAAGTTTTTATTCGGTCAATATAATTTTTTGCGAGGTTCAATAAATTTTAAAATTGTAAATTGTTGAAAGTTTAGTTCTCTAGAGCATGTTAAAGTTAATCTATTCCTCTTTATTCCCAGGGTAAATATTTTCAACCGATCTCATCTGTTAACAGATAACGGGTAATCTAACATTTTGGCCTCCGTAAAACATTTTTACGACATTACGTCCAATAAATATATTTTTTTAACATAATAATTTTATTTGATTTTTTCATGCATACAAGCCGTTCATCGTTTACTCAAATACCTTAAATATCGCGAGCCATTAAAATTTTATGCTGAACCTCTTAAATCATCAGATGAATTCTGTAATTCGACTTAAATGAGCATTTTTTTATTTAACATGTTGGCGGTAAAAAATTATTCAATTGGTTATTTAACAGTAAAGGTATTCATCCCGTGGCCTGCCGGCTGATTTCTTGCGGCCGATAGAGGTTAAAGAAAATATCGTTTCCCGCCACACAAAATAGAGTATATATCGACACACTCGTCAAAAATAAACTAAGACGAAAATTGATTGGTGGAACTTTTTAACGAATAAAGACTATTGATCTTTGAAATTATATGTTTTATTATTTTATTGATGTGGTGGTAAAGTAACATGGAGCATTGTGACCCTCCGCACGATGTATAATCGGCTTTTGGCCCTTGCATTAAAAAAGGTTGAAGAAAGGCTTTACAGGGTGGATAATTACTGCCTATCTTTGCACTTTCGATCAACTTCCGCCTGTATCCCTGCACTGTAGTTGCAAACAGAATAATAGGCGTTACCTTACCTACCTTCTATCCCCTCCGTTCATGCCACTCATGTGATACGTTCTCCCTCTTGTTTTTCGTCTTCGTGACGCACGGAAAGAATCTTTTACGAGCAGGTGTCGTCATGGACCGTTATGGATGCCATTGTTGTTGAGTTGGTCACATGTTACACGTGGGTGGAACTAATGCCGGAAATTATATTAATTCTCCAAGTGTTAGCGTGTTTTCATTCAGATCTGCTTTGTCATTTCATGAACCGCATGGCATTTTTGCACTCCATGGGAAGGAAGTTTAATGATAAATATACTTCTGGGATACTCTGGTAGTTAAGCCTTTAGCGCGCGTGATTATAGTCGTTGAAGCTGCGTCACGTTGCACTTGGGTGCAAATATCAGTGTTTCTATTATGCTAATTTATTTTTACCGGTGTTGCTTGATGATAAGTCCCTTTTGATCTTAAAATGATCCATATCATATTCTCATCATATAGAAACCTTTTCTCGGTAAAAGCTACCCGAATCGGTTATTTCGTATATTGGGTATCATTACCCGTTGTTCTTCAAGGGTTTTTGGTAAAAATATTCTTAATGAAACTAGGGATGCCATTTTTGAAATGTCTAATTTACTCAAGAGATTTTTTGATAAGAACCGAAGGCATAATAATGTTTTCAAATGAACAAACATAGCTCACAGCGCTCCTATTACAATGCGGGGTATTTTTGTCAAATGACGCTTTGAGGGACCTGCATGAACCTACGTGACTTGGCTAAGAACTCTATCGGCTTGACTACGACTTATTTACTAGGTTTTCTCGTTATGTATTTAATTCGTTTTAAGGGATGGATTCGAATATTCCTACGGATTTGGAGTCATGAAATATATTATTAAATATACATAAGTTTTCTTTGATATCGTTCTACGTGATTTTATTGCATGTTATACGTTTTATCGGATAACTTTGGCTTAATAATAATTAATTTTAAATAAACAAAGTTGATTTTATTTATTATTTTGCGCAAACTATGTTAACACGTTCGCTGCCGGACCCGAATTCTAGTGTCATTCCGCGTGTGCCAGGCGAATATTTTCGAACCTATTACCAAACGGCAATAATGACATTGAGCCTATCTCCGGGTTTTACTAATATTCCTCGGTATACTGTATTTACACTCATTATGTGATTCGCTATCGATTGTAACTTTAGTCACGTGCGACGCCATAGGGTGTCTCCTCACTTTTGACAAAGCCTAAAATTTGATGAGACGCCATTTGGCGGCTCGGGCAATTGGATCTGCGTTCCAACTTTTTAGTGTACACTCAAAAGTTATGGTTGAAAATAATGTTAAAACAAATTTTAATTGTTGATTATGCTTTTTATAATATTTGCTATCGTATCCGGAGATGATTAGTGCAATGATTTAAATTTGGGAGGCTTAGGTACGGCTGATCCGGAGAGATCATACATTTTGTAAAAACACGTTTGGCTTTACTGAGGGCAACTTTGCGACTCATCGTCTGCAAGAATTCTTTGTAACATCCGCGACAGCCAACGGGCTTTTCTAAAATGAAGAAACAGCGCTAAAAATAGTGCGAAAAATACTAATTCTCGATTTTATGTTATGATAATTTTATCCTCTAAATTACCAGACTTCGAAGACTTCCTTCAGTGTTATTTGTATTTACCAGGTAGTGCGTCAATTTTTTTTAGACCCTAT
The DNA here is from genome assembly GCF_921293095.1 of Ischnura elegans. Taxonomy (NCBI): domain Eukaryota; kingdom Metazoa; phylum Arthropoda; class Insecta; order Odonata; family Coenagrionidae; genus Ischnura; species Ischnura elegans. The sequence continues at coordinate 80,422,267 of NC_060252.1, read as the reverse complement.
CAACGGAATCCCGTAGAATATGCAGCCATTCTTCCATAATTTATCGTCTTAACTGCTGGAGAGAGATCATGTGGGCACCTAGATTCCGTGTTTCATTCCACAGTATAAAAGAATTAACAATGCAAGTCCCAAAAGGAGCATCATCGGCCACCTTGTGGTACCACCTTACTATTTTTCGATGGCTGCAGTGATACAACGAAAGGGTGTCAGCAATGTCAATTCCTCCCTTTATTTTATTGTACCCAATCGCCATCTTTGGCTCAGTAACCACTTCCCCTCTTCGATTTCTTTCCCCGTTGGGATTACCTCCTATTTGATGGTGGTGGAGATCATGAATACGTCGCGCTGATTTTTCCATTTCTTCACCGTTGCTCCACAAGTTTTTCATAGCACTGAAATGTCTTTCTTGATTTTAGCAGTCGTTATTTCTCTTAACAGCCCTTTCCTATTTTTCCTAATGGTACCCACAAAATGAGACTTATCTCCCAACATTTCTTTCCAGAAGCGTGGGATGAATCAAATCACTAGAAGTATCTAAACATTACAGCAGGAGTAGGGGTGCTGACTAACAAAAAATATTGGGGGGCCCAAACCGGGGACCCTGTCTCTGTAAATTTTATATGTAGTGAATTTTATGTTTTTTTAGCATTTTAGAAGAGTCATATGATCGACATTAGAACCCTGATCACTCGAATCTCGATATATGGACACTCCGGGGAAAATTGACAAGCATGATACATTTTTTTCTCACATCTGTAACGAATTTTTGGGGTGGCTCGGTCCCCCTCAGGCCCCATGGAGTCGGCACCACTGAGCAGGAGTTATTAGAATGTTAATAAAAAAATGGAATAAGGAATCATACCTGTATTAGAAGAAGAAAGATTACCTGACTCTGAGGATTCATACGACTCCTCAGACACCCTGAATTAGCGGTGTCTCCTTCAGAAAATCCTTCAAGGTCGTTGGTGGCAGCCGAATTATCAGAATGAAACATATGCTCGATTTCTTCTTCGTTAAAACGTTTCTTTCCCCCAATAATGCGTGACGGAGTACACATGATATATTCACTAAACTGGTTATCACTTCCGTATCGAAGGCACAGACACAGAATAAATTTGGTGTACTGATACGCTCCTCACTCGGTTAGGTATGAGCGACCACTGAGGGAAGAAAAAAAAACGAAAAAAAGCTCTGCAAATGTAATTTGAAACATTGTGTGGAGATATAATACCTCAAGCTTCCACTTGAAACATAGAATGATACAGCCATTGAAAAATGGCACTCTCGAAAAAAACATGACAAACCGAAGACGAAAAAAATGAAATTCGAGCTGAAATGTGTTACCAATACCCTTCCTTCACAGAAGATAACATTGTCTCGTCAGTGCATAAGGAAATTTAGCTTAAATTTCAAGTTCTATACATCGCTTGATGATTCAACAAAAACGCTACTTTGACGCCCATTGGCGTCTCACTAGTTGCGTCCAGCAGCAATGCGAGACGCCATATGGCGTCTCACTAACTCGAATTTGAAGTTATGTGAGACGCCCTATGGCGGCGCGTGGCAGGGAACGTGTTGATAGCTATGACAATAACCTCTTTCATTGCATTATCTATATTTACATTGCATTTGAATCTGTTTTCATATGGTATTAGAGGAATATTAAATGAAGAATGTTGTATCTCGAACAATATATCTATTTTCTTTGAATTATCTCTTAAATAAATACGATTTTGGGATGCATGCTCGGATTAATATATTGCTGACGAATAATTATAGTTTCTAAATAAGTAGCATAAAGATTAAACATTTTCCCGTTAAAGAGAATTATCTCCCTTTAAGCAGGAACATTATTGATAAGGTGGTTTTTTTCGCTGCTGAGACTAGCATTGGGGCAGTCTATCTGGAGAGGCTCCCTCTAATTAGGGCCACAAGGGTACTTCCTTAACCAATTCGGCTTTCCCAATTTTCCCGTTGCTACGAGGCTCACTTTCTCTCTTGTGTGATGCTCTTTAGATTTCCCTTGTCCTGCAGATGGATCATTATCGATTGTATATGGATATTTTTTGCTCCATAGAATATACTCAATAGTTTCCCGAAGCACTTGTGCTTAATTAGGCGAGCTGATTGTGGTGATGCCATGCTCTCCAATTGATCACTAGGGTTCTTAATGCATCTTGCTTCGATTCACAATTTATATCGCCAGGTCGTTAAAAGGACCTTTTTATCGCGAAAGGTTTCATTGATTTAATAATGAATGATAACTTGCTTTGTTCGGAACTCGTTGAAAAATATGTCTTTTTATAATGTGATTTATCTCTTAGTTTCCATGCGCGTTTGAAACTGCCATGTGTTGAATAAACAAAAATGAGACTTTTGGGACACCAATTTTTTTCAATAAATAAACTTTTTACTCCCGGTCTTATTTTTTAATAAAAGAAGTCGTTTTGTCCCTGAAACTGATATAGTATTTTCTACGGCTTTATCCGTATAGTATATCTCCAGTGGTTATCACGAGTACGAACATTAAGATTGTGGCCACGCGGCTTGCGTGATTTCACCCATTTGTCAAAACAGGTCACGGGACGAAAAAGCAATGAGGCGAAGAAAACGTTTTTGACTTCTTTCATCTTAAACCTCCCTTAAACACTAAGTTAGTCACCCGATTTCTGCCATCAAGACGGACTTAGGAAAAAAAACTGAATTACAAATGGAAGGCTGAGTCATTATGTGGGAAAAACGGAGATTTCTAACTTAGGAGAAATCTTTTTCGAGCGAAACATTAGTGTTCTTTTAGGGGTAATTAGGACATTTTCTTCCGTGTTACAAGGGCTGGAAGAGCCGAAGGTGAAAATTGAATTAAAATATTGATTGTTCAAGTAGTGGCTAGCCTGTAATTTCATAACTGAATTTTCCTTGAATCGTATCTGAATTTGAACCAAATGAAAATGATTCATATCTGTAATGTTAAATAAAGGTCATCAAATCAGTGCATATCAATTTTTTTACTACGTTAATATAAAGATGGCTCTTCATTTTAATCATTCATTGATCTTTTATTTTCGGGTGAGATAAAGTAAGTATAAGAGTGGTAATATTTCCCTACAACCCCATTCTTCGTGTTTTACGTCCTTTTGTATTGGTATTTAATTTTAAGCGCATTCTAAAGTGTATCTCCGCTTTAGTCTTCACTTAGATGGAAGTTTTTTTTATGCCAAACAGTTCACCGAGCTGTTTCTCGGCAACAGTGTCAAGTTCTCCTGTGTTCTCATTCGGTATCACGTAAATGTGGGTCGTTGTGTCAACAATTACTTCAGTTTCCTGTGAGTCGGGTGCCTTTGTAGCTAGATCACTGAAGAGCATTGGCGCTGCCGGGTGAGGTGGCTTACGTCGTCTGGGTTCGTCTGCCTGACCTTTGATCTATCTGGCATGGGTAACCCCACCACTTCGTGAGCATTCATCATCGCTCCGTTCAATTTAGTTCCTCCAGACCGCCGGTTTCCCCGACCTCTATCGCCACCAGTGATATTGTCCACAGCAATGCGTGCTGATGCGAGGTAATTTAAAGCAAGGAGGGCTGGAATTTGAAGGAGCTTTAGCTCCTACTTATCCGAAGGTCAAGGACTTGAGCCCTTTATGAGTATCGAGGATTGGTCATGCCTCTGCGGTGATCAAGTTTAAGGAAGATCCAATTAATGCTGAGTAGAAATGGTCATTCATCCGCAGCTGATTGTAATTTCTGCCTGTGGAAGAATACTTTGTCAAGGAGTTTCTTTTGAGAATCTTTAGAATTGACGTTCAATCTATTACATACGGTGGTGAAATTAATGCAAGATAATGTTTTGTCTGCCTATTTGCTTATTATATTTTAAGCTATTTGATTATTATATTTTAAGATCTATAGCAAATAAGGGTTGCAATCCATTATTCAAAAGTCGCTATCACAAAATTTGTTTCCTACTTATCCGAAGGTCAAGGACTTGAGCCGTGTATAGGCATCGGGAGTTGGCCATGATTCTGAGAAAGGGAAGCTTAAGATAAATCCAACTAATCAAGCTGAAATGGCCGTCATTCCATCGCTGATAGTGATTTCTGCCTCTGAAGAAGTACGTTGTCAGAGTAATGCTTTGAAAAATCTTGAAAACCATTATCTAACCAATTATATGAGGTGATAAAATTATCACTAGATAAAAATTCGCCAACCAATTTTTAATTATATTTTAAAATATATTGCAAATAAGGGTTGGAATTCATTGTTCTAAATTTATGAGCACAAATTGTTTTTTATAATTTATATAAAGTATTGAGTTAATCAAAGAATTCACAAATAGTGTGTTAGAATGAGCCCTTAATAGAAAGTGATGAAATGTTCGTTATATTTCCGTGATTTAACGTTGTATAACGTTGTATATAACGTTGTGTGATTTCTCTCTATCGGGAAAAGCATGTAAATTTCAAGGTGTTGAATTGTTGAAACACATCGCATAACCTGCTTCGACAGAGGTGGTGAACTTCTATACTCTTAAGTTTTCAGAGTCTCTTATATTATAGTTAATTATAAATAATTACGTAACGAGGAAGTAATTTTTGGGTAGTATTCGACAAAAGTTTACTATTTTTATGTATTTCGAGTATTCTCATTTACGTTTTTCTGTGATTATAATTTAATTTGGCGTTAGCAGAAGGAGGCTCTTTCCCATGACATTGCTTGAGGTCTCTTGCGGATTTATTCTGTTATCTCTCTCCCCTTCAGAATAAAAAAGGGCACGTAACATTCATGGTAGGCTCACCCAGATACGTCCACGAGTAGAAAGCCGCAGTGTCGGCAAATAGAATGATTTTCAAGATCGCGCTGCAGCCCATATATTCTTAGTCACGTAAATCCTAGCGCGGGGTTGCAGCTCGTCTTCATAGCCTCGAGCACGGCATGCACTACAGTGTGGAGGCGTAACATCTGTCTCCAACCTTAGAAAAAAACCGCCGGAATGGAGATATGTATGGGGAGAGACGGAAAGGGAACTCATAGTAAACTGAGTGAAAACATACGTCCCCATAGGATATAAAACATATTGGGCTTGAAATGAATTTTTCCCTTTTCCTATTAAATTACTCACGCGGATTCACTATCCTTATGCTCAAAATTGCTTTAAAGAGGGAGGATAACGATTGGCTACAATCATAGGAAATTATTCAGTCAAAACTACCGCATATGGTACACCTTAAGTTATGGTAATTGGCCGGCTATGAAAATTTTCCCAACTTAATGTATCTTCGGCATAATGGAGGAAGTAAAATTCTCATGACTTCATAAACATTATTTGTCAGAAGTGAAATATAAAATAAATACAGAAAAAAATTAAACAGAAGAAAATAAAACAAGTGTTATTCAGTTAGGATATATCAGCTAGTTGTCTTCGAAACACCAAGCGGAAACGTCGTATGTTTTTGGCAGCAATCGATATAACAAGCCATAACTTGGTGGGAATGTATCACGTCTTACTACGAAGTAAATCAGTTACACGAGAAAATTATTTAAAATAATTAATACATTATCGCGTACTATCATCAGCCCTGGAAAAATTACTTTCAATGGAGAGGTTTAAATTTAATTTCTTTGTTAAATCGCAAAAAAGGGAATACCGATGGATATCGGAGTCAACCATAATCAAGACTACAAGTGATTTCTTTCTATACAGGGTAAGGTACAGCAATTGATAAAAGAAATACACAAAAGCTAGGCGGCCTAGGGAAGCGAGTGATTGCCATCGAGTAGAAAATCAATTGCACAACTAAATATCTAGTTGATCTTGTTTTTCTTTGCTAAAATTCTGTACCGAATTCTATTTAAAAAAAAAGCACTTATACCACTTGGCTACCCACCCCCTCATATGATATTAACTACAATTTTTTACGAAAATATTAACCATAGACTTATTGTTCTCTTGTTCTTCACCCTAAAATGGTGAAGATTCTAAACAGAAGCTTAGATGTTTTATATGCGTTGTTTATCAAGTTATGATAAGTTTCTAAACACCTATTCCGACGAGGAAAGGTACTACGGATGTGGCCAGGCGTGCCCAATGGTCTCTACCCATTCTGAAACAAGTCCTGTCTCGCTTCTCCTGGCCGGGTGATTGCGCATTCCGCCGTCCTCAGCGCAAACAAATAGTCATTCGGTCACACTGCTCGTGAGTCGACCTTTGGCTCGTGGTTGCTCACGACTCGAGTGGTCAGCGCATCTGTTGACGAGAACATGGCTGAAATGGGAATTTTACGCGTCCACTTCCCGTCCTGCCCTCTCGTGACCCATAGCAGTGAAATGCAACTACGCTGTCTCATTCCTTGTTTTCGATATTATAAGCAAACTGTGCCAAAATACTCCTTTTTTAAAAATGGCTCCCTCCTAAAATATATGAAGTACTTAATTTTAATGTTAGATGCCAATATGAGCGATCGGATCAGGACTTAACATTAGAATTTGCATTTAGGGCTGTAACCTCCTCTTTTTGGCATAATTGGCGCGTAGCTGAAAAAAAACATGCAATTTTCCACCAAACTGCTTGAGTAAAAATTGGATATGATGACATTGAAACCTAGGTCGGGAGTAAAAGTTTATAATCGTGGAAAATTGCATGTGTTATCTTTCAATATGGAAAAACGCCACTCCATCACGCTCAGTCATTCGAATTTTATTCGTATCCACAAGATTTCGTCGCGTAATCAAGCTTACAGGAATTTGTGCCGTGCTTCGTTCATTTTATACATAGTCAGCATTTATTATTTAAATAAACCTTTGTTATTGAGTCATATTTCATTATTTGCGCTTGTACGGTAAATTATTATTTGGTGAGTGTCGACATAATTTACTAACTTCCATGACCCAACAGGTGCTGATCCATGATCATCGTACCAGGCTAAAATTCCTTTTAGAAAAATGTCAAGAAATTGTTTGGTACAATTGTTTCTCGCGTAGTTTCCACGGATTAATCACTCCATGTATTTCTGCGACATATTTATCCGTTTTACCAAGCCCGAATAAAATGGTTTTCGCTCTTAATGAAATGGATATTAATGAATTTCCATGATTCAATTTTCTCTATAGTAGTTAGCTGGTATAATGAAGAATTTAATGGAATGAATTTGCCATCATATTACTCTCTTAAGTTCGCTTAAAAGTATGTATGTCGTTGAAATTTTTGCGTAAAAATGTCTGCTAATTCTAATAAAGGTCCGGAATTGAAAAATACGAAATATAACTTAAATATTAATGAAAATATAAAAGATAAAATATCTACCCTTAGAGTGAATGACTGACGTCTTATTATTCTTTAACCTCCGATAATTAACAGCGTCATGGTAGCTTTGATGAGTGTTCAAACATGGAATCAATTTTTAAAGTCATGCATAAAATATCCTTGTTACTTCACCGTTTACAATTTCAGTGAAGTTTTCGATTGCAACACCATTACTGTGAAAAAATCTTTCAGATTCTTTCGCTGCTGCCAGCGATTGAAAAAATATCTTTCCGTGTGATCTGACTCGGCATCCAAGTCCGGCCAATATCTATCCTCATCGCCTTCCGACGACGACCAGTTCACTCGATGGCCATTTTTTTCCATCTCCCTCTCTCTCGGAGATAAAAAAAATCAATTAGTTGGGAGGATATGGGGGAAGAACGTAATTTTTCTAATGTTTGCCGTTCGGAGGGTGGGAGAATTGACTTGCCTTTCGCGTGGACGGTGTATTTAGGTGGCCGCTCACGAAAATGCTTCCAGGCGGCATCGTTCTTCCGACGCCTTGACGCCATCCCTTCTGTCGAACAACTTCCTACCCTCCGTTGTTTGCTCAGGGTTTTCCAATCGCCGTCCGGGGGAAGCTGTCCCCTTCCTTCCCCCCCCCCTGATTCCCTCACTCTATATAAAGGTGTCCCGAACCTTTTTCTCCTATCGGCGGCGCAAGTGGCTTTTTGGGAAGGGCGATGAAAGGAGAAAAAAAACCTGAAAGAATGCAATCCAATCCACACTCTTCCCCCTCTACACTCATCGACTTATAACTTCCACGGTAGCGAAAGATTTGATCTTCTTTTTTTTCCTTTCATGGTAAGTTCGTAAAAAAGTGGCGAAGGTTCATTTTTTTCTTTTCGAGGTTTGCGCAGCTTCTTTTATCAATTATTTTTTTTGTACTTTCCGGGAAAATGCTGTTTTGGAGTCATTTTACATCCACGTTGTTTTTTACTTCTATAAAAAATTTCGTAAAAAAGTGGTGTAGGTACATTATTTTTTTCGAGATTTCGCAGCTTCTTTTATCAATTATTTTTTTTCGTTCTTTCCGGGAAATGCTGTTTTGTTTTACCTTCACGTTTGAAGTTCTAAATAGATGAAGCAGGTGGGCTGTGGACTTATTATTTTAGTTTTAGTAGGTCTAAAACTGTAACGAATTAGTTTCAACGAAGTCGCAAGATATATTGGGCTCACTACATTGGCTTGGGAGTGGGAAAGGTTATACCTGGAGCCAGCGTGAGTGTAAAAATGAGTGAGGTAAACACTGCGTGCGTTGAAAAACTCCTTTCCTTTCAAATGAAATTTTTATCCATACCGAGAACGGCCGCAATGGAGTGGTTTCTTGAAAAATACGGCTCTCTGCGTTCCTCCTATCAACATGGCTTACGAAGGTCACTATTTGTATTGCATGGTTGAATGTAGATTGAAGTTAAAGCTAATAAAATTTGCTAAAACTTTTTTGAGAATCCGTAGATGAAATGCAGTTCGCAGGAGAGTAATTTTAACTCCAAGGCTTTCTTACTTAACTAAGTGTAGCTATTGGGTTGTTACACTAAAATTTATCCTAATAAATCGTAAACATATCCTACTACCTCACTAAAATGCCAAATTGTATTAATTTTTCGTAGTCAAAATTATTACAATTTACAATGCGTGCACGTAAGAAAACAACTAAGTTATTTTTAAATCTATCAAATTGAAGGTACAATGTGTGCATGAATTGACCTTGTGAGGAACATGTCTGAAATTTTAATACCTGGGAGAATAGCAGCAGTAATATTCGTATTAGTTAATGTAGTTTTCACAGGACTTCAATGGGATGTCATTAAGTATGAAAGTTCCTTGAGCGTACTGGACAGGTAGGTAGTATCAAATTGACCATACAAATTCACAGATTGGTGAAATATTTAGCAAACCTTTCCCTAATACCCTTTAAGCTATACTCATCCCGTAAGGCCCTATTTCATTTGCTCCAGTTACCCCTAAAAGGGTAGCTGCCGATTTTTGCTATTTGATGCATGTCAAATGCCGTACCTCGCCCTTCGCGACTTCGTGGAAATAGTGAAAAGGTTGAGTAATTTAGTAGTGTCACGGATTCTGGATCCTTTATAAATTAAAAGAGCCAAGCATTACAAGACGCATACCGTTGTGTATTCATCTGCGTACGTCTCCTACTCTCCTCTCTTTTTCCTACTCGCCCACATTCCAGTTTGCGTAAATTCTTTATTTCCTTTCCTTCTCCTCTATTTCTCTTATGTTAGCCAAAAGTTATTAAATCGAGTGAGCAAGGATTGTATGTTCACTATTTTTCCTTAATTAAGACATTTTTTACTTTTCCAGCCGTTGAATTCTTGGGCTGCAACCTCATTGGAGTCACATTTTTATAGAATCTCTATGATTCAATATCAGTCTCAATTGTTAGTTTTATTCCTTACCCAGGAGATCATCTCCTTGAAATTGTTAAAATGATTAAAAATACTACCATAGTATTGATTAATTTGTATAATAAAGTGCGATGACATAACCAAAGATTGCAGTGACATTTTCGGAGGATTTTATGTTAACCTTATGGAATAAAATGTTTCCTCCAAATCACTGAACGGGCGACTCTTTATTTTTCTTTAAATTTTATATGGCCTTGGTTTTTTTGAGTATGGAATATTCAGGTGAAGTAAGTTCCTGAAGTTGCATTGAAATACTTAATATAGGTGCCTGCACGTGTATCAATTTGCAGTAAAATGCACCGAATCCGCAGTGGGATCCGTTGGTATGGTGATAATTATTCCATGATTCGTTTTTATAGCAATGGCTCGGACACAGGAATTTGTCTTTTGTTCGTATTTTTGGAATTGCGAATGAAACCAGGAATACAAAAAGAGGTTCACTACACCCTAAACACAAAACTCGGATTTGAGTACTAGTTATATGCTCGTTCTTCTGAAATATTTGCATTGAAGTAAGCTATAGATAGCCCTTCACATTAACCCTCAATCGGTAACTTGTTGATTTTTCAGTGAAATAATCGCTCAATAAAATGGACTAGTGGATGTTGTATTCCACATGCCGTTTGGAAAAAACATCGTGGAGAATTGCGAACTCATATATATACTCCAATTGTACGTACTTATTGATGAGAATAATTTTTCCAGTCTACATTTAATCCTTCACTGAAATTGCCCAAGGGCATAACCTCTATTGAGAATAACCTCGCTGCTCCTCTTCTGAAATATTTACATTTCAGCGGAACTCTCATAGACAGCGATTCAAATTACCACTTGATCTTAAACGTGCTGATTTTTCAGTGAAACCATCTCTCAATACAATGGACTATTGGATGTTGTACTCCACGTGCCGTGTAAATAATGCTCCTGGAAACATGGGGAAGAGACTTGAACTCCACTTATGTGTACATATTGACGAGGATAATTTTACAGTCTTAATTTAATCCATCACTGAAATGGCCCAAGGGCATAACCCCAGGATTAACAACCAAGAAAGGCCGAACGGCTATGTATGCACCGTCGGAAATCTCTGCGAGTAAGCTAATAGCCATGTCAAACCTCTCCACGTACAGCTCATTTTCCCGTAATAATACCACCCGGGCAACCTCTTCCCCCTGAATGACGCAAATGACCTCACCTGTCAGTCAACTCTCCAAATAGTTCTCATCAACGCCTCACAATCTGATTTCCTCTCGCAAATTCCGCCATTGCCTCATTTTTGCTTTAGGCTTCATAGCAACCGCGATCTCTTTAACAACCCTTTTTTACGAGGAAACAATTTTACGCTGTACCTATTTTTTGCAATTTATCCTTAGTAGTGGCAAGTTTTAGGGAAACGCGTCATCCGAACTTTTATATAAAGTGAATGTACGCTTGAAAATCAGTAATTCAACTTTTCAGTCGTCAGCTTTTGTTGATCAAATACTATGAATGAGTTCACACCATGAAATTGTGTGTAATTCCAGCGGATGAAATATTTCTAATTTAATTTATCATGGAACGTTACTCATTATTCGCATTCTACCGTAATATTATATTGATTTTTTTTCAATAGTTTATTACATTGAATGAATATGCATATAAATAAAATATACTTTTTTTAACCGATGGACCATCGTCAAATATTGTTCACCTACCTCCAATAGATTTCGAGCTATCTTTGTGGAAACTTCGGATTTGTGTTTGAATAAACGGATTTAAACTTTCACACAACTTATTTTTTGGTATATGTCAACAGTTTTCAACGCGCCCGTATCAGATTCGAGATTAAGACATATGCCTAGTGGTTTGATAGAGGTCAGTTAAATGAATTAATACCATTGAAACATTCTCCTATCTACCAATTATTCTTCGCTTCTCCCATAAAATATGTGGTTACATACATCCTAAGCCCGTTAGCTCACCTTTAACCTACATACGATAGAGAATCTGCTCCTCAGCAAACATTTTCCCCACGTTCCCCCTCTCTTACTCAAATATGTTTTATTTCCCAAAAATAAGTTGTGTTTCTGTAAATAATGGCTCGTGATTTCTGAAACTAGTCAGGATTTACCAAATAACGAGTTTTTTTAAATTTGCAAACTTTTAATATATTTAAAATCTATTATCAGCATTATCTTGGTCTCCATACCTGGACAAAATCATTCCCCATTCCTGGTGATTTGAGTTTTTTTATCCAAATGTAAAAATTCCTGAATTTCTCATGATTTTTCGAAAATTATAATCATAGGCCACTTGCGGTAATTTTTAATATCATCCGATATTGGAAAAAATTAGATTCGGGACCGTGAAATAAATGAAAAACTAATGCACCGGAAAAAATTGATCCCGAAAAAAAACTCATAATCGACCCAACCGTTTTGCTTGAGTAAGGCCAAATTAAGGAACATGGTACATAGCTGCTATACTCAATTTAAAAAAAATCATATTGCGCATGCATTGAATTTTGACAGCCGTCAGAAGTCGAGAGAGAAATCGAACAAGACCGTTACAGTGCCCAAAGAGCTACCCGTGTGTAAGGCCGCATATGGTCCATTCGGGCCATCGCTGCTACAACCAGGCGCACTTCCCGTCGCCAATCATGGACCACGTCCAATCGACCGTCTGCTCCCGCGCAACGCCGCCGGCCGTATCCGATTCGAGGCCCATGCCGCCGTCGGATAGTGATTTCAGCGAGCTGGACAAGCGGCGCTAATAACACTCACCTTCCCGCACTCACATAACCGATTGCCTTGGCGGGTGTGAGCATGAATGTCAATGGAGAAGGGGGGAAAACGGGCCTTGGGTTAAGGGAGCTGGTGGAATTCCGGAGCGTGTCGGCATCTGGAGGATTGCCTACCCTGTGGCGTCTCGGACTATAACTAGATGGATGAATTGCCGCACAAGATACATATTGATGCCTAAGTTCTGACAACCAGTATCTCAAAAATAGCAATTTATAGGGGAGCAGAAAAAAACGAATTTTTTTTTAATTTTACACTGAAATTAAAAAGCAAAAGTTAATAAAACTGAAAAAGAAGCATTCATTTGCAAACATAGAGTTTTTTGCTTGTATTTTATTTTTTTAATGTTATTACACTTTATTTAAGATACCTGTCTCAAACCGGCCGAATTTGGGATACGTGTTTTCAGAACTTAGCCCTTCATATATTGAAATTTTATGCTTTGCGACATCTCTCGTTTTTACATCGTGTTTTCATAACCAGGCGGGACTCGAACCCGCACCTTCGATTTCGCAGGCCATTGCTTAACACCGCCACCACCGTTGCAGGTGAATATCTTGGGTTCTATTTATATTTTTACCTCGTAAATGATTTATCATATCCACTTCATAATGACCGTTTTTTTCGTGTGTCGTATACAATTTATTTTTCTAATAATGATACCGTGTGTAGCTTTTCGCAAAAATGCACATGTTTTGTTCATTAATGTATTCTAGGTGCTGAAATTTTCTTCGTATTTTTACGTATGTCACGGGCTTTAAATCAAAGAAGTTCCCAATTAAATATTTAGCACTGGAGGCCGTTTGCACCTGTGAGAGCCTGTATAAGACAGATTGCTAGAGCATATGAGTATACTATCAGTGGTTTCAGTGATCATCAATTATAAGTTCTGGTTATAGTGGAATGGAAGCCCTTCACACACTATTTACTCCCATGTTTTATTCTCAGATTGTTTTTTACTAGGTAAAGGGTAATATTAAAAAAAATAAAACTATCTAATATCCCAAGTTTTAACCTCTTAATGAAGCTAAAATTCTTTCTATTGAAAATCGCTCCATAATTTTTAAATTTTTTCGAACTTTACTTGCGTTTCCAGTTAAACTTACTCGGAAGATGCTAGTGTAGCAATTTTTTAAATAGTGTAACGTTTTATTTCTCCATCTCTTGGGTATTCTGGAGTACAGCACCGGCTTTGATTGCTTCAAATAACTTCTGTAGCGGATTTTTAATATTCGGGGTCGTAAATGCTCTGCAATCGCGACTCAGATATTTAAAATACCATCATGAATGTTTTTATCCGCTGATTTTGTAATTAATGACAAAAGTCCTGCTAAGCCCAGGTCAAACCGATTTATTTAAGCGTAGTGGTGAATGATGTTTCTCGGAAAGGCTTTTATGCTAAATCTCTGATTACGAAAACTGTAAAAGAACCAATTATTCAGTTATAATTCATGAGTGTATGATCTGTCTGCCTGGAGCTTTATCTTTTTTTCTATATTCTAAACGTGCCCTTTGTTGCAAAGGGGGACAATTTTGTAGATGCGCAAGATATTCGATTCCAGGCTGATACTTGAATTGCGCGTTAGAGGTTAAAATCACTGCAGTACTTTGGAATCTGCTAATTATGACCCATTCCTCAAATATTCGACCTATTGCATTGATGGGAAAGCTTTGATTGCACAGGATGATAATCAAAACTGGATGCTCTCTTCAATAATGGATACGGCTTTGATCTCAATTGATTCGTGCGCCGATTCATCACTGGGTGCCACAATTGTCGTCAAATACGATAATAAGGTTACCTATGATGCAATTTGGGCGATTATACCCCTACGTTCTTTTTAATTGCTCTCGCAAAAACTATTGAATTTATGAATTAAAAAAAACCCTGGAACATCGTTCACACGATCGTTTAGCGTCTGTTTATTGGAAAGTAGGTCTGGGTTATACTCTGGAGAATTTATTCTGACCTGACAGTAGCCTGACAGTATCAAATTCAGAGTTAAACTTTAGAATATTAATGTTATTTAAGATAAGAGAGAAATTTTATAGCGTTTTTTAGTAGTAAATTTCACTGCGTTTAATCGAGAAGGGTTGAGTTTACGTATAGGCTTTTCTGAACAGCATCACTCTTAAAATGTCTCTGTAATCGTCGGAAGACTAAAAAAATTATCACGGTTGCTATTCGGTTTTGGTACCCAAATTGAAGACACATTATTCATATAAAATAGGAATATAATGTTTCAAGGCATTAATTTTTGAAATTTGTTTTTCAATTTAAGATCATGAACCTTAAAACTCACGTCAATAAAAACTTAATGCAGAGGTTAATCATCTGGGATTTGCTTTAGCCTCCAGTTCTGTTCGTGTATGATGAGAGATTACTACCTACATCAAGTTGTTAAGACAAACAATGCGGCTGTACTGAGATAATTGACTTAGCATTGGCTGAAATCTTCCTATCCTCTGCGTATCTCGGCCACGTTGCCTCCGAAGCTTTTATCCCGTTCGTATCTAAGTTTACTGATTCATCTTCCTTTGGCGTTAATGGTCTAGCAGTTTTGTTTGCTTTAACATTCCTTTGTCAACTTTTGTCGTGTCACCCCCATCTCATGTATTCGAAGTGTCCTTGAGGCAAAACGGCACTAGTATTGGGGAGTCTTTCCCAATATTAGCATTTCCGTAGACCCCTCTCAGCAAATGCTAACAAAAGAAGAGGGAAACGCAATTAGGCTCCTATCTTCTCGATTGCATTCCTGTCATGCCTCTTAGTACCCACACTGTTCCACGACCATTTATGTCATAGGTCTTAGATATTCCGGAACAAAATTCCCAATAATCGCTCTTACTGTTTAATACAACCTTCATATTAGATAGATATAAAATATTTATTGTTCAGGAAATAATCTAAAAGAACAAAAATAATATTAAATTACATAGATAAATTACAGTTTGCTAGAAATTTTTGTACAGGATAGGGGACTACATTGATGATAAACTGAAAATTTTGAAATTTCTGTGCATAATGTTACTACATTTTTGATATAACCAAGTATAGAAAATGCATAAAATCTAAGTCAAAAATGGAAAATTGAGCTATGCACCGAGTCGGATTTTATTAAAACACTAGAAAAAGTCACGTATTCTTAAATAAACAAGTAAAAAAAATATTATTACAGGTACATTAAAATTCAACGATTCATGACGGATTTTGGTTCTACAAAGAAGTTAAAAGTTATTGAGGCAGGTGAGATGTAGCGGAATGACATCTTGATTAATGAATAGGAGAGATGGCAATTTTCCACAAATTTATTTAACAAAGTGCGACGCATTTCCACCGTCAAGTTTTTATCAAAGATAAATAGGTACATTCTCAAGTACAAAGGAGCCATGAAATGGCTTTAAATAACTAATAGAGAATATATGTCTCTGTATTTGATTGGCCGATTTTTTATGTAAAATCGCGATATTACAATAAATTTCAGCTTTTTCCATTGCTACTCTCTGTGAAAATTAATTTTTGCAAGTCAGCTTTTTTAACTATGCTATCGATGCGAATGATATCCCTCGCTACTCATTTTTGTACTCTCGTATTAAAATATTTTCTCATGAAAATACTGCGTCAATGAAATTGATTTGCAGGGCGGCTTGAAAAAATTAGCATTCCAGAGGGAAACATGTGAATTGCATGGAAGCCGAGGGACGGATTGATCTAAAACATTCATTTTTTTTCAAGTTAATGAATCGCCTCCTAGAGTTGATTAACTCTGTTAGCCTTTAAAGGTTTAAAATATCTCTATACTTCCAATTAAACATTCATTTTTTACACGAAGGCTTCCTTGAATATAAGGAATAAGCAGCTGAATTTTGCTCTTTCAGTGGCATGCACATGTTTGCGTTGAACTCTTTCTTCCACTGCTAATTGCCACCCTAGAAAATTATTATCCATTCTGTTATTGTTCTAATCTTCTTTCCTTTAGACATCTAATGGCTTTGTGCTGGAAACGTAGTCGTATGCCTAATTAACCCTTAACCGGTGACGTGCGGTCTGAGAGACCGCTGCGTTTCTAAAATTATGAATATTTTCAAAATTAAGATTTCGAAATATCTATAATTCTTGATAGCTTTATATTTTTGCATAACAAGGACATCCCACTCTTAAAATTTAACGTTCCTTCTATTAATTTCTGTAAATTTGCAATTGAAATCGATTAGCGGTCTGTGAGACCGCACGTCACTTACTAAGAATGTATCAATAAAAGGAATAAGCAGGATAAATTTCATGGCTACTTACTACTTAGCCTTCCAACTTAAACATATAAGGCCTATTTTGAATCTGGCGAAATATTGATACATAAATATAATAATTATAACTCAAGTGTTTTTGGCATCAGTTTTTTGATCCTGCTTCAGGTCACAATTTTTTATGACAAATTGGTTCGTATTGGGAGTGTAAAAATTTTAATATAAGTTTTAAAATAGTTAAGCATTCAAAGAAAAACTAAACAAAACAATAAAAATGTCGTAGCAATATTTTATGAATTTTTGACTTATTGCGGTCTCCCAGACCGCACGTCACTGGTAGTGTAACAAGAATTGCACGTCGCTGGTTAAGGGTTAAAAGTGATCTTTGGCCGTTCAAGGGTCTTGAGGTTAAATTCCGCCTGGATCGGTCGTCTTTCGCATGGATAAGTATGTGCTATCGCCCAATTATTATTATAGTATTCTTCCGATTAGTGAGGATTTCATAGAGTACTAAAGAAATAATCTTGGAGCTTCCCTTTCATTCCAACACTGCCTTCTTCAATTCACTGTGAGGCCTACTCCCTTTCAATCTATCTAAAATCCTATTCTTTTCCTTCACCCCTCGTTCCTCCTTCCTTCACCCCCCTCGTTCCTCGTTTACCTAAAATTCTACCCTCTAACACCGTTTTCAACATCCCCTCCCCGCTAAGTACTCGCTCCATCCAAACCTTCGGTCTTCTCCGTATCTCATCTAAAAGTTGCATCTTCTCACCCACCATTTTCAGCACTTTGTCTTTTCTCCTCCTCTCTGTCCATTTCCCCTTCTCCATACCCACATCTCGAATGCCTGCAATCTTTTCTTGTCCTCCTTCCTTAGTGTCCACGTTTCCGCACCGTAGAGAGCTACCCTCCCGGTCAAACTCTTCATTAACATTTTCTTTAAACTCTTGCACAGAAATACTCTCAGAAGCTCCTTTCTGTTCATGAAATGTCACTGGAAATTTGGATGTGAAAGTCCAACCATTGTTTAATTGCGGGCACATGCAAATAAATAAATGAAAAGGTAAAAATAAGAAATCAATTTATCAGCGTGCGTAACGAAACGTCCTAGTTTTTGTGCCATATGGTTTTGCTTGCCTCCTTTCTTAAGCCAATGGCTCTTTTATTGCGGCATCCGCTCTTTCCCCTTTCCCGCCACTCTGAGCTTCACGACGCCGGAACTACCCTGCTGGCCCTTTTCGGACGCCCCCTCGCTAATTGGTTTGTGTTTGCTCAGAGTCGTCTGGGCTTCGAGAACTCTTCCGTTGTTGGTGAGAAGGAGGGCTAGGTGATTGATGGCGTGGGAGTGGTAGAGGGGAGAATAAACGCAGGTTTTGAGGTGGTGAATGTGTAAGTGTTTGTGTATACGAATATCTCGTGGTTAACGCAAGAGTTGTGTATTAAGTATACATTCACGTGCATATTTGTACGTGGAAATACGAAAGCTTGTCCCATAACCTTTGCCCTGGTGTGGAAAATGATTTAAAAAACTATGGGAAGTAAAAGTGACACAGTCGACAATAAATGCCGCCAAATGTCTAAGAAAAAGGCTTATCCTAATCAAATAACACAATGTACAAACATCTCTGTGCAATAAAAACATGGATGACAACTCTTATAAATTTTTAGAATATCTGGAGAAATTTGTAATATTTTTAACCTCCTCGGTCCAGGCATATTGTATAGGATACATCTAAGTTCGAATTTTTTCGCCCCTTGGTGTAGTGAAATGTCCTTATTGCAACTTGATCAGTGCATCCTGAAAGATAGCAGGTAAAGAAGGATGATTCATAGAGATCGCAAATATTGTTTGTTAACTTCTAATATACCAGAAATATGTTGATACGCCGCGGGAGTGAGGAGATCAAATATTCATACCCTTTGCGTGATCATAGCATGTGATACTTTTTCCGTTAGATATAGGTATGATAGTTTTTTACATTCTCCTATGACAACTTTCCCCCACTGTAGCAACTTTGAAAGTTGATCTTTTTTCGCACCAATATAATGTTGGCCATCCCTCTCTTCCCTGGACACCGCATTCAGTTAACAGTATCAGTGACCTCAATTATGAGTCCCACGTTCCAGAAGACAATTTGCGAATCCGTTGATGAGCAAAAAATCAATCAATCCTGTCCTCCAGTACTTTAGTTGTCTAATATTTTAAACAAATTTCCGGCACAACAATTTTTTGCACCTAGTCCTCTCCTGTCACGATTTTGGCGTTCTGGAAATTCCTTTGTTTTTTTTCTCAGGTAGAAATTTTTAATATCGTACTGGAAACTAACGAGCATAAATAAATTCACTTATCAAGTATATGATTTGTTGTGCTGATATGTTTTTTAGCAATTCTTACAAGAATTAATTAATGAATAATGGTTTTTACAGTCACTGGCCTAAATTTTTTATGACGATCTATTTAAGATAATATAGCTGGAAAGTAGTGATAATAATCTATTAAACTAGGCTTTAAAAATTAGGCAATCACATGCGTTACAACTACAGAATGGAGTATAATGTCGTCAATTACAGTGGCAAATTTAAAGGAGAGCGGTGTTTGGACACTCCCCTTAAAAAGATGAATCTATAGGGTGGCTTTCTAATGAACGTTTTTTTTTTATCTCACTAGCTTAAATAACAATGTAGAAAAGAATTGATTAATATCTTAAATTCACCCTTCTACGCACATTGAACCTCAGGAATATGATCTCAAAGAGGTGTTACATACAGCCAAGACGACCTGGAAAATTATGAACCTTGCCCCAAAAATATGACCTTAATCTGGCCCTGGTTATTAAATGATCAATTCTTCTTCAAACGCATATTAATCAAAATTATGGCTTTTGAAGTGCGGGAAATGAACTTTTTTATCGTGCAAATCAACGGTGAGTAGGAGTTGAGTGAGCTCAGAGTGTTTGAAAAGTGGCGTGTTCCCTTCGTAGATTGGGTGGGTTCGGTGTGAGCGGAGGAAATCCTGCGTTCTCTCCCCGTCAGGGTGCGCGTGTTGTTTGCTCAAGTGATGAAAGGTTGGCGAGAGTAAATGATTTCATCGAGAGTGGCGTCGGCTCTGGCTCAGATTTTTGTTTGAGTCGATAGGGCTTGCTGTTAGTTCGAGGCGCGAGTCGATCTTGGGTGGAGTTATGTTAGCAGATCATGTAGGTAGCGCTCACTTTGAGCTCGAGTGAAAGTTGTACCGGAAAAATTGATTATTTTTCACCCCGCTTTGCTTTATTTCAATTCTGCTGGATAGCATGCATATTTACTTATAAATAATTCGTCTCTATCGGGCTATATTGGGACAAAAAAGTCCCATCTTCCATCTAACTACTCGTCGAACATGAAATATTTTAAATTGAATACATTTTCAAGTTACTCTTGAAATTAAAACCAGTCAAATTGTAAATTTTTATTGGGAGAGACTAGAAATTTCCATCTTCCATTTAATCCTCAGTCAAACATTAAATT
Source organism: Ischnura elegans (assembly GCF_921293095.1). Lineage (NCBI taxonomy): Eukaryota > Metazoa > Arthropoda > Insecta > Odonata > Coenagrionidae > Ischnura > Ischnura elegans. The sequence continues at coordinate 80,402,014 of NC_060252.1, read as the reverse complement.
TTTTCAAATTAATACATTTTCAAGTTATTCTTAAAATTAACGACAGAAATGATAAGAAATGAGATATAGAAGTATGCTTTAAAAATCAGCACACTTAATTCAAAGCGAACAAAGTTACTAGGAGTAAAAAGATGCGAAAAATAACTAAAACCTAAGGATATTGACTTTCATCCATGTTGGAAAAAACACTGCCGGTAAACGCCCACATAAGAGGTGGGACGTTAAAAACTTGCAAAAACCTACTGAGATACCAGATATATATAAAGAGAAATTGAAACAATTATATATTGAGATTATTGGTGATATACTGAATCTGCTATCGATAAAATTACTTCAAAACTCTTGGAAGTATTTCAGTTTTTCAAACAACCTATTTTTATTGTTTTTAATTGATTTATGATAATTTTGATTCGATAGCTAATACTCCAGGCCTGATCTTAGATTAAGGGCAAATAGTGATGAATACAAATCTAGATATATTTATTGAAACTGACTGCCAAGTACCTGCCATTTGAATTTTCATTCGACGTAAATATTTCCTTCACCATGAGATATTTTTGAAAATACTTCCTTCATAGTGAACTATGTCAATAAGGTCGTTTCTGAATCTTTTAGCACGAAACCGATATTTTCTACCACGTATCCATTTATGTTGCAAATCTTCCATTGGAATCTATTATTCGAAGGGTTATAGAATTCCACTCGTTGTTTTATTCATATTTTTCGTTATAAAGTATCATATTATATACCCAGAACTCGGGGTTTCATTCTGCCTTTTTATTACCAAAGTAATTTTTGAAAATTCGTCACAGTAGCCTTGGGAGTAGTAAAAGCATCTTAACTGTGATCTGTGCATAGGCCATCTTATATCCATTGTTCTTGGTCTCATTTGTTTCAGTGGTTTGAGAATATCCTGTAATAATTTCTGCCATTTTCATCAAATGCTTTTGCCGCGAAATGCAATGTAGTTTGGCTCACGTGGCCTTCGAATTCGACCGCGATTATTATCTAATGGGAAGCTTTCTTAGGATCTTTTGGTTTATAGAATTTTTTAATTATAATCGAGTAGACGGGATGAAGTCTAGGAAAGAAATGCTTTCAAACTTTGCTGATCTACCTGCAAAATCAAAATTCCAATCTCACAGTTCTAATGAAACCTTGAAGGTAGTGAAATTTACTTTCGAAACGATCGGCAGGTTGGATTCTTTGATGTTGGAACTTTGAATCAACATGAAGTTAATTGGACTCTCGGGAGAGAGAGAGAGAGAGAGAGAGAGAGAAAGAGCGATGTATCATGTTTGCTATCGGTGAAATCATCATGTATTTCGGTGGTTAACTTCATGTCATAAAACGAACCATAAATGTATGCGAAAATTTTTCTTAATTCAGTTTTAGCGAATTTTTATGTGAAGGTAATATTGGTGAAAAAGTAAAGCATGCCTTAGGCATGACAATTTCATCCATTTTTGAAATCATTGAATCACTATATCTATCTTTCCGCTTTCGGAATGATTTTACTCATTTCGTAATTACTGATAATTGTCGTAGTTGATTAAAATCATCTAGTTTGAATCTGGAGAAAGCAATTTAATTATAATATATTTCTCCATTGGAAGCTGAATTCTAATTGCCATTGGACGCATTATCAAATCTTGATAGCCTTACCTATCTCAATAAAAACTCTAGGAAAAAACCCCATTCATGACTGTCTTAGGAAAAAATATATATGAATAAGGAATAACTTAAGCTTAAGTAGTTGTTGATGGTATATGTAATTGAAATCGTCACAACTGTCCTAAGAATGCTTTCCGTCGTTTTCGGTGTTCCGTTTTGATGCAATTGTAAGAGACCTCATGTAACGCAAGGTTATTATCTGAATTACAAAACTGATGCAAATTTTCAAGTATCTGCTAATATTTTCATTCGGGTCATACTTACCTAATAATGAAATTCACTACCGAAACGAATGTATTATGCTTTCGACACGGGAAACCTAAAAAAGAGATACCTATTTTATTTCGATTTCTGCGTAATATCTCATTTCAATGCTATTAAGAAAAATAATGATTTGAAATCGCTGTATAGTGCGCGATGTTGCTCGATAGAGCGAATTTGGTTTATAATAAGAAGGACATTGTTAATCATATGTACTCAATAGGTAATTTCGTTATGCACGATCTATTTATATCTAAAAATTGAGCTTACTTACAGTGATCAATATTAATATTCTCCGAAGCGAATGTTTGAATCTTACAAAACGTCTCACTTTCTTTCTTTCCGAGTCTTAAAAATACCTGCATCTATTTTATTGTAACTATCCATTATATTTCATTGCAATACTTGTATCAGGAAAAAAAGGTGTTGTAGGTACAATCGTTATAAAATGAGCAAAATAGCTTTATAGAGCAAATTTGGCTAATGAGAAGAAGGGAATGAGCAAGTTTACATACATATTAGGCGATTTCGCTATTCGCGGTGTGTTTATATTTGAAAATTGAGCTTTCTCAAAGTGATTACTATTTATGTACCTACCGTTATTACTCAAATTTGAACCATTTGTTTCCGTTCATGAAGTTTATAGACTAAAAACACAATAGTTTGTCTCACAGTTGTGTGATTCATTAATCCTTTGCCAACGTCAAGTAGGCATGAAGGCAAACGGAAAATTTCGTGATCGTTTTCCGCTGCTGTCACCACATGAGAAATTTACGCGCGAAAAGCAGAGGAAATGGAAGAACGGCCTGTTTCGCTGAAGGAGGTGGATTGCGTGAAAAATTAATGAACTAGGAATGCTTTGTCAACGGCCTGGCCACACGGAGATGCTTAGGCCACTAATGTCTCTCTTTCTTTTTGTTTGTTTGATCAGGTAATTATCCTTTTCTTTCTCTTCCCGCGAGCGCTGCCGCACGGAAAAAACAAGCAGTTTTAATTTGCAGCCGTTATTCATTATGCGTGCCACCATTGTTTAGGGAAACACTCTTCGAAATTAAATGGGAGGAAGGGCTTGCGGGGAAAGGAGTAATATCCATGTGATGTGCCGAGGACAAAGCTTTACCCAAGCTTTGTCGATATAATTGGCAGTTTGGACAGGTATTCACTGGACGTACTAACCCTATCCATGTGGAGTATTCACTTAGTAATCCTTCCGGTAGTACGCCCCAACACGATTATTCTTCTGGTCACTTTATTTTACTCTCTTTTTACCATATGATACAATTTTAATTTTTGACCTACTTGTACTCGTCAATAAGTTGAAATTGTATTTTCAACTATCCATTTTATTTGACAAAATATATTCAGTTTATTTTTTATTTTTTTTTCTCTTCTTATCTTGACCTTGTTTAATATATGTTATAATAATATTTCCTGGAGTTAAGGTCAATGTTAAACAAGTTATAGCCAACGTTTCGTTTTATTTTAAATCATTATCAGGGCCATGAAAGAAAAAAACATGAACAATATAAAATACAAAGATAAAAATAAATGTTTTCTTAAAAAATAAATCTTTTCTTCTTCTTTTTTCTTCTTTTTCAAAGATAAAAATAAATTTCTTTTTTTTGACCCGCCATCTTCTATACGGTATAGTGCGACATGTACTGTTAAATTTACATCTCTATAAAAGGGATCGGGTAGCTGTGTTGGCTTCCCACCTTGAACTCTCTGATTCAAATCCAGGCTGTGGTATAGAATTTTTAGAGACTGCCCGATACCTGCTTGAATGTTTTATGGAGAACATTCTCCAAATACCATGCCATCTATTTAAATGTGAATATGTGTCAGAATGAGCTTGTATGGCTGATGTGAGAGTTGAGGAAGATGGTTTCAGAATGGCCCATGAAGAGATTGGCTTAGGAGGAAACCATTCTTGTACCCATCGGAACTCCACATCATTCAATATAGGTGTTTTTTTGGAATATAATAACATTATTGGCTATAGGGAGCTCGGTTAGGCCGGCTATGAAGCTGATGGAGGGGGAATACTCAAGACAGGCCAGTAGAATTCTTTCTCATTAAGAATCGTCAGTTGCTCTCGGAAAAAACTACAATTTAATTGTGAGTGAATATTGCTAGGTAAATATCTTGCTCGGTTCAAGTAAAGTATATTTCTTTGTGTCAGAAAAAGTTTTCTCAAATAGCATCATGTTCGTTGTTTTGAGTTTTTAGCAACTGGATAAGTACATAAGTATCTAGCAGATTATTCCTTTTGTTATGCTTGCCCTGTGAAATGATTTCCTTCGATGAACAGATATTTAGTCCATTGTTGTGATCAGGTATCAATCGGTCGATAATTTCACTCGCCGGAGTCCGTGGATTATTTTATAACTTTGAGTCTCGTTCCGTTAAAGAGTGCTAACCCTCGCTGATTGACGAGTTTCTCTGGAATCACTGATTCATCGTCATTAAGGAAAACTAGTAATTGGAACGATTGAATTGGTAGAATCACCCAAGTGACTTGATTCATTGAGATACAATCCTGAAAATTAACGATATCTGCCCTCTGTTATGGGTTAACGTACGTGCTGACGTATCTTTTATGCTATAATGGTATCATCTTTTACTCAAATTAAATATTACGCACTGATTTCTCCTACATTATATTGATGCAACTTTCTTTTCAGTGCGTTCCAATACTGAAAATCAGGCCCCATATAATTTTGGAAATACAGGTAGCCGTCACCTTTAAGATGAGGCCGCATGGCCTTGGTTGAGAAGTTTCTTTCTTGATGCGTTCTTTTCCTTTAGGAGGAATTGGAAACCTGTATTATGGATTCGATTTTTCAGACAATATAAAGTGACAAGTAAACGTACATGCTATCATGTATTTCAACATTTCATTCATGAAGATCGCTTATAGGTTGATTACATTTTTTAAAACATGGTACTTAAGTTATTTATTAAAAAAAGTTCCATTGAGCATTCAAAAACTGTGTTACATATTTTTATTCCAGTAAATGAATGCAGCCCATATGTGCGAAAAGGTTTTTGATAGCTGCGATGCGATTCTAAGCTTCTATTTAGTGTTTCGAATCGATCGTGGAAGCTAGTGCTGCGAGTAAAATTTAGGTATCTTGTGGAAGGAGGGAAGCATAAAGAAATAATTCTCTATCCTTCGAGTTCCTGCGACTGTATCGACCTGCAATTCAGCCTGATTTGCACGGGTAACGAAATTGCAGATCCTTTTTCTCGGGCGTTCATGCAATTTACGGCTTTACTCGATGAATTATGAATTCACGTTTGTACGAGGTACAGGCTGTACTATCAAGTGCCTCGATAATTACGAGCAGCGTTCTAAAGCACGAATTAGAGAACACTTTGCCGTCCTGCGCTAAGGATTGACGGCTCGTTTATGCATAGAAAGACCACGTTTTTACGGAGGACATTCCGTCACCGTTGGGGTTTCGAGGTCGTACCAAGTGTAGCAGAAGCCAATAAGAACATCATTTACCCTAAATTCGTTTTCATTTGGCTTGCCAATATATTTAGTAATGCGTAAGAATTAGAAAATGTGTCTCTCATCACTCTTCGGCATTTTATTATATTGAGTTCGAACTTGCAGGAAGGAGTTGGTTTCCTTACTTTTCTCAGCCGGTTTCTTCCTTAATAACTGAGAATGTCTTCGGTTTGATTGCTTTTGAAGTGTAATGGCCTTGGGTACGATGTTTTTTTTTGCTCAAATGAAGATTTTTTATAGCCTTTCTAACCCACTTATTCTTATTTAATTCGAAGGTTGATTTGCATTGGTAATTCAAAAAAGCGACTACGGAATAGCCGGAGTCGCATCTTTACTGAACCCCCCACAAGTTTTTCCAATTTTCTTAAAGTGTAAAGGTTCCACTGTCCTAAAATCATTTACTTGATTGAAGGAAAAATTCGTGATGGTAGAGTAATATGTATTGGTCGTTCAAATATTCGAACGCCTCGTACGAATTTGGAGATTTTTGTTCCGTATCACAGTCAAGTGAATGATCTATCTACCCCTGTGCGACTATCGCTCTTCAAGGTGATTGTAGAACTCGACCGAGATGTAGCCGCGGACATGTGAGTACCGCACATTTGAATTTCTAGTTTTTTTCGCCTAGACCGCTTCAAATTTCGAGGTTTATTTTATAGTAAAGTCCAGAAGGCTCTTTTTCCGACCCTTCGATTATAAGCCAAGCGCCCTACCCACTTCTATCGGCGCAAAAAAGGTAAAACGTTGAACTTCAAGCATTTGTATGAAATCGCTCCGCTGCATTGCACGCTACCAAATCGGCGATTTTCATCGTTTTAGGTTATTTTATGTGAGAGGAACAATATAAAAATTTCCTTACACGAAAAGCTTATATATATTTTTACATATAGCATACGTAAATTGATATATTCATTTTCTTTTCTAAACCGTGGGAATAAAAATCCACCCTTCTTCCTTATAAAAAATCAAGGAATGGGTAAAAATTCTATTTTAAAAAGCTATTTGTAATGTAATGCAAATGCATTCAGAATTTAGATCCCATGATGAGAAATGATTTTCGGTGTACTTGACATTTCATAACGCAAAGAGTAGTATAGAATTTTAGAAACGGAGTAATATCTCTTAAAAAGTTTTGAGTGCGATGAATAATAACCTCCTCCCTATTTTCCCTTTTTCGTCCTCTGTCGACTGAATAGGGTAGCGATCGTCTCTCTCACGCCTTTGGACAAAGATTTTTCAATTTATTACCCACGACAACTTGATTATACCTCCTCTTTTTATCCTCCCGGATATAGAATGCAATTTTCTATTGCATGGAATCAGAATCCAACGATTTGATCGATGGATTTTTCTTATTTTTTAGGAAAATTCACCAAAATCGTTGGCACATTAATGGCTTTGCCTGGTTTCGCTAATAGTAGGGCCCTCTTCGCTTCTATAGCGTTGAGGTGTGTTTCCCTCTCCCGTTCCTTCCGCACCTTTCCTCTCCCAGAGGCGTCGTCGGGCTCCTATCGCGGCGGCGCCTCTTTCCTTTTCCCTTCCTCTCCTCCCCCTCCCCGGCTGATCGGGCGTATAAGCCAATGGCTTGGTTCCCGGCCCAGGTGCGTTGTATCCTCGAAGGGCTCCCCTGAGCCCTCATGCGTTGTATGGAATCAGAGTCTCTTTGACATATGCATGGGAATTAGCAGTTATTTTACCCTATAGATTTTACATGTGGTTCCCTTAAACTTTTCGCGATTTTACAACTTTTATGATAAATGGGAGCACAGAAATCTCCCAATGATATATGAGGGCTTAGAGTTAAGGTTTACATAGGTTTACATAGGTTTACGCACAGCTCTTCAATCAATGCGCACAGTCAATGTCACTCAGTTCAAATTTGCCCCGTAAGGCGAGGAGAACCTTTTGGACCATCAGCGATTCCCTGGCAATGTAGGGGATCCCATGAAATTCCTCCACATTGCATAACTGCTCTTGTTCTATCATGTAAAGGCTAGATTCAAGATTTGTCACAGGTACTTTTAACTCAGCACTATTACTACATGCTTGATGCAATTTCTCACTTAAGACAGCAATTGAGTTAAAGTCAATGCTCCGTGATTACTAAACATTTAATTCCATCCAGTTGCTCTTTAGTTCCTGTTGGCTCTTCTAAATACCTTTACCTCAATATAGCAGTTCTGCCATGAAGCTGGAAACAGGTTCTAATAGATCAGATGGATGAATGAAATCCTGATGTTAGTGAAGTAATTGCGTCCGGACTTGAACCCAGAAGAACAGGGGTCGTAAATACAAGTCTTCTCAAGCGCTGCTATATCAACGTCAGTCATTGACAAGTAGGATGGATGGTATGTAGCAGAGCATTGCTCACAGCTGACGCTACGTTTGCTCCTTTCAGCTGAGAGCTCACGAGGGAATTTCTAAGTCAAGACTAAGCCGCAGAGCACAGACAATTCTCACCCTGCCAGCACGAGAGCTGAGCTAAGACAATGCTTAGTGAAGATATAGCACAGTGAAAATCTTTTGGGTATTTATATTTTTATGCCTCTTTCATTCGTTATTACATTTCAAAACTTAAGAATAAGAGACCGGAGATTGTATAAACATCAAAAGGCGTTTTATTTGTGTTATTTGATGCATATAATGTATTTTAATTCATTTGATTTACATAAATATTAGCTTTAGAAACGGTAAAATATGTTAAGCACATTATGAAATGCATAGAAAACTAACAGGTCTACCATAGTTGTTTGCCCTACCTTAAAGCCATTTCCAAGATGCGTTGAAAATTATGATTTTGAAGAGCGCCTGTGGTTTTGTGGCACAGTTGGTGGTGGTCTCACGTCAGAGGAAACAAATGTGCTTGTTGGAGTTGCTGTAGACTTCGCGACCGGAGTCATACACTCAGGCCACATGCGACGCTCTCGGGGAAAAATTGCGACAACCCCACTTTTTTGTATCCCCACGGGAGCCAAGGCAGCTCGGCGCAGTTTTCAACTGGTTTATTACGTTAGCGGAGGACGTCGCTATTTCCCGACCATGCGGGAAAGGGGTAGTGGCGGTGGTCGCGGAAGTGGATTTGCCGTAGATATCTCACGGGATTGAAGTTGACCGTAGAGGCAGCCGTGGTGTCTACGGTCATAGGAGTATAAAGAGTCAAGGAAAAGCATTCGAGCTCTCTAGATTTCAAGGGGGTGAGGTTCACCGCATATTCCATCTCCAGCAAGTCCAACGCTTCATTCCCACAGCACCGGCGTTAAGAAATAGACTTTCCTTGTTTTGAGAAATTCAAAGCCAAAGGGACTTGGCATCTTTAAGCACGTATATATGTGATAGCGAAATGCGTAATGCATTATTTTATTACCATTGTTTTTTAGCCATGAATGAATTTGTAGGTGGTGGTAAATAAGTTTTTATAACTTATTCACTAAAAATAATGGTAATATTTTTTGTCTGAGTGTGAATAAGTGTAGGTGAGTATTTTTATCGTATTAAGTGTAGCAATTTTCCTATCTCAGTGCGAATAAGTGTAGTAAGCAAGCGAAATGCGTAAAGGAGCTGGTAAATATATTTGGTTTATTGTTTCTGTTAAAGTCCTGATAGGCTTGTCTAATATTTTCCCCTAGCTCTTTGGGGATTTTTTTATAGTCCCCTGTCTTTTCGAATGTTCATCTACGAGCTCAAATGACAATGTCCTCAGATAAACTCTCCGAGATCTTACTTCTAAGTTTTAGTTTCCGAGGTAAACAATGTAGGAGTTTACCCCAACAGTATTTAACACTGCGTAAAGATCTGTCAAAGGCCAAAGCCATGTATTCCTTGATACAATGCATGATTTTTTCATTTTATAAAAAGCTATAAATTCTGGCTTTCTTTCATTGCCAGTATTTTCATCAAGTTTTCTGTCATGGTGCATAACTTAAATCATATTTACATTCTTATTCTTTCCTGGAATGTATGACGCCAAAGTACAATCCTTATTGAAAGCAAATAAACTGGATTTTTCAGGCCGATTTTTGTTTCAACGAAACAAGGAAGCAATTGCCGCTTAGAAAATTATATGGGCTTAAAAAATATTTCATCAAAGCCTCTATTTTTACTAGCGAAAAGAATCCTTACGCGGAAATTAATGTTTCATTATTTTCATGACAGCGGGACTTTTATTTCTAATCAATGCATTTTATTTATATGTCTTTGTCAAATATATTTATTCTTGAATCCACGAAGAATATCCTGAAGAACCTATGTTGCAGTATCTTTAACAGTCAATCCTTCTTTAAACTCTACCGTTAGACTGAGGCGTGAAGTAATTTTATCTAAAAGGAAGGTCATTAAAAGAGATGACGTGAGTAAAAGGTCAGTGGTAGGTCTTGTAAAATGTGATGACGACATGATATCCACCTGTGAAATTTAATGTTGTAGTGGTGTCTACGGATATCGACATCTCTTCTGTGTGGTAGTCCACCATGTTATTTGTTAGTCACTGGCGACGTAATGTGTTTTAAACTAACTTCTTTTTCCGATGAACACGAGAGCCCAGTTTTTTATTTTTTCTATTCTGCATCAGTGAGCTTCTGTGACTCATTAATGATTACTGTAACGATTGTAATAATTTTAAGCCGTTGGAAAACCTGTGAATAGTAGAGTGAGTGCAATAATTCTCAGAGTGGAATATAACGGGGCCTTTATTATATATATCAACTTCCATTATGCCAAGGTGTAAATTTTTTTCATCTTGGCAGCCAAAATTTTCCCAATGAACAAATTAATTGTACACGCGTCATTTAATTATAAAATTTATGCTTATGCCAGAAATATAAAACGTTCATATTTATTTTATATGGTTCTTTTAAAATTCCATTTTAGTGCTGGGGTTGTTTTATAATCAATTCAACTTTGTCAAATCCAGCTTATCAATGTATTTGAATTTAATTTTCAGAGATGCTCTTCGCATTTTGATTCTCGGAGTCCCACCTTTGTGAATACGCTATAGTCGTGTACTGCTAATATATACCTGAGGTTAACCCGTCGGCATTTCACTTAAATACTAATTATTTTGCTGGAAATGTAAATTTAATACTGCCGGTATTTTAATACCTCTCGGAAAAAGCTTGAAAGCTTGCATTAGGGGGTGGTCTGGCCAGGTCGGCTGGCAGCAGCAACACTCGTGCCTAACGTATATATGGTGCAATTAAAAAGACTAAGGTTGCTTGAAAAAAATTGTTTTGCAATTATAAAACTCTACGCTTTCAATAGTTGCTTTATTTACATCATACTCAGTGCTGAAACGTTATGTAAAAATAAATAAAAACAATGCGTTGTAATATGAAAAAAGATCACTAATAATTTTTTGAAAGGGTTACTCGATTAGTTCTTTTTAGAGCTTTTTTTAAATTTTAATACAGTTTCAAGGAGAAAGTTCAATAAACAGATTATAGAGCTAAAATACAATATTAATTTTTATAAGATGTGAAATTCACACTTTTAACAGTATTTTTCATACGGAAGTAATCTTTTTTTATTAATTTTTATCTAATTATTACAGCTAGAATAGTGTCAAAAATCCATTTTCGGGCATACAACTTCCTACAAATTTCGGAGGCTGGACCCCTGAATCCTCGCCCTAGCCGAGGGCTCCCGATTACACCAGACCACCCCTGCTCGCATTCATACAGTAGATGTATTGTTTCCATTTCTGTTTCTCTGTTGGTAATACTTTTTAAAAAATATTTTCGTCTTGCTGTGTCTGTTACTTTAATTTATTCCTAGTATTTTTGAATGAAATTGCTGTTCATTATTTTTGCTTTAAGGGTCTCTATACCTCCCACTAAAAAACAGTTAAAGGGCTTAAAAAAAACTTTCATATGCTTTCATAACTTTCGCCATATGCTGATTTAACTATGCCTGTAATGCAAATTATAGAAATAAACAACGGCGAGGAGTAACTACTTGAAAACTTCCATTAACTAGCAAGGAAACCCTAACACCGAGTTTCGAGTAGTAAGCGAAAGAAAAAGGCAAAGTAGCACCGCAATGTAGTTTGAGTTATTTCTTTTCTGCGCCTAATTGGGGAATCGGGAAAGAAGTTGAGGTTGGGTTTCCTTAATACCTACGTAGAGCTTCAAGTTGCGCTTCCAGAGCTGGTCAGGTGAAAAGCCTGGAGGAGGTGAAAGGGGGAGGAGGGGTGCAGACCCTTTCCCCATGTGCGTGGACGACTTCCCTGGTCGAGAGGCGCGTTCTAACGCGCGTGTCTTTTCCGAGACGTCCCCTAAGTTAGGGTCGGGATGCCCGAGGGCTTGTAGTGCAAACGGTCCGTGGAAGGGAGCGCGGAGAAAAGGGGTCAGGAGGAGAATGGTTTTTGTAAAAGGGAGTAAGAGAGAGGGTGTCCCATCTTATGGAGAGCCGATTCAAAGTGCCACTGGCAACGGAAGACTCGAGTGTTTATTCCGGTTCTTTGGTCGCTTAGGGCTTACTTCAGCTAATATTAGAAAGTCGTAATTTATTTATTTTTATTTATTTATTCCTGTACCACCGGAATTGGCCACCATGGATACCATTGGCCATTTACACAGGACTTTTTAACTTAGTAATCAAACGTACTCTAACGTGCATGCCCTGGTTAAGAGTCCCGCCTGGTTAGGACTCGTTCCCTTGGGCTTTCGTGTGACAGGCAAGGACTTCACCACCACCGAGGCCGGCAAAAATTATAGAAAATGTTTGCGAAATTTGGAAAATTTTTAGTTAAATTCTGACCTCTATTAATAACCGGAATACAAGCCTTAGTGTATTTTTCTAATGATAGTTTTTAAGTATATTTTTTCTCGGCCTCATGAAATGTTTACTTTTCACACTAAACAAATGTTAATAACTTCATTTATTCTTCTGCATATATCTCTTATTTTACTTAATGGCGTTGTGACTTTAATTTATTCACATCTAAATATAAAAAATTTAATTCTCGTTTAAATATTCATCTCCAAATCCCGGCTACTTGGAACAACTCGTTTATAATTTCAAAAGTATGCGGTGGGATGAGTGCCTAAAAGTGTGTACATATATAGTGTACGCATAATTTTGAAACAAGGATGGGCGATTAACGCATCTTTTCTTTATGTTTTTTATCTCTTGCAATTTAGAAATTATATCCTTCAGAGCTACAGGTAGAACGTCCCCTGAGAACGGCACTATTATTTCTATGTCCGGCATAAACTATACATTTAGAGAGCTATTTTTCGAAACTTAAGAATAACTATAGGAATTCGTTTTTCTCCGGAAAGATAGATGACTTAATTAAATACTTGGTGGGACCCAGCAAGTGCATCTCCCATTTTATTTTCATTTTATTTTACGGCTTTAATGCTAGAACCACCAATCACACGCCTATTGTAAAGGCTTGTGGGGTATTATGGAAATTAAGATATTGAAAGAACTTTAAATGACATTTAATATTTACCGTGGTGACCCTTGTACGACAGATATATACCCCTGTGCTAGGTATTTTCAATCCTTTCTGTTCATTTCTTAAAAACCAACCTTTGATGCGAGGAACAGTTGTTTGGTATCATCTTAAATAATGAATTTTGTTTTTTATTTGCCTATTTTGAGGTTGCTACCACTTAATTAAAAATTGAAAACTAAGATTTTTCAAAATATGAATGATGTGATATTACGCCCGTAGGAAAAATAGGTGTTCACGTGGCGTAATATTACCTCCATAGCAAGCCAAGTGTTATGTGGTACTGTATGTTTGGATATTGAATTATAGTGGACTGTATTAATTTAAATGCTGGTTTGTTATCAGGATTCTTTTAATGCAATTACACGAGTAAGAAGAGCACAAAGTAAACTAAATGATCTTGAAAGGATTGGGAACTGTCCAACACGTCCACCCGAGACGATTGCGCGAGGCTGACTGACCACGAGACTGACTCGCTTGGCCGGCCGGAGTGAGCGCATGGATACAAACAAAAGAAATAGTTCCTCAACACTGTAACCGAATTTATTTAAAAAGAAACTGGCCATGAGAGGGTTTTGAAATTCTCTTTCGTGATCTATAACCCATTCCACTTCAATTAATTTTCTGAATATCGTGTTTCTATCCTCCATTTATTTTTTCTGTGGTACTGTTAATGGAATAGTATATAATGAAATAATATTTTGTAGTTTTTAATATACGTAGAACAATAAAATAAAACGTGATAATTATTTCAAATTGTTCACCGATCAGTAGCAGATACAGGAAAAACTCAAGGGGGAGGGGACGCAAAAATATTTGGAGCTACCTATATTTTCATCGCATTGAAAAATAATTTAGTTACATGCAAAATTTAAGATAGTTTTTCTTAAAACGACTATACGCACAATGCTATCTTATGATATAAAAATTACAATTGTGATTCTGCAATGCTCGGAAATGCGGGGAGTCCCGCAAGACGGGGGAGCGAGTGCCCCCCTACGAGGCTCCCAATATGTATCCGCCACTGCGAGCGACAAAAACGTGAAGAACACAGCTATCGCTCCTCGCATAAAATCATTTTATTCCTTCAATTGCATCATTTTTCATGAAATATGAGTTCTTTATGTACATCATAGATGTTTTTACATTGTTAAACTTTCAAAATATGTTTATACTTCCCCTAATAGCCCGGTAAAATTAGCCCAAAAAATAGGGGTACTTACCCTTACATAAATTCCCAACTAGCTGAAAATTTACAGGAACGTTAGGAATCCTGAAAAGTCCTCATCGCTCCCGTGTGTGAAAAAAATTTTATTCAAGGTCAAAGGTCACGAAAATGTTTTTTTGCATTTTTTGGCCAAATGGTTAGTTTTACGATAAAAATTGCTCAGACCAAAATTGTAAATCAGGAAATTATCTACAAAAAAATTGTCACGGTAATTTTTTGTCTAAGGTTTACCGTTTCTGAAAAAAAAACATTCGAAAGTTAGCGGTATTCTCCGTAATGTGCATGACTTTATTGTTGCTCTTTCTGAACATTATTGGACAGCTCCATCTAACTTTCGAAAGGCTGTTTCTCAGAAATTGTAAATGTTGGAGAAATAAGCACATTAAGAATTTTGTAGATAATTTCCTGATCTACAATTTAGGTCTGAGCAATTTTTATCGTAAAAATAACAGTTTGGCCAAAAAATGCAAAAAAAAACCGTTTTGTGTGACCTTTGACATTGAATAAAATTTTTTCCACACACGGGATCGATGGGGACTTTTCTGAATTTCATATGAGTGGTATTCCTAACGTTTTTGTCAATTTACAGCTTGTTGGGAATTCATGCAAGGGTCAATGTCTATTTTGACCGGGATATAAATAGTGCTAAAATTGTGAAAATCTGACGAAGAGCTACACTTTTTAATGCGTGATTTGGCGTCGGATGTTTATGACGAGCTAGACTCGTAATTTCAGCGCATGGGGTTAAGGTAGCTGTGGTGGTTGGCAAACCACGCAAAGGGTCCTCCTGCATCTCTTTCCAGCACAACACACTACAACTTCCGCAGTCGCCCTCTGGCTTTACTCTCTCTCCCGGCTCTTTCCCCATTAGACTCCTGTTGCACCTGACACTCGCACCCGCCGAGCGCAAGTATGAAAGGCATTTTGCCGGGGGATGCTCTGACATTTCGGCCGGGGGAACAAGATTTCCATTTTCACCGCCACGCCAACCTACACCTCCTTCTCCCCTCTTCTTTATTCCCCTCTCATCTTCCCCTCCCCTCAATTCTCTCCTTCTCTCCGGCTTTTAATGTCATTGTTTTAACTTTGTCCTTTGGATGAGAGAAACTCCTTGGAGGGTCACTTGGTGGAAAGACTTCATATTGAATTCCATAGAACGTTATGTATTCCACAGCTTTTTATGTGACACCCAGGGCTGGATTATCCTCTAGGCTGACTAAATTATCAAAAAACTCTCCTGTGGTATTTTACGGGACTATTATTTCCTCTTGTTCATTGATTCTGAAACGTAGATATATATTGATATCTATCGGACTGCGTCCGCTGTGACAATCCTTTTTTCTCCCTCCCTCATAAGATTTCTATTCTTTTTATTTACTTTACTTGTTTGTCCTTTCCTTTGGGATATAACCTTGCCGCGGTGGAAAGGCTTGCGCGTTCCTATGGCCCCTATAGCTGCACTGAGGGTATTAATCCTCATTTATTCTCAGTGTGGCCACCAATTCCAGATGAGAAGGGTAGGAGGCAAAAAAAATGGTTGTCCAATGATGGTATCACAAAAAAACACAGATGGAATGGAAGTGGGAAACCCAACCAACTATTTATTTCTATAAGGTTCTCGTGGCCGTCAGTATGAGAAAAACTTGTAGAGACTTGAATTTAACTGCAGCATCTAAGAAATAAGGAAAGTAAACCAAGAAGATGGAGAAGAAAAAGGTAGCAGTAAATATAGGGACATGGAATGTGAGGACAAAGATGAGGGCGGGGAAGATGTTTAAATCAGTGACGATCACGGTTAACAAGGCGTTGATTAGCTAGCCAGCCAGAGGGCTCCAGGATATAGTGGATGCGTTAGACAAACGTTGCGAGGTGTACGGAATGAGGTTTTATCACAAGTAGCCCGAGTTTAGGCGATGTCTTAAAGCATTACGACCTTGGAATGTGAGACTCGAGGTAAATAAGGCGGGCAAAAAATATAGCGGGTAAAACGATTCAACTATTTGGGCAGCATATTAGATATAAACGGATACAGAAGTAAGGAAATCAGAAAGAAAATTCCTTTAGCAATGGAGGTGTTCATGAACAGTAAGGAGATTATGAGAGAATCGTCATGTAAGAATTGAAAGAGAAGGCTGGTGAAGAGTCTGATCTGTAAGGTAGCGCTTTATGGTGCGGAAATATGGACACTTAAGAAAGTGGGCGGGAAAAGACTGGAGGCGTTCGAGATGAGGTAATTGAGAAGAATTAAGAAGGTGAATTAGACGGAGATGAGGAGCAACGAATGTACCATTTCCTTTCTAACCATAATCACTAGAATATTACTAACGTGCGAGATATTATACAGTTGTTGTAATGTAAAATAAAATTTATGTATACTCTACGGTCGACAGGTATAATTTTAATATTATAAAATAGTTTTTTTCTGTTACTTAATTGCAGATACAATTGAGATAATATCGTATTTAGTGATCGTTGCTGTTACAATAGTGATTATGCACTCATGTAATGGGGTGCTGTGTTCCCTTTTCCATCTATCTTTCTCTTGTTGCGGGTATTATCTTTTATTTTTATCACAAACATATGGTTTTGTTATTTACCCTGTGAAAATCTATCTGAAAATTTGATTGTGATCAAAAATTTCGATTTGACGACGTTAATCCTTGCGCCAAACGTTGTGGCTGCAATACCAACAGTCCTGGCATCATTACCGCTTACAGAATGATATCACAATGGAAAAAGTAAAAGAAAACGAAATATACGACCAAATATGGGTTTCTTACTGAAATGTACCATAATTCGTTCCTTTTATGTGCATAAATTCAAAGCTCACAGTCAAATTTAAATTAAATGAATATCCTATTCATTGCTTACGTTTGAAATGTCACAGAGAAGAAGCAGATTGTGAATTTTAATGTCCAGTGTTATCTCTGATTTTCATGGAACTGAATATTTCTCAAAAAACCTTTGACGGAAATATGAAGTGGAAATACATTAAGGGCAAAAATATGTGATAATTAAATTGTGATAAAAGTTAAGAATTTAACGGTGTGACTCATCATGATTTTCATGGAACTGAGTTTTACATCGAGGCAAATTTCTCCGTGATTTTCGCTTCCTCATAGTATTCTGGGTTTCCTCGAACTCTCCCACCCAGGCTTTATGCGTGCGTTTCCCTGTACCGTTATCAATAAAGTCCATCATAGTACTGCAGAAAACAAGTGAATTTGTGCTCAGTCACACGCACGGGAGCAGAATTTTATACACTAAGGATGAAATTGGCCTTGTGAAAATATTTTGCATTACCGGATCTATTGATTTCCGGTTAGGTGTGCCAGTCAATGACAACACCAAGCTGTATTTCCAGAAAAAGAAATATGATGAAAATAAAAAAGTGACTTTTACGTAATCTCGCGCAAATTTATGTACACGAAGGATGAAGTTTTGCTATGAAAAATATTTGACTTTGCCGGGATTCGAACCTGAGATGACCGTAAGCACAACCTCCATCATATGTGGTGGTCAGCGGACTGGTGACGTCATCACCTTTAATCTAAATCCAGCTAATAGCAACACCAAGCTATCTTTCCAGAAAAAAATACGATGATATGAAACAAGTCACTTTGTGAGCAGTTACGCGCAAATTTTTGTACACGAAGGATGAAGTTTTGCCATGAAAAATACTTGACTTTGCCGGGATTTGAACCCGAGGTGACCGTAGCTTAGTAAGCACGACCTCCGTCACATGTGCCGCACAGAGGACTGGTGACGTCATCACCTTTTTCAGTAAAACCTATCCTGAAGTTCTTCTGTGGGAATTGGTTAGCACGTCTGACCGGCAATCGAGTGATCCTGGTTCGAATCCTTACTTAGTAAAATATTTTTTCATAGTTAACGTCATCCTTGGTGTATAAAAAATGAAAAACATGGTGACTTACACAGTGACTGAAAAACCCTCAACGCTATACATGATTGCAATCATTCCTGATGGACTACAGATTTTCAGAATTAAAAAAATTCTCTCATGCCGAAAAACTCTTATCCTCCATATTAGATAAAAAGGTGTAAAATGTTGTCAGGTTCACAAGGTGCTGAAGATGTAACTAAGTTACGAAAGCCGGTCGTGCCCATATTAACATAATAGTGAACCTGACAAAGTTTTACTCCTTAATTTTTTCAATGTCTTTATCTGTGTAAAATTAAATCTTTTTGATTTTATCTGTTATGCTTCAAAACGTGACACCGGAAGATGATTCATTCAATTTGTTTTCATCGTTAATATCATGAGGTTTGCTTTCCTGTAATTTCATCTAATAATCTACTATTTACAATTGCCAAAAAAGGTACTTCTTGTTGAGTCTAGGTACTACTTGCTATAATTAATTACCATGTTCCAATAGAACGGTTGCCTCATACACCCTGATTTATTACCCGCTTTCGGATCCTAAAATCCTAAAAACGTGTTTTCAGTATTGTGACTACGAATTTTAGTTGTATATTGCTCATGAGAGATGCAGAAACATACAATTTAATTTGTTAATGAAAAGATAATTATTTATTTTGCTGATTTTGACTGTGTACCTGCTATAATTATGAAAATTCTTGCCAAGACGCAATGAAGAAAATCCCGGGACATCATCTCGGTGTTCTTTGGCGTTTTTTTCTGTACGTTTTTCCAGGTATACCCTATTCCTTTTGTCATTGTTGGCTCCTTTTGTGTTTATCTGCTTTTTTTTCTTGTCGTCGCTCGTTCTTCACTGTCGACTCGTGTTTTGATGCGTCCTATTTTATTAATCCTTAAAAAATTGTTCCCTAATACACATCACTGCTTTCTCTCCTCTGTATCCTCAAGCCCAAAATTACTTTTATGCTATTTTCTTTCGGTTTTTGTTTTTGCATGTTTTACTGCAGGTTGTTCGCTGCTCGGATTTTCTAACAAGAGGTTTTTTTTTTACTTTTTGTTTTCCGTCACCTTCTTATTAAATCAGAGGGCTCATACGTAATGGAGTGGAATTTTTCACCATCACTGGTCAGTAATCTTAAAATTGGTTTGACGCAGCTTTCCACTCAATTCTCCCATCAGCCAATCTTTTTAAGTATTTCTTCTCTTCCACATCCTTCTGTATCTGTTCCATATATTTTGTTCGAGGTCTTCTTTTTCCGCAGGCCATCATGTCTCAAGATGTGGCCTATAAGGTTGTTCCGTCTTCTTATTGAGGTTTTAATGAGGCTTTTCTTCTCTCCTACTCTTCGAAGGACTTCTTCAGTACTAACTCGGTCGATCCATTTGATCCTCATCATTATTCTGTATCACATTTCGAAGACCTCTATCCTTGCCTTCTCCGCTGCTGCCAGTGTCCATGCCCCACCTCCATATAGGAGCATACTGCAAATGTAGGTTCTTGCAAATTGTTTCCTTACTTCCATATTTAATTTTCCCTCCGCAAGAAGATCTCTTTTTTGGTTGAATGCGGAATTTTTACATATTGAAATGAATCATTGCAATTTACACGATTATAAAATTGTTTACGATCTAGGTTCCAATGTTTCCACAACATTTTTAGGGTGAATTTAATGTAGTAACTTTGGACCTTGAAGGTGAAGAAGTATCGTTGAATATTATGCCACCATAATAAATTTTATTGCAAGTCATTGCTTCAATACCTTGCCTTCTCATTTAAGTATCCTAACTACCTAAGTTAACCGAATGTATATTGTACCATATTGCTCATATTGGTGATTCATATATGTATTGGAAAACATGGGCCACGTAGCTCATTTTTTTCCATTTGCAAACATTGTTTATATCCATTATGTTTTTGGTTAATAATGCCAGAATGACAGTCATTATTGAAAATGGCCTGAAAAGATGAATTTTACTCATACTCTTAGTCTTTGTTGCAGTTAATTTTGTGTTAATTATTTATATCGTAAAATACTCTTATGGAATACATTTTGTATAGAAACAGTTTACTTTTAGTCATACCTGAGCACTTATTTAATCGGCTTTTACGAATGGGAGTTAAATCTCTCAATTCAATTTTAAGCGCCACGTTTTGCTGATTTGGCTAATTAATTGACGTTATTGTAATGCTTTATGGTGATAATTAGGTTGAACATATTAACATATGAAGTTACAAATGTAATAACTTCATGAAAAAAGTTTCGCATAAATCAGTTCATTTTTGAACGAAGTTAAAAAGCTTTCACTTATGGTCTCCAGAGATACCTTTTTCGCTTCAACTCCGTTAATTATTTAAAAAAGCGGCATAATGGGTGCTAATTATAATGAGAATTTATATATCATGAGTATCAAGCGGTGGAATAATACTTGGAAGTTGGTGTATTTGTATGCCAATTTTTCGGTGGTAGAAACTGCATGATTATTCCGTTTGCTTTTGTTTAATTTCAAGAATTATTTTACCGCTCTGAAACCTAATGCACATGTATCTTGTTGTGTTCGTGTTTTCCCGCGGACCGCTATTCACGCTGCCCAGTGACCTGTCGCCTCTTCAACCCTCTTTTGTCATTCCCTCCTCATGTATTTCTCTACCCTCCCATACCCCCTGGCCTCACTACTCGGGCAGTTTTGAAATCTTCGCACGATTCCCAAATGGTGGAAACACGACCCGCATTTACCGCCGGCCGAGCCATGCAAAAACCTTGCTAATGGCCGAGGGAGAAAGAGAGGGTTGGTTGGCGTAGAGGGGTGTAAAATTACGGGATATCCTTCCTTCACCCCCACGGTGTGTGCGTGGCGAGTTTATACGCGTGCGTGAGTGCGTGGGCGGCGTGTTTTTGTAACTGTGCGTGGCCGCGAAAGTGCGTTAAAGGCCGGCGAAGTGGTTCGCGTTGTGTGGGCGGTGGAAAAATACGGAAACGACCTCGGGCCGAAAAGGACCGGGTTGGCAGGGCAATGGTAACAACGAAATTCGCGCGTTGTTTGTCTCGGGATGGTGCCGATTTGAGCTATAACGAGTCCACCCTGGAGTTCTCGCAGGTGATAAATACGGAACAAATGAATGGGCACATTTTTTTGCGTGTAAAAAAATGGAAAAACATTCTCTCAAAAAATATATCTCGAGAATCATCTTGATGTGACTTTTTTTAATAAAATAAATTACGATTTACGCTAAATGTGGAATGGAAAGATATGAAACCTAACAATCAACATCCGTTTAATGCAGTCAATTACTTTTCTTATTTTTTTTAGAAATGAGGGAATTAAAGAGCACTTTTTTAGGAATGTGTGCAATAGACCTTATTAAGAATAAAATATTGCGCACCGGAGTTTTAACATTTTACACCATCTATAGCAATAAATGTACTTCTGCATTTCATACATTTTTCTGTTTTCCACATACTTCTAGGTTGTTTCTGTAAATAAATAGTGATAGATGAACTTATTCTCTTTCTATTAGGAATAGGATGGCGAAGTGGTTCACGTTGTGTGGGCGGTGGAAAAATACGGACACGACCTCAGGCCGAAAAGGACCGGGTAGGCAGGGCGATGGAAATTCGCGCGTTATTTCTCTCGGGATGGCACCAATTTGAGCTATAACAGGTCCACCATATAATTATCGCAGGTGATAAATACGAAGCAAATGAATGGGCACATTTTTTTTCATTAAAAAATGGAAAAAATATTCTCTCGAAAAATATATCCTAGGAATCATCTTGATGTGACTTTTTTGTACAAAAATTTACCATTTACGTCATCGGTGGAATGGAAAGGAATCAATATTAACAATCAAAATCCGCTTAATGCAGCTTTAATGCATTAATTTTCTTGAATTTTGTTTAGAAATAAGAAAATTCAGGAGCGCTTTTTTTTAGAAGTGTGTGGAATAGAACTAACAGTACGAATACTACAAAAGAGGGTCCTCAAATAGCCCTCTAAACTAGGTGCCACTCACCGCGCATTAAAATGGGTTTACCGAAGTCAGCACTTGTGTCACTGACGGACGAATTGATCCGAGTTTCACAGAGAAATAAGGTATTAATAGGCATGTTAATCAAAATTTATGCACAAGATGATGTGATAAGGACTGTAAGGTGATGGTCAAAGAGTTCCCAAAGAAAATCTTGAATTTTTTATCGGTTTTGGCAGTAGTGTGAGGCAGTGGATTAATCCAATGTGTTCGACTCCTTGGCGGTGAGCCTCTATGCAGAGTGGTTAAGGAAGCCGGAGCATTGGTACGAAAAATGTTTAGAAGTGAAAGGCGATTATCTAGAGTAGTGAGGTACATTTGTAGCCAACTAAAGGTTCCAATAAAATGTGTTTCAGTTGAGTACATTTCTTTTCCTGTTACCAAACGGCCATTGCTCTTGTGATCTACTATTTCTCTACTGGCTATGTAATTACAAAATCAATACTCCATTCCTTATGCATCTTTTATCCTTCGCTACTACCGTCAATTACTCGAGGAAAACCAAAGTTTTCTATTTAATATTTTGCTGTAGAATTTTCACATTCAATGCACCCATTATCAGACTTCTTCGCACTTATGGCTTAGTGGAACCATCATTAGATATTCATTTTGATTCTGCTTTTATCTTAAAAAAAAAAAATGTCTGGCATAATTGATGTCTTTTCATTATGCAGATTCCATCTCTTTTAGTTAAATAATTTGAGTGTATTTCTTATCCATGCTCTTGATCATTTTTTGGTACTGATATATTTTGTATTTCTTAACGTGATTTTAATCATATGTTATATTATAACTTTTTATATTGATCACCTGTTATCTTTTGCTACCTTTTACTTTTTTTAACGTGTTAAATAATGCTTATTAATGTTTGTATGCTTCTTATATGTATGCTATTTTATAACTTTTCATATTGATCACATTTTATCTTTTCCTATCTTTTATTTTTTTAATTCTTATGTATACTTAATTATGTAACACTGTGTCTATATGCTTATTTATGTAACACTTTTTTGTACATTGGGTTAACACCCGTAAGAATAAACAATTATTATTATTATCCTTTTTACCTCTTGCTATCGTGCAAGGTTTGCTCATAGTAAACGGACCAGGTCAAGTTCAACTATGCTTTGTCATTAGTTCAGTTATTATTCTATTTAAAGGAACCGTCGGACAATATAATAGGTGTCCAGGGTGGCTGATTTTTGTATTTTGGGTAGAGTTTTCTCCAAGTTAGTTTCTTTAGCTAGTGTAAAGCTTCGCACGGTGTGATTCTGTTGTTGTTATCACTATTGGGCATATATGTACTGACTGCATCTTCCACAAGGCTTTGATCTCTGCTGCAAGTTCTGTATATTTATTAGTTTTGGTGAATTGTGCTTTCTGTGAATAATGGTTTAAGGGAATTGTCTATGAGGGTAGTGTGCCGTTTTATTTTGACTATTATAACTTTTTCCGGTCTATTGTTTTTAATTACTCGGTCATTTCTGATTTTTGCATTCCAGTATAACTTGTGCTCATCGTTTTCCATAACATCAGGCGTATGGTATTTGTAGTATGGTGCATCGGTGTCCAGGATTCCATTTTTTCTTGCCAGTTCTTGATGCATGATTTTGGCTACATTGTCATGTATAGTGGTGTATTCATTTGCAGCTAGGGACTTCCGTGCAACTTGCATAATATGCTCTATTGTCTCGGACTCTTACATCTTCTGCATTGATTGCTGGTTACGTTTTCT
Source organism: Ischnura elegans (assembly GCF_921293095.1). Taxonomy (NCBI): domain Eukaryota; kingdom Metazoa; phylum Arthropoda; class Insecta; order Odonata; family Coenagrionidae; genus Ischnura; species Ischnura elegans. The sequence continues at coordinate 80,378,215 of NC_060252.1, read as the reverse complement.
TTTAATATGAACTTTCTGTAGTCCTTCGTCAATATTAGACGATCTTGAACGGCCCTCATCCGAGGGCCGTTTCCCCGTATATATTCCCTTGTTTCAACCATATATTTGAAGCCTCTTTATCTATGTGTGGCACGTTTAATTGATGAGGATGGTGCCCATGAAGTATTTTACTTTTCCATTGATCGATTAGTTGCTAGGGCGGATCGGAAAAATCGATTTTTTTTTCAAAGCCATCTGGCCCAATGAAAAAAAGTTGTGGGACCGATCAAAAATAAGGTCTGAAAAATTTGAGACTTCTAGGTGAACCCCTGACCCTCGCTCAAATGCAATTTAGGGGGGGAGGGTCGAAATTCGAAAAATATAGTATTTTATGATTATTCCCTTACTGCCCTTTAGGGAAAATATTTCGTGCATTTTGACGTATCTGACACCATTTAGCCACAAAATGCCTAATTTGAGTCCGCGTCCGTGAAGAAAATATTCCATCGCCCACGCAGCGTCGCGGATACAAGAGCCGCAGGCCGATTCCTTCCCCTCCACGCTCGCTTCTCCCCCTCCCACGCCTCCAATACAGCAAAATTCATCCCGCGCATGCTCCTAGGAGGTCATTTATCTTTGATAATATAAATCGGAAGGTGGTAGAAGGTAATAAAGGAAGCGTAGTGAGACGACTTGTCCCTTATTAGGCGCCTCGTCGGCGTTAAACAAATCGATGTTACCAAATTTTAGAGAAGTGATGAAATATTTTTAGATCCGAGAACGCAGGAAAGGAGCCTACTGTCTATCAAAAGTCCTCTCGAGTGGCTATGAATGTGTGCGAACTTTGGATATGCGCTTCCATTTCGGCATTGTCCGACAGATGTGACTAAAAGAATTTTGGGCGAAGTCCGCTCGCGTCCCCTCCCCGCATGCCTCTCCCACGCCCAAAATGCACCAAAATTCATACTAAGTGCGTCTTTGTTCGTTAGTCTAACTAATATTTTATGTTTCAGTATCGTTCGGTTAGGAACAATCACGAAAGAATTACTCAATTATCTGCTTTCCAGTCTGTATTTCTTATGTCAGTGTCATTCCTCGTCTTTCGCTGTTGTCAACAAAGTTTTGGTGAATTTCTCCACGAATCTCTCCTCCGTATGTATAATAAAAAGAAATATTCAACTTCAAATTTGAGTGTTCATCAATAGATTTTTTTAAATCCACAGCACTAAGGTCAGATATAGCCGGAGGTACTGTGGTCTCTCTCCAATATGTCATCAGCGGGTAGTCCTTAAAGTCGATATTAAAAGCCAGCGTTAAAAAAATCTCGGATTGGCCGCCAAACGCATCCTTGCAACAACGCAAATTCGGTCCCTAGATAGCCCTCCCAATATTTATGTCGCAAATCTATGTCAACTTACAATTAGTGCAATTAGCAAATAGACCTCTGTAAGGGATGAAATATGATTTGATGCTTTCCCGGCGAATGATATGGGTAAACTCTTCTCGGGATTCAACAAAATTTATCCCTGATGATGAGCCCCGAGTCGGAGCTTGAAACGTTTGCCATTATGGAAAAATTAACCCGGTGGGAATCCCGAGAAGAGTTTACTCACACAGCAAGGGATGTTGCAATTGTGTTTGTAGCAGAGGGATGATGTCTCCTTTTTGGGCGGTTTTCACTTGGTACCATCGCATTCAAATCCTTTTTAATTTAGTGTACCTATCTAATTTTCACTCGGAAAGGAATCGAGAATCGCAGAGTTTATAACTTTTGCTAATTCTCCGACGGGGGAGGCAATTCCCCAAAAGTGGGACCCTGTTTCTTCAACTAACACCACACATTCCCCTCTAAACTTGGATTGATAAGTCCTCTTGCTTTTTTTCATCAGACAAAAGTATAGTCTTTCATTGCATCAAAATAAAGCCCTTTGATGACACCCATTGATAACTACCTCTCTTTTCGTATTCACAATAATTAGCATCTTTTTCTGTCTACGTAAGTAATTCTGGTACACTACCTTGAATGTATCTTACGAAGTTATGATTTTTGCGTCAGCTAAAGTTGCGGGGACAATCATTACTGTTTCTCGGTTCTTGCGTATACCTCTATCACATTTGGCAGACGCATTTTCCCCAAGAAGTTCCAGTTTGAGTTTAGTCCTGAATGCTTATTTCATGAGGAACGTAGGGATAAAAATCGGATGATTTCTCTACAGTTTAATTTTCTTCGGATGAATTGAGGAAGAAAATTTTTGATACTATTTTCCTATACATGAATTGACGATGTCGACTCACGCTCTCCGACGATTCCCTTTTTTTCCTCAGTTGTCGAGTTTCTTTAGGACTCAATCCAGCAGCCATCATCTCTAGTTTCGTCCGCTGGTCTCTCAATATACTCATTCATTAGGGGGAACCTTATGCTCCTTCTTGCACTTACACGAAAAAGTATCGCTTGATTTCAAATGTTCCTTCAAAAGTGCTTGAGTTTTGTACTTCAACAAAAACCCTATTTTTGGCCTATTCGCATTTTCCGTAAGTTTTAGTACTTCCTGTGGTACCGATAAATCAATTCAGTCACATCTGTCGGAGAGTGGCGAAATTTGCACATGCACGCCGGGTGCACAACTTTTTTTCATTGGGCCAGATGGATTTGAAAAAAAATCGATTTTTCCGATCCGCCCTATTAGTTGTTCTTTAGTTTAAATCGGGATGTCTAGTTCATGGTTGCTTAGATGTAGTGGTGTGTAGTGGGTGTCTGTTTTACATACTATTTAAAAAAGTTTGCATTTGACTCCTTTGCTGTAGAAGTAGTGTCTTAGATCAGCAATTTGCTTATGGTGAAGCTGTACACGTACAGCATCAAAAATATCAAGTCCTCCTTCATATGTGGGAAGTATTACTCTTTCTGTAGAGCTCTTTGGGTGTAGTAAACGGTGTTTTGTAAGAAGGGTTCTCACAATTCTGTTTCATTCATTAAGATCGATCGAGGTCCATTTGATAATTCTAAAGGTAAAGAGAAGGATTAGTATTCCAAAAGTATTGATGGATTTTACTTTATTCCGGCCTGTGAAGTTTCGTTTTCAGGATATTTTCTATTCTGCTGCTAAGTTCTTTCTTTGTGTTGTTTTTTAACTGTGTATGGGGTATACCCATTAAATGGGCAATGCCTAAGTATCGGTAATTCTCGGTTCCTTTAAGGTCTTCTGTTAAAGTATTTTCATCGAGGGTATAATCATCTGTGGCTGTTAGTTTTCCCCTCTGTAAATGAATGGATTTGCATTTGTCTATACCGAGTTCCATTCTCACGCCTTTAGTAAAGTTGTTGGTTATGGTAAGTAGTTTTTTAATTGCATGGGCGAATTTCCTTATTACTTCAATTCATCCACATATAACAAATGGTTTCGGGTATAATTGTTGTCTTTCTGGCTTGTGGCTATCTTAAACCCATACCATGTATGGTTCCGTGTTTTACTTAGAGGTTTAGACGCATACAAAACCATAGAGCACTGAGGTAGTCGCCTTGAAATATCCCTTTGCGGAAGTATATTCTTCTAGACTGCTGCGCTCCATTTATTGTGTTCAATTTTATTGTTTTTGACCATTTTTGCATTATCAGATCAAAGAAGGCCATTATATTGTTATTATTATTAACTTATAAATATGCCTCGTACTTGCCATTTATTTGATGGAAGGTAGGTATGTTATTATTTAAAATGGCCTCATCAAAATGCGAAGAAAATATAGTGTCATATCATAAAATTTTAAAATAAATGCGTTTATCATGCTTAGTTTATCCACGTAACTAAAAGCGTTTTTGGTACTCCATCTTATGAACCACTTCGCCAGTTATCGTTCAAAGAAAACCCGTTTATGGTTAAACTAAGTACCTTATTTTTCATTACTTCTATTAATTCTAGCTACTAATGGTAGCCCTTGATATCCAATCCCTTACTCCAGTGCTGAGCATTTTCTCGGAATTTTTACAATTTCTGGTAATTTTACTACTGTACATAGAAAGTTGAAATAAAAACTGCCATATCTAAAACTCTACCATTTTTTGTCTTTCTATGCAATAACTCGTCTAAAAATTTCTAAGTAAATATCCGATCTTAATATTACGGCGGAAATATAAAAGATGATCTAATTAAAACACGTTATACTACGTTTTCCTCAGTTCTACGAAGTTTCGCGAGAGCGTAACATTACGTCATTAGCAATTTAAGCGTTAAAAATGGTTGTTTTAGGTTAATACATCTATCTTCGTTGTCTTTCGTTGGGGAAAGAAATAGATGTGTCGTATTAGCTATAGTGAATTATTGTGAGCGTCAATTATATAATGATAAATAAATATTTTTCGCAATGTTTATTGGTTAGCTATATTTCCATTTCGAGAAAAATAAGTGTTTCAAAAATACACTATTGGCACTTGATATGCGCTAGAAACTGCGAATGTGCTTATTTTTGTTCTAGCATGAAAACAATCACTCAAGCGTACTCTTAGAAGACCTACTTCACTATGATGGAATAAATTATAAAAATAAAAGGCCACTTTGTACATTCCTTATCAAATTACTTGCAATGTGTGAAAGACGTTGCGTCAATTAGGTGGGCTAACTCTCTGCTCATTCAAAGTGTTTATGAGGGAGAGGATGTTAAAGGAAGGCAAACTACATTTAGACGGATCACAGCTCGATTGCTTACCCTTCGTCATCTCCAGCTAACGCCCGCTCAATGTTAAGGAGGGCCATCATATAAAGCTTATATAGCCCCGGTGGGGAAAACTTGTGAATCGCTTACCCACTAAACCTCTGGAGCTTCGCGGAGCTTAGGAAACTTGAACAACTCCGCTACCGCATAGCGTTAGCGCGAATCCTGTGAAGCCACCCGCTCGTCCGGACCTGCCTCACGCACTACGCTTCCTTACCACCATACACTCCTTCGCTGTTCTTCACATTCGCATTGGAAATTCGCCAGTCTTGTGTCTTCTCCCGAACCTTCTTACCGCGTTTTCTGCATTCCATTCGCCACCTTTATGCTAATTGACCTCAGTGCCCTCCCGCCCGTCAAGTGTTTGTTTGCATACACTCTCAAAGTTTATCTTTAGGCTCACAAACTTAAGACTTAACAGTACTCAAAGCAATAGATGTGACGTAAAGTAATTAGATACGATATTGATAGTGGCCTAAGAAAAAATATTATCGCGTACAATGTCGTGAAAAATAGTTTTATTCGGTTCAAAGTATCCTGGATAAGTTATATTTGTTTCTCCGAAAATTTTCAAGTATAAAATTTACAGCTGAATATACTACATCAAAATAGCTATCATAATTAAATAATGAATGCACATTTAGATATATACTGGGATTGGTCAAGCGCCGGAAAAATTGCAATAAAAGTTCCTGCATTTAAGATTGAAGTTAGGCATTAATTTCAACGAGGCTTGAAATTGGTATGTAAATGTTTTCTCCAATGTCTCATGTCATCCATTAAACTGAGAAATTATGTGAGACTTTGCTTGCGTATTTTCAAGCATGTTCTGTGTATAAATATAGGCATTATTCGAGAAAGGAAAAATTATTTATTTACGTTCTAACTTGGAATAATCGGAAATTGATTGGGATTTGTAAGTGATCTCTTTAGCAATATTTTGAAGAATTGTTTTTAAGGATTCAGATCAGTAAATTAGTAAAAATTAGTTTTGCCTATAATCTATATAAATCCAGCGATATAGAAACTCAAGTTATTTCTTACATACCGTTTGGTAAAGAATGGAATTTACATTCATGTTATCTCGATGGTTGCAATACGTGGAATTGAACCCATTTCATCTCTGCGGTTTGGTTCCCTCCATTTCTGATGAAACGATGGAGGGTATAATAAGTTATGCTTAACGGATTATTTTCATTCTCCTAACCAATTACCCCAATCACCCTTCATTTCTCTTCACTTTCCGGTTTTTAAACTCCTTCCCTCCCTCTTACTCGACGCCACAATATTCTCTCTTTCATTGTCTTCTGTGATCGTTTTTGTTAACTTTCCACCTTTACCCATTCTCTACATCTCTCTTTTCCATGTTCCCTCCCCTTTCCACGAAACCCTATTCATCCCTGTCTCTCCCCTACCCTGGAGAGAACACGTTTTCAAAGCACTCAGGAGAGCGAAGGCGCCGTCTCGGACTCACGCACACTGTTAGAGTGGAGAGGATTTTCGAGTCCCCTACAATGAAGCCGCTCAATTAGTCACCCATTTAAAGGGGCGGAATGGTGGTTTGGGTGGGTTCACGGGAAAGGGAAGTTGGTTGTTTTGTGTGGGGGTAGGGTGGGAGCGTATGATGCCGGCGCGGTAGAAGGGCTGGTAAATGTTGGGATTGGTCTAAGAGGAGAATTGATGGCAACGGGTGTGACCGTATAATGGAATACGAGGCGTGGTGCACGGTAATGTGAGCGGCGCAAATATTTTAAAGCTGCGACTCCTCAAAATGTGCGCTAAACGTGATGAATGGACATGGTGCCATCGCCCCAACGCCTCCGGGATCATTTGTTGAGTGAAATTGGGCGGAAACGTGGAAAAAACAGTGGAAAAATCTAGAATCAGGAGTCTCTCATAATATATCGTCAAGTACTTCATTTAAAAAAATCACTGCGACTATACTGTGGTAACGCGGATAACACCTCTAGGCTATTAAGATGGAGTTGACAGGGTAAATCATGGGACAAGTGTTTCACGGGAGTATAGAAATGGAGTAGGATAACGTTCAAACTTGAAACGAAAACAGGGCTCCTAAGTGAAATAATGTTAGTAATGTGGAGGAGACTAAATTATATGGGATATAGCAACTTTAATGACCACGAATCTTAATGCAACTTTAAATGCATAATTCTTTTCATCCTGACTCATTCGCGTGTAACGTGCCTACACAAAAATCATGGCGAATGAAAAGGGAGGTTATTGTGTCCCTCAATCTTACGATTTGTCGAGGTGATATTAATTGGAATTGGTAACACTTTTCAGTGAAATTAATTCGACAGTAAATGTCTGCAAATGGAACAGATTTGTAGAAAGCTTAAAAGAATCTTTGGAGTTCATTCCAAGTTCACTCAAGCTATAATAATTTGTAGAAGAAATTCTTAACTCTGCATTTATGACACTTATTGGATTTTTCATCAGTGTGGTAGATAGATAAAAACACGTTTTAAGGGCGCAATACTGTTTTAGGTATTAATTTTTATTCCTTTTAACTCGGAATCATTTTTGAATGGATGCCAATAACACGAGCCTAACTGTCTTAATAATCGGAAATTTATCTGTACTTGGAAGAATTCTTGTTAAATATTTTCTTTTTGTGTTGGCAAAAGAAAGTTAATTGTCTATAATATTTTCTTTTTTTGTGCAGTTTGATTCCGTATAGACATGCTCGTGCTTTTAGTAAGTGCCTGAACGGAATTGAAAGCACTTCTACAACTAAGGTAGAGTGAATAATAGCAAGAATCATATCATAATTATCCCTCTCCAGGCATAAAAAATAAGCCTCCTTAGTTATCTTCTCTGGAAAATTTAAGGCGTCCTCTTAATAAAGCAGAAAAATTGATGATGGATTAGTCTCTTTCTTGTCAGTGCGTAAGTGAACTTCCGACCCAGAGGGAATCTGCGTTAGCGTAGCAAGAACGTTTCCTTCATTCACACCTGGATGTAAATCGGCCCGTGTAGCGATCGCAATGAACGCTGGATGGCTGAAGAGAAAGCTGAATTTCTTGGATCTGTCTTATGTCTCCCCAGGAGACGGAGGAAAGGAGACGGAGACAAGCTCGTGCAATGTGGAAAAAAGAAGGATTTCGTCTCGAGACGAGGAAACGGGACGTAAGAAGAGTGGAAGGGCAAAGATTAGAGGCAATGGGAAGTGTTGATGTTAGGTTTGGAGGATTTCAGGTGAAACCCAGAAGTAGTATGTGTGTGTCTGAGAGAGAGGAGTGTTACTTTTGCTAACTCGCAAGAGGTTTTAGCTCTAAGGAACCGCATGCTTTTAAGAGGAGTCTTCTGAAATGGGATAGGATCGTATATCTTTATATTATTTTCTCTTTTATTATAAGATTACGTTTCAGGTAGAGGATAAAGCTAGGGAGAAGTCTTTCTCTGCCTTGTTCGGTTGCCAAGACAACGCCAAGAGAGATTGAAAGAGGTGGTTGGGTGCTGTGTATGCAAGCCAGTGATTGTTTGAGAACGGAGTTTTGTGGCAGGGAAAGAACTTGGAGGAAATGAATGGCGGACCTGGGTTTTTGAGTGAGGGAGGAAAGCTAACAGGTCTGCTCCGGTGAAGAATACAACATCCTCCTAATGTAGTGTTGGATTTCATTATGGGCAAACTTCATGCATGTAGGGAAGTTCGCTGGGAGCAAACTTTACAATACTTGTCTTTGTCGTCTTGGAGTTATTAATGAGAGGGGTCCAGAGGGTGGGAACGATGTTTTTGTGGAAGAATCCGTTGGCAAAGGAAGGTTCTTAGCTTGAAGTCATATATTTTGGTTGAGTCACGATTTTGCATCGGAGAACTTTCCCTTTTAAGTATTGAGCGTTTTGAGTTCAAATCGGATGAAGGAAAGTATGTAGGTATTATTATGCATTAGCAAGGTTATTGAGAAAAATGTATTTGAAATTCACTTCAAAGAAACTGAAATTAAAATTTTGCACATGTACTCCGAGAACAGTATATTTAATGTAATGAAAATACAGTTAAGTCTCACCATAAAAAAATGAGTGATGAAATATTTATACATTATATGCAGGTAAATCTTACAGTGGTATTTTATATTCCATGTGCAAAGGTCTTTGATCTTTAGTGTGGTACCTACTTATACAGATTCTACAGCGAGTCGGTCACTGCTAAAATCGAATTATTCTTGTATATATTTTTGAACTCTTTGAAGTCATTTTCTCTAATAGCTTGTGCATATGTTGATGATAATTGGGGCAATCCTGTAATATCAACATATTGATGGCTAAGTTTTAACAACATGTATATCAAACATAGCTACTTTTCAGGAAAGCAAAAAAACCATTAATTTCTTTTACTTACACACTGAAAATAAAAACCAAGAGTTCATAAAACTAAAAAAGAATCATTCATTTGCAAATTAAGAGATGTTCTTTGCTTGTATTTAATTATTTAATGTTATCACACTTTGTTTAAGATGCCTGTCTCAACCGGCCGGATTTGAGATATGTATTGTTAGAACTTTGCCATCGATATAGATTAATTATAATTTACAATGAGGCTGTTCATTAATTTTCCCTTGAAACTACGTATATTTTCCAAGGTACATCGTGTCCAAGGTCGAAAATAACTATTTATGAATAATAATAATTTTTCTACTCGGCAGTCCCACTCAGCTGTAGTAATAGTCTAAGGTTCCTTTCCGGCACGGCAATAGAAACTAAAGGAAAGTTAAAATCAGTAAAATCTCAATAGTTTCGTTCCCGCGAGAAAAATGTAGAAACGAAACGAAATGGATTTAAATCCGGGGAGCGAAACAAAGGGTCGAAACAAAATCGGAGTCAAACTTACTTCGGGTCAAAACTAAATTAAAACTCTGGGACGAAATGAAACGCAGATAATATTTCGCACCGTAGGGGCCACTTGCTTCACCTTCGAACAGTTTAGTTTGAACCCACACACCAAACACGAAGTATGGTTGAATGAAGTAGAGATTCGGCCTACCACCATTAGATGCACAAGGCAATCATATTTTTACCACTAGCAGGAGAACGGTAAACGTAAACTGGCCATCCGATTTTTGAGCTCTAAGAAAGTTAACTATGAGCAGCGGAGTTTCAATTATTTTAGTTTAGTTCGCGGGCGTTAAGTTTCATCCCGGGTCGAAACTGAACTCCTTGGCGATTTTAATTTCGTGCGGGAACGAAACTAAACCTATACCTGGTATTTTCGTCTCCTTACGGGTCGAAACGGAACATTTTGGTTTCGTTTTGTTTCACTTAACAGTGGTTGCCATCTGTGGTTCCTTGCACACACATTGTCATTGGATCGTAAAATAAATCACTCGTCCATATTTCAATAGTGAACTAATTGAGGGAATGGGAGCTTGCTCATGGACTGGCCACGATCCGGTACCGATAAAAAGTCCATTGATCACGAAAATCAATCAAGTGATCGTTTGACTGGTTAAAATCCGGCGTATGGGTCAGCAACACTGCATTAATAAAATTTTGGTCGATATTTTTACCGGCCATCCAAAATCGGTGTGTGTGTGTGCGTGCAATGAACATAACTGTTTTAGTTTTCGCGCTTATGGCTGTTTTAGGGTGAGTTCTACCACAGCCCATCTAAACAACCTTCATATTCTTATGTTGTCAACTCCTCTTTCTCCTATTTTCCAGAATGGGTCTGGGTGAATCTTTGCGTCCGGATTGGGAGCGGCCTGCGCCCGCGCCAGGGGCGGCGGCTGCCTCCGGGCCCCCCTCGGGCACTTTGGGCAGCTGCGTCGGCGGTTGGTCCACGGGTGTGCAGGGCCCACAGTGCGCCGGCTTCCGCGTGGGCATCTACGGCTGGCGCAAGCGGTGCCTCTACCTGCTCGTGCTCTCCCTAATGGTCATGGTCATCGTCAACCTAGCCCTCACACTCTGGCTGCTCAAGGTCATGGAGTTCTCGTCGGTGAGTGCATTTGCCACGAATTATTTATTTTTTTATTTTGAATAAAATGAAACGCATGCAACAAGACTGCCAATTTAAAGTGTGCTTATAAAAAATAAAAATTATACAAGTAAGCTAATTACAGTTTCAAATCACACAAAAAAAAGAAAAAGCAAAACTGTTACCGAAGCCGCAATATCAGCATTTATCATGCTATTTAGTAAATTACTCGCGGTGCTCCGCGCGCGCTCGTTAAGGGATTACGCCCCTAAGTTCCCCGGATACAACCTCGCCGTCTAATTTTGTGGGTGTTCAAACAATTTTCATACGAGTAATCTGGCCCCAAAGTCCTAGGGGGGAAGGGCAACGCCCAAAGCAGGCAAGGAGGCAGGGAATCGGACCCTAGGCTACGCCACGAACGGCTTTGCCGGCAAATAGTCTATTATGCGTTGCATTAGATGATGCCGAGTGAGTTAAATTTTTAATTGACTACACAAACGGAACAAAGTCAGTCGGGAGAGAATTTATCAGGACAGAAAGTCGGTAGAATAGAGAGCGCTTATTGACGCATAGCCCGGATATTGAGATATGGAGTAGGGAGGTCGAACGGGTGTGGCGGAAATGTAGTCTAATGTTGAAGAAGGAAACAATATGATTTATTTAAAAATGTGCAGCTATTATAATCAGAGAAATTCATTCTTTCTACATGTTTCATTGCTGGAAGATTTTCTTCGGTGAGCTGGCCGCTGATCTCTCATTTCAATATAGTGAATCGGATTGAGTGTATGGGTGGGGGACACCAATCGCCAGAATGAAATACACTACGTGCGTACCTTATGGTTATCATTAGAATATTTACTGGATCGCAGGGAAAAATATAGGATTTCTGTTAGTCTATCCACCAAACGTTTCCACACGGCTGCACGGATTACGATCAAAGTAGGTGCATCTCATACCTCTGCAGTATTAGTGACCTAGTCTTAAATTTGATACTTTCTAACATATAAACTCATTAAAATACACCTATGATGCTTCATTTCTCCAAAAACATTTTCTTGTGTGTGTTACAATAGAAATAAAATGTTGGGGAAAAGTCACCCGATTCCCGCCTGACTTTGCTCCAACGACATTGAAAAAAAAAAATATCTTGAATACTTTACTGGTCTAAAAAGGTGATTTTCAGTAACTGTAAAATATCAACAATCTAACCTGAATGAAATAAAAAAATTTTAAAAATATTTCAAGCAATTTAAACAAAAAATAAAGTGAGGGGTCAAAATATTTGGGGCAAAGTCGGTACGGTACTTCAAAAACCCCGTAATTCATTTCTGTTGCGTCCGAAGCGTCCTTTGCGTCCTTTTTCATTACCGTTTGTTACGCCTCTTCAAACAACCTCCGAGCATTCTTCTGATTAGGCACACCTCTTGACACGCTCGAAGGGAAAATCTAAATCAAAAAGTTCCTTAACTGTTAATCCTCTTGGTGCAAACCCTTTGCTGGTGAATGATTTCACATTATTTTTTTGGTCTACCCAATTACGGACACATATAACGATCAATGTCGTGGAGCGGGGTATAACCTGATCCCTTTCACGGTGTAGGGAAATAGTTTTTTCGATTATGTGCTGCTTAGCGTCTTCTTCACAACGTCTTCGTTCATTTTTGAGTGAGCAAACATTACGGGGGAGGGGGAACATCAATATGCCTGCTTTGTTCCTTTGCCTAAAATTCCCTATATGTGACCATGAATTCCAAGTTCCAAGTATCCCACTTCTCTGGGTACTATCCTTCCCGAGCAACGTCGGGTGTCCCACTGTTATTTTCTAAGCGAATGTGGAAATAAAATATTCCCCGATGAAGAGACTAAAACCATTTATTTACTGTCTTACCGTGACAGAAGTGATCGTGAAAAGAAGGTAAATGATATTGACAGGCAAACGGACACATTTCATGCTTCTTTTTTCTATCACTCCAGCAGGAATAGCAAGGAGTTTTGATTGATAAATTTAATGGCGGCACCCAATAGTACGGCTGATTGCATGTTCTTCTTTTTCCATTGGTTGCATTTTTCGCCTACGTATCCCGAAGTGTTCTTAAGCACAAAATGAATGTAAACATAATCCTTAAGCATTTAACTTTGCCGAGTTCAGAGTTAATTCTGTTTGAGCAGTCTTTTTCAAGTCCTCCAAACCCACTTAAATGAAATACTTTAATTGAAATTAAATAAGTAGTATTATTAATATTATTATTATTTTATGTGTCAAAATTTTTTGCGTATTCTATTCTGTTCTTATATATATGTGTATACTTTAAATTATATTGCTGTATAAAAAACGCGGTCGTAACATTTTTATGTAAAAATATTGTATATCGTTGTATGTTGTCATCTTTGTATTTTATATTGTTCATGTTTTCTATTTCATAGCCCTGAGGATGATTTTAAATAAATCGAAACGTTGGCTATAACTTGGTTTTTATTGACCTAAACTCCATGAAATATCATAAAATGTTAATTGAAATTATCACTGTAATTTCAAAAGACACTCTATTTTTGACCTGAACTTTGTTTTCATTCTAGGAAGGAATGGGAAACCTAAGGATCGTTGCTGGTGGAATACAGCTAAACGGCCAAGCAATGATTCTGGACACTTTAGTGGCATCTTCCATTAAATCTCGGAGAGGCCAACCAATAACCATCGAGTCTTCCAGAAACTTCTCCGTCAATGCCCGCAACGACGAAGGAAGGATTGTAAATAGGCTTTTTCTCGGTAAGTTTACTTTCTATGTGATCAAGAGTATCTTTACGGATGAAAATGGCCATTGAAAGTCTATTGATTGCAATATTTGCGTCATAAAAATATTGCTTTAGTACGCGTAGCACTGGGAGGAGAGATGAGACTAATAGTAATTTCTTTGAGCAAAGGCTTCCACCGTGTCCGTTGTTTTTTTTAAATAACGAGCAATGTGAGAAAACTCAAGAAGATGCCGTCAGTCATTAGTAATTTCTGTTAATTATTGAGTACCATTTTCATTTCTAGTTAAAAACAATCAATTATTAGAAAAGGCTACCTATTGATTATACAATGTTAAATAAATATTATTATATGACTACATAGTTAATAACTGAAATGATAGGAACGTTCTATTATATACATTTCAAACCGTTTTATTGTTATTCTGAATATCGTATAGTGGGAAAAATCATCTCTCATTCTGTACGAATTGTCGCCGTTTCCGAGGAAACAAATTCATAATAGTATCCATTTTAACTTTTGGCAGTAGTTTAATGTATTTCAGCTAAATGCGACAGAATCCGTGGTTGGGTACGCGAACATGACTTCATAACACTTTTCTTTGTATTTATTCCCGGCCTTGATTACTTTGGCCTTTTGAAGGAAACTGCTTTTCTTGGAACGGAATCACTGCCTTCAGTTCCATTTGAGGTGGCCTCTTTTATTTGATAACGTTGGTAATTATTTCCCGCAACCCTGAAACGTATCACTCTTGGTAGACCTAATGTTGTGTACTTGATGAAGACCTTCAGGCAGTCATTTATCTTCCGGGCCTTTCTCAAAATAGCCGGCATTCTTTCTAAGTTTTGTTGGGAAAAAATGGAAGTGGCTTATCGTGAAAGAACACACCTTTCCAAATGGCGGAGCAACAAGTTAGCTGGAGGGCGAATGGAACAGGATTAATTTGGGGAAGCTCTGAGTATTAGCTAAGAAGCTTTTCCTTAGAATATAAGCTGTTTCCGCTTACTAGTACGTGAGATGGAGGTGAAGACAAACTTGAAAAATACTGGTTTAACACAATTTGAAAATTTTATGGCAAAATCATGGTGTCTATCTATTCAATGCTTATTTAAATATTGGAATTATTTCAAAATTTGTAGAACTTTACGTAGGTAGCTTTTCATATTTTTTTAATTTATGGCAACTATTTATTAATCTTTATTTACCGCACCGTAAAAAATATACGGTACCTTCTTTAATATAGGGTTATCTTTGAAGAATGGTTAGGTTTTGAGCATGGTTGAAATGAAAACAGAGTTACAAATATGAGGGACGTTTTTTTTCAACCTCCGAAACCTCAGCAAAAACACCATTCAAATTTCATCATACCAACTTTGACTTTCCTTCGTCAGTTCAGGCCACAAATAAGGCCACACTACTTCCGTTTTTTTTAAATAGTCAATCTTAATGGAGAATCATTTGAGGCATATATGCCACCAATATGTATGCGTATTGGTTGAAATAATATAAAAATATATTGATTAACGGCGGCTAGTCCTATCTTGCCCCATTACGTTTGCTCAGAGTCAAAGTGTTAGCTTATTGCCGTCAACTCCGGACCTAGCTGGCTGTAATGTTACAGTGAAAACTTATTTCAACAAAAGCAATTTAAAGCGCTTCCATGGATTATCAATATTTCAAAATGAAGTGCTCCTTTAGCAGTTAAATATCACATTCCCGCCATGCTGATCGCGATAGATATTCCCAGCACTGAAAACGCAACCCACTCAAAATGTTCACATTATTTTTGGCGACCATTGTACGATATATAATGAAAGAACACAAGTCTGTAGAGTGCCGCAAAAAATCATAAAGAAATTTGAATCACAGATATTTTTGGGTGAATCTATCCATGCATAAATGTCTTTATCTTTATTTTTTATGTAAATACAGAGTTTAAAAATGCTTTTTTAGAAAGTGCATGAAGCGTTGAAATTTTATGACAACTGACCTGATTAAATGAATTTTACAACGAAACATCATTAAGTTTTAACTCAGTATTTGGAAATGTCAAAAATTCGTAGATTTGTAGTTTTACATTATATTTTAATTCACCTCTGAAATGTTGTGGTTATTAAGTAAGTGGTTATTATGAAACAATGCCACCCATTACGCTTTGCTCCCATAAATGGCTTGTACAGATCGTTCTGTTAAATCCCTGTGGATATATCCTTTAGGCAGTGATGGCTTAGTATTGCAACTGTTGGCATGCCTGAGCAGGCGCGCCGACTTATAAAAAATATTGGGGGGGCCCTAATCGGGGATCTTGCCCTGGGAAATTTTATAAGTAGTGAGTTTTAAGTTTTTTAAGCATTTTAGAAGAGTCATATGATCAACATTAGAACACTGATAACTCGGATCTCGATATCTGAACACTGCGGGGAAAATCGACAAGCCTGACACATTATTTCCTCACACCCATAACTAATTTTTGAGGGGGCTCGGGCCCCTTCAGGCCCCATGGAGTCGGCGCCACTGGATAGACCATCCATCTGAGTTGTAGCTGAGGATTTTGGTCCGAATCGTATCCCGGTCAAGTCAGATCATTTTTCTAAGCCAGTCTCTCTCTTAATTGATTATATAATAAACTTTCCTCGGTTTCGGCATACTAATATCTTTTGTAAACTCCTTAATCTAACTTAAATGGGACGATCCAATATCAGTTTTTCAATTCAATTTTATTCAGTTATCAAGACGCCATTTTCAAGGGCTAGAAAGTAACAGAAAAGTAACCTAAACTCCAGGAATAGGCAAATGGAAGGAGTGTTCAGATGCGGAAAGCCGTTTTGAGGACGACCTTGCTTCTCCTTTTCTTGCTATCTACGTACCTCGCACCGAAAACCACGTTCTTTCGCTCCCGCCGGAAAAATAACCCCCACCATTCAAGGGATTCTGTATCTCCAAGGCGCCAGGGGCGTTGATGCTCAAGACGAGGGTATTTTGGAGGGGGGGGACCATTTGAGACTGAGAAATATTCGCAAGTGAAAACCTCCTCTCCTTGCAAATTAAAACAGCGTCTCAGAGCGAGTGTTGTTGATGGAGATAAGAATAATTGGAATTTCTTGGCCGCCAAGTGCCGTTTAACTGTGCTACGGAGAAGTGTTACCCTGCCGATATGCTCTCGTGCGATAAGGGAGACCTGCTCGTGAAAAATGTCGGCTTCCAAGGCGCGAAAGTTTTATTTTAACTCATTGCTGAATGCTAGAGTGTGCTTCTCCGTAATTTGTATCTTTTTATGTCGCGTTTCTCTCCTCTGATTCGCTTATAATTAGCAGATAGTTCTATAAAAAAGTTAACTTTGTAAAAGTTATTTTTTTATCAATGATGAATCCTGTAAAATTTATGTTTTACGACCTTGCGGTAATCCGACAAGTCCAGCAACCCGGCGTACAGGGCTGGCGACTTCCCTTCGGCTGATATAATTTCGTCAGTTTTAAATAAAAGATTTTTCAATGCATAAAGTGCATTTGTTTTCATTATTATGTATTTAGCTATCCGTCAGTTCATAATTTGCAATAAGTTTTGGTTATGTGACACACTTAATCGTGAAAATAAAATTACTTTGCAGACTCTCAGTGATGTCCAGAGTTTATTTTGGCTTTACCGAGCATAATGTTTAGTATGAATTTGGTTTTCCGCCTTGACTCACACCCTGAGCAGGAGGGAGAATTGGCGTCACTTTATGTATTTAATTGCAATATTATGCCTCAAAAAGCTTTTTGCGCATTGTGTTTGTTTCCTGTATGTTTCGAATAATACGGTGTATTCAATAGTTCGGCTCTGTCTCGGCTTTATACCGAGGCTGTATGACGTCTGAATCCCGAGATGGCACTGCATTCTACGTCAACGGCAATTAGTATTGTATACGATAACTCACTAAATCATCAATTTCTATTTCTAGACCTCAAAAATGTAATGATGAATAACGTCTTTGAGCATAAGTCTGAGAAATAATTTTGTGCAAAAATGGTATGTCAGAGTTATTGTCTCTTCTTGTTCATTTATATATATGATGAAATATTTTTATATTTTTAATTATAATATTGTAAAATACCATTTTAACAATATTTCATGCTTTCCTGTATTAATTTATTGTAACTATCATGTTTCAAAGCCCTGAAGAAAATATAAGAAATCCATCCAAACGTCGGCAAACAATTTTACGTATCTCTCTCCGACCTACACTCCAAGACGTTATTCATGATTGCAAAATAATGTTTAGTTCGTGGTAATTAGATCATGATCGATCTCTTCTACTCTCATAACTGTGCTTTTCTGTCGAGTCGTTTTTCGTCAAATAAGTGGGAATCAAAATGTTTACGTAATGCGTTGGTTATTGAAGGACTACAGATGTTATTACTGTGACAGAAATGTCTTTTTGCGCTCGGGATAAAATTTATTTCTGCAAACGCTCGCACAACTCCCGTCGTACGTCCCAGTTTCCTCTGAGCCGAAATCACAGGATTAATTTAAGCATTGCTCCCTAGACTGCGATTCCGCGGAGAATTTGAACCGGAAATGTTGTCTCGTTCAGTGCTAAGACGGCTGAGAAAAGATTTAGCCCATCGTCTCGGAATACATCTACATTAAAAGACGTGGGTACTCAACAGTTATGAAAGTGCTCTCCAGTAAAATAGCTGATTATGTATAATTTCTCTGGATATAGTCTTAGGGTGAACATTAGTTGCCTAATACTAATTTGATACCCTTGCTTACTGAAATCTGGCTATTCCGTTGAAAATTTCCTTTCCATTGTTATCAAACTGATAGCAACGAAAAAGAAAATTAATTGTATGAATTTCATTGACATTTCTAGGGGAAGGACTGCATACGCAGTAATTGATATCAATAATATTGATTTATTTCTACGCTTTCATGTGTTTTAATAAAGCTCTCAAAGGTTTCCATATTGATTTCGCCTCATTTTTGCATCTAAAACTCGCGTTTTATTTTTCTAGGCCTTTCCATAAATTTCATCGTTTTCGCTGGTGGATACGGTGATCCATGTTCATAGTGGTTTGACTTTGTCATTCATTTCCAAATTTTTTACTCTTTTGATTTGTAAGAATAATAATAAGGAGAACTAAATAAGCATTATTTAGTTCTCCTTATTATTATTAGATTTTGTCTTGCTCTTGCGTCAGCAATGCGCGTTTTATTACGCTAAAATCCTCAGCCATTTCCATCGTTATCTCTGGTGGAAACGATGATCCGTGTACTTTGCGGTTCCATTCATTCATTTATTTCCAAATTTTTACTCTTTAAGTTAACCTAAATAAGGCTAATTTAGTTTTCCTTATTGCTAGCTGATCCTTCTCATTCGTGCACCAACAATTCGAGTTTAATTTCGCAAGAATCTTAAATAATTTCCATCGTTTTCGCTAGTGGCAGCGGTGATCCGTGTTTTTATTTTATTTTTTGCTGTTCTCCGTTTCGTAACTCATTTGTTTTAGAACGGTATGTGACGGCTATTGCTGTTGCAGCATGTTATTGCTCCGGATAGGCAAGAAACTTGCTTCAGTATCATTCTCTGAGTCACTGCATCCTATCCGACTCGAAATGGAATGCCCGTATGGATTATTGCCGGTGAGTTAAGCGCGTGCCCCAGTCTCGTTCATCTTTTCCCGTCTCTCCCTCAAGTTCCAGTTGTGAGTTCACTGGAGCTAGGAATCATGGCTGAAAAAATGTCATTGGTGATGGATATGGGAGTTTAGAAAGATAGCGGTGCACCTAGATCAATTGGATATTGAGAAATCGAAGCCGTAACGTCCTTTGACGTCCTCCATCAGCGTCCGCTAGAAATAGGAACCCTGTTGCACTGTAACCGTGTTACATCACTGTCACAATTATTTTAAATAATGTGTATTTTAAGAATTTATGTTGAATGGAATCAATCATTTAACCATGGAATCATTGAAATAATCTATTTCGTGACCTGTAAGTATAAAAGGAACATTTTTTTTCTTTTGGATTTGGATTATAGTATTAATTATATACATAATAATGTGCCCATCTTTATCAAAGAGAGAGATTTCAGTAGCAGAGAAATTTCGTCCAGGTAACCTGTTTATCTTCAATTACGTCCATTGTGATATTATATTGGTTCTCTTTTTCAAATGTAGAAATAAATTATTGAATTTTTTCATTTTTTTATGTCAACCATTTAACGAGAATTTATTAGACGAAAATTCAATATTACGAGAGGATAAATATGATCTTCCCTTGAAATCATATATTGAAAATTACATGAATAATGTGTATTCTAACATGTGGCATGCAGTGAAAATTTTTATATAACCTACGTATCTCAGTAAAATGTACTGATTTTGGCGTTACTCGGTGTAACGAAGTAACCATGAGATTAAAATAAAATGGTAAATTTCCACACAATTTTATTTACAAAATACCGACCCGGTTTCGACACGTAGTGTCACTATCAAGGTACACTAGCAACACTACGTGTCGAAACCTGGTCGGTATTTTGTGAATAAAATTGTGTGGAAATTTAACATTTTATTTTATTCTCATGGATATAAAACATTTCCACCAGATATCGCCGGACACTGTGAATTATGTAACGAAGTAATGTTAATGGTAGAACAAAGCAAATAAAAAGTATTAATCCACAAATAATTTATAAAAACTTATCCCCGCAGAGTCAAAACATTCCCACTCTCATAAGATCGGTGTTACTACCTCTTTATCACATAGATTACTTTCAATGTCTTTGAATGAACCAAGCTTCATCCAAGAACTCAGTGTGTTAAAATTAATGGGTTTGAGCCACGGCTATAGTGTAGGTATTTTCCAAAAGCTATTAGCGAAAAATTCTGCAAAAGACCATCGACCTTCCTAACCAGCTTACGTTTTTGGATACATGAGGCTCGCTATCGCATCTTTCGTTTTGTATTGTTAATGACGCTAAGCCGTTGAAACTAGTTGACAGCATTAGATTACTTGTGACACCGTACTTCGTATTTGAATTTTTCTTCCATGAACTCGCTGATAACTCAATTAATACTGGTGTGTTCCATTTTTTATCTTCATGTATGCCTAGGCGAAAATTCGGGTTTTTTTCAGTGTAGTTAAGTTTCCCTTGATTAATCCCTTGATCCTTTGAAGTTAATATGAAAAAGTGCCGCTCAAAAAAATTATTGATTTCTTCGTGTACTAATTTAATTTGAGGTAAATTTGTTTGTTAATATGCTTCGAGTCCTTTAGCCAAATTTTTAAAATACCAATAATGATTGTACGTCCAATATTCAGCCTTTTCTTGCAATGTAAGTTAAACAAAGTATTCACGACCCGCCGAACAAATTCAACTCAGCCAATAAGTAATATTTTAAGCTCGGGAACTAATTTTCTTTTAGTTTACTTGAAACTTTCTTATAACATGAAGAAGTTCTCTTACAGACAGGACAAATTTCGTTGCAATTATTCTCAAAGTTTTCCTTGGTAGTGCAAGTAAAATCATCTTTACTTTTATTAAAATGTTTCATTTTTATTCCAACAACTTTGAAGAAGTGCAGTTTTTACTTGAATATAACTTTTTTTTACTTCTTCGAGGTTATAGGATTGTGTATTTGATTTACAGTCTGCCATAATTCAATGAAGATCTTTTTTTTTTCAAACGGTGACATTCTAAAGTCCTCTTGGTTACATTCATCTCTCCATATTAAGACGTTTTGTGATTAAAAAATTAACCCTTGCCTTAAACACACATTTGCTGTATGAAAACCCATGAAAAGGAAATTAGACTGCTCTCTTTAGTTTTTCGCTTGAAGTTATCTTGAAGAGGATGCCTGTTAGTGGATAATTATGCTTGAGAAAATTACAGCACCGTCTCCTTTCTCATATAGCACGTCGTAGCATTCTCCAGCTGTCAACATCGGCTTGCATTTTGCAAAGACGAGTCTTGTCATGTATTAAGCGAATGTGCGTTGTGATTATGAGCGGAATGGAATATTAAAAAATTCCATAAATGACGGCAGAATGATGCGAAAGAAAAGATAAGGATGTGCCTTCTTATAATGGAATAAACAAGATGAGCCTTCTAATTACTTAATCTTGAAGGTTTAACTCACCCAGTTGAGTGTGTTTCTCATTTGTATGAAGCTCTCCATGCAGCTACATAATACCCACTGCAATCAGACTTAGGATGACCTGCTTTGGGTGTGTAATTTGAGGAAACTTTCTAGATTACCTAAGTTAACGGCTTCTCGTATTCAGCGTTGCATTTAGGGTTGGGAAAAGATAATTGTGAAGCACTATTTTTAAGGAAGCGTATAGCTTCTTCAATGACTGGAGTGTTGCGTGAGGCTTTACAAGGGCGTACTAAGGATCAAAACTAGGGGGAGTCATAGTCGTTCAAGTTGTAACATTTTAGCACGGAATCAAACCAATATTTTAAGAAAATTATAACAGCGCTTTTTTAGTTTATAAAAGCATTTCCTTGAAAAAAATATTTTAGTTACATGCTAATGCATGACATTACATGCTTATACTAATATCATTTTTCGTGTCTAAATAAAAATTTTGAAAACTTTCATTACAATCCAGTCCTTATTTTCCTTAAAGGTTTTTGCGATATTTGCTCCTGGGGGGGATGTCAGCACTTCTGTCCTCATGAGCCTTTGTAGCTATATATACCTATCTTATCGTGGCGAGGATTGGACTATATTTCTTAAGCGTGAAATGGATTAGTAGAGAAAAGAAGTCATGTTTTAGAAGTATGTTGCTTCTCAGAATGAAACTTGTTCTTGCTGATGTTTAAAATAATCCTTTTTGTTACTGTTTATGTTCATCAAAATTTAAGGCTATTTTGTGTTTTTGCTTGATCTGAGTTGGTTGATGTTGTAATTGAAAAAACAAGTACATAAAAACTATAATAAAATTAAGCAATAACGAAAATTTGTTTATTCTGATGAATATATTCTCCCATTGCAAGACATTAATCGCTACCGAATGTAAACCCCATTCCAAAGCTAACGCCGCGCTGGAGGTTATGCATGGTATATTTCAAGCCTGCCTCTGGAAGGATATGAAATTTCTATTTATTTTCATGAAAAAAT
This sequence comes from Ischnura elegans, assembly GCF_921293095.1. Taxonomy (NCBI): domain Eukaryota; kingdom Metazoa; phylum Arthropoda; class Insecta; order Odonata; family Coenagrionidae; genus Ischnura; species Ischnura elegans. Next base: position 80,355,732 of record NC_060252.1, on the reverse strand, counting down.
TTCCCTTGACCGGGAATCAAACCACGGAACACGGATTGAGGAATAGCGTCGCGTCGTGGCCTGCACAGTGGTTCGGAAAGTCCTAAAGTCCGCGGTGCTACTCTAAGTTTGGGTTATTTTTTTCCAAAGGCAATTAGTTACTTTTACCGCCGTTTGCGCTGCTGGCTGAAAAAGTAGATCTCTTATGGTATTCACCTAGCAACACTTTTTTTTGCAGTTTTCTCTTGAAACTAGTAGAATATTGATACTATGTACAACAAATTATTCCCGAGTAAAATTTCATTTTCCATGAGTATTTTTCCAATGTTTTATTTTTTTAATTTACAGGAGACGATAGAATGGAAGTCCTTGCAAAACAGTTCCGTGTATCCGACCCGAGGGGCACTGTTCTCTTCTCAGCGGACCAAAAGGAAGTCATGGTGGGCGCTGAAGTCCTCAGGGTAACTGGTGAGATATCATGTCATACCCCATTCGTGCATCTTATAATAAAGATAATAATAATAATCGTATGGAAACAGCACAATAAAAACGTTATAGACACAGATAAAGAGAAAATTTTCGTTATTTTGAATTTTCGCTGTGTAACACAACTTCGCCCTGTGAAAAAACGACGCAAACAGAAAAAACTTGGTTTTCATGCAGATATAAACTCTTTTACCTTCTTTTTAAATTCTGTTTATCATCATCAGTAGTCCTATCCTAAGATTGGTTTGAGGAAACTCCTTTCCTAAATTTTAATATATTAAATATTTTAATAACTTCCTCATTTTTAAATATTTTTTTAAATTTTTAAATTTAAATATTTATATTAAATATTTTAATAACTTCCATAACCACCTGCAATAATATTCTCTTCTTCAAGCAAAAGAAATTTTGTCATGAAATAAGATTGTTTTCTTTACGGTCGAGCGTAATTCCGAGGCATTCTTCTCAAGTTCAGTCCTTCCACTACAATTTCAATCTACTCTCTATCAAAAAAAATTTGGTTGAAAAAGTCCTATATTATTCCCCTTTGAATTAATGTTACTTAATGAGAAAGTTGAATAAATTTAATTGCTGTGAAAATTTCGGCACTTCACTTTCATTTATTGTACTGTATTAGCTCCTTGTTGAATTTTTATTTCAATTCACTTATCTTTATTAGCTAGTTTCTCGGTTAATTATTCACTAATTGAACATTGCAATCCGCATCTACGTAATAATACTTTTCCCAGGTGGTCGTGGCATGCCTTTAGGATTGTAATTCTAGGACTGTTTATACTCTTGGGATTGCCATGAAACTGTACGGAGTTAAAATGTTTACGGCTTTACCTTTGCCCGGCGCTATTGCTTCTCCTCCCTCCTAATTTCGTGCTTGGGTCTCCGGAAGCAGGCTGTACTCATTAACTTCGCGAAAGCCACCGGTTTTTTGTTTTTTAATTTCGCGTCTCTTGCACGTTTCTCGTGTTTATGGGCTCGCAGCTGAGAGGCTCTCTCTAATATTCTTTTAATGGTAAAAAAGGATGACGAAGCGTTTGTTTCCTTTTTCAATTATCATAAATATAATCGAAACAATTGTTTGGTCGTAAGTGAAAAATCATGCTTCAGAGAATTTCTGATTTCGCATTCGTTGAGAGACCCATGTGGAATTTTAGGCGTGTAGATGCGTAGTATCTAATAATAGTTACCATTGATTGTTTGAGGCGTAACTTGGTGAAAGCGATTCATAATTAAATAAAAAAGAAGAACTTTGTGCTTTCACATTAATATTTATTCACAACCATGGTTTCAACGTTAGACGTCATCATCAGGTGACGTCTAACTGACTGATGATGACGTCTAACGTTGAAACCATGGTCGTGAATAAATATTAATATGAAAGCACAAAGTTCTTCTTTTTAATTTAATAGTTACCATGTTAAATCGGGATAATTTCTTACTGCACCAAATACAGTTCTTTTGGTAAAACCAGGAATTAAACCTTTCGTGCTATTGTGTCGTGGCTAAGAATGTGGATTCACCTAATTTTCAGTCTGTATTTTTCATAGATATTTTCAAAGTTAATTTTACGTGCTTAGAAACCTTTCCAATATTTTGAAAAAATAAATGCATTCTATTTTACCTCCTCAGTTAGTTTCACTTAGAGTGAAACTTTTACTTTATTCTAAACCTCACATTCTGCGCTTCATGACTTGGTGAATGTATGGACTAAAATAAAATAGTTGCAAGACTTAGAAATGATAAGAATATTTTAAACCGATGTAAGGAATTAAGGTTTCTTTTGCTATTATCAATATATTTCAATCGATAAAGGAAGGATGAAATATTTATGTTAAGTAAGAGGGGTTACAAAAAGTATTTGGGGAATAATATCACGGACCGAAAGAAATTTTACCACCTGCAATGTATTGAATATGTTTCACGTAAATTTGAACAATTTCATTCATTCTTCATGTGTTTTAGCGTCAGTAATTCAACAAACCGGTGCAATCAATTGGCTGCTTGTTTAATGAAAGTTTTCACGACTATCGCAGTTTATTTTTATCCTTGTTCTTGCTCCGTTTTTTATGCCGTGATACAAAATGTTACTATTTCATGTTTACTCCCATTTTTAATTTTTATATAATTCCTCTATTTTGAAAAGTTTTTGTATTTTATGTAATTTATTGTCGATGACTATCACCAAAGATTGGTGAATGCGTAATTTTATGCATTTTTACTATGGCTTTGGCAACCAACGATCTTGGGCACTAAAAACTAGTATTTTAAATTTTATTTCCTTTATCTATGAATATCGTTAGTGGACTATAGTTACATGCAAATATTACAGAATATATTTCTAAAATTTGTGTAATCCTGATCTAATGTAGATATTTTGGGTTCTTTTTATTGTTTACATATTTTTGGTTCCAGGTACAGGTGGTGCCATTTTTGATGGCACAGTCCAGACTCCGGTTGTGCGTGCTGATTCCGGGAATGATCTGAGGTGATTCTCTTATTAATTGCAAATAACATTATTCTTCTCTTGCTATTGCGAAGTAGGTACTTATGATTGTGAAAATATTTCCAGAAAGTAAATAATTCAATTTCGTCCCTAATTTAGGCTTGAGTCCCCGACCAGATCACTTGAGGTGAGGGCACCTCTAGGCGTGGCAATTGAGTCTCGTGCCGGTGATATCAGTGCATCATGCCTCACGGATCTCAAGCTTCAATCAGTCGCTGGAACGGTGGGTATAGGGTTTTTTCTGAGTAAAGTACTTGTATACCATACTAAATCCTGCTTTTGTGGCAGGTAGGGCAACAGAAACTAAACTTAAGTCAAAACCAGTAAAATTTCCATAGTTTCGTTCCCGGGAGCGAAATGTAGAAACGAAATGGATTTTAACCTGGAGAGCTAAACTCAGGGTCGATACGAAATTGGAGTCAAAACTACTTCGGGTCGAAACTAAACGAGACGCAGTTAATTTTTCGCACTGGAGGGACCACTTGTTTCATCTTCGAATAGTTTAGTTTCGACCCACACACCGAGTGCGAAGTATGGTTGAATGAAAATTTTGGCGTTCCGGCATTATCACCCATATTTTTACCACTAATTGGAGAACGGTGAACGCAAACTGGCCATTAAATTTTTGGCTCAATGTTTTGACCTCTCTACACGTTCATCAAACGTAATGGGTCGAAACTATACTCACTTATCCCCCTCCACTCAAATTGTGGCATCTAAACTTAACCATGAGCAGCGGAGTTTCGATTAATTTAGTTTCGTTCCCGAGAGTAAAGGTTAGTCCCGGGTCGAAACTATAGTCCTAGGTGATTTTAATTTCGTGCAAGAACGGAACTAAACCCAGGCCTCGTATTTTCGTTTCCCTCCAGGTCGAGACGAATCATTTTCTTTTCGTTTCACTTGCCATCCTTGTTCTGTAATGACTAGGAAAAGTCCTCGCGTGACAACCCGGAAATCGTGGGTTCAAGTCCCACCTGGGTAATATTTATTCAGCGAAAGGATTAAAATAAATAATAAAAATATGGGTAAAATTTTCTCGAGATTCGCATCTGGTTAACCCTACAATGCACTTTGTATCATATGTGATACATTACACTCATTGCCGGTTAATTCTGAAGGGTACAATTCTTCCATTCTACCGCATGGTGTAACAGATATGATATATCCCGTCGTTATACTATGTGGTTGTCGAAGCAGTCATTGGTACCAAAGGCGATCAGACTCTAATTATGTTGAAGGAAGTCAGCTCCTCGCATGTGAAACGAGTAAGAGGATTTACCCGAGTGATATCGATATTGGTAATTAGTAAAGGAACGGGCGCCAATGAGAAGTTTTCTATGATTATGCGAAAGGAAAACCTTTTTTGGAAAATTGCCAAATATGTGGTAATTATCCATTTATTGTAAAATTTATCAATATTTGACCATAATGTATTTGCTACATTTTAAAATGTTTCTTCGAAAATAGCTGAAAATTTTATTTAAATGAAGTATTGGAAGCGTATTTGGATATATTTTATAAGGAAAAAATATTTTTGGCATGTATTTAGAAATTCATGCAGTTAAGGGTAAAAAAAACTCGATATCTGCCTAGGCTTCGAGCTCTGACTCGCTGATCCATAATGCTGCAGATTTTCGTTTGATTTGTGACGTCCTTTTTAAATCCTCCTTGTAAAGAAAGACCTTAATGTGCTGTTTACGGGGAAGTTGTAAAAAAAAAAAATTTGTTTTTTGTTCGCCATCATATTTTTACAATGAATTTGGTGTATCAAACTATTAAGTTTACTTAAATTCATAATTTCTTTGTCTTATTGTTAGCTAAATTTTTAAGTATAATCCAATTTCTCATATAACCTTTTAATACAAAATAATATTCTATACCCTTTTATTAACATTAACTATTATGTAATAAAATTATTGCCTACAAATCTGATTGTGTTGAGTGTATATTTGGTCACTTAGCCGTTAACACTCTATTTTATCTATCGATCAGTGATTCAACCTAAAAAATGGTGGAAATTGGGTACAGCTCATCCCAAACTTACCCATAGCTGATCTAATATAGTTGTTTGTATTTTACCATAGAAAACTCTTTGAGGATTTTTTTTAGATATCCTAGGGATTCACCGGGGGTTTGAACCCGAGATTCCTCGATAAACGCCCTACCCAGTTGTCTGGCACGCTCTATGTCATGAATCAAGATTTTTAAGGATGGGGTACAATAATGCTACCTTCAGTTCTAAAATGACATTGTGGTAGTGGACTGCCTAATTCTTCGGATGCTTGTGTGGATAACAATTCGTCTAAAGTAATATTCCTACATTTATGTCTTCACTACAGATCCGTCTCGACTCAGCTAGCGTGATGCTGCCTATGCTCAAGTTGGTGAATCCCGTGAGAAGAAAACCTTTGTCCAGCGATTCCGACCTTACCGGTCATCGGAGGGGATTCGAGGTTTTCCAGCTATGCGTCTGCGGCAACGGCAAACTGTTCATAGCTCCACCGAGGGGGGACTGCGTTGCAGACGGCGAAGTGTGTAGGTGATCTCAATCTGTTTCGAAACATCGCATTCTCTATTGTTTCATCGGATATCCTGTTTCGTCACCTGTGCGTCAGCTGAAAAACGAGGAAAGTACTTAGGGCGTTATTGTTACGCGCGCAAGAGAGGCTGAGAACCTTCCGTCAGTAAACAATATCCAACCAACCATCCCTTGATCCACCAAAGAATAAAAAAAACAGTATTTGCAACACGTTTTGATGGAATGGCAGTTTGTCGTGAGGAAAATTCGGTCAGTTAAAGTCTGTGCTTATTATTTTTGCAAGGGTTGTTAACTGCTTAAAATGCCTTGATATTATTACTTTTTTTTTACGAACAATCGTTTTTGTAAATCTTTTTTCTAGGACGGAGTATGTATGTTATTAACGTTGGCGATTGTATTTAATTGGTGGCGAGATCTTATTCTTGACTCATATTTTTCAGTACTGTTACTAAAATAATTCAGTAATAAGCGGATAAAGTATCAATGTTTTTTTGTAAAAACTAAATTTTAGCAGTTCTCTGACACTGTTACATATTCTGTCTATGTGGAGGCATATTTTCTTTATAATTTCCTCAGTCAACTATTTTTTTATTTTTTCTCCTTTTTAACTGCCATTCTCTGTATTTAATCTAACAAAGGTGGTGGTAGAGGTATAAAGTACACCATTGTGCATTATGGAAAAAATATAAAGTGGTGTCTTTCCTGTTTCATATCGCTACTAACAGTGGTAGTGGAATTATGGTGTTAAGTGAGAAACATTTATAGTGATCCTAATGCGATCAAAAGGAATTATTGAACATCCTTTACCCTTCCATAGCCAATGAGTTGTTAGACGTGTGCCTGAGGAATGACGACTACACATTATATGAGCTTCGAAAATGACCACATTGCAATTTTTCATTTCATTTCGTGCCTCGTACTCTTAGCTTGGACATATATTTTTTTCTGTGCAGTCTGAGGCAAGGCGAAACGTATCACTGTGCTGTATGTGTTAATTTTTTTCATTTTCGTGATGTCTCTCGTAGCCTACAGTGATGAAAGTGCGTCAAAAAAAGGCGAATTATTTGCTGGAAGATTTTTTGGAAATTGTTACTTGAGTAAAAGTACAATTAGTTTACGCGCAAATTGGAAACGGCTCAGTTTCCCTGAGAACAATGTTCATGCAATGCTTGAGATGTTTCTGAGCAGTTACTGATTTGGTCATAAGTGGAAACCATATTTTGTAATCATTCTGCCGAGAACTGAATAAAATGTAATATTACCTGTTGACAATCTTCCCGAAAATTATTTATTGCCTTCCACTCATTTCCAGCATTCATGCACATAACTATTAATTCTCATCAGCTCCATTTGGACTGGTTCTCATTGATTTTTGATCCTGTTTCTGAAGACTGTGAATTTTACCCCAACTTGCAGTTTTTGAGGAGAAAATTGATAAAAAATACTCCTTTTGTATTCTAAACTCAATAGAATTAAGTCATTTTAACAATTCCAAAGTATAATTTAATTATTTCATAGCAAAGTTATTGAATGAATGTGGGACCAGAAACTGAGTTTGTCATACTTTAATTTATCCAACTCTTAATTCCTCAGAACCTCTATCTCTTTTCTCTATTTCACTATGTAAAGTGATGTCACGTTTTTTCCAAAAATATATTAAACTTCTATTAGAATATTTTATGAATTTTCTCAAAATATCGTAGAGCTGCATTGCTGATATTTTTAATTTTTTTTCTTGATTCATATTGGATATTGTACTTTAACTTGGTGAAAATATTTCCTTGGAACGGCCCAAAACATAAAAATCCGTATCAAAATCTTTTATCTATCATTATATTCTATAACACTTAATTTAGAATTCTATAGTACTAGAAAAGTAGAATTGTTCGTATTTCTCCGTTGGAATCATGGATTGATTTTTGCATGATTGAAAAGTTTTATCTGCCTATTTCGAAGTTTTTGAGGTCCCTTATAACATTTACTAATTGTTTAATTTTTTGGAGACTTTATGTTTCCTTTACGGGATATTTATTGATTAGGCATATCGATTCCTAAAAAGTTTCTTTCTTATTTTGAATTCTGTGGGAAAATTTCAAGGCAAAAAGAGATTATCTAAAAGTTATTTTCGGCAAATTCTTCATGTTTGTCGGGAAATAATCTCGAACTTTGGAAATTCCATTTTTAGACCCCGTTAGTTAAGAATATTTTCCAATTAGTGGGCTCTTCGTGCGCTCCAGGGCTTCGCTCAGTCATCCAGGTCCTCCCAATTTTCTGGAGGTTTCGTGGGAATTTTCACGTAATACGGTCCGATGACCTCTAGTTGAAATTCAGCGCGGGTAGATAACCATCCAACCTATAAAAAGAGTTTTTTTTTTCTTGAAAATCTAATGTGATCGCATTTCATTGCCCTACCAATAGTTTTACAGCACTTAATTATTAAATATGGATATACGAGGAGGGACCAAAAAATAACCAGACGCAAATCGCTGCGCACGTTACTCTTATATTTTGGGTTTCTCCCGCTAGATGGGTGTCATTACATCGTTTATGAGGCAGTTTTCCAGTCCATGTAGTATGCACTCATTCTCTTGTTCCCTTTCCCCCTTGCACCCTGCTCCCTTACTAGTGCTCTACTAGTGCCATAAAGTGTGAACAGAAATAATGCGAACTATTGACAGTGACGAAATGTGAAGCGCAGGGTAGTGTTAGGATATCTGGTGGTTGCTTTAAGAATCAATTTCACCCTGCTTCTCGGTTTGTTTACGTTTGTAATCTAGACTGCTTAGTATTTTGAATTTTCTGGCACCAATTGGACGCTCTCTCTGCACATAATAAACACAAAATTACTTACAACTCCAGTTCAAGATTTTTAAGTTTTTCATTGGCGCCATTTTCACGTCCACTTCCTACGAGGGCACGTTAACGAGGGAGCATCCGCGTTCCCTTGTTCACTTACCCTTCATTCCCTTGCGCCATCGCAGATTGGATCCACCCTTGCTGTCGTCACATCCGTAAGTTGACGATTGAAAAGTGCACGAAGGGTGAATAATTGCGAATTGGAAAACGGTTTGAGTCAGTATGCGAAACAGTATGGCTTTAGATGGTTGTAGCGAGACACTGTGATAGTTTACATCTGAAGTATTTTGATCTCTTCGATTTTGGAAATGGCTTATATTTGAGAACAGCGTACAGCGTTGAAAATTTGTTCTCTGCTCGGTAAAATTTAGTCAAACACGGTTAATCTTTTGTATACATCTTATAAAGAAGACGCCTTAAAAAGTTCTGACGTGCAGGAGTATTATCCGGAATTCAAACGCGGTGACATGTCGATCGAAGACATTAAACGCCCGAACCAGCTTTCAAGGTCCAGAACTGAAGAAAATGTGGGAAAAAATCGTGCCCTTGTGCACGTGGATAAGTGGCGTACTATTTACGAACTCGCTGAACAATCTGGTCTTTCTTTGAGTTTATTGCAGTGACTTTAAGCTGAAGTTGAGCAAATGAGACGGATCGTGGCGAAATTCAACCCCCGTTTGCCGACTCCTGACCAAAATGCGGCACGTGCTGCTGCTTGCCGCGGCTTGAGTTTTTGGTAAAAAAATTGCATGACACTGCTCTTTCACCCACCCTATTCACTAGATCTCACACCTTGTGATTTCCTTTTGTTCCCCCGGATGAAAATGGTGATGAAAGGGAAACGTTTTTTATCGCATTACGGAGGTGAAAATGGAGTCGAAGGCGGTGCTGCAAGGCATCGGAAACAACGAGTACCAAAGGTGTTTCGCGCAGTGGAAAAAACGTGTTCACCAATGTATCAGTTAAAATTGAGAGTAATTTGAAGGCGACTAGCATTTCTAACACAAAATATTAAATATTGAATTTAATTTTTAAAATTTTCGGTTATTTTTGCGTCCCCCGTCGTACTTCCATAGCATGGAGGTGTAATTCATTTTGATTTTTTTCTCGTTTCGTGCATACGTTCCTTAATTATTGAGGTAAATTTTTTTTCAACTATGTATTTGAGGGAGCAGTAGTAACATTTAGTGGTTAAGCTCTACTACTGTACTATTGTTGGTCATTGCGGGCAATTTGCTTTCAGAATTCCTTTTTTTGATGCTCAGAATGAATGGATTTAAATATTTTCGGTCGAAATCCCTATATTTTCTCTTTTCTGGCATTTTCAAAGTTGAAATTATAAATAATTTGATGTAGAAATACATTTAAGTGAGAATGTGCAAGGTTTCTCGCACTATATTTACGGTTTTGCATGATACCTGTATGCTTATATCGTCGTAGATAGCACTCAGAATCTGAAATATTAAGTTCTTCCAAAACAATATTGGCTTACCTCTTGTGATGTAGTTTCCGGGAATGGTTTAACATCCCTTGTATCATCTTCCTGGGAAATATTTTTCTGAGGCCTTTTTGTCTGGGATACACTTCTCGATCCTTTGTATCGTTCCCTGAAATGTATTGGTTGCAAAAGATTCATAAAAATTATAAAGTCATAGTTTAAGGAAATTTTTATTTTTCAGTAATTAGCTGGCGCTATGACCTATTTGTTGATAAAAAAGCAGAGTTTGTGGAAGATTAAGGCTTTTAAACTGCCTTCAGTATATACCCTCTACGACATTATTGTTTCATTTCCTGTTGAATCTTCACGAACCGTACACAACCGTAGGTATAGTGCAAGAAACCTTGCACATGATCGCTTACATGCATTTAAGCATGGAAATAATTATAATTACAGCTTTGAAAATAAGACGGGAACATAGATAAATATTCTCTTTGTTATGGCGATGCCTATTTACAGAAGCAGTTATTTATTCCTCAAAAATCTCAAGAATATCTAGGAGTGATAGATAGTTTCAAAAAAATTTCAATAATGAGCCTTAAAAATACCTATTAATTTGTCATTATTTTAGCGGTAAAGTATAATAAATTTTTTCCTCTTTTGTTTTACTTAAAATTTTCCTTCACGCGTGCTGGTAAAAGTAATTTGATCGTACTAGATGTGAATAAAATTCGATCGTGAGATCTTAACGGTAAATATTATGAGAGGATGCATTATTTATGATTGGCTCTTGGTGAAATCAAAATTTTTATTTTAAAAACTGGTTCTTACTTTCAGTTTAGTCATTTCGGCGTATAAAAATACATATTGCACCGTCACCACAAAAATGGTGTCCTAAGCTTTCACTTCGCCTATAAAATGGTAGCAAACCCTCTTCAGAACCCTTATTCTTTGATAAACCTGTTGTTTTCAGATTCTGTCTTAAAGTAAACATTATTGCAAAATGATTTTTCTTAGTGTATCTTTAGAAGGTGCACGCTCCATTAATTTTCCTTGTGATGTTTTATTTTCACTCGATGTTTATAAGAAATTAAGTGAAAATACGGCACAAGGGGAACTGGGCTTAAAGCTTAGTTTTGATTTGTCTGTTATCTTCTTTTGAGGTGCTTAACTTTGTACCTGTCGCTCAATTTTTCCAGCCTCTGATTTTTCTGAGACGGTATTGGTCATTAGACCACGTCAATAAAGTAGAAACATTCATATTTAATTTTATATGATGCATCATTCTTTTTCTTTTTGCGATGTAAAAATGTCCTCCTTATTTGCATTACTTAACCTGCATTTTTAAGATCACACCTACTTGGTAAACCATTAAGTAATAGCTCAAAGGAATTACGAAAAAATTCAGGTCAGTGAGGATGTTTGATTATTTATGGAGGCATAGCTTGACAAATCATATCATGTACTGCATTCACTAACACTATCGTCATGTTTTCAAAATTAGGTATCTTTTCTAATTTCAGGTAAGTATTCAATTAATATGCCTATTTTCTTAGCATTGCCCTCAATTTTAGAATATGATCGTATTGCTTTGTGTCAACTATAGCAAAAATCTACCTATTATCAAATGATACCTTCACTAGCTTAGTTAGATTTCCATTAAATTATTATTCACAACAGTTACAAACATTTATGGCGATTCTGTTGGTCATTATTTACGATTGCAATAGCTTTTTTGTCATTGGATGACGATATTAACAATGTAAATGATGTATCTTGCATGATTACATTCTGCATCAACGTACATGACATGAGTCATCAGTTCTTAAAAACACTTGCTGACAATAGAATATCTCATTTATTCCCTGAGATAGTTCTCTAATAATAACGTTATAATAAATACGTTACTGAGAAAAACTTGCTGGTGTACAGCCTTTTATTCGAAGTCCTACCAGGTTAAAGTAAGCGTAGACTTTAAGAGTTACTTTTCCACGCCATAATAGCGCTTCGTTACCCTCAGGTCTATAATTTACTGAATTGACCTTTGTAGAAAAAAACTTCGTCGTTACTGATATTTTTTCCGTCGTCGAAAACCGATGGTCTTTGAAATAAGAAACTCCATGCAGTGTACCCTCCGCGACATGCACTTTATTTATTTTGTTTTAAGGCCTTTGCGTTGTAAATAAATTGAGCTCAAAGGGTTAGGAGCGGATGGCTTAGATCAAGGAATTATTTGACGGAAATACTTACGCGTAAAAAGGCAGCAAAAATCCCCACTTCTTCCTCCACTGCGAGGCGCACCATTCTTCATTTTCCACGGACGCCCTCCAATTTTGCAACTCGTGATTGGGCTGCATTCGTACTACTTTTTGTCCCTCCATTCCTCTCTTCCGATCGAACCCGGGAAAGGATTTTGAAGAAACAGAATCAGACTTTATGTTATCACCTTTTTGACTGTGCTTTGTTTATTTTTATGTTTACATGCACAATCTGCGTTGCCATCAACAAAACTTTTGCCACCACGGTTGTTATGAGTAGCAAAGAGTCACAAATGGACATGGTAAGGGTATTTGATGGTTGATGGTTGGTAATTATGATCAGTACAAACCATTTGACATTCACATTAGTATTAGCGAATAGTATTCCTGTGAACCTAGTTTAAATGGTTTGGTAAATTGACGTACACTTGTAAAACTTGGTCAACCACAAATTTTGACGCTCGAGGTTATTGAAAATTATGTATATCATCTCCTTTTAATAATTTTATTTTTGTATGGCACTCCAAATCAACTACATATTATGGATTCCCACGCTCATCAGTTCTTAAAAACACTTGCTGACAATAGAATATCTCATTTATTCCCTGAGATAGTTCTCTAATAATAACGTTGAAAGCCAATGGCGTATCAAAACATATTAGTGGTCAACTTCTTCGTGGTCACCAATTTTGTTTTCCATGCTAAATTTTATGCTTGACCCATCATCATCATCATTAGTCAACAACCCCAAGATTGGTTTGACGCAGCTCTCCATTGCTATCTTCTATCCGCTAACCTTTTCATAGATACATATTTCTTCCCCTTTACATCCTTTATAACCTGTCCTGTGTAACTCGTTCGGGGCCGTCCTTTGCACTTTTTCCCTTCCACTTGTTCTTCAACCATTGTCTCCATCAGGCCATCGTGCCTCAAAATGTGGCCAACCATGTTACCCTGTCTTCTGCTTAAGGTTTTTAGGAGCTTCTCTTTTCTTCCACTCTTCGTAGCACTTCCTCGTTACTTACATGATCAATCCATTTTGGTGGTCAGTACAGCGACACTCATTTCACTTCGGGCGTGGTAACATTTACTTTAACGGCTGCAGTGCTGCGATATGGAAGGCGAGGGGAAAGCACCACATTATTATCCCAAGGAGTCGCAGCTACTCCAACTTTAAGTTGTGTTTGACCCATTGTGAAGTAATTCATGCCATAACTTCATTATAATGCATGAAAATAGTGCATTGTTATTCACCTGCTACGACATCTATATTTCAGCAAGGAAAACGGTTGCAAAAAATGAAAGAGAAAGGGAAAATCCAAATGTTTGCGATGTAATATGAGGTATGTATCTCTGTATTTCAAGTAGTAAACAAAAGTCAAAATCATTGATTCACATGACAGCGTCGGCAATGTTTTAGTATATTACATGGAGATATTTTTCATCATCAGCGGGGCTGGTAGTGACACAGAAAAATTCTTTGCGAATACTCCATACGATGATGGTTGTTGCAACTGGCCTTAGCATATTACAGGTGGAAATTAGTTCCTGTGGAGTCAATACCTGTTTGATTGCACGTATTTACGAAACACGATAGAAAAGACGTTATAATAAAGTGAGATGGCTGAAGTAATTACGCTCGATACCTGCGTGAAAATTGTTTCTTAAGGCCATGCATGTTTCTGTGAAACTAGGTGTCCCATTAGTTAGACAAATTCGTTTTTGCAATCTTCAAAATTTTGTTATTAGAAATTATTATAAGGTACTTAAAATCTGAAGCTGTTAGTTGTTCCCGAGACTAGGCAAATTTGAAAATAAATGACTAGTGATCCATGAGATATTTCAACGAATTAAGGCAGTAACAGTAATGCTTGATAAATGAAAAAAAACCTGTGATATATCGCATGCTTACCGAAATGCATCGTCGAATTGTAAGATAAACAAGTATGCTCTCTGGCCAGCAGCACATGAACTATACATTATATTCGGACATCAAAACATAAATATTGAATAACTTCAATGCGCAGAAGGAAGGGCAAATGTTCATTGTATTGTGCTAGTGATGTTCTCTGCGCCAAAAGCTAAATTTAGTCTACAGTTTATTAATTCCGATTCTTTGCGTATTATTATTTCTTAAGATATGCGTTGACAAGGTCGCGTGAATTTGAGTTCAAAACACGTTCTTCCTCTTTAACCAAGAGTTTTCCTCTTTGATGGTGTGTTTTTTATAGAAAAGTCAGCTTTGGTCGGCATAAAGCAAAAGCAAGGGAATTTTTCTCCTATATTTATTTACGTCTGTATTTCGACCTTGGCCAAGTTTTATCCTTGAACGACAAAATTGCCCTGGGGTGTGGAAGCCCTGTCTGTCTTCCTAGTGAGTGTGACGGTTTCACGTCGTGGAGTAGAAATTAAAATATTGTGTACTAATGAATAAAAATCAACGAATATTACACAAGAGAAGCCATGCTGACAGTGACTCCCCTGTATCCATGACGAATACGAATATTTTCATGTAATTTTGAAATATTTTCTACTAGAATTACGTATTAATGTTATCCTGGAAAATATTGTTGAAATTAACTACAAATATTTTTTAAATATCTGTCACATGTGTGGACGTTTTGGATAGTTAAATTCCCAGATATCCACTTTTGAGTTACAAATGTGTAAATGCATCAATATTGGTATAAATTTTATTTTGTGTTTTCCTTTTTTATTTACACGTAGTTTATCTTATTGTTATAATTTTTTATACCCCTATAAATAGATTTGCCCTTAGGTGCTGTAATTCCTCGGTATCCATATTCGAGATACTCGTGTGCATATGTATTTAAAAAGGTATATTTCTTTGTTTTTTCCTTTCTTGTATTAACACTTATTTAACCTTATTGCTATAATTTTTCATGCACCTATTATTTAATTTTCCTGTACTGTATATACCGGGTGTATACATTTAAGAAGAAAATGTGCATATGTATTCATTAAGGTATATATGTTTTTTGTTTTTCTTTTGTATTTACACTTCTTGAATCTTATTTTTTATATTTTTTATGCCTTTATGAATTCATTTTTATGCGCTGTAATGTTATAAAAAAATATCTCATGGGCCAGAAAAGCCCAAGGTTAAAAACGGAATGAGCTGAAAACCGTCGGATGTTGGAGCGCCAGCGATCGAGGCGTATTTCTTATTCATGTACAAAGGCGATTTTACCTCTCAATTTTGCTAGACAATGCACCATTCGCCAATTAGGTGATTGAGGATAATTACCGTCTACGTCCTCTGCCCTTGAGGGGAAAAATGTTTTTTTTGTTCGGTCCCATTCCATCATTTTTTTGCATTTCTTTCATCCGCGATGGCATTTTGCGTGGCTTTGATTGATCGAAGGACGCATTACAATCCGAGTGAGGGGAGGGTGGTGAGGCTAATGCTTCTTTCCACTTCATCTCTCCCCATGCCAACCATTCCTACACATTCGCATTCCGACTGTCTCTTTTTTTTCTCTTCCCCCGTCTTATTCCCATGCCGCAAAAGGGCGGAAATTGAGACGCTCTCTACGGGGGCGTTAAAGAGATCGTGATAGCGTCATCCACGCCACACTACACTCCTTTTTTTCTTCTGTCTTCTTCCACCACGCCCGCCCCTGCCAAACTCTTATGTTCACATCTTCCTCTCGTCGTCCGCTCACAAGTAATCTTCTATCCCTCTTCTCAAATATATCGACAAGCGTTCCCTCACCGGCCAGCCCTCTTTTCATCGATCTGTTTTTTTTTATGGTGTGAAAGCTTTGGATGGCATAGCTAATACCATTGTGAAGATGCCGATAGCCTCTTACTCATACACTTATATATAAATGAAACTAACTGTGCACCATAAATTTCCCGAGGCAAATAATATTTCGGGATTTTCTAATCATATTGTACCTAATAGATTTTTAAATATTTTAAATTATTTTTTTGTTATTTTGCTACAATAATCTCCTATTTTGAACATATTAGGATTTCTATCGTTTTTCAGTTATTGTTAAAGAGCTAGGATTTAAAATGTGAATTGGAGATATTTTGTCGGTGCTTGAACCACGAATTTACTGTAAATCAAAAATTATTTGGTCGTTATTTTTACGGGATTTATTATATACATTATTGGCAAAAATCTAATTAAATGGTTCATATAATATTTGAATCTCAAATATTGCATAATTTGCCAGTTTTTTGCAGACACAGGTTTTTTTTTATTCAAGTGCGCAAACGGTTTTATTTTTACGGCGTACAGGTACAGTGTCATGCACAAAAATTAGAGAAGCCTTGATGATACACTGAGCATGGACAAAACAATATTTCAATTCAAAATCCACCCAGCACCCTACCTTATCGCCATATTTATCCTTTCTACAAATTCCTCTTTCTCTATGGTCTACTCCATCTTTGACGTATCTCTACGTATGCACATAAGCTTAATTTGCTAATGTATGACATAATTTGAATATATCGATGAAAACAGTTGTGTTTACGAATTATTAAGAAAATCCTTGTGGAAATGTATCGAATGTTCTGCTTGGATCCAAGTGATTGTTTAACCACATTGAAATTCGATGCAATGAGCTAAGCATTTAAATTTAACGGAATTATCACTGGATACATTTTAAGGGATAAAATTCTCCATTCCTTGTTACATGTTGCATTAACACGTAATACTTAATGTCTACATGTACGAACGAGTGAATGAATACGAAAATGCACCATGTAACCATTCAACTTGTGCAAACGTATGAACAGGAAGTAGAACCTGTTCTAATTTGGTTCATGCGTTCGTACATACTACGCTCCGGTCCACCAAACTCTGTCATGGATTCACACAATGTCTCGTTCTTGTTACTTTTACTGTGTGAGAGGGCCATCAGAGTTCTTTTTCATTATAGCGGGATTAAAATTTCTTTTCTTTTATCGAGGATCTTCTTTCCATTGTGTTGAGTTCAGTGCAGGGATGGCAAGTGAAACCAAAAGAGAATGTTTCGTTTCGACTCGGAGGGAAACAAAAACATGAGGCTTATGTTTAGTTACGTTCCTGTACATTATAATCACCAAGGAGCTTAGTTTCGACTTGAGACGAAACTTCACTCTCGGGAGCGAAACAAAATTAATCGAAACTCCGTTGCTCATAGCTAAGTTCTGATCGCTGAAGTATTTCCAAGAGGGAATAGTTTCGGCCAATTAAGTTTGACATACGTTCAAATACTGAGCTTAAAAATCGACTGTGTTCACCGTTCTCCTGTTAGGGGCCAAAATAGGAGTGCCCCATGCATCTAATGGCGGCAGACCGAACCTCTACTTCATTCAATCATACTTCGTACCCGGTACGTGGGTCGAAACTAAAGCGTTCGAAGGTGAAGCACGTGGTACTCCGGTGCGAAACATTATCTGCGTTTCGTTTCGTCCCAGAGTTTTAGTTTTTGACCCGAAGTAGTTTTCACGACGATTTCGTTTTGATCCTGATTTTAGCTCCCCGGGTTTAAATCCATTTTGTTTCGCCTCTACATTTCCCGGGAACAAAACTTAAAATTTTGCTTCTTTGGCTTTCGTTAAGTTTCCTTTGAAATCCCTGGTTCAGTGTCGCCGAGAAAATATCGATACATTTGAAGAATCGTCTTTCTCTACCAGGAGCCACTCCGTGCTCAGCATGAGGAATCAGCTTCCTAGGAACGAGGGAGGATGGTCAAAAGTTTTGCCGAGAGAAAACAAAAGCAAGGGAGAGGACGTCGCTGTTCTTTGATGAGCTCTCTCCTACGAAGCGTGCGGGGACAGAGGGCTAAGGTTTGCTTGAAATCCGTCATGGGAAGTTGTCAGTTCATTTGCGACTACTGTGCCGGCGTGAAAGGGAAGCTTGGTTTTTTTTGTGAGGCTGAAGTGTTTCATTGATTTTGATGGAGCGCATTTTAAGAGGTTGGTTGGGTTGGCTGCTATGTTGGTGACGATCCGAGTGACGTTTTAATTTTCATAATAAGGGCTCGTCAATGGAAGTGTGAGCGATGCGATGTGGATCTTTCGAAGGGGTCGAACATCCAATGATGGATGATACCTTCCAATCAGTTATCCTCTTTCCGAGTGATGCCGTGTCCGCATATCACAATAATTAGCCTTCTCTTCAGCCTTCTCGCAACAAGCAAGTCCACGTTGACATGTCAGAACACCTGGATTCAGATCACGGAATCGTGTCCATTTTTTATTCGTATGAGACGTGAGATGTTTCTCATAACGTCTGCGTTTCATGTGATTTAGGTTCGTTTCAAACTTAATAAGAAATTAGGCTTTGAATTTTACCTATGGATTTTGATCTTTGCTTGTTAGTGGCCTATGATTGATTTCAAATAATGAATCCGTATTGAGAAATATGGGTTTGGTGGGAACCTGATATGCTTTACCATGTACAAATGTACCGTATAGGATATACCAAATGTTCCTTTTGATGGCGATTGATTTGGTATTTTTTGGCAACTTTCTTATCACTTCACTTTATTTCCGGTACATGAGTGAAGATTATAATGACGTGTTTTTTCGTCAATGTATTTTAAAGTTGTCTTTTAGTTATTCATTTCGTATTGACATTTGAGATAAAGCTTCTAAATTGGAAAATTGAAATTATTTGTGTCATAATATATTTTAATGGATAGATTAGGTGGAAAAATATACCTTCGCAAGAAAATACCGATTCAGGGTAGTGCTCTAATGGTTGTGATTTTCGAGATGAAGCTTTTTATTTTAATTTGAACTCGTACCTGAAGCCGTTTTCAATGGTGTGTAATTATTTCAATTTATTGCACATTCAATGAGTTTGTCCTGCGGGAAAGGGTGCAATGGCCAAAAGATATTCGAAATCTAGGAAAGGGAATTTAGTTATTTTTGACTAGAGCTAGGTGGAAAAAATACCAGAAGCACATGGCTTTATCAATCTGCTAAATGTGTAAAGCGTCAATCGATGATTAAATTTAAAGAATTTCTAAGAAGAAGAATTCACGCTTAGAGCTTTCTCATAGGAGTAAAATTATTAAGAATAGAAAAAAGAATTCTGCACGTTTTACATCACTGTTCTGCAAGAAATAGTTCAAAAAATACCTGACTACAATTTAGGGTGTTTGTGGCTAATTTTGGGTCGCTGAATCCGAAAATGACCTTCGTTTTTTCTATCACCCTCCATTATTACGAGCAACCCCTAAATTAGGGACAACAACCCCTTATCTAACTTATCGCTTTTCAAGGGACTATTACCAATGTTATCTGCTTCTGATAGAAAAAACTGACGTTTTAAGGCTATCAGGGTCAAGATATAGACAAACTCCATTGGGGTTGAAAAGATTTAGGGAGTGAAAATTGAAAAATATACTTTAAAAAACATTAAAATAACCATTTTTTCTTCGTTTTTTATGACATATGATATGGTAGCTAATGGAAAAGTGTTTAAGGGATGAATACACTGCTCACCCCCTATTTTGTAAAGGATTAATAGAAAATAAAATATAAGAGGGAAAGGGGGGTACACGAGTGGAATCACTATAGGAATATTTAGGGTTTACTCGTAAAAATAGAGGGCGATAGAAAAAAACGAAAGTCATTTTCGGATTCACCCAAAATTAGCCACAAACACCCTAAATTGAAGCCAGGAATTTTTTTAACTGTTTTTTGCAGAACAGTGTAATTTCTCAAATTATTATTTGACATATTCCTATGAAATAATGTCATTTTTTGTCTAAGAGCAGTCGGCAAACCATCCAACACCATTTTTGGTAGAGTTTCCTGTTTATTTCTTCAGTAATGCATCAAATACTGGCTTTTTAGTGGAGCGTTAAGATTTACATGCTTGAGGAATTAGTATGGAGGACGAAACGCTTGCGGGAAGAATGATGAATCATTCAGTGTCCTTACTGGAGTGATGAGCATGTCCGACACTAGTTGTTTGCGTCACGAAGCATAATTACGACCGTCTAGAAAAGCAGGTTTGAAAGACTGAAACATACCCATAATATCGATCTCCGAGGCAAAATGCAGGTCTTTGCCGGCCGCTGGAATGAAAATTGAGCTAATTAAGTTGTTATTTCATCCATAGCACCGGAAAAAATCTCCACCACTCTTTCCTTTGTCTGCCCTTCTCCCACGCAGGCTTTTCCTGTGTCTTCTTGTCCCTTAACTGTCACTCTTTTTATCCCATTCTTCTTTGTAACCTACGGTGGGATTCCTTCGAGTGGTATGTTTTTTCAAATTATTTTCTCTGTAATTAACCACAGTGAGGTATAAAACCAAACTATTATCCCTTCAAGACCTTGTCATCATTCGCAGACTGTATTTTTTTATCTATGATAAAAATTACAAAACTTAAATACATATTAACTTTTCCACTACCAACCATAGTTTAAAGAAATGCTAATTTCCTGTGGCCCCTGGAGGATAAATAAAATATTGAATTGCGAACCAAATATCGACGTTATTATTATTATTATTATAGTATTCTACCAATTAAGGTAGGCTTCCATGGAGTACTAAAGAAGTGATCTGGGAGCCTCCCTTTCCTTCCAGCACTGCCTTCTTCAATTCACTGTAAGACCTACTCCATCTCAATCTCTCTAAAAATCCTATTCTCTTCCTTCCCCTCCCTCTCTTACCTAACATTCTACCCTCTGACACCATTTTCAACATTCTCTCCCCGCTAAGTACTCCTCCCATCCATACCTTCTGTCTCCTCCGTATCCCATCTAGAAACTGCCTCTCTTCACTCACCATGTCCAGCACTTCGTCATTCCTCCTCCTCTCTGTCAATTTCACTTTCTCCGTTCTTCCCCATACCCACATCTCGAATGCCACAAATCTTCTCTCGTTCTCCTTAGTGTCCACAAATATCGACATACTAGTCAAAAATAAACATTGCCAAAAATCTCAATCATTGATTTCATTTTTAGCCAATAAAGATTATTGTAATTTGAAATTATAAAAGTTTTGTTGATTTTATTGATGTGGTGGTTAATTAATGTGGAGCATTGTGGCCCTCCGGGCGGTGTGAAATCGATTTTTGGCCCTTGCATCGAAAAAGATAGAAGATCCCCGGTTTTGATATTCTATGTCATTTTCAAGGAGTTTAAATGCCCTTTGAAAATGACCTCGAATGTTAAAACCATGGTTGGTAGTGTAATGGTATGTAAATGAAAGTAAGGAAAATACCATTGGTAGCTTTTATGATAAATATATCTTTATCAATTCTGAATCCTGAAACGATTTTATACGCGCATTTTTTTAGTTTTTTTTACTACTACTGATAATATTTCTTCCCCTTCAACAAAACCTGGGCGTCAATGATGACTTATGATATGATCCTGCATTCCCCGTTTTGTACGAAAAGTAGTAGCGAGATTTAAAAGAATGTTTCCTTTTCAATGTCCCCTCATGTATAACTTAATCGAAAGAAATAACGTCTTTCTTTTTAAATCACCTGATTTGTTATGGGTTTGTCAGTCTGCAGATTTTTCTCTCGAAGGAGATTAACGTTTTGAATGCATCCATCGCAGGGCATAGCATTTTGTGCCTAGTAAATTGATCATCATTCCACCGAATAGTAGGTATTCATGTATACTCTTGCTTTAATTATCCTTTGAATGCGATCCTCTCCTTTTTTTGAAAATTTCAAACCATTGCGTCAAGGCGTCTTCTCCAAGTGCTTGACGATTCTTTATTAATTATGCTGTTTTTGCTTTCTTATCCTTCGTATTCATTTTGTTCCTCTAACGGAGGTATTCCCTAACGGATGCCAGCTAATGATCAATTCCCTTTCTAGTAGTCCTTTGAGTTATTCCGGCGTAGACCTTTGATCCCTGCAGTTTGAAATTCCATTTGTGCTACATTTGAGTAGATCTAAGAGTACAGAGACACGATCGCGGATATTTGGCTGCATTTTGTGAAGTAGACCTTGAATAATCTATTATCTCCTCGATAGCCTTAGACTATTTTTAAATGCTCTATTTACTCTTAGAGTGTATTGCATTTTTAACTTTATAACTGACACTGGAATCGATTCTAAATATCCTTAATACGATGGTGCATTGGGAAGAATTAGCATATAATCTTTTATGTTCAATCCCGAAAATCTATTTCGTAGTGGTCACCTCCCTCAACCCCTCAGTAGGTGCGTGGGCCATATAGTTGGCCCACAGTGTTTCATTCGTGTACTGTTTTCGAATGATGGCATAATATTCATGTGATTTTCAGTGGCTGCACATTATTAAGTTCTCGAAAGCCTCACATTGTTTTTTGTTTGTAATCTGCTAGAGATTCGCAATAAATAGCACTCGAATGGAAACGGGAATGGCGTATGTAGCACACGTACCTAAGGCTGGTCCCAAGGGCGCATCCAGGATCAAAACTAGAGGGGGGCAAGCCGTGCCAGTGGTGGATACATGATGAGGGGCGCAGGGGGCCCGCCCTCCTCTTTGCGGTGCCGCCGCCATTGCCTAACATTGCAGAACCACAATTGTAACTTCTTTATATCATAAAATAGCATCGTTTTTTGTAAGTGTATAATCAGTTTATATAAAACTTACTTAAAATTTGCATGTGACTTATTGTTTACTATGGTAAAATTAAAGGCAGCTCAAGATTTATATTTTGCGCCCCCTCCTTGAGTTTTTTCTATATTCGCTACTGAGCCGTGCTTGTAACACAGAAAAGGTCATGAAACCGAAATTTCAAGAACATTATAACAGCGTTTTATTGAAGGTTGGTCTCCGGGCTCCCGCGTCGACTCATTTTTGACGGAAGACAATTTCGGTCACGTTCCAGCTCCCATCTCCAAAAATAAGAGGACGCGAAATAAACGCGGAGACCAATCATCAATTTAATCACCGCGGAAGTCTCCATAATAGCGCTTTTTGAATCCCTCGGAATTTTTTTTTTTATCATATGTTTTTTACTCACTTTTGCTCGTTGGGGGGCTCTGACCCCCAGACCCCTCCTAATAAGGCCTGCGCCCTCTCATATTCACTATATTTAAGGTCATTTACTTTTTGTCTGCCATGTGTTACTTGAGAATCGTTCATCTTTCAGTTGGCTACATTAGATATTAGGCCATTTCCATGAAAATTTCAACTTTATCTTAAATGAACAGCTAAATTATTTTATTTTATGAAATATGTATTTGAAACATTATGCAGAGCCGTATTAAAAGTTTTCAAATTTTACTTCGATTCGCCGAGTTTTGAAGATGTTTGAAATATTACACCTAGGAGGTTGACCAGGCATTAATTCCGTCACATGTTAATTTTGGGCATATTTAGAAGATATTTCGATAATTTATTTAGCTTCTGCATATAAAAATCACCTTTATAAATGTTTTTTGAGTCTTCATAAGACATTTTGTCGTATCTCGTCTCGTTCACCCCAAAAATTTGCATGAGTGAGTGAGTGAGTGAGTGAGTGAGTGGTCGTTAAGGGGCTGTATAGTATACAGACTAACATCACTTTTCTTGGATTTAAAGGAATTTTGTTCAAAAATTTCAACTTGAAATAAATTTATTTTTGCTTCTGGGAAGGGTACTCTGGGTACGCCATGGTTGGTTGTACAATGGAAGCGCTTTAAGGCGGCTTCACGATCGCGCGAAACAAACGCAAACAAGCGGCTTCGCGCGGCAAATCCCATAACCCAGAGTCAGACATACCCGCGTACACTCAGGCGCCAACCTGCGCCGAGCTTCAGGCGTACTCACTCTCGTGCTACACATCCTGTTTGGGTTGGATCTGTCGCTCGTAGACGCTTAACCTGATACGGGACTGCGCTAGTTCTTTTCTCTATACTATGCAAAATATTACCGCAAGTGCCTTGTGTCATCCAATTGTAGTTAAAAAAAATCTTTGGCGGTTCATTTCCAAGTCCATTTGCAAATGGTTGTACTCGCACATCGTCCTCCTCTTCTGATAAATTCGGTTCGCCCAACAATATCTTTTCTTACCAGTTAGCATCTCGCGTCTTGTGAGGTAAGTACTGTCTGGCAGGTATAATTCCTCAAAAACCATATGTACATAGATGTTACTGATAAGTTTGTTTTTTCAAACATAACGAAACTTACGTCTGCCTGTCAGGAAACACGTTCACTGGCAGCGCAAGTTTGATTGTAAAGGACGAGCCCTACACTTGTAGCTGCCTATCTTGTTGCCGCTTCTTGCATCCCGAGTACGCGTGAGCGCGAAGCCGCCTGAGCTCGCTTCCCGCGTAAGACTAGCCTAAATGAGTAACATTTTTCCGTCAGCATCACTTATAGCTACGCAGAAACTTTTTTATGATATTTGCCTACTTTGACGTGCAAACAATATTCGGCACGTTTATGTTACTTTTACGGGTACATCGGAAAGTGGCCAGTTTTTCTAGCCTCCTTCGCAGGGGAGAGGGGCAGAATTGCATTTTGTTCCACTATTAATTTTAAATGTGTTCCCTTGTGACAAAAAGTTCACTAACAAGGAGACATCGCCAAAGTGATGTTCGGGATCTGGATGCGGATGTTATTTTCTAAAACTATATAGGTAAGGTAGAAAAAGTATCACGGCTTTCTTCCACATAGGCCCGGGTTTGAGAGATATTCGCATGTAAAGATTTCGCGCAGCATTTTGGAAGTAATTATATACGTCCTCTAATTCGCATGGTAAGGCGCAGTTCGGAGTTTCGTTTAAGATCCATAAATTAATATTAAATTTAAAAAATCGCGAAGTATCCAAATAAAACGAATGGGGATAAAATGTAACAGTGATTTCAAAAATTATAAGAGAGAAAAAAACGGCCGTAGTTGAGAGGGAGCGCTTACTCAAGGGATGTCATGCTGCGCGAAATCTTTACATGCGAATATCTCTCGAACCTGGGCCTATATGGAAGAAAGCCGTGACTCTTTTTTTACCTTACCTATATAGTTTCAGATAATAACATCCGCATCCAGATCCCGAACATATTTTTGGCGATGTCTCCTTGTAAGCAATAAACGAAGACCAAATTCATTGTTTGTAAGAAATGTTTTAGAAAATTTAGAAAACTTGAAGAAAAAAAAATGAATCCGAGCCACCAGTGTGGGCCGCGCACCCAATCGCATAGCAACTTTTAGCTTAGCTAAGCGCCCAATGATGGTATAAAGCCAAAAAAGAGAAGTAGTCATTGCTTCTGATTAGGGTTGCGAGTATCGTTTCTCTGGCTCGTAGGTACCCGTAATTTCCTACGATGATGTAATGCACTTTAATGTGGCAAATCAAGGTGTTGTTACTGAGACAGTGCCCATAGGACTCAGCCCAATTTACGAACAGTCTTTTGGGTTGAGTATTTCAAGGTGAATCCGAATTTAAGAAAACTGTTTCTGAATATCATTCGATCCATTACTTACTTCATGAGAATTACATTTGTGCCTTCGATAATTAGCTTATTCTTGCCGAGTTCCACAAATAAGAATCCTAAAATAATTCCAATTATCCATTATCACCTTTCACTAGCTATCTCAAAGGAATAAATCGCTCACTTTATATCTAGCCTAATTTGAAAAAAAAGTTTGTACATTAGATATGTATTTACGGGAATTAAATTTCAAGGCATTAGCAATGTCGTGATCCATGTAAAACTATGAAACCATCTGAAGGTAAAATGCGTCTTTAAGGTGACGTATAGCGTATTTTATGTTAGCAATCTGTGTTTGGAGAATTTTTATTTTGGTTTTTTCCTAATACGTTAGACCTTGAGGGTAGGTGATCAGAAGCTAATACGCTATTTTCCCTACCATTCGAACTGTTAAGCTAGAGAAATTTTGATACATGTGCTATTAGGTGTTTTTCTATCAAAACTGTTTAAAAAGAACACGGTTATATATAGGAATGAGTGACGATTTCGTTGGTCAAAAAGAAAATTTAATTACAACTGCAGAAGTACAGGTTCACCTAAGGGTGGAGTAAATTTTGTGAAATTTGAAAGATATTATTGTAAGGATAGAATTTTAGATTACAGGTTATAAATAGCTATAAATGATAGGCATACTTACATGGAACTCAAATTAACCAGGCTCTGCAATAAATGATACCATGAATGCCGCCATTGCAGTACTAGAACTGGAATCTCGCGCCAAAGCACTCTCGACGGTTAATGTATATATGCATACATTTCTTGTACTTTCGATACTTTTACTCGGTTGTTTTGCCAGCTATGGAACTGCACCAGAAAACAGTACAGATATAATACAGAAAAACTGAAATGTTAGCTTTCTACCAAATTTGATTCAGAAAAAAAACACTATATGCATTTAAAGGATTTATAAAAGTTGAAAACATGATTTGAAAAAGTACATGCCACTTTGTCCCAGAAAAAAAGCTGGGCCAAAGTAGGTAGTATTTTGAGGTTAGGAGACCTGTTGCTATTATAAAATTATTAAATATATTTTAAACTTCAACTATACTAATATCTTAACTATTATTTTGTCCCCATGAATCTATAATTACCAGAATTGTAGCAGACGTAGAGCTGTTTTCACAAACAGAAACTTAAGAGCACAGAAAAACACGTTGTTCCGCAAAGAATAGAACACCAGTAGTGCTGATCCAAGTGATGAACAATCAAATACTTTGAATACCTTAATTATAACTTGACGCTGCATACTAGTAGAAACTTCTGGAATCAGTTGAAAAACCTTTTCATTAAGGTAACCAGAGTACGTTGAATTTTTTTCCGAGTTTCGGCCAGGGCCAAAGTAACCCACGGTTACGGTATGCAAATTTTTTGGTACATCAAATTCTTTTTTTTTATTTTACTTTGATCATACCAATTTTAACACTTTATCACTGCCGTTAATACTGACTTTTTAATCGAGATCGTAGCTGCTGCATAGTTTCCAATTTGATCATTCAACTACCTCAAGGCCGATATATCAGCACGCGGCACTGAGATGGTTAGCTAGTTGAAATTTGAGGTCTGAGTGATCGTCCCCTTTCAAACGTGCCAAAACCCATTGAAGCAAAATAAGAGAACCAGGAGGAGGCGTGGATAACATGATAAGAAGACGAAGGAAAGCAGAGATGACCTGAGAGTGTAACCCATGATTAAAGTCGACAAGGCAGAGGGAGAGTGTTTGTCGGATTTCACGGGACGAGAAGAAAAGTTTGGCGTGAGAGACGCCATTCCTAATGTGAGCATCTCGCTTTTGTCCCCGTCTAGAGCTCGCCTAAACTCCCACGGGACGAAAAAAATGTGGTCTGGCCATCACGCGAAGAAAAAAGTTTTTTTTTCTTCTTTTCCAAGCCCCACCTTAGTACAAACATTCACACGCACACCAAGGCAGTGAACATTCACGACGGCCACAATGTACGTGCATAAAGATTATAAATTATACATTATATATTACCGTGGCTGGGTGTAAATAATTGCCTCACAGGAACATAGGCGGTCTTTGAGGGGCACTGGGGCACGTGCCTTCCTATATGCTTAAAAAAACGCAAGATTTTTAATACGTTATAAATAAGTTCGTTTAGTTTTGTGTAATACGCAGCGTAACTCATTGAATTTCATATTAATAAATTAATTTGATGTTAAAATAAAGACAGTAATTGATAGTAATAATTACAGTAATTGTTGCATATTGTTTTTAATCTAAAAATGAGAAGACAGTTTGTCTGTCAGATCCTTCCCACTCTCCCAAGAAAGAAATCCTGGATCCGCCCTGCACACGAATATAATAAAGCTTTAATAATACCGCCTACAGCCCTTTTATTGATACACCCAATGCCCTTAGTAATAATTCCTAGTAAATTTTATAAGCTACCAAAAAGTATTTAGTAGTTCGTATATTTCAATTTTCACTGTATTCATTTCTAACAACAACCCAGAAAGTTATCATAAATTTGGGATATTAATTTTGAAATGAATGGGTTCCTGCTTGCATGAGTAAAATTACTTTGAGTTTAAATAAAAATTTGGTAAAATTTCACATGAATCAGTTTATATTTCTCAATTCCCCAATGCGATATGACCACCCTAAGTAAATCGCACAGTGACGGCACTTGGTCACGTAAACAACTACTATGCCAATCGAAATTACATAATTAAATTCTATCTATAACGAAATATTAATTTCAAATGTTTTTCGAATTTATTGATGATCACTCGGTCATTAATGTAGCCTTTACAAGGCTTGGGAATTCAAAACCCGGACTAACAATAACAAAACGAACTGACAGAAATTGTTAAAAAACACATAAAAATTGTTTTAGGTTCATATGCATGGAAAAGTGGGTCACTCAACCGGCAAAACACAAGCCTAGTAGTAAAACCAGCGCACATGCTTCCCGTGTCCCGAGGGAAGGGGTGAGGAGAGGATGAATTCAATGTGGCAGCAGCAGAATGAGAGGTCATGGTTTTTATTTCCCTTCAGTGCGTGGCGGTCCTCCCTTGGGAGGACACGCAGTCGCCTTCGTCCTCATTACTCGCTCCAGAGGAATGAGTCAAATGGGGCATTAGGGATGAGATGGGAAGGGAGGTTGAATGGGACTGAAGGGAGGGAGCTAAGCTAAGCGAGAGAAAGAAAGGGTCCGCCGCTATGCAACGAAAACTCAAGCTGTGCAGCACGAATATTGCAAGATAGGATCCTCAAGTCGGCCTCTAAATGTGGTGTAACCCATCACGCAATTTAATAGGTTTACCGTGTCTTCACTCGCGTCACTAATGGACAAAAAGATCCGAGTTTCACAGTGAAATAAGGTATATGCTGGGGTGTTAACCAAAATTTATGTACGTGATGATGTGACATACCAAATACATAACTTTTCAGTGCTAATCCTTGTAATTTCAAACATTTAAATGCAAAATATTGGAAAAAGTGGATCGCGTTGCACCGTCACCGCGCCGCGGACAGTTTTCAACACTAATTTAAATGCGACCGAAGAGGCAACAGGAATCAACCTTGTTTAAGATGGAATTAGGCCTCCTCTATGCAGTTCCCCTTGCTCTGCGGACGCGAATGTAAGGGCGTTTTACATGGGGCTTGTAAATGCTTAATCTGACGCATGCACGAAGGAACAATCAAAATTGCGACGAGTAAAACGGGGAATCGCTAGAACATATGTAAGGTGCACGTGGATATGAGACGGCAAAATAACCCCCGCTCTAATTCCAAGCTCAACTAGTCGCAATTTCGACATTTTTTCAGTGCAAACCTGCTCATTGACGTGACCCGTGTAATACGACCTTTACAATCGAGGATTCCCCAGTCTGCACATGATCAGGTCTCTTTAAAAAAGTTTACGAATTATAGTTAAAATTAGCGGGCGGAAACTATATGTAAATCGTTTATCGTAGAAATAGAAAAAATGAAAACTTGGCTATTTCCACATGGAAATTTATTGTGACGGAGCATGGTTTCCATGCAACGTAACATTGTCAAGGTGTTGACCTAATAAGACCATAATACATAACCATGTGGAAATGGCCAAGTTTTTATTTCTTCTATTTCCAAGTTTACGAATCTTGGACAGGATGTTAATTTTCGATTTTGTTCCTGGTTCATCATTTATTAACGGAATTCGGTTACTTATTTTGGTGATTTGTTTGGTAGCATAATCACATATTATGATTTCATTTTTACCTGATTTTGGTATGCAGTGAGGGTGTTACGACTTCAGCCATTATACCTACCTAGCCAACTGGCCTGGCGTGCTAACACCCAGCGCCGATATTATCCAACTTACAAAAATCGCCGTTATGGGTACTGTATCTTTTCTAGAGCACATTAATGCTGTCTGGATAGGTTCAAATACATGAGCTTCAACAGATGAGATTGAAGAATGAAGTTAAAACTTTACAATGTTAAAAATATTAATCATACTTAAAATGAAATTTCAATTTTAATAATTCGATCACGCATCTTAGACTTACATACTTGGTAATATTACGTTTATATTTCTAATCTATCTAGTAAATAACAGCTACTATAGAAACGTACCCTCTGTGCAATGTAGGTGAATATTAAGAAGGCTCAACAGTGAGAAAAATAAATAATTGAGGATCTAAGTACCTGAGTTACCCAATATTTTCTACTCACCAACGTTTTTGAATGTCGTCTCCGTCATTTCCAGCCCGTTCCAGTACAAGATAGGGTTTTCTTGCATCATCCACTGCCACCGTCTGATATTCATGAGCATCGATTTCTTCATCATGACCTCAATTTATATAGTAATTAATTATTTCTTGGGGTGTAAGTCAGTAAAATGAAATGAAAATTCCCGACACTTGGATATTTTATTACATTTCCATCAGGGCTATGATTAATAGGTAAAATAAATAAATAATTGAAGTAATACCTGAATTCCTTAGCATCGGGTTTAAAAAAGACAACGACTTTTGAGCAGGATGGCAACTTTCGATTTTCCACATAATTAACTTATGTACATAATGTGCGGTATGCAGCGTTTGTAATTTCTTAGCAACATTATCGGATACTAATATTAATGCTTATTTAATAAAGTGTTTGGGAGGTTTCAAGTCCCCAGCCATTACAGCCGCTTAGTCCTTATTAAAAAAAAAGGCAAGTCGGGGTTATTTGACTATTGTGTCTTACCTAATACTTCCTTAACCGTAATATTTCTCGAGGGAAAAATTCTTATACCAATTCGTATGGGAAAAAGTTTCTCTTAGGTTATCGTTTATCTGACTTGTAAGCATAGTGAGGTTCTCAGATAATCATCTTTTTATCGCTCTGAAAGAGAATTGTTCTCATATGCCCATGTAATTTTAACGTAAGGGTAAGAAAATGACTCCGTTAAACCTGATAGCATAATACTTAATGAGCACATAACTCGCATTTATTCATGTTGGACTGGATGAATTATTTAAGGACCACTAGTAGAGGCACTTATCCCCATTTAGCTTTGCACCCGGTGTGTAGCATTCGGTTAAGACTGATCAAGTAGACTTTCAACCATATTCAACAATCACAGGCACTCCTATTGATAAAGATGCAGCGGTACTTAGGCCAGAGAAGCTATCCAGTCTCATTTGCATAAACACCACACCTTAAATTTGCATCGAGCGTATAGGATCCGGTGCAGAAGGACTTAATCCGTGAACTAAATAAAATGAAAGGAAAACTACACGATTCGTCAAAAACTGCTACGGGCGTATAGACAGTGTCACGCAGATTTTAAATGAATTAGGCTGGAAGCCGCTAGAGACACGTAAACCGCAGGCTGGGCTTAAATTTCATGAAAAATTGAGACTAGATATCTTTAGAAGTGACACGGGGAATATCACATTAGACCCACTATATTTTCAGGAACAGAAGCGATAAATTGAGAGAGGAGTTTTGGCGAACGGATAGATATGGGAATTCATTTTTCCCCCGAACCATAAAGGAATTGAAAAAATGCTGGTCGTAACTTTGTTTAAGTATTTGCTTTTGATGATTAAACGGCTGGTATCCTATCACTCCCTGCCACTCGCCTTTTTAGGTGGCTTGCTAGTCAGTATGCCGATGTAGATGAGCACAAATAGAATCTACTAACCAACCGTCGGCTACATGTACAGTGCACCTCAGAAAATCGCATCACTCGTGAAATTCACGAGCGCGAATCTGAAAGACAGTCTTAGATATCTGAGGACACGTAGCAAGCATACTTCGCTCGCATCGCATTGGGCGGCCATAATGGCTAATGGTGTGAGGACCCCAGCTCCCAACTCACGCGAGGCGGCAAAGAGGGGTGGACGACAGCGCGCTTAGGGACTAACAAGCAAGCAAGCCCAAATGGATAGCTCTGAAATGGAGAGAGACAAAGCGAGCTCATATCCATGGAGACGATCCCTCGAAAACCAGAGTGAGGGGCCGCAGATTTTGTATTTCGAGCTTACGCAAGAGAAAAATCCTGCACTGAAGTAATACCCAATATTATATAGGCGGGAAAAAGTTAATGAAACCGTGAGATGGTCATTATTAGGTAGTGAAAAAGGCAGGAAATGAGCTTTATCAAACTTCTTCCGGACTTGAGTATCTTAGGCAAAGGGTAAATTAATAGTAAAAGAAAGTCTCTAACGGCCACAAAAGTTGGAGACCTCAATCATTGGAGACCCTTTCTTTCAAAGGAAATTTAAATGGGCCGTAGTGCTCATTTCCCTTTATTTGGGAAATGGGTGTTTTTGAAAATCAAAGGACCCTCTATCAAGCCACATCCTAGGTAAGCAATCATGATTGCCTGAAAAATTATCGCGGTAGGTAATTTTGATTTTCAATAGAATATGAAAAGGATATTAAATACATTGCAATACTATTAGCATGGGACCGTAGTGGTAACATTAAGGGCCGAGCTCTCGGTGACTAATCTCAGAGTAAAGAGTTTAAGTACGTGATCGACGCTCTCTAACGCTGTTCCTTGAAGTATGGGGAGGCGCAGGTAAAGGAAACTATACCCTGCATGTGTGAAGTTCATTCGCCTATGACTTGATCTGAAATGAGGATACAAGACAGCCTTTGGGATATAGCTCCAAGCGGGTCCATTGGAATCAGAGGATCCGCTAGAAATCTCCAACAAATTTACATAAGTTTCTCGTGCACCACACCTCACATTTCTTCAAAGCTGTACTAGATTTAAATTAATAGATCCGGAGAAACAGCAGCACATTAGATGTAAAATTCTAATTTGATTGATATTTTACCATAAATACAAACAAGGTATTCATGCTAGCAATCAAGGAAGTAAAAGTATACTGCATAAAGCAAAATTAAAATCATTTCTTCGTTTTGTACGAATAATGGAAACATTTTTAATTTTAATTTTTTTAATTTTGAAGG
Organism: Ischnura elegans; assembly: GCF_921293095.1. Taxonomy (NCBI): domain Eukaryota; kingdom Metazoa; phylum Arthropoda; class Insecta; order Odonata; family Coenagrionidae; genus Ischnura; species Ischnura elegans. Next base: position 80,322,842 of record NC_060252.1, on the reverse strand, counting down.
AAAATAAATTTCTTACAACACACATGAACTTAAGTGGATGTGCTATTTATTCATTATTCATACTAACAGAGAATTTGTTTTGCCAATGCACTGTCTACTAGCGTTAATGATATTTTACGCACTCTTAAATGCAAAACCGGCAGAGTGAGTGGCATTGGAAACGAGGAAGATATTCGCTCAGAACGAGAGCAGAAATGAGGTGATCGAAACTCGAGACTAGTGGTATGATACAGCGAGGGTGGAACGGAGGACATATGGAAGGGAATGCCTTAGAAAGAGTGGCCATTAAAAACTTTGTCCTATGACATCAGTCGGAGGGGGCACTGTCGGCGAGCGGAGCCGGCATTACACCCCGCTGGGAGTTCCATGGGCCGCATCTGCAGTTAAGATGGGGTAAATAATGGAATTCACAAATCTTTAGCTCTCATTTTATGGGGAAATTCACGGTCTACAACGTAGAAGTTTGAGAAATCTCCAAGTTCCAAGCAGAAGTCTTGCTTGTATTTAATTGAGAAGAAAGGAGGAATAAAACAAGCATTCGAAAAGTTTTCCCAGTGAGAGAGAGGAAGGGGGGGGGGGGGCGATGCCCATAATCCGCTAACACCGCGAGAAAAATACCCGATTCCATTCTGCGCACCCGATTCAAGTGTGACCCCGTGAGTAGAATTGCAACACCCTTCCAACTAGGATATACTTTTCTACAGATCGTGGAGAAAGGAGTGTCGATTATCTTCAAAAACCTCTTAGTGAGAGTGTAAAACCTTAAGCTCTAATCTACAAATTTTCAGTACTTGAAATTTAGCCTCGTATTGTTTCAGTATAAAACACTTGTTTACGTATACCTTACATTTAAATATTGTGGCTCTATATATATAAAAAAATATTATTCTTTTGAACATGGTTGTGTGAATTACAACACTTTCAATGATTATGATGGTACCATATTGTGTATTCTGGTGATAAATTGAGTGGGTATTATGTAATAGCAGTGTATGAGAGATTTTTGATTTTGACATTTTTTCTAACCTAGATGATTAGAGTAATAATGTTAAATGTCAAATTATAGAAGTGATTGATAGCGAAAGAGGTGAACATTAAGTCAACAAGGGTACAAATATTGGCAAAGTGAGTACTTGAAATTTAGCTTCGTATTGTTTCAGTATAAAACACTTGTTTACGTATACCTTACATTTAAATATTGTGGCTCTATATATAAATAGAAAAATATTATTCTTTTGAACATGGTTGTGTGAATTACAACACTTTCAATGATTTTGATGGTACCATATTGTGTATTCTGGTGATAAATTGAGTGGGTATTATGTAATAGCAGTGGATGAGAGATTTTTGATTTTGACATTTCTTCTAACCTAGATGATTAGAGTAATAATGTTAAATGTCAAATTATAGAAGTGATTGATAGCGAAAGAGGTGAACATTAAGTCAACAAGGGTACAAATATTGGCAAAGTGAGTAAAGTTTAGTAATATTATCAGAATACTGTAAATTATATTCAATGAATGGGATTACTAACGGATCATCATGACGTTTGACAGGTTATCCATTAAAAAATCAATGATTTTTTACAAAACTTCCAGAGAATAATGTTCACTACGATGTGCAGTGCAGTATTGCAATGAACTGGGTGGCGCGGCGCCGCCATACTTTCGCCTCAGTTTGGCAATGGAATTTACCCAATACCTTGACCACTTAAGGGAGGAGGGACAAGAAATAAGGAAAAACTTCACATGTACCATAGAATCGTAAATTTAGCGTCCTTCACGGGTATCATTCACAGAAAACGAAAGCGGGTAAAGATTACTTTAATTTGACAGCTCATTTTTAAGATAAAATTCAGGACCAGGACATAATTTTATTTACATTTTTAAATCAGCTGACCCGTTGAAGCATAGTTCCGTACGCCTCAATCCAACTGGATGAATTTCATTTATACATGTAATTTACTAACTAGATTAAGAAATTAGTATTGATATCATTGCAAGTAAAGCACAGCCAATTAAAAATGTCTATCCTATTATAAAATTAGCAGACTGTCTCGTTCAGGCATTCGTACCCCACAGGTTTCTAACAATTAAGGGAACATTGAAATAACAAACAGACAATTTATCATCGTATCCGATGCATCATGAGTATAGGAGCTTAATCTTGATCATATTATACGAGGGTGGTTTGAAAAGTTCTCGGAATGGAATAGAAAAAAATGTTCTTATATCGCTGACTCTTTCTTTATTTTTCAATGTAGTCTCCTTGTAGATTAATGCATTTGGTCCAACGATGTTTTAGTGCCTAGATCCCATCTAGAAAATAAGATTTCTCTAGGCCTGCAAAATAGTTGTCAACTCCGGCTATTAGCTCTTCGTTTGAAGTGAATAATTTTATTCGCCAAGTCCACCAAAAAGTTTTCAGTTTTGGGAAGAGATGGAAGTCTGAGGGAGCCATATCAGGTGAATAAGGCCGATGTAACAACAATTAATACCATAGGTCGTGTTATTTTGCCATGGCGACAGCACATGTGTGCGGGCGCACATTGTCTTGATGGAAAATGACTTTCTTGCTTGATAAACCTGGCCTTTTTTCGCGTATCTTTTGTTGAAATTTATCCAAGAGGTTAACTTAGTATTCTCAAAAAATTTTTTTAGTAGTGGGGAGACAATCTACAAACAGAATACCCTTCACATCCCAGCACACTGATGCCATGCCTTTTCCAGTTGAAATTATTGTCTTTGCTTTCTAGGGTGGCGGAGAATCATCACTTTTCCACAGTTTTGACTGTGTTTTATCTCTGGGGTGTAGTAGTGCACCCACGCTTCACCTTTGGTAACGAACCACCGAAAAAACCTTGTCCGTTTCTTTTATAACGGGCCAAACATTGTTCCGATATGTCCTATCTCATGCGTTTTGGATACAGCGTCAAGAGTCGCGGCACTAATCTTGCAGATATTTTTTTTCATTTCTCATTCTTCAGTTAAAATATGATATGCCATCTGGCAAGCGTGACCAATGTCACGCACTTTCAAACGGCGATCCTCCATGACTATTTTGAGCACTTTTGCAATGATTTCTGGAGTAGTGACACATCTTGGCCAATCACTGTGCGGATCATCATCTAAGCTCCTCCGATCAAATTTGAATCCATCTGTGCCCTTGGAAACAGATGAATACGAAGGAGCAGAGTCCCTCAGTGTACTCTGGAAGTCGGTATGAATGTCCTTTGCTTAAATGCCTAATATTTCGAAGCATTTAATCTGTGCTCGAATCTCAATTTTTTCCATCTTCGCAAATCACTATGCGGGAACAACAACAGATTCACGTTACCGCCACAGTTCTTTTCCACGACAATTGAAGTGGCATGTGTTTACAGAGAGCATTGCTATAGATATCACCTGAAAAACTCGTTGCGCTGGCGTTGACATCTCGTGGTGATTCCGAGAACCTATCAAACTACCCTCGTATCATTTCAAGCCCTACAGATATCAATTTTTTTATCATTTTGCGAAATACGTTAATAAAAAGCTCTTTCCACTAATACATAGTAATCGCTGGCACCTAATTTGTTAGGAATTATAATTATCCATTCTGTAGAATGTAATTTTTACACCACGATGCAGAAACATGGAATAAAAGTTTGAGTAATTATGCTTCATTTTGAGTAAAACGATGCAATTATTTGATCGTTTTACTCAAAAATTTCTTTATGTGTTTCGGGATATTTACGACTGCCACTCACTAAGTCTATTTTTGTAATTGACAAAAAAATATAAATCGCTCTTCTCCTTACCGTATTTTGCCTATTTAATCCACTCCATCATCAACGCATTTAATAGCAGTTTTTGGTCAACTTTTTCTTAAAATCAGGCTATTGATACCGTGAAAAAAGGTAAAGTATTGAACGATTTATCCTAGTATGACAGCATTGAGGCTATCCAAAACTTAAAAGAAACTGCAGCTCTTCCCTTTCGAGGGAAGGAGAAAACTTTCGATGAATACCATAAGTTTGACGTACAGTCTGATCAAAGTGACTAAAACTTGGACATACAAAAGGCCATTTGGAGGTAATAGTTGCTCTAAATTAATATTTTAGTGGAAAAATCTGGAAATATTTTGTTCAAGCTTCATCAAATAATGGCATAGATACTCTAAAATTACTTTCCATAAATCGTTCATTACTTATACTGTCTATTGGCAAACTGAGTTGCCAAAATTTTTGCCCGTTTTTGAAAATTCCTTTCATCCCCCACAATACGCGTCTTATACTAACAATCGTTTCATTTCTATGCTTTGTACTCTCTCCTTTGTCGATCAAAGTCGGCATTCATGTTGTATGCAAAAAACATTGCTCCACTTTCATCATATTTTAAAAATAATTTTTCCCGAAATAAGGTACCTATGGAGGGAAACGTTCTATATTTTGATGTAAATTCTAAAAAAAATCTCTCGGCATTAATTGGTTAGTTAAAACAGTTTTATATATCTAACGCATATATTCCACATTTCAATCCTCCGCACTTATGAGAAAAAATACGGTTAACATTGTCGTTTGATAAAAAAACGCAGCATACATACCATAAAATCTATGACTACTCATTTTAATAAATGGATTTTTAATAATTTTTTCATTCCAAATATATGTCAAACTGATAACGATGCAATTCCATTGAAGATAGATGTAAGCCATTTATATGTAAGCCGTGCTCAACTGATTTTATAAAAACATATTATTGGAGACTCATAAAATGATTAAGTAAAAAATGTGCACATGGCTACGTCAGCGTTAAAAAAATAAGTTAAAGATGAATATCATCTTTAATGAACTCTGAAAAAGCTGAGTCACCAATCGCAGCACGTGGTATTCCGTCATTCCATGTTTAGCATCTCTGACACATTAATCCGTGCCTTTCCTTTGAACTAAGCTGGGTTTTGATGGAGCAAAGCTAAAAGAACGCCGGTGTAAAGTAGTTTTTTTTTAAACTGAGCATCGTCATTTCAAAGTAAAAACGTTTCATAGCCGGAAAAATATCGTACAGGAAAAATACTTAATGTAATCTCCATATTCTTCTTGCCTAGGCAAAAAGATAAGATTCCTCGGAAAACCGCCGGCCAAAAGACGAGAAGATTTTTTTAAAGCACTGTTTGTTTCTGAAAATACGTGGCGAAAATACAAGGGAGAGGAGGTGGTGGCGAGGAGACTCCAAGTCATTAAAAATCGTGAACAGGGAAATTATTTTTAACCTCCAGACCTCGAGCACCAACTCCCCTCAAAACCTTTGTGCCCCTTTTTTTCCCTGGGACCACGCAAGTCTTTACAACCAAGTGGAAGAACAAAAGAACAACGTAACTGCGAACTTCTTTCGCTCTTTTACTTTAGAACTTGGTGAGTCACCCGTCACCTTCATTTAATAAAAAAACCTCCGATCTTGCCCTTACCCTCTTCCCAACCCATTACTCCGCTCACTCCAACAGCAGAGCCTTGATTTTTTTCATCTTCCTCTTTGCAAAAATTTAAGTTCTTTAGTTCATGCACAAAATCTGAAGTCTTGCGCCTTAAAAGTTAGCCCTCATCTCTCCTCGGTGAAAACATGCACTTCATAAAGCAACAAAATTCACTCGCGCAGGAAAAACCAAAAAAGATAATCTCCCGATGGCGATGCGGAACTACACGAAAAACGACTCGATATTTGAAAAATAAGGTTATGCATGATAAGGACGAAACATAAAAAAACTGTGATAGAGGTTCGCTAGATGCACTTTTAAAACCACCATATATATAAGAACTATAAAAATCAAATACTCCGGGTGTAGTTGACGTCAACAAATGTTCAATATCAAAGAGCAGATTTTTAAGTAAACGTTTGATAAGGGGTTGGGCTAAATCTGAATGAAGTATTCAACGACTGATTCCAACCCGAATCATGTTTGATAGCTTTGCAACAACTTTTAAAGCGAAATATTTTAACTCCTGATAAATGAAATGAACAAAATATGATGCAATAGAAATAAGGCAGATTTTAGAAGCACATGGTGACATTTTAGGCTACATGAAAAGCATAACGAAGTATCTTATCCGAATCTGGATGCTTTACAGACACCCATTCAATAAAAATTTACACCTCGCTTTACAAAAGTTATTTTTTGTGAGTTCCCTTTGATTTTCCTCCCAGATTTTCCCTTCTAAAAGTCCTCACAACAATAACGAAGATATATTTTCGCATAAATACTCGCTTTTCCGAGGTTTTGTTTGAAAAAAATTATTTGAAATTCTAAATACTTTAGGAGGCGACTGAGACCATTAAGTAATTTTTACATTCTTAAATTTACGTCTTATTATATGACTTTTTCCCCAACAATGACGACTTTTTCTCTGCGCAACTTAATTTGATACACCTCCAGAGCCATCCAGACACATCTTTAAGCTAAGCACCAAGAAACATAAATAATAACCCATTTTAAGAAAACATCATAATTGTGTAAGTGAATTCACTTGTTAGTATTTTAATTTCATGAATGTATACGACAGAAAACGACTTGAGTAAATTAATTACATCTGAAAGTACATCTTTTTCACAGAAATGCAAGTAAATTGCAAAGTAGGCTCTTAAAAACCTTCTCGAAAATATCCTTTGATACCGCATACGAGTGGGATTTTAATTGGCTCTTTAAACTATTGGAGAAAACATGATACATACAAAGTGAACAAATGTTATAAATATGTCGGATATTCCTTTCAAACTCGTTCATCGCCTGGATATGAAAAGAGCTTTTAATAATATGCGTTGTCAAACGATTCCCAGGGAGACAAGAAGCATTTCATGACCAATGTGTGTCACTTTTCTCTCTGCACTCTTTTCCGAACTCACCATCTCTCTTCATCTCTTCTCTTTGAAATAATTTTCAGGCGACTAGAATAGTTTTAAATCAGCAAGAAAGGTAATGGCATAGTTGAATAAATACAGATAATAGCCGTAAAATGGTGGCGCATAAATTGGAATTCTTTCATCCTTCCAATACGATACAATTTAATCAAAAAAATTATTAACAAAAGCGACGGTGAAGATAGTTTACGAAAATGCGTAATATTGAATTTATATTTTCCATTATTCAAAAAACCTACGCTCGCAGACAATCTTGGGAATATATTAATTTGATAAAAAAGGAAGAAATGCCAACCATAATATACTTACCATAATATGCTAAATTATTCCGTGACGTTTAGTATCAGTGCCCATCTTCCGACTATACATCGCGTCGGTTGAAGTTTTTGTTCGAAGGGCGACCTATCAGAATGGATAGCCTAAATGAATGGCGAACAGAGAGATAAAAAATAAAATTCTATGTACACAAAAATACGAAATAGGTCTTAGATAAAAATGGATGAAGTAAGCTCGTCGAGAGACTGGCGGAATTATTCGTAAAATATTTAATTTGCATACATGATACAAATGATGTTATAACTGTTAAAATATATTTAGTAAATTTTATTATTTTTATGTCTGCTAAACGTACATATTTTAAGCTGAATCAAAGTCTAAAATTCTTCATCCATTATTTTCAAATTACAGTTAACTCTCCTGAACGGAAAAATGACTTCAAGCGAAGTCAGTTTTCCTCCTGAACGGAAAAATGACTTCAAGCGAAGTCAAAACTCATATCGTAATATTGAATCTTCCATTTTAATAATTATTCGTGTATCTTAGTTAGTTAACTTTTAATTACACCTCTACATTTTTTACACATAGGAACTCGTGTTTCGATTAGTGATTATAATCATCAGACGTAAAACCGAAACCAGTCTCAGTGTTCCCAAGCAGTGGAAGCGACGGGACGTCAGTAATTGTACACCTCTGCGCGCCGACTGTGTCATGAAATAAATGGAATCGACAATCGAGCAAAGTTTAAGTTTTTTGCTAAGCTGAAAAATCTATCGATGACTGAGAAACTGATTCGTGATGCCTACGGGGACTCCAAGCATCGAAATATGGGTCGCTTTATATAAAATAAGTAGTGTTATTAGTAGAAGTTAACTAACCAAGGAATATTATAATGGAATACCAAACAGTTAAGAATGAGTTAGTGAATTTTGATAATTATTCAGCCAAAGCCATGAAATCATCGGGAAACTCGGATTATATCCCCATATAAATATTCCCCAGGAAGGGTTTCTTTAAGAGGAGAACCTCGTTTTCATCCGAGGGCGTCACGTGCCGGGTAATGAGCTGTATGAATGACGGTGGTCCTGTAATTAATGAGCTCTCGTGCTATGCTCCTCATAAAAATTCTCCAGGTTTTGAAATGGAGATGCCTCTCGCCGCTCCAGACCATCGCCGATGATGTAGCCCATCGCCATTCTTGATTTCTATTCCGCCCGAATCGGAGATGGAGCTTTCGAATTCTTTTATTTCCGTCGGCTACGTCCTTTTCTCATTCTTTTCACTCAAAACCATCCGCCGCTCCATTAGACGCAGAGCCAGTAGTGGCATTATTGTCATTCTGAGTTGCCTTGGCAGTTAGTTCATTACCAACGCTCGCCTCATCGTAATTAGCATAGGCGACCGAAAAATTAGGTCAGCTGGAGCTGTAAGAATATTGGCCAGGGACGGAAAGTACAGGTATTTTCCGAAAAGGAGTTAAAACTTACAGTACCTACGTATTAAAATACTTGGATACGAATGCGGATTGCAGTGCAACTGTTATAACTTCCTATTCTACCAGTGTACTTATTCTTATTATGTCGCCTAAAATAGGAATAACGGGGATGGTTATTTGAACTAGTTCCTGTGACGAAGTTCACTTGGTTGATTTAGAATAGGAACTAAATGTATAAGAAATTCCTGTAGTAATTTTTACTACCTAGTTGACTGACAAGGAAGATAGCGATGATGAAACTCAAACGCGTTTTGTCCAAGTGCAACTTGTAGTTCAACATGATGGTATTGCTCTGACATCTTTATTTTCCGGCAAGTAAACAAGGTTGAATAGTTTTAAACGTCACTAAACAGATCATGTCTGATCATCTTCTCTTTCTGAATAGTAAAATCAAACGATTGGTAATTTAACCTCGTGCCTAGAGAAACTCGAATTTTTTCTAGTGATAGTGTTGTAGAATGAAAGCGGAATATGTTTCTTAAAAATCTATTTAAACCATGAATTCTACTCCTTCTGCGCTTGATTTTCGCTATCACGACAAGATAGCGTTTTTTTGTGCCAAGTTTGTTTGCATCCCCTGCCTAAGTGGTTCATTGCAAGTTTTTTTTTGGCATCTTTAGTGAAATAGGACGGCCAGTATTAAGAGACCTTTCGTATTATTACCCAGCAGTCGCAATTCGTAGATTATTGCTTGCGCTGATTGGGGATTTTAATGGTTTCCTAATGTATTTGTAAACATTCCACTCTGTGGATTTGCAGGTAGATTTAGTCAGGAACTTTATAATCGTTTTAGTTATCCAGGACATGTTTATATTATTGATCTTACTGAGTATATCGGTCAACATTAGCCTTGGCCATCCCTTTCTGAGATCCATTACTAAGGAATCATGAGATGATTGTGACTGCAGTGCTGTTTACTGATTACATATTGAGTGGTATTCAAGGTTCAAAGTCCTTCACATCCCTCTGAGGCATACTTCTAGCGTAGTGTTTTTATATTCATAGAGATTCCATTGAAATATTTCCTCCAAAGCTGTCACTTACCCCCTGGCACCATCAAATATCAATCTGGTTTTTCACTCAGCTGAAATTTCCATCATTTTTCGCTGCGTGGCTAAAGAATTAATTTGTAGCACTAAATATAATTCTCCTCCGAGGCTAGATTCCTCACATTTATGCTAATTCTCTTTTTATTGAATTCCCATGGGTAAAGAAAGAATATATCCACGCCATTAACAGCAGATTCTAGAATCCAGATAGTGCGTAAAAAAATTCCGCTGGCTCGTATTCCAATTAATTAGCATACTTATTAATTAATTTTTTTCCCAAATGTCGCCTGGCCAGTGATGATGTGGGGAGAAAGATTGTTGAGAGGGAAGATATTCTGGGTGAGAGAATACTTTTGGGCAAAAATGTTCGAGAGATACACCATCCTTCCCTCTCTTCTCTTTGGAAATTAAACCTGATCAAATAAAAATAATGAAATTATTTCCGCTAGTAATTTTTTCCTATTTGAAATTCCATCGCGTTGGTCCCGCTGCTGTCCTTTCAATGTCTCCATACTTTCCTTCATATCCTTTATCCCTGCAGTTTTACTGGCCTGTCTTTCAGGATCACCTTATCTCACTGTTCCAATTTTGTCTTCTACTGCTTTCCCCCCCTTAAATCTTACCCTTATTCTACAAGTTCGTCTTTTTCTGTAGCTTCCTTCTTATACTTTTTTCCTTTCACTAGTCTCGGGGGATCTCTGTTTTCATACCATGCCACGCTTTCTGAATTCCCTTTTCTTCTTTTTCGCATTACTTTCACCAACCCATCCATCCCAGTCAATTGTTGGCTTCGCCTTCGCGCCTTTTTTTGTCAGTCGACGCTTATTTTTCAAACCATATTTTCGAACGTTGCTTTTTTTCGACTCATATTTTTGCTCTCCTCGCATTTTTTTACCGAATATATACTATTTTTTTCATCTTCAATCTCAGCCTTTTCCCCGTTTTCTCTCCCCCAGCGGCGCTCTTTCCTCACGTGCGGTATTTCTTTGAGCCAGAAGGATACATTGCTTTTTTTTTTAAGTTTCTTTCTTCCGTTCATTGGAGAAGTGGGATGAAAAATAAGTTTCTTATTTTTCTCCTCCTCCAAGAATGCGGTGGTTGCGGCAGCCTGGGTGTGAGCGGGTGAAATGAGGGTTAGTTATGAGCTTTCCGTGAAATTAATGAAGCCAAGAAAATGAAGAGTTGAATGCGAAGGCTTTTGGATCGGGGAACGGTGAAAGGGTAGGGAGTCGTGAGGGAGCACGGCTCTTCTACTTCGAGGCTGACGTAATTTGAAGAGGGCTTGCGGGATGGACGGTTTTGAATAATTAGCGAGGTATCCAGAGGTAATCAGAATGCACCGGATAACATTCTTTCTAAGATGGAGTGTTGGCTGTATATTCTGAGATTGCGGGTCACTTATATAGGTTATCAAGCAGGTTTGAAGGCTTCACTTCGCGGAATTTTGATGCCTTCATTCCGACGAAAAAAATAATATTTATTGTCCATTCTACGTTTGTTTGATAATGTAATATCGCTTCTTTAATTAAGTTTAGAATATCCAATAGTGAGATCTAAAGTCGTTATTATGTTATTGTTTCGAAAAAATCATATATTGTCACACATGATGGACGGTTTTGAATAGTTAGCGAGGTATCCCGAGGTGATTAGTTATGGATCGGACAACATTCTTTCTAAGATGGAATGTTGGCTCCATATTTTGAGGTTACATGTCACTAATATAGGTTATCAAGCGGGTTTGATGGCGTCACTTTGCTGAATTTGGATGTCTTTATTCCAAAGGAAAAAATATTTTTAAATCGATTCAACAGTTGTTTTGTTATGTAATTTTAGTCATTCTTTAAGTAAAGAGTTTCCTAGAGTGAAATATAACGTCAATATTATTTTATTGATTCTTAATATGGATAAATTGTCTCTCATGATGGACGGTTTTGAAATATTAGCGAGGCATCTTGAAGTGATCAGTAAGCACCGAAGAACGTTCTTTCTAAGTTGGAGTGCTGGCTCCATACTCTGTGATTGCAAGTAATTTATGTAATTTTGACTTGGAAGAATTTTGATGCCTTCATTTCATCGAAAAAATTATATACCTATTCTCAATTCCTCACTTGTTTTACAATGTAATTTAGTTCAAGTGAATAGTGTCCTATAGCGAGATCTATCTTGCATTTTCTGACGTCAATGTTATTTTATTGATTCCACAAATGCGTAATGTGTTACACGTGTTTATTCAGACCCGATATGATTAAATATTAAAATCATCGGTCAAACGTATTCCGCCATCTTTTAAACGAGGTTTCCGAATGGTATATTTACAATACAGTGGCTGTACTTCCTTTGCGTTTTGACGGGTATTTTATGGTATGGTATTTGGAGGAAGTGATCGACAGCTGAGATGATTTGCGCCATTAAGGAAGGGCATGGAGGGAAAAGTTGAGAGAAACTCAGCGCCGGCATTCGTCTGCTGTTAACGAAAGGCGCCAAAGGGACCACGGCTCAACGTCCCGTCCGACGACGGAGTGTTACGCTTGAAATGTCCTCCACACAATACCCCAGCAGCAATCGGGCAGTCTCTGAAAATTGACTACCTCCGTCGTCATCTGAACCACAGCCCACAGCGTGGGAAGCTATAGCCCCCACAACAGCCCTAACCCTCACAAAAATCATAGTTGTTTTTTGATAGGATTTCAATACATATTATGATCTATTATTTTTCTCGCTTGCACACGCAAAACATTTGTGACGTTTGGGTGGGGAATTTTTTCTTTACTGCACCGAGGTACCGGAGTTGGTTATTTCAATGTTTAGATGAGAAGCAAATCCTCTGCACACCATGCGCTGCAAAGCATTTGTGGTTTCACCTATAGTATCACCTTTGATTTCATTAAAACCTTTCCTCAGAAATTATTTATGCACTGGGAGGTAACTGGCATTCCAGCCACGATACTGTTTAGCAGTCTCTTGTGTATTAAGTGATTATTATGATATATTTTGAACAAACTCTCAGATTGAGCATAGCAATTATTATAACCAATTTGCAGCAGGGATGACTATTAATGGTATATATCTTATTTTCATTCATTATCCTTGACAAGAATGAAATTCTAAAGAAATCTTAATGAGTTCAGATACGCAATGACCCGGATTTAATACAAGGTTTTAAAGTCAACAACTGGATGATTTTTGTTCAGTTCCGAATATCTGAAGTAAGTAAAAATGAAATCAAATGCGTTCCATCTTACAAGAATCATTGCATGAACTAGTTCGGTTATCATGATGAAAAAGTTTTCCTCGTCAGAAAATTTTTATATCTATTCATACTATAATTCTAAAAACATCAAGGTCCTGACAAAGCAATTAAAATTAAACTTTCGATTAATGTGCAGTATTTTTAACTTCATTTAATATGTACCGTTGTTTTGGATTTCAATAAATTGTAAATTTTAATTATCTGTAATCTCAGCAGGATTTGAGCAATATTCCGGTGTGCTGAGATTGTTCATGCGTATTTCCAAGTATAGAAACCTTGAAAAGTGAAAATATAACATTGTATAGCAGAAGTTCTCCGATTCCAATCGAAGTTGGCATATTTGCTGAGCCTTGAATCTGAAACGAAATACTAATTGGTGTTTGAGTTCCAAAAATGGTTACTGGGACATACAGGACTAGGAATTTGGATTATAGACATTTTTTATTTCAACCCTGTCCCCATAGCACTCCTCCTTCAATGAAAAACTTTTAAATCTACTGTTTTTTTAAATAATATATCATTACCTATCATTATCATAATCTTTATAATATATCAGAATGGAATATCAAAAAAGATATTAAAAAACAGTCGCCATCTATGAATCAATAGGGATCCTTGTGGCACTTTTTCAACCCTGCGGCACCATATATTATCCCTGCCTGGTTGACATTTTAAAGGGCAAATGATCTGATTAAAATTATTTTGGTTTCTAATAAGTGGAACCTGTACCAAAACGCCAAGAGCATAGTCCCTATCCTTGTGGATATGCAGTCCACAATACGTATATGCAACACTGAACTGAGAGAACAGTTATCGTGAAGGGATATAACATGGTGAACAGGTTTGGGGAAGGGAAACGAAAATGTCCCGTTTCCGAGGAAAATACCAGGTGCAGGTTTAGTTTCGTTCCCGCACGAAATTAAAATCACCAAGATGTGTAGTTTCGACGCGGGACGAAACTTTACTCCCGGGAACGAAACTAAATTTATTGGACCTCCGATACTCAATGCTGAGTTTCGATCCTAGAAGTTGAGTGGAGGGGGAAAAGAGGGAAAAGTGTCTACCTATTACATGACAGAATGTAGAGAGGTTAAAACATTGAGTATAGAAATCCATTAGCCAGTTTGCGTTCACCGTTCTCCTGTTAGTGGTAAAAATATGAGAGCATGTATCTAATGGTGGTGGGGAGAACCTATACCTCGTACTTCAATCAATCATACTTCGTACTTGGTGTGTGGGTCGAAACTAAGCTGTTCGACGGTGAAGCACGTGGTCCCTCTGGAGCGAAACATAATCTGTGTTTGGTTTCGCCCCAGAGGTTTAGTTAAGTTTTGACCCGAAGTAGTTTTATCTCTAATATCGTTTCGAACCTGAGTGCAGCACCCCGGGTTTAACTTTTTTCGTTTCCTTTATACATTTCTCTCCCGGGAACGAATGTATTAAATTTTACTGGTTTTTACATTCGTTTAGTTTTCATTATCATCCATGGTTAAAATCCTGAAGAAAATACCTATTTCGGGACCGTTGAGTTGAAATAACTGCAATTTTATTAGGTATCTAGTATAACAGATATTTCTAACTCTATTTTTTGTTGTTTAGCATAAAAAAGTGGTTTGAAATATGGTAATTCATTTTATGTTGTTGCTCGTTAGAGCGGCGGAATGACCCTTTAAGATACTTATATCTGAATTAGTTTACTCTGGGAAAAGTGAAGGATAGAAAAAATTAACGAGAATTTGACATTTTTGTCTTTCCCGCAAAAAGAAGGAACGTTTTTCTGTAAAAGGTTGTTTTGCATTATTTTCTGCGGTAGTGCAAGTAATTTTGTCACATTTATTTTGATAAATAATTCTTAACCTTGCAGGAAATAAAATGATTGATCCAATTTCAACCTAAGTTAACCAGAAGGGCATTAAATAGCAAATGAGAAACATTTGGGAGCCAAAAGGCAGGTTATCTACTTAATCTTCCTTACCGAAGGGGTTTACTTATTGATAAACTTCCTCACCATGCTTCACCTCTGCTTTTTGATTATAATGGTGAAATAGATTGGCTTATTAAAACTTTTTATAATTATTTTGTGTTATTGTTTGAAATAAAAATTTAAAACTAAAACTGAGGTATATATCCGGAAAAGTTTCTCGCCAAAATTGGTTATAGATACCAAGCGTAGGATAACTGTTATTTTAAAACTTAACACGCTGCTGACTCTCGTGAGCAAGGTAATAAGTGTTTGTTTTCTTTGGGTTCCGGGACATACGGGGATACATGGAAACGAAAAAGCAGATTTGTTAGCCAAGGAAGCTCTTACTAACGAAGAGATTACATCAACGCTAGTTCCGTACGAAGACCTAAGAGTGTCACTAAAAAATGTCGTACTTGAACACTGGAGGGAGCCGTGGAGGACTTTGAATGACAATAAACTGCGAAGCATCAAACATACAACGTCAGCTTGGCTTTCCTCTACCAGGATCAATCGAAGGGAGGAAGTAGTTATCACTCGTTTGAGGATAGGGCACTGCCCTCTGACTCATGCCTTTCTTTTCACGGAAGAGAAGCAAGCTCCTCAATGTGATGAGTGTAGGTAACCTTTAAGTATCCGACATACCTTGACAGAGTGTGACAAATACCGTGACGCGCGGACTCGGTTCAATCTAGACGGGGACCTAGAATATATTCTAGGAGACCACCCCACCAATTTAAGTAGTACAATTTTGTTTCTCAAGGAAATAGGTCTTTTTAATAAAATTTAAAAGTTACCCTCTATTTTTTATGTAAACAAATTGCGTAGTGAAGATCCATTTATAATGCGTTTTGAATCAAACGATTGAGTAGTGGTGCAAAATGACCCTGCCATCGACGCACCCTTTCGCTCAATTCTACTACTACTATAACTTTTTCTTCCCTATGTTTGTTACGTTAATTGCTATCCTAGGCTCTATGTTTCATCGGATCTCCTCTCTCATTAAATTTTTTGGAACCAGTGTTGTATATTACCATATATTTTGTACAGTTTGTCTATCCCTGGAAGTGTAAAATGAAGATATGACCTTTCTCTAACATGCAATTGAAAAATTTTACTACTCCCTATGCATATGAGAAGGAAATTAAAATAATATCAAGGCGGAGGCAAATGCATGTGAAAGAGGGAGGAAAGAGATGAATGGTATACTGAGAAAATTAAATATGCATTGGCGATGGAGAAGAGTTCTAAAAAATGGGAGTGAGAGGCAAGGTGAGGTTTTCTCTCGGCTCAAAGTAATTCATCCCTCCGCTCTCATATTTTTCTTTCGCTGAAGTGGAAAAAAATCTCCCTCTCTCACTTCCTAACTTTCTCCTTCTGCACTTGCCCCCTTGGGGTAATTAAGCAGTTTATTTCATTGCGATGCGTGACCGTATAACCGAAGCTCGGATTCTCTGAGCGATGACTTAGCAGATGACTGTTTCCATCAGTGTGGAGTGTTGCCTGGTTTAATAGTAGTTTAGGGTTTCAAACCCGTTTAGAGGCCGAGAACCATTTGGTTGCTTTCGCTTGTAATCTTCACATTAATAAAGGCAGTTTTATAAAATAAGGGAATAATATGCAGGTTACCCGGCGTTGCTCGGGAAGGATAGTAACCAGAAAAGTGGGACACTTGGAACCTGGAATCGAGGGGATAAGAAGCCAAAAGATACAAGTGCTGTTTTATTTCTAAACAGGAATAAAAAATTAGGCAAAGAAAACAAACGAGATCGACTAGATATTTAGAGGTGTATTTGATTTACCCACTCTATTTTTTACTCGTATCCCTAAGCCAACAAGTTTTTGTATACTTTTTCTATTAGTTTCGGTACCTAACTATGTTTAGAAAAAATATCATTTGTACCCATTAGAATTTCACCCTTTCACATGGGATCGCCATTGCTTTAAGTTAATTATTATACAAGAATTTTCATGAGAGACTACTGGGAGGTAATTGGTTAAGGACGTAGGAGTTGAAGGAATAAAACTAGTTTCCATACGGAAAATTTTGACTCAAATGAAACCACATGGTCGGAAAAAATATATCACCATGTAGAAAAAGCAAAGTTTTTTATTCCTTAAACTTCTATGATAAAAGATTTCCTCCAAGTTACGCCTGCTATTGTTACTTATGTTCCTTTTTCTTTAAATTATACTTCTCTTTTACCCTTAATTCCCACGTTTGAAGTGCACTTACGCTTACCTTTGGATACTATCCGCATGCCTTCAAAATTCCAAGTGTAACGCGATCCCACGCATCGTGCGTAGGTCATCTGCAGAAGATTATTGAAATATTTACTGAAATCCTCAGGCAATTTCATCATATTACGAATTAATATTTAGATGCTTTAAGATATATTTTATAAAATACTTATCAAGTAAATATGCATAACGCACATCCGTTCACCTTATGTAAAACTCATAATTCCTTCAAAAAACACATTGGCTTCTCACCCCCTCAATTCATTGTCACGTGGCAGGATTTTTAGGTAAAGGAAAGGTATAGTGATCAGGTGAAGGTATACGTATGTAACGGCAAACAATAGAAAAAAAACGAATTTCGTGAACCGCGATAGGGATCAGCCTTTACCCCGATACAGTATTGATTATGCTTGTCCCTACGAGCGTAGACTAACAACGTCAAATGAACGCATTCCCTAGCAAATAGGTTTGCACGGAAAGGATCAATAGCTAAATGTAGAATCCTTTGAGCTATGTAACAAACGCTGATAAGAAAACGACTCACAAAAAACGTCGAAGAAATTCAGAAGTAGCAATACGGGCTTTTGGAGCATGAGATGCATCAAGGTAGGTAATACAATTTTTGTTTTCGAACATGGAACATTTATTTCAAATGCCTGCGTTTCTCACCAGTGCTACTCCAAGTTGGTGGTACTAATATGGTTAAACGCATTCTGTAAATACTTCAGGTAGATGGAAAGAAAAGGTCCCAAAGGGAAAAGAATATTCTCCATTCGGTTATCTCCTTGTAAATTTAAAATAAGATAAAGTGAAAGCGGGTACCACCCGCTTTTGAAGAGTAGGCGATGTCATTAGTGCTGCTTTTAATTACTTGTTCACGAAGAACCTCTCACTATGGAAATAAATCGTTAACAGCAATATAAACAACAAGGAACCGTCCAAGTGTCTCAAACAAGGTCAAAAAGTAGCTCTGAAGAGTTGACGTGCTAGTGACGTCATTGACTTATTTACGAAAGGGTCGTGGACGTCGATTGTTCATTTCATAAGGCTGGAGATGCTCAAGAAGGCGATCACTCAGATCTTACATTTTATTCTCGATTTTTATATTCTCCATTCGCTAATTCCCTTGTAAATTCCAAATGAGAATAGGCAGAAGTTGTTGCCAACATTTCAAAAGTAAGTGACATCATTTGAATTCTACTTTTATTAATTTTATCACTCAAAAACAGTCAATAGTACAGCCTTAATACTGAATATAAAACTTATAATTCTATTGGCGATCTGAACAGGATTCATTTGTCTGAAATTCTTTTTTTTTCCTCTATGAATGTACCAATGCTAAAAGTGTAAAAAGTTGTACATTTATTTTCTCATGGGACTAAGTGCTCACGAAAATAAAAGAAATTATTTTTATTATTATTAAAATGTCGTAGTAAAAAAATTCAACACTACTTCTTCGGAAGCAAAGCAAATCCATAAGTTAAGCAAATCACTTTTTGTTCCTACAGAGGGTATTCTTGCTTCTTCATGTTGTATCAGCAAACTCATAAATGCCTCTTGCATGGGATTTTCGTGTATTGTAGATAATTTGTATTTGTGGTGTATAATTAGGGTGTGTGTGGTGCTAAGGACTTGCCGATTCAGCTAAAAAAACCTCAAAACTAATACTTCCAAAGCAAAGCAAGTGTATTTGGAATTTATGAATCACCGATAGACTTATAGCGATCGCACATACATTTGGTGGAGCATATTCGTAAAAGGTATTCATTTTTTTATCCGTGAGTAGGACGTCTGTGGTGCTAAGGAATTCAGAGGAACTATTCTGCTTAGCGGGGCAATACCTATGGTCGGCCGTAAGTATCTCATGGCCTGATCCAAAATTACGGCCTATACCGATTCCACTTTCGAAGTCCCATGTCGCATGGCCCGGTCAAAAGTCTTAACGCCCTTTCTCCAGGCGAGTATGAAAATTATAATTGGTACTATATGTTCGGTTCACTTTTGTTAAGGTAGTTTGTGCCAACGAGGAGAAAAAATTAATTCTATACTCTTCAAGCCAAATATACTCTAAATAAAGGATTAATTTATATTTTATTTGAACACTGATCTGGCGGCAGACGTTGGGTAACTTCGAAAACAAAAGAAGAGAAAAAATCACGGAAGGGATCAAGCAAGAGAAATTTTTGCTCGATTTTTACTGTACAATAATTATAATAATCGTGAATTGTGCATGTAATGAATAGAAGGAGAACGTGAAAACCCCTTGTAGTTCTAACACCCAACTTCTCCTTCCATTGGTGTAACTATTGTCTCATGGAAGCAATCAATTGCCAACAAAAGCCTTAGAAATCCAGTCTAGTTGTGAATGTACCAAAAACAAACTCAAAACTACAACTACCAAGGCAAAGCAGGTAGAATTCTAACAGAATTTTCGAATACGTGAATTATAAGATGCATTATTATTATACGGCTGACATTCATTGCGACAAATAATTCATCGTGGCAAAGAATTCGTCTCGTACACGTTACATAAATTGTGGCTATGGTTAGGCCCATGAGAATTACTACTCGCCTCCCCGCTATTTGCAACTCCAAAAGCAACTTGAATTTTTGATTGGGCATAAATATTCCTATCTCTGAAAGTTAGAGAGACGAATGCTCGAAAGTCGTGTGCTGACAAGTCAAAGCAAGTCTATAAAAAAATCTAGGAATCAACGGCAGATTCATAGCCATCGCGCACATATTTTGTGGAGCATCACTTTTCGTTACTTCATGGAGTATTTGCCGAGTGGATGACCCTTTTTAATACGGTCTTTTGGTCACTGTCGTCTGCGGCTCTCTTATTTCATCGATGGCAGGGACGACGACGACTTGCCTCGAGAACATCTTCTTCCCTCTTTCAGTCGGAGTGGAGCTTACAATCCTTTTTCCCACCCACTTCCTTCTCAGTCAAATAATCCTCTTTAGGAATCCCATTTTCCCTCTATTGCTTCCTCTTCCAGTCCATTCATCTCTTCCATTTCTAAGCCGCCGTTTGCTCAACCTTTTTCCATTCCTCCTCTCCCTCCCAAAATAAATCTCATATTTGTCAGTCAGTAGTGATCCCTCTCATCTTGTTCGAGAAAGTATTCGTAAATGTGCACATTTTATACATTTGCTAGTGCCCCACGTTTCTTTGTAAACTTTTTCTTACTGTCCCTATGCTACCTATAAAAATGCGCATTATTACGGAATTCCTAACTGCATTCTCTATACAAAATTCTCGCTAGTTTCATCAATATAATTTGATGTTAAGAGCTTTGTATGCCACTCTTTAATTTCCCCCCTGATATGTTTAAGTGTGGAGCCCTAGCCATTATTGCGTAGAGGGAGGGACGCTTTTGTTAAATGCAATAAATGGATATAGTTATTTATTTATTACCCATCATAGAGGATAAAATGGCAATTACACAAAAAATCAAATTCTATTCCAACCAGTGAAATATGTATTTCATCTCTTTTTTACTTTGCACGAGCTCCATTTGAAACGTTTGTAAAATTTTTAAGGAATTTTATGTTGATTTTTCGTATATTTCCGTTGAGTATCCTTCAATGTAAGATTTACTATAGAAAATATTATTTCGAGACATTTGAAGGAAATTCCATATTAGAAGAATTTAACTGTCATCAAGTTTTGCTAAATTACAGTGTATCAGAAAATGATCACTGTCAAATAAATTATCATTGCAAGTTTTTCTCCGATTTTCAATTTCTTATACTAGTAAACTTATTTTTCCAACAGCCATGCGCTCATAGCAAGTCTGTGTTAAGACCACCAATTTTTCCAATTCCCCTAAATACATCTAACGACACCATTATTTTTTTCGATCGGTTTTCAACTCAAGTATTCCCACAAACCGGCATTAAAATTATAAAGTATTTTATGAATTAATGTCTTCTTTTGCTATTATTTGTCATCATAACAATTATTAGCAGCATATTTCATTGATTTGTCAATTTGTCTCATTTCAGTTACTTGTGCAACGCATTTATTTAGAGTCATTTAGTTTTCGGGTGCATAAAGTGACGATTCATTTCGCAATCATTCCTCCTCAACCTTAAAATGTTTGCTATAACTAAAATTTAGCATTGTCATTAATATTTGCCTTTTCACTGAGACAAATTTTACAACTTATTTTAGGAAAACGTTAAGACCTTACTTGCAATTAAAAAGGCCTTATTTGTACGCAACATGCTATTCTGATTGGGCACCTGAATTAATTTTTTCTCTAATTTTTTAAACAAATGATGAACTAAAGAATTTAGGGCTTTCACAAATCTATTCCATGGCATACCACGAAAATTAATTATTTAAGAGCTATTAGAATTAATTCCTCCAAATAATGTACCCCGCCTTCAAGTCCAAACATCCGAAATTTTTCTATTCAACCCCACCACAATCTGGTTAAAACCGTATACATATTTTCACTCGACTCAATTTATCCTACCCCTCGTTTGTTTATTCGTACGTAACTCAAAATATAACCGCCCGAGCTTCTTTCTTGGTTTCTTTACATGAACAACTGGTTCAATTTGAGTAAGATTTTTTAGGAAATTAATGTTGATTCATCGAATATTTCGGTTTGAGTTTTCTCCGACGTATATTTTACGAAAACATTATGGTTTCGAGACATTTGAAATATATATTTAGGAAATATAACAGTAGGAAAATATAACTTTGCTATAAATTTTTCTAAAATACAGTGTGCCAGAAAATGCTTGTATTTGTAAATGCCTAATTTAGTACGCTACACGCTATTTCGATTCTGTACCTAAAAGTAATTTTTTTTGTAATTCATTTTTCCAAGACATGACCTATAGAATTTAGGGGTTTATAAGCTGCATTTCGTGATAAATCACGAGAATATTCAAATTTCTAGTGCTATTAAGTCTCTATAAATTGTGTCTCGCAGTCAGTTCCATGCATGCGAGTTTTTTTATTGAACTCCGCCACAATCTGGTTAAGCCCACGTGTATATTTTCACCCGGCTCAAGTTCTCCTCCACCTTGTGTGTTTATTCGTACGTAAGTCTGAAAATAAAAACCCGCCCAAGTTCCTTCCCACCCCGGTTTCTTTTTCCATCCCCGAACCAAAACCCACGCACAACCTTTCCAGTGCCTCTTTCGTCCTAATCGGTCCCCACTTTTCCGCTCTTCTTCTTTCCATTCCGTCTTCTTCTTCTTCTCTCGGATTCCTCCTCCTTATTCATCCCTCAAGGAAAAGAACGCTTCCCTCATCCTATCGCATAAAGACAGGATTACTTGTCCTGCACAATTCACATTTAGTACCAGGGATGGCAAGTGAAACGAAACGAAAATGCTTCGTTTCGACACGGAGGGAAACGAAAATACGAGGCCTAGGTTTAGTTTCGTTCCTGAAAATTATAATCACCAAGGAGTTTAGTTTCGACCCGGGACGGAACTTTACTCCCGGGAACGAAACTAAATTAATCGAGACTCCGCTGCTCATAGTTAAGTTACGATTCCAATAGCTGAGTGGAGGGAATAAGAGGGAATAGTTTCGACCCATTACGTTTGACAAACGTGTAGAGAGGTTAAAACATTGAGCCTAAAAATCGTATGGTCAGATTGCGTTCACCGTGCTCCTGTTAGTGTAAAAAATACGAGTGCTCCATGCATCGGATGTCGGTAGACCGAACCTATACTTCATTCAATCATGCTTCGTACTCGGTGTGTGGGTCGAAAGCGTTTGCAGGTGAAGCACGTGGTCCCTCCGTCGCGAAATTTTATCCACGTTTCGTCTCGTTCCAGGGTTTAAGTTTAGTTTCGACCCGAAGTAGTTTTGAATCCGATTTTGTTTCGACCCAGAGTTTAGCTCCCCTTTTGTTTCATTTCTACATTTCGCTCCCAGGAGAGAAACTATTGAAATTTTACTTTTTTTGACTTTCGTTTAGTTTATCTTGCCATCCCTGCTTAGTGCCCATCTCCATCGGGCCATTAGGATATCGGGTTGCCATTCGTATGTTTTTTTTAGTTTGGAGAGAAACACGGCGGAAGTAGCCTGCTCTTCACGACAGGCGCTAAGAGGCCAATGGTTTAAGGATCCATCCGACGGACGGAGAAGTTCATGAAGTGACCTCAACAAGGCATTCAAGCTGTGGTCGGGCAGTCCCTGAAAAATCTCAGCCAGGGAACGTAACCCGAACCCATTGGGTGGAAGGTCAAAATTCTGCTCAACAGGGTGCTCAACTCACAACTCGATGCCGGCTCGTAGTTTTCCGAACTAATTCTAAATTAACTCCGCATCTTCCGGGTTTTTCCGTGTTGGTTGTCAGAGGTTTACGAATGTTTGTCAGGATTTCAGCAGATGCCTCCAAATCGAAGTGACGATATTGGAATTTTTGGCTGCGTTTGACCGGTGATTGGCCGGTTTCTGGAAAACTCTCCGTCAAGGTATAGCCACATGGTATTTGTTTTCCCTGTTGAAGTTTCTTGGCGTTTTGGTGATCTCTATTGACTCAAGAACTCCTCCCTCCTCTTTGTATCGCATAAACACAGGATTACTTCTCCTGCACAGATCATAATTTACCCATCTCCATTGGCTCTTATATCGGTCCATAAGGAAATCGGGTTGCCTTTTATGAATCTCTTCATCTCCCGGGTTTTTACCGCGCTGTTTGTTAGAAGTCGACGACAGTTTCTCCGAGATTCTACCAGGAGTCTTCCGCTCGAAGGCATCTTCACTTCGATCTGAAGACGGCTGGTGCAATCCCGGCGAACCTGTTGTCAGTCTGAGACAACCAATAGTTTTCGGAGCAGCTCGGTATTACGCTTTATCAAGCAAACAAACATAGAAGTTTGTGCTTGACGTAGCGTTATACAGAGCTGCACCCGATAGCCCGCGATACTATTGAATCTCGCTGCGAAATTCTACTTTCACAGTGACAACCAACGTGGCGAAAATCCAACATTTTGCATAGCTCCTTGAATCCAGAACGCCACTAAAAACTACGAGCCAACATCGGGTTGTCGCGTTGACTAGAATGTCCACTTTCCACCCAATAGGTCCAAATTCTATTTCCGGCTGTGGCAAAGATTTTTCAGAAACTGTCCGATTACTGCTTGGATGACTTGTGGAGGGCACTTCATGAACAGCTGTGTCCGTCGGATGGGACGTTAGGCCATGGTCCCTTTCGATATGATCAGGTCAAGGCTGACGCCATGTTTCTATCAAGAGTTCCCTCCACACCCATCCCTCCTGGCGCAAATGATCTCAGGTGACGGTTCGTGAGTGAAGGCGTCAGCTCGGCGAAGTTTTTTCTTTCTTTCCTTTATGCCAGCTTTGGCTATTTAAAGTTGAAATTCGCCACGTTTTCATGCACAAATCCGGCTATTTAGTTGTCATTCTTGTCTCGTATTCTTATTATGGGGTGCTAATTGACGTGAGGACGCTTCGATCTGATAATAAAGTAAACCATTTTCCCGAATTTTCGAAAATTTTTAAGGAAATGCTTTGAAGCATCTCACCCGTAGATTTTACAGTTAATTAGAATGGCATGCACGTTGCATGCTTTTTGATTTAACTTGGCAATGATATGAAATGCCGTTTGTTTACATTAACCTTGAATAACACATACTGAATGCTGAAGTTGACTTCAATACCAGAAAGCAGATTCGTCAATTAGTAGTTCAAACTGCTAGCCATACTTATACAATGTTTTTGCAAATCTTTGTCATATTTTTCAAATTTTATTGTCATTCCTCAGTTGGTGGTAGCCCTTTAAAAATATCACTGACATTTTTGGCGTAAAATTTCAATGCTACTGATCAAAAATGCCTTCTAACTTTAAATAATTTAAAAAAAAGAATGAACAATTCATAACTATCGTAAAAAGTTAAAAAAGAATAATTGAAAGATCGATCGAGGTCCGTTATTATATTATTGGGCAATCAGTATAGACTACAAGCATTAAAATGCAGCAATGAGGAAAATATTAACGGTCTTCAATAATCCAATACATATGATTTTTCAAGTTTGTGTAAACGTTTCCCTTCAGGTACCATCATTATCTGAGCTGAATAATCAGGTTCTCAATCCGATCTTTCTTGAAATACATAATCTGGAATCGTATTTCCTCTTTCTGAGAATTCATCTTCTGCAAATATTACAAATATTTTAAATCCCGTGATACGTTGGAAAATGGCTGTTATTTTATCCATCAACTTCATATAGACTATTGTGTTAGTTAAAGTTTAAGACCTGACAAAAATCGCCGTGAGGTGTCTTACTTCTTTTTTACGTTTTTCTTGTAATCATCTCTTTGCAAAACCCATAGTAGTCAAGTGCGAATATTTTCCAGATATCATACGAAAAATAATCATACTGCCGCACGAAAACGTTCCAAAAAACTTCTGGTTCCTTAATCAACTTCATTATTATTAGTCAAAAGTCCAAAGATTGGTTTGACGCTGCTCTCCATTCCTCTCTCCTATCTGCTAACCTTTTCATAGCGACGTATTTATTCTCTTTCGCATCCTTTATGGCATGTCCGAGGTATCTCATTCGAGGCCGTCTCCTGCCCTTCTTTTCCTACGATTGTTTTCATCAGCATGTTTATAATACAAGATAAAGAGGACAAACTCCAGATGGCAGTACACAGACTACACGAGTTGAGCAAGCTATACAACCTGAGAATTTCAAAAAACAAAACAAAGACTATGGCATTTTTAGGAAGCAACCCGATAAGAACAAAAATTGTTATTGAGGATCAAGTCCTGGAGCAAGTGTCGCACTTCCAGTACTTAGGATGCGACATAACATATGACGAGGAAAAAGATATTATAAATAAGGTTAACACTTTCCAGAGAATATGTGGCACTATCAGAAGAACTCTAAAGAACAAAACAAGAAAAGAAACACAAATAAAATTTTACAAAGTGATGGCAGTCCCTACTGTACTCTACGGATCAGAATGTTGGGTAACAAAAAAGAAGG
The DNA here is from genome assembly GCF_921293095.1 of Ischnura elegans. Taxonomy (NCBI): domain Eukaryota; kingdom Metazoa; phylum Arthropoda; class Insecta; order Odonata; family Coenagrionidae; genus Ischnura; species Ischnura elegans. Next base: position 80,296,683 of record NC_060252.1, on the reverse strand, counting down.
AATTAAGGCAGATAGAATCGTCTGAAATGAAATTTTTAAGATCAGTTAAAGGTTGCACAATATTGGATAAAATAAGAAACACTCAAATAAGAGATGAACTGGGTGTCCAAGCAGTCACTGACAAATTAAAAGAATACAAACATAGATGGAAAGAACATTTACTTCGAATGCCAAATGAAAGAATTCCAAAGCAAGCAATGGAATATCAACCATTTGGCAAGAGAAGTATAGGAAGACCAAGGAAAAGATGGTGATGTGGAGCCGGAACAGGCTTAGTAGCCTAATCCTGGAAGGAAGAAGAAGAAGAAGAGTTTTCATCAGCCTATCAAGTCTCATAATATGGCCAATTAAGTTGTTGTGTCTTCCATCTTGTTCCTTAATCTCTCTTATTTTCAGATATAGTTACACGATCAGACGCATCGGTTTAAGGAAAATGTGAATACTCTAGCCTAAGCGTGGTTTGATTGTCTACACACATCAGATTTTCACCAGGGACTTCCCCGATTCATCAGACTGAGGTGATGTACGAAACTCAGTTTCATCTTGGAGTACTTTTAATGGTCGCAAAGTGGACTTCCTTCAGAGTGGGGGCACGGCATCGAGACGAAACAACGTGAATTTCATTTCACTTCAGGACTTCTTCTCGATCCAACCCTCACCAATCCGTCCTCTAGTTATTCTTTCATATTTTCTACCCTCTTTCTCTTTCTCCTGAGCTGCGTCTCCCTCCTCCCGCCCGAGCGTTTTATTTATTTCAGTTCCCATTCGGATCGGAAACGACGCTTGAGTAATTTCCTATTTGTTTCCTCTTGCGGGCGCTGCCGTCGGCGCTGCTACACATACATATAGAAGGGCTTATGGATACGGTCGAGCAGATCTTTTCCTTTCAGGGAGGCAGTGTCCCCGGCTGTCAACCCCTCTCATCCCCCGGATCACTCTCACGAAAAAAACCTCCCTTTCACCAACAACCCCTTTCGCCCCCATCCCTCTCTTCCCCGGACATGAAAGCCTTACGGTCGGATTGTAAGGATTGAGACGATACAAAGAAAGCCGTATGCGTTGGTAATATGATCGAGTAAGCAAATCTGATTCGTTTTCTTTCCGTCTGCTTTCCATCTCCTTCGCTACGTCATCCTGCCCATTACATTTTCGTTACCTCATCTTTCGGATTTCTCGGATTTCTCCGTATTCCATTTTTTGTACTTATATCTCCTTTGGAAGCTCTAAGATGTCTTTCGTGAATTTTTGTTTCAAAAATATACAGAATTCGTCTACTAATATTAATCTGCCAAGTGGCGAGTAGGTTTTATATTTAGCATTTATATATTAGCATAAAAAAGGGTTTAAAATTTACCTGGTTCAAGCTAGCAACAGTCTCCATGTACTTTTTCTTAAGTAAGCACATTTAAAAGCCCAAAGAAGCCTTTTAACTGTCCCTAACGTTATTTCATAAATAATGGTAACATAGTTATTGTATTAAAAGCATGCTACTTTTTATAAAGCTGATTAAAATCAAATACGCCATCATGCCCGTTACATTTTCGTTTCCATACCTACCTCATCTTTCGGATTACTTCGTCCTATGTTTTTTGTACTAATATCTCCTTTAGACGCTCCTAGATGCCTCGTGTGTATTTTCATTTTAAAAATCTCCAGAATTCGTCGTTTAGGTTTATTAATCTGCCAGGTGGCGGTAAAGTAGTCATATTAGCATAAAAAAGGATTTTTATTGTACGTATCTAATGCTAGCGAATATCTTCTGTAAGTTTTTCTGAATTAAGCAAATTTAGAAGTCCGAAGAATTCTTCCAGCTGTCCCATAAATTGTTTTCCGAACGTTTTTTTATATTTATTGTATCAAAAACATACTTTTCTTGATTACTAAGTTAACTAAAAACGAATATTCGGTTGCTGTGAAAAACTGCCAATTGCTAAAATTGCCAATATTGCTAAAACTATGAAGGAAGTTTTTTTTAATTACCTTGTTATGCTCGTCTTCCTTTTATCTTCTTCATTGGGATTCCTCCCAATTATTTACAAGACTCCGTTTTTGACTCAACTTCTTGGATTTGCATGTACGTGACCAAGGAATCTTAAATGCAAATACGTTTCCAGAAACAACCACATCGATGGCTAAGTTCTAACAACACATATCTCAAAATTCGGCCGGTTTGACACAGGTATCTTAAACAAAGTGTAATAGCATTAAAAGATAAAATTTATGCGAAAAACAACTCTTTGTTGGCAAATGTATGCTTCTTTTTCAGTTTTCTGAATTTTTGGGTTTTTGATTTTTGTGTACAATTACAAAAAATAATCTTTTTTTTTGCTCACCTGAAAAATGCTATTTTTGACACACGTGTTGTTAGAATTTAGCCATCGATATTCACAAGTGGAAATTGAGGAACTTTGCGGCGTCTCTTAGATTCTAGTTCCAAATATATGTTGTTCTTAAAAGATTTAGTTGAAACAGATGGTCTATTTAAGGCGTGAATATTACGAAATCTGTACATGCTGATGATACGCTTAGTTACGGCTATATTTTTTTGGTCTCATTTCCATTTATATGTACATCTTCTTCTAAGTTATATTTCTGTTACTTCCATCATCTTTACACTGAAATTTTTCGCTTTTCCTTGTTTTCCATTAATTAGTTTTTTGTCTCACTTTTCCTTCTCTCTCAATCTTTAAAATCCTCTGCTCACCTACCCAGAGGTTTTCATGTTTCACTCTCTCCTTATACACGCTATACTTATCACTATTTTTTTAAAGCCACTAAAAAAACCACGGCTTTTAACTATCAAGGTTGACTTTTTTACAAAACATAAGTTATTTGATATTATTTAAAAAAAAATTAGGTATTATAAAATCACGGTTAAAAATTACTGATAATCTTTTCAAATAAATTTTTAATTGTTGACTGAGAAAAACTGCATACACACCCCAACATACACATTTGTTAATATGTAGACAAATATTTTTATGGTGAAGCTATTGCGAAACCTTACTGCGTAAAGTATTGCGTCCTGTTACTTCATTTTTGTTTTTATTTGATTTGAAATGAGTTTTCTTTAGTAAGTAATGAAGATATTTTCTATTCACGAAGCCTTTTCGCGTCATGGACCGTGGTAAAGACAATCTGCCTTGAGACTGTTTGCAGATTTGGAGTCAGATACGTTGTTATCGATGAAAAATATGGAAGAACCGACAAGAACTCCTGGATATAATGCGACAAATCAAAGAGAACTATATTTTTACAAAGCACACTGGCCTCGGAATGAATGGATATATCTTAAATATTATTCCTAAAGACGCTGCCATCTGATCTGTAAGTTGGAACTTTTTAGGATTTGGTAACTTTTGACTTCGCTGTGAACAGGTACGTTGACTTCTCATATAGGTGAATATGGGCAATCAGCCTGCGCATGCTTGAAAATTTTTGTGAAAATATGAGCGTAGAATTTACAGGAATTTCTTCCATATTATATTCCAGCTTAATCAAAAATGAATTTTTTTATAGTTTCATTTGCCGGAATCATCAAAATGATTGGGTTTTTGGTTTGCGTTAAACTTTGGTGCAATTGATTGTAATAGGAAGATAATATTGCTCTAGAGATAGATATATTTCAGCACATCATTCATTGACTAGAATATTAATAGAGCAATTTAATATGACCATTTATTCCTAACTTAGTATTTAATCAACTCGGTTATTAGAGTTTTGTTCATTCTTGTAAATGACAGGTGTTTAGAATCTTTTTCAATATTGGTCTGTAAGATAATCATAGATTTTATTATAATATTACTTTATTATTAAATATTTATAATTTAATTATTTATAATGAAACAGAGGAATATTTATAATTGAATTCAAATGCAATTTCTTTGACAATTCCACGTGAGGTATTTAATAAGTAGCTGCGTGGATATTAACCAAAGCCTTTGCATTTTAATCAAATTTTTCTTTTTGCAATCACACAGTCTATATCGATATTACTCAATCATTGTGTCTACCTGTGATGTCGATTATGTTCAATTTTTTCCATATCTTCTTTTTTCGAAATAATTACGGTTTATGCTACGGAACGAGAGATTTCATTTTTTCATAACTTATGGAAGTTCATAGCCGTTTAACAGATAAGTGTATTAAAATTTTGATTCTGAATGAAGAAAATATTCACTAACTCTTGGTTAAACTTGTGGTATTCCATTATAAGTTTTTCCTGGATAACTTATTATTGTATTATAACTTATATTATATATATAAAATATATTATAACTTATAACAATTGCTTATACCACTTTTTTGAAAATTGTTATACAATTACACATTCCCACATTTACAATTGTTATAAGTAATTGTGGGAATACGGGAAATCCAGGAAAAACTTGAAGCAAATATTTATTTGTTAGCTGTTTCAGCCATGGGTGTTCGACATTAATAGCAATATGATTGTTAGATTTAAATGGAGTCACCATAAAGTATCCTGATTAGTACACCGTAATTGGTTGTGTCAGAAACGACTTTATCATAAACACTCGAATTGAAAATATGACATTAAAACCTTTAAAGTGAAAAGGTAAAATAATGAATGCTGAAAATATCAAAATAAATGGATTGTGTGAGTAATTGAGAGGACATCACAAATCTTACAGTCATTTTTTATGAAATTCTCACGGCAGCCATTTACAGTATTTCTGAAGAGCCGTGTGAATAACACACCTTTATTTTTTGTGTTTTGGCTCTCACTACTTCTGCTATATTATGTGGTCTTTCTCTAATAATGAGAGTCAGTGAAATTATGTATGAAGCATTCTTTAAAATGCTCTTAATTTTGGTTTTATTTATTTTTCAAATATAAATACCTATTTTAGAGAAGCAATTTTTCTTCTGTTGCTCTTTCTAAGCAGTTTAAAAAATTTCAATGTATTTCTGGTAGTGGTGCAGAAATATTTGCCTATGTTTATAACAAAAAGTCTAAATAAATTGTGTGACAAAGTACCATACATTTTTATTGTTTATGTTTATAACGTTAGATGTGCTGTAAATTTATTACGTGGTATAGTTTTACGCATAATTATGTGGAATAGTTTATAAAGACCGGCATATTGAAAATATACGAAAACTTTTAATCGTAGGGAGTGCATAGCGTGTATTTTAGTTCGTCCATGGTGGCGCTCTTAGGAATAAAAACTGGCTAAGTTAACGAGAAAATTAGCGTGAAAGTTAGGAAATTATAGTGTATCAGTTATTTTTATCATGCTTTTTTCATCCATTTTTTGATAATTCAAACCGTAAATCATGGCAGAGAACATGCCCGAGCAAAAATAGCATGAAATTCATAGGGCATTGAGATTTAAACTTTGACAAAAGACCGATGAGGCTAAGAAAAAACTCAATTTCTGTACGTGTCGTATTTGAGGCAGTTTGGTATTATGCCTCCCGGAGAACGATAGATGGCGTTGAGTATGTTTTAAATTTTATTAATAAAATAATTTTTCATTCATTTCTTAATTAAACTTTACGCTATTTTTTTCCAAAAGCCTGTTTAAAAAGGATTGCAGTTTTCACAGAAATTTTAAGGAAAAAGCCTTTTAACACCTCTTCATATGAATACGTTTAACATTTTATCTTTAAATGCGTGTCTTATACATTTTCGTCGACGATTACAATTTATCAAATTCGTGTCACACCACTAGACAGGCGTGGTATACTCGTTCTCCTCCAAGTGTGATTTTTTCCGCGTCGGAATGGAAAACTTTGTTCTCCGTTAGAGCGTGTCACCCGCAGAGCCGAAGGCTGGAGTTGATTTAGGCGGACCGGTCGGTCGTGCGTCGGCATATATTGACGCTTCTTCGTCAATCTACGTTTCTTCTGACATCGCTCGGCCTGTTTGGAGATTTATTCCGATCGGTTGGAACGGGTGATGGGGTCCGCTCTGATCGCGTTCGAGGGCAAATATTGGCCTGCACTGCCATCTTTCTCACCCATTGCACTCTTACGACGTGGGATTGGGCAAACACATCTCATTTGTGCTTGAGAGTACGGTCTCTTAAAACCCAACTTCTGATAACACAAACTCCAAAATAGTGCCCTTTCTTCTCTGCTGTTTGGAATAAATTTGATGATTCTTGTGATAAAATTACTTATAAAAAAACTTCACCTTCGCAACTTATAAGAATGAATGTAATTCAAATATGGTGTTGTCACTGTTTACCATGGTAAGTTTTGAATTTCAAGAAAATTAGTAAGGCGTTTTTAGAAAGTAAAGTGTTGACTATACATCAGAATATGTTGAGAGGTCGGCAAAAATATTTTAATGGATAGAATTTATGTTTCGTATAAAATTTGGATATATTTTCCCTAAGAAACTAAAAACAAATGCCATCGAAACATATTGATACCATGTCTTCTATGTCATTTCATAACCTAATTAAAGTTAAGCTGTTTTTTGTTACTGATGTTAAAAAACACATAGCCCATTGCTTCATAAAATTGAATCATTTACACTAAGACTCGTAATTCATACATTCGTTAAGAATCATGGCGAAAGTCTCACGGGTTTTCTACAAGGTTGATCTCGTATATATTGTTATGGTTCACGCCAAAAATTGTCAGGTTCCTTCTGATTGGGTCGCCCTAATTTTCGGATTTTCATGCCCTGAGGACGATGGGAGTGGCAATCTTCGAAAATAAAGCTTATGAGTAACCCACCCGGTGGAAGACCCGAGAAAATTTCTCCACTATCATACGCCGGGAAAGAACAAAAACATGTAAATGGGTGAGAAGCCAAGGGGCACAAGTGATTTCTTTTTTCTATGCAGTGTTAGGTACAAAAATTAGGCTAATAAAACAAACCAAATCAATTAGATATTTAATAGTGCATTAGATTTTCCACTCGATGTTAGCACAGAACTGAGACTAACTTGTATCCCATGGCAACCAAGTTTTTGTGTATTTCTTCGAACAATTAACTTTACCTAACCCTGTTGGGAAAAATATTATCTGTACCCCTTGTCTTCTCACGCCCTCATATTTCAGACACCTCAACGGAGAAGAAACTCAACGTAAAGAATCATCTTGCACAATCGTTGTATTGATCTAAGTGGATGGTGCACTGCGCTTTATTTTCAAAGGCTAAAATTTAATCCTATGATACTTTTTACTCGACTCAATCCCCTCCTGACGTCTTGTTTATCATTGTCGAGAGTGTAAGATTGTGCTTATTAGTTTCGTTCGTCCTACGCCCTTCTATTCTGCTCATGTGAAGGGTTTTCTTTCCCGGAGGAGTACTCAAAAGTTCTGAAGATAGGTATTAGAGCCAAAATCTCACAGCTGCTAATCTCGTTCCCCGTCCATTTTTTTCCCTTGTCATGCGATCCTGCTGCAGCTTCGTTAGGATCCGACGCTGCAAGCTTCGCCTGCACCTGGTTTCGCTCATCGCCGGCAGATGAGTTGTCGCTAGTGACCCACTTTCAGTCTCTTCTGATTTCTGTCACTCTTGGAAGGCAAACTTAAATCTTTGGAGCCGACGAAGTTTATCTGATTTACTGTTTGAAATAGAAGCAACGCAACGCGTATTTCCCTGCGGTGAACTCGGGCGGCATTAAACATTGGCCGTCAGATTTAGCCAGATTTCAGGATGTGTCTAAGGGATCTCTTCACTAACTGCACCTGCTCCTTGTCGCAAAGTTTCTACAAGCATTATCTATCAAGTGAAAATGCAACATTGTCCTCGCATCCATGATTTAATGCATTTTACGTTTCATTTTTTCAAACTATTACGACCGTCGAAGTTATATTTCTTTAGAATCAATTAGAGAGAGGAAAAAAGCTTAATCACTTGGGGACAGTTCTCGTTATGTTATTATTCTTTTGCAAAGAAATGAGAATGAACACTTGATAATACTATGAAAAATTAGATACTGGCTCTAGATTATTGAGTTTCATATTTTTCATGATTTTTGATAGCCATAATTAACCTCATTCGCCATAGCCGATTCCAAGATGAGCAGACAAGGGTTTTAGTAATGTAACTGGAGCAATGTTTTTCCCTATCACTCCAAGGAAAATGCCGAGGTAAACATTGATGAAATATGTATTTTCCTTTAAGTACCTCTTAGTTTTTATGCTGTATAATCGAAGTTTATGCATTCGAATCAAGATAAATATGCTGCCTCTGGAGTAAACTAGTGAGATTCATCAATCGCACATTTTCCGAAGTTTTCATTGCCTCGCCATGCGTCATATATTTAATGAGTTTTCATCCTGAATCACCTAATATGTATTTTACACTATCGAAAAACATTATAAGTTCCAAAGCACTGAAGGAACAAGTGACTTTGTACGCAGTCACGCGCACGGGTGCAAAGTTAAATACACCAAAGGATGAAGATCGCCATGAAAAAATATTTGACTTAGCCGGGATTCGAACCCGGATCTCCTGATTGCCGGTCAGGCGTGCTACCAGTTACACCACCAAGCCATCTTCTCAGTTCGAATCCCGGCTAAGTCAAATATTTTTTCATGGCGAACTTCATCCTTTTGTCCTATGTATTTAAATTATAAGTTCCATTATTCTCAGTTATCTAATTTTTGAAAATTTATCCCCTTAAGAATACGAAATAAACTTAGAGTAAGTTATTGTCTTTATAGGGGTCTCTGTGGCATAGGGCTATTATGTGAAGTGAACAATGTACTCTGGTTGTTTTTTAATTCAACTGTAACGTTTTGTCGTGCCACTCCTGCAAAGAAAGCCATATTATTTTTAGTGCAGGCTTGATCATTCTTTATGTGATAAAACAGCCGTGAAATGTAAATTATTTCGTGAGGAAGATATCAATCTGTGATTATGAAACAAATTATCGATAGAGACAAACCGTAAGCACCATTTAAGGCTTCTTGGAACTGTTTTAGGTACATATTGAGGCGGTGGAGAGGTGCATGAAGAGCTTTTTTATTCAAAATATTTATTCATAATATAATTCAATTAGAATTGTGGCGACAGCCAACTTACAATTTAGTTTTTTTTTCAAGGCACACTATCGGTTAAGGTAGGCTAATACGGATCTTTTTTCCAATCAGTATGACAATACCCCTCCATGTAGAGCATCCCTCTGTCTTTCGCTGTCAACAACGATACTACCAGAATACTACTATTATCATATTTAATCTTGGAGCAAAATAAAGTCCTGTAGATTCTTTGATTTAAATAAATTTTCATTATTCCATGTCTATTTGGATGTTACTGCACATTAGCCCTTTACTTGCATCAAATAATAGTGATTTTAATTATGATTTGGTAAAGTAACCTGATTTGATGCAGGTAAACTATATGGTTCACGATGATATTGATTTGTACGTTAACAGCTGTTGAACGTAAAATTGTGTAAAACTTACTTCAGTAGCCGAGTTTTATTAAATTATCATCCTAGTAATAGAATTTTTAACTAAGGAAATAGGCATTTTTATGATGAAAAAAGTTATAACTATCGCGAATTCATACTAGCACCTAAGTAGCGTTTGTTTGTAAGAGATATATTGAACAAATAGCGTGTGCTCTATTACAGCAACAATGGAATTGGGAAATTGCGAGTAGGTTTGGAGGTTAAAAAATAATTAAAATATGAAAAAAACATTTCCAATCTATTGGGGGATCCTTTTATATACCATCAATGCTGTTAATTGTATTTTTGAGAGGCCCTTTTCGTCCTGTTTCACAATTTCTGAATTTTTGCACTATTACATTTGTTAAATCGATTGAGACTGGAATAAAACGTGAAGAATGATTCTAATATTTCACCAAATATTGAGGCAAGTGCCTCTGAGAAAATTGCAGCCGCCTTGAAGTAACGGAATTTCAAAATTAAAGTACTAATTACTCGGAAGAAACCTGTCTCGCAGGAATTTCTACTTTGGCCCTCCCTTGAACTCGTTCCAAGTGTTATTTATCCCCCCCGGGTTCCCCCTGACGTATTAAATTCCCGCGCACCTTGATACGCAAACTCCGACTGTCTTTTATTCGAGCGGGGCCACCCATCATTGCCCGAACGCAATCCAAACCAAATTAAAGGGGTCTCCAACACCTCCTCCTCCTTCTGTGGCCCATATCCAACCCTCTTTCGTCTGCAACGCCTTGCCTCACCAAACGGAGAAAGTCTGGCTTGAAATATCCAACCCTCGGCGGTGCTTTCATTATTCGGTCTCCTTGGTGATGACACCGACTGTGTTCCTGTGTTTCTAATGTTTCTGAATTTTGGGGCTCTTCCTCTTTGGATTGTTTCTACAAAATTTCTTGCCTCGATATCCAACCAAGAACTTTTGCTTCCCTCTTCACATTCCTGGTTTCTTACGAAAAGCCTTCACTCCAACCCATGCTGGCATTGCAGTTATTATATGTACAGTATTAAAAATCTGTAATTTAAATCCAATTCGCCTCTATATTTTTCTTCGGGATTATTTTTTTCGCGACTATACGTCATTAGACGTTTTCCGTGAAATTTCCTCGTTATTAATGCTCGCTTACATGTTTCATATTGTTCCAAGATTTTTGAAACACTAGTTTTAAAATTATGGCAAAATCTAAAACTGCTAAAGAATGTACTATTTGGTACCAACACAAGCAATCATTACCCGCAAGAATTGTGAGGATATTAGATCGTATTTTCTTTACTGCTGTCCTTTTTCTCGACGCAATGCTATTTAGTTAATGTATGACTACTCCTTTATTCCATTATATAATCTACCCGATTGCTGAAATTTGGCTTAATATGTTCATCTATTTCCCAAATTTTGAGTAATGCTAACTACGCACCCATTGCTGAAATCCTCTAGCATTGATATCGTATGTTTATCAGTGCATTCACTAACATCAGAACTACTAACGCATGAGATCTACCGTATAAATTTTGGCCTTCAAGTTACGTTAGTCTTCTGCCCACCACCGCTACATATATTTAATATTTAGCTTCAATATATTTCCACAATGTTTCGGGAACTTAAATCGCTTTTTGTAGCATTTAATCACTATGGGTCAAATTTTAATTCCAACATCCGCGTTCTGTACCCGTTTGAAATACCGTCAACGTTAGAAATTAATGCTTCATGCAAAAATGCTAGTAGGCATGCGTCAGGCTATGACTCAGAAACTTCTTGAACCGCGTAACACTGATGCTTTTTTCTCCATTCTAACTACCTGTATCCAAAGAAAAAGAACCGCACATCACCTTCCTTACCTCCACTACCTTACAGCAGCAGCTAGCATACTCTATGAGATGCGGGTCTTGTCTTGGAGTCTTAAGACGACCTGACCTCCTCACTGACGAAGCCTTTTAATGAATAGCCCCTTTCCTCGTCTCTCTAAGACTCTTCACCACCGGCGCAGCGCTCCACCCTCCAACCCCTTCTTAAAAACCACCCCTTTTGATACCTTCTCTCCCAGACCATTGCCTTCTCTCACCCCGCTACGTCGATAAATTTCAGACCACCCCGAGTAATGAAATTCCAATGGCATCATATTTCAGCCAGACAACTGCTTCCTGCACCACCAACGCCGTCTTGTTCCTGTTCCTACTCCTTCCCTCACCCATTCCCTTAAGCTCACACACACACTAGCTTTGAGGTTCCCCTTCTCAGGACTTCTTCCTTCTTAACCCACGCATTCTCGTTCCTCCCCTTTTTAGTACGTGTGAGACCACCTAGAAAATCCCATCGTCCCAAGAATAATCGCACCCTTATTACCATCCAACACCACTCCACCAAAGAACTCTTCACGCCTCCATCACTCATGGTATTCTTCGCATTCCATCCAGGGGCAACTCTTTTTCAACTATTCCTTCTTGCCTTGTTGGATTTTCCCTTTTTGGGTCGAGCCCTTTCTTTCCATTGATCACTCGTCAAGTAAATATCCCAATCCTTCTCGCCCATACAATTCATTGCAGTTAATGAGGATTGAAAAAATGATACTATTTATTTCAATGTAATCAAGTTGCTAGCGGTCTTAGCTTAAGCCCTTGTTCCTAAGCTAAGTTCCGGAGATCCGAAAGGTAAGCACATCATAGGTTGCTCAATTATTCACGAATTTAGTCAGGGAACATATAACACTTTCTAATCCAGAGCTGTTTCTGGAAGCAATCAAAGTTCAACATTTTTTTATGCTGAAAACTTGATAGTTGTGCTCTCTGTCATAATCATCGTGGCTGTGAAATATTTCCTCGTTATAATTTGCTCCACAAAATAATGCATCGTTTAAATATTTCCTAAAAAAAGCTGGAAATTCATTCATTTATGGCGTTTCATAGAAGCAATATTGGGTTATAATGAATTAATAAAACAAAAAGCATTCAACTTGATGTCGACTCAACAAAGGCAAGCTAATACTTAATGATATTGAGTAAATGTAGGGAATTTTCTTACTGATGATCTCTCGTGTCTAAGGAAAAAAGATATCACACTGATAGCCCTTGGCAGGAAGAGGACCGAAAGGTAAACCGAAGCTTTTGGCCGAAGTGGATCAACTTAGATACTTAGGCAATCGAATAAGCGACTTAGGAGACATTTCTCCGTACAACTTCATTTTGTATTTGTATTGATTGACTACAGAAATATTCATGAAGCACTGGTACTTAATTTATTTATGAATTGAACAGATCTATTTCTCATTATAAGTTGGCTAAACGCGCTAACGATCTGTTTGTCTCCCGGTAAAATACGAATTCTTTTCAGTACATAATCTAGCTAATAATCTTTGTTCTCCTATAGATGTCGCGCCGTCTGCCACTAACTGCACCTTCTTCATTTTCTCCTACTACTAAGGATAATTAACGGACTAATATGACAGTTCACGTTGGTAGCAGAATTGAACAGCTCTAAATATTTAGTCCACGACACCCATAATAAGATGACAACTCTGGTGATGGTTTAGTCATAAAAACTAGACACATTAAGCTGCTACGGCAAAGAAAATACCTGCACATTCACATGACCCACGAAATAGCAAGCATTATAGATGAACTATAAATGTAATGAGTTACCATTATATTCACTCACGGACATTTTGACACACACGAGAGGTCATCCGGGAGAAAAATCCACTGGTTAACTCATTAAAATTAAGTACTTGGTGTCCTTTGATGAACCGACATCGAGAAAACAAATTACTATTCTTCTATTAAATATTCCTACCTACAATATTTTAACAGCATCCGATTGTCAACAATTTGTGAAACAAGTTTGATTGGCAAGTCCGTAGTATACGTTTGTTCGACTATGAAATCGATCAATAATTGAGTACCCGTAATTTTTATTAGTGAAGTCGTTGAAAGAACACATTTAAAATCCCTAAATGTGAAAGGGTCATAAGCCTGCCCAATTCATTCATTGCAAGATGAATCATAACTCCACATTTCTGTTCTATTTCTGTTTGCAGTGATGGTCTACAAACACTGGTTTAAGTCTTTATTATAAATAAGAAGACATTCCATTTGTTTATTTTACAATCATAATTCGTGACGAAATGATGCACAGGATAAATAATGTACAATATTAATGAATTATTTGCCTAAAATCCTTTTTTAAGTTTTTCAGGCAGGTAATTTGCAATGAAATCATTTAGCATAAATGTTTAGAAAATTTTTAAAGACGTATCAAACTTAAAAGTTGTTTCACATAATGGGTTAACCCTAGAGACCAAGGCATGTTTACCTATCAGTCATTGTTCAAAATCATCGCATTTTCGCATCGCATCGCATCACATGTGGAACTGCCATAATGCTGTTTCCTTCTTTGCTCTTTTCCAACTTTTTAATGTTATACTTGCAAGTTTGAGGAAATCTCTCAATATCACCACCAAGAAGTTTCCTACAATCTTGAATTAATGTGAGTCAAGTCATGTGAGTCGTAACTGATAATCTTTACTAAATAACTATTTTGAGGGGGGATTAATTCATTATTATTTCGTGAATTAAAAATTAAGAATTCATAATGATAATTATGCTAGGTTGAGTTGAGAAGATAATATAATGTGGGTTCACGTTTACAACTTCCCGCAATGCACTTAACACAGTGTTACGCGATTGTCTTTCTTTTTTAGCATATAAAATTGATAACTTCTTTAATAAGTATCAGTTAAAATTTAATAATTTAAACAACGACTAAAATAAAAATTATTCAATAGCTGCATTATGTACCTTGTAAAATTTCCCTTCTTGGCGGTGCGCAATATAATTTCTCCTGGACAAATTTGTATTATTTTTCGACCTGTCTTAAAGGTTTCATTATATTTTTCCTGATATTTTGTAATGACTCTTAATCAACTTTAACTGATGTATTACATTTTGTATGCATTTAAATACAAAGACGAAGTTTTATGATACGAAAATATATATATTAGGCGCTGTGTACTGGCGGGTAGTTTGCTTGGGCTATCAGGACCAATAATGGACTATAATGAAAAAATATGAAAATTATAAAGAGACAAAGTAAAAGCAAGAATTTTGCTTTATTATAATTTTATATATTTATATATGTATACTCTTTGATAGGACGGAAATCAAATAAAAGTTTACTTAGAAAGAAAACGGGCCACTTGGATGATCTTCACCCTGCTAACCTATTGCCTTTGACCCCTTCAGCCTTTTTCTCCTTCATATCTTAACTTTTGCATTATTCGTAACAACGGCTCTTAAATCATTTCTTCCACTTATGATAAACAGTTCCCATCATCCTGTTCGCGCCTACTTCGCCCTCCCGTTAGTCTACCGTTCACTCCAGCCATGAATCTCTGTTTGTTGGGAAAACTTTTGTCTCACTCGCGGCAAGCCTGACTCATTTTTGGTATCGGCCATATTTTGCAGTGATAACTCTTACTAGGGAAGGTAAAGACATGCACCTATCTAATACAGCACGTCTTCTTATACAGGTATCTCTGAGAACTTAGTACTAATGACCAAATACATTAGCACGGGCATTTCAGTGCTTCATTGATTTGCTGTCTTCGATTGACCAGGTTATATATCCAGGAAACCGTGAACAAAATCCTACAAATTATTTACTGACATGGAGACATACATATTAAATGGAATGGTTCTTGATATGGAGACAGATTTACAGACCCTTATTGCCATTCTTCATTTAATGTTACGCTTTAGGTCCGCGGACTTGTCATATTGTGTGAAAATTTTGCATTAAAGTTTAATATTTTTCTTATTTTTATGAAACATTTTTTGCAAGAGTTATTAATTTTCGAGTAAGTTTCATTCTGATGCAAAAAAGTAATATGTCATTAAGGAGGCAAAAATGCTACTTTATGAAGCTATCTCGAGTGTTTTTAATTAAAAATTCCTATGCAGGTTTGCTGTTTATCCTTTGTTTTCCCACTCATTCTTGATAGCATTCTACTGTTCTTTTACTTTGTGAGTGTATTTTTCTTTGAATACCTGATTATTTTTAATGAAAATTAAAACAGACTAATGAGATTAGGTTAATTAAGTCCGTACATACATGTAGGCCTACTTATATTGAATGAGTAGTTGACTTATGTGACCGGTTTGCTCCCAAAGTATAGTTGATATCATTCGTCAGTTCATAAAGTGGCTACCAGGGCCCTTGTTGCTTCACGTGTACTTAGTCCTTAGCTTTTGTCTGAACAAAATTCAAGCAGAATTTGGGTTCTAAGTGAAAATAGTTATGATGCCATTGAACTATCACCCCGTAGATCCCACTTAGCCATTACGAGGCAAAAAACGAGCTTAATTCACTCCTAACCCTAGAACAGGAATCCCGTTCTCTTCAGCGATTGCATTCATGCATATATTACTTTTAAGGGTCGTGTGGTGAGTGAAAATTGTCAGAAGTTGAACAGCAAGTCCATATAAAGTCCATAGTTAAGGTTGAATTTGATAACGTTTCAGTAAATAATTGTGAAATGAACGAAGAGGGTAGCAATTATTAATAACCGATCTCGTGGATACACAAATTTCAAACTAAAACTATACAGACAGTGTACAAAAATGATACCTTGCAATATGCAACAGATGTCCGATATCCGTATTCGTAGGCAATGAAATTCGGGCAGAAGAAATTAATTTTTGAAACTAATTTCATGAATAAAATACCGTAAATATTATTGCATTTTTTACATGATGACTTGCGACTCCTTTCATACAAGAACTCGTTTATGAGAAATACGGTACAGCGGTTAACAAGAGCATAGGAAGTTTTGTAAGGGTTAATGTTTTGGCACAAAATCTAAATACATATTTCAAGCCATTATCAATTACACAAGAAATAAAGTTTGATAATGAATGAAAGGTTTTCCCTAAAAATTCATTTTTTTACATAATTAGATAAACCTCCCTTACTCCGACAACATTCGGTGAGTATGATCATTGAAAAAAAACTTAATTTTGTACAATATACTCCATACTTCATTATTCATTTATAGTTTCAACATAAATAACAATTAATGAGGGATAACATGATACTGTTCTCAACCATATATTACAGTATTGTGTTACTAAAGACCCTCGGAATGATTTTAATATCGAAAAGATAGTATTGTTTGAGTTAAGGTTAAATTTGATAGGGCTTGAGTAAATAATTGTGGAGTGAAAGAAGAAGATAGTAATTATTATTAACCAATCTCGTGGCTACACAAATTTAAAACTAATACTTCAGACATTATACACAAATGACGTCTTCCCAGATGTGTATGCGCTACTCATCTGTTAGTGATAGCTGTAAAAGCTAGCTTTTCCAAATTCACGATGTCCTCCTAGCAGCAATATTCCTCCCTTGAGACTGAAGCAGTGGCGATCAACCATGACGTTTGGAAGAGACTCTTCTGAAGGCGCCGGAAGTGGTTCATTCTTTATCCTCTCCTATCCCTTCTCACTCTATAAATTTATGTCTCTCGAGACATTATCATTGCTCTTCAAAATTGTCCTCCGACTTGCTTCCCACTATCCAAGACCACTACTACCCTCTCAATCTTTCTTCATCTCGCTTCTCCCCAATAGCTGTCTCGCTCGTTCCATGACCCTCCATCAATTTGATCAATTTGTGCTTCAATTTCGGGTTCAGTGGTAAATTCCGTGCAAACTAACGGTCATTCAAGGTGTTCTTTATTTTAATCACTCCGTGGTTCGAAGATAGATGGATTTTAGTAATCATGGCTTAACGTTATCCTCAAATTTAGCTGTATGGAATCAAAATTGGGAATAACCTATTTTCATTCATGTGGGATCTCAGAATTAAATGTAATGGGAAGGCAAGGGGTACATGTGTTTTTAAACATAGCTATGTGCCGAAACTGATAGAATAAATACACAAAAAACTTGGTTGCCACGGGATCCGCGTGAGTTTCTGTTATGTGCTGATATCGAGTGGAAAATATCATCTAGTTAATCTGATTTGTTTTCTTTGCCTAATTCCTGTACCTACATCTGTCTATAACAAAACAGTAGTATCCCTTTGCTTCTCACGCCCTCAATCACGCTGTATTATTAGTTAAAAGAACTTTGTGAAACTTACAATATAAAAAATTTGTTTATTGTGAATACACAAGTTAAAAAATAATTTATGACTTTATAAACAGCATTATTTACTCAACAGACTGTTAATTCCATCAATGTTTCCTTATTTTAATTTTTTTTTTCAGTCTTTGGAAATTTTAATTGCTTTACAGTATTACTATGTAATATACTTACTAGATGAGGATACTTGAAGCGGGGATGGGATGGTAGTTTAATAGGTTCCTGCGAAATAAGCTACCGTTCCGATAATAGTGTAGTGAAACCAAGGGGGAATTTTCTTTTGTCGAATTTTGTTTAAATTAATTGCTTTATAATTATCAAACATGAATACCAACGTAATGCACATGTATAGAGGGGAAGGATATATTAACTGCGCTGTTTCTAAAACTATTTTTCGCATCGTTGGATACGAATGTGTATGGTGCGTACATTGAGCGTGTACTTTTTGAAAGTGTCTTTGAATATAACTCGTTTGCATCCGTTATTTTCTTCATAATCCGGGTTATAATTACTGAATTGAAAAGATATTGAAGATTTTTATAGGACTAACCAAGCTAACAAAACATAAAGAAAACTAAAAGGATTATAGATCATTTATGAAGGAATATTTTCATTTTTTTGGATTATGTAGATTGCCTTTATTAGCATAAACAAACTTGGTCCTTCTAATTGTAAGCCATATGGCTTGTCAGAAGGTCCCATTTACCCTACACAGTGGCAACATGGAAAGCTTTATTATTAATTTAAATTACATAAGAAGTCACAACTTTATATACAAAAAAAAAACAATAATATGGCACAAAAAGTGTTTCCGATTCCAAGTGTTAGATGTTAAATTGTAACTTTAAAAAAAAACAGAAATTAGATGAAAATAAATCCTCCTTGGTTTCACTAAACAAGGACTGAAATAGACAGGAGAAAACGAAGACTGAAACTAATTTCGCAGGTACCTATTTAGTAATTGCCCCATCCCCGCTACAATAGTCGTCATCTGGTGAGTATACGTGTGCCTTTGAGTTTTCAACTAAGATATTCGAACAGGTTCTTTATTTATCTAGTAGCATTTATATCATAAAGCAGTATGATATAAGAACCAAATGTTCGTGTAATATACGTTCCCTCGTCCATGCTTACTACTGAATTGCAAATGATACCGTCCCCATTTAATTCGCAGACTATTTGGGACGAGGTATAACTTTAACACATGAATTTCCAAGTGATAGATTTATATTTTTTAAGTTAGCACAAATTCGTTAATCATGAGCATTAAACGAACAAATACTTTAGCACCATAATTAAATAATAACTTTTCTATTGCCCTTCAACATGAGCAACGCTTTACTTCGTTGAAACTGGTTGGAGTATCTTGGGCCTAACTTTTTTATGATGCCCATTTGCTGATCGTTGAAAAGAAACCTTGGCACAGCCTTGTGCAATCTCCGTCAGGTAATCAAAAATCGTACCCTCATTTGCTTACATTCGATTTCCTGTGGTACCCTTTTTCCTTGCTTATTTGGCTTCATTTGATATACCCTCGGCCGCTCTCGTTCTTCGTGGATTCCGAGGAGTGTGCAAGCATTCCCCGGCTCATCCTCCCAAGGAATCCTACGCTATTTTATGGCGCTCTCAGAGCTAACATCCAAGAGTGCTTGTTTCCACGGGCCTAGACTTACGCTCTCTACCGGGGAAGGCATTTTTAATTAGGTACCATGCAGAAAAGTAGCCGTTGTTATTTTTTTTGGAGAAGACTGGAATTGAAGTGGAATCTATAGGTGCACTATCTTCAGGTAACAAGTAGTGCTTCATTTCTACCCATTCGCCCCGTGAATGCCATTTTTGTATTTTTGAGCAATTATTTCACTTCTATATCGTGCAAAATAAATCTACAAGAAATTTTATTCCTCTGACCCTGGGTCACGACTAGCATATAATCATTGTCAGAATTATTATACCTTGATATTGAATATATGCCAGTCGAAACCTAGGGTCGGAACAATAAATGTTTAAACAACAAATGGAACATTACTAAGCGATTTATTTCGCACGAGAAATACATTATTGCACCAAGTGAAGCCTGAATAGTTACGTTGCGGAAACTTCACCTAGAAAAAAATTGACTTATATAACATACTAGTTTATGAAGGAATTTCTTATATGCATGTTGAATGCTATTCGTCAGTCTGAATACTAAACCAGTAATGAAGGATTAGGTAGCAGATAAACATGCTGTTTTTTTACCCTTGTATCCCATTAATAGAGCTAAAAGAGAAAAATAAAAGTAAAGAGTTTATTAGGAATAATTAATATCTTAATAAAACGCGTATGCTGACGTTAATCTAGCATTAATTTAAATGATTGTATTGTCGTTCAAGCCAATTTTTGAGAAACGCTTTCACTTAAATATTTTAGCACTTCCTATTTTTCTTATCGAATTTTTATTCACATTATCGAATATATTTTAACAACCGCCTTTCTTGTGCTATATTATATTTTTCTACGTATGACTCATGGATATATCGGTTTATATGTTAGTATCTTTGAAAGCCTTGCAAACCGCTATCTTCATTTTTCATTAGACTTTACAAAAGAGTTATGAACGTTTTTAAGGTAATATTTTTCGATTGTTGATTAAGCGAGGGAGAAGAGGGCAGGGAAATTTTAGTTAGAACGAAAGGGAGTAGCAGTAAGCCTTACGGTGAATTGAAGAGAGAGTTGCTTGTAAGGGAGGGGAGGCTACTAAAATGCGGAAACAATTGGGAAACAAACAGCATGACGACAATGGTGAGCTTTTTTTGTGGGTCATATCCTTTTTGTTGCGTGAAAATGTCCGAGTTATCGCCAAGTAATGGTCATTTGCGGGAAGAGTTAATTTTCTCCTTTCATTCGAAGACATCGGCGGCTTCATTGTGTCGAGAGCTCCAAAAATTTTACAGAGATTTTGCCCGAAGTGGAACAACTTGCCGAGATGGGCTCCGTTGCTTCAAAGACGGCCATTTCAATGTTGACGACCGTCCGCGAAAAGGAAGGCCAAAAACCTTCAAAGTCGCTGAATTGGAGGCATTGCTCGATGAAGGTCCATGCCCAACTCATAAGAGCTAGCTTATGCATTAGGTTTTACGCACCAAGCCATTTTCGAGCGATTACATGCGTTGGAAATATGAAAAAGTGAGTAATTTGAGTTCCTCGTGGAGAACAAAGTGGTTATACCGCATGACAACGCTCGACCTTTCGTTGCAATACCCGCTAAAACCTACCTGGAAATTTTAAAATGGGAAGTATTAGCCCACCCGCGGTACTCCCCAGATTGTACCGTCCGATTATTACTTGTTCTATTCAATGGCGCATGTTCTGGCTGATCAGCAGCAGTAGCGCTCATATGGAGATAGAAATAATTAAAGGATTAATTCATGGATTGCCTCACAAATGAACACCTTTTACCGTTACGGTATTCCAGCTCTGCCACAATGATGGGGAAAAGTTGTGGTTAGCGATGGTCAATACTTTTATTAATTTATTCAAAACAATTTTTTCACGATAAATTTGTATTTTCATCGATAAAACAGTGAGAACTTTTTTACGCACCTTACATAATAAAGCGTTAAAACCTTACTATTCATTTTGGAGCACTCGGCGTATACATCTATTTTCCGCTACTTCAATAATCCACTATCCAAGGATGCACGAAACTAGCTTAGATTCCCTATGAATGACACTAAACGCCCATTTTTCGCGCCGAAACTCTCAGGAGGCTGCCGGGCTTGAACTCGGGACGGTTATTTCGATACATCAGTAATTAAATACCAGTTGAAGCATTGATTGCTGGTTTGCATATTCACCGGTGAGAACTTTTTTGGATTTACGGGTGATCCATTCTATCCGTAGAATTAAATTGAAATCATAATTTAAAGCCATATTTTAAATATATCTGGTCCAAGGATTAAGATCAATTATAAATGCAATTAAATTAATACCAATTGCATGAGTGATATTTATTAAGCCAATAAATTCAGTTTTTTTAATTCATTTAAAGTTTTCCTTACCTTAAATTTATTTCCCTCTGTAATAAATTGAAGCTCAACTCAAAATTTTGCAGGTTATTTCGGGCTGTGTGGAGTAGCAGATTATTTTATTGTTGCTGGTTTCCGATAATGCCTTGAATAGCTTGGAAATCAAACAAATGAGCATAATAAACACTTCACTCGGATATACAAAAAGGTTCAATCAGGAAATAAGATTTTGGCTGAAGAGGATGAAAAAAATATAGAAATGTAGGAAAATGAATTAGCTCGCGGGTCTATCTATGATAAAACATATAACAGCAGTAGTAACTTCCACACTTTTTTGTACAACTCCAATACCGACAGTAGATTCAACACACTTACAAACAAGGATTTTTACACTAGAAAATTAGTGGAAATCGTTGTTGGTACTCGATGAAACCATTCTATCTTATAGCGAATACTGATGACGCTGGGATTATAACCACCAACTTCACTACTGACTATGAAGAAAGTGCAAAAATATAGAAAATTTAATAAGCGAAGGCGTCTAGCTATGATAAAATATAATACAGCAATCGTGATTCCCAAACTTTAATATGTACGACCCCATTACCAACCATTATTTCTAAACTCTTTTGTCATTTTAAAAAGGGTCGAAACCATAGTAAGTGGTATAGTTATATATTAAAGCGTGGAAGTTACTATTTCTTTTTATCTTTGCGTATGAGGTAATTGTGGTTCGTGGGGTGCCGCAAACTTAACCTCGGTGAAACCATTATATCTTGTAGCGAATCCTGGTGACACTTGGATTATAACTACCGACTATGAAAAAAGTTTAAATATATAGGAAAATAAATTATCACATGGGTCTATTCACGATAAAAAATTAAACAAAAATAGTAATTTCCAGACATTAACAAATATATACAACTCCATTAACGACCATGGCACCATGTTTTCTACACTCTAATATTATTATCTCGAGTGTGTCAAAACCGTGGTTGGTAATGGAGTCGTAATGTAAAGTGCGTACTTTACTATTTTTTTCATCATTCTCAAGAGTGTTGAAACTATATTTGGTAATGGAGTTGCATGTTAAAAGGTGGAAATTTCTATTTTTTATATTTCATCATGAATATATCGCAATACCATTACGCCAAGCCTAATTGGATTTCAAAACGGGTCTAGTTGTGGAACTGAATCATTTTTGTGTGCCACTGGGCATATAGGGAAATCGAGGTCCGTGGGGTGCCGCAAACTGAAACTCGGTGAAACCATTATATCTTGTAGCGAATCCTGGTGACGCTTGGATTATAAATGCGAGACCGATGGCAGTCGAGGGAGGCTGGGCGAAGATGAGCGAAGATTCCTTCGCCATTCCTTGTGTAAACACGGGGCTCACGGGGGTTAGAGCGCTGGGGGTGGCGCTCTGATATCTCTTGGCCCCACGAGCAAACTTTGCACAGCGGTAAACGGGAATAGTCTGGGAAATGCATTGCGTCTCAAAACTTTTGCCGCCTTACCCTACCCAACTCATCATCCATACTTTTTAATTTGGGTCAAGAGGTTATAATGCCTTCCATCTGACTCGTTAATCTCACTATTTAGATTTGGTTGTGTGTAGGAAGGGTTGGTGACGAGTGGTTGGGATGAAATTCTGTTCCGAGAGGAATAAGACTCGACCCGTAGAGAAAGAGAGTCACATTTCTTCCCACATTTTAGATATCCTTAAATATGGGTTTTGATTCGAAGCCGTGTCGAAGGGCCATAGCCATGTGATCGTTTGTGAAAATATAGCCTCAATTAAATTACATGTAAAAAATATATTGACATCTAAAATTCAAATTTGTTTTTATTTAAACTGTAGTGTATTCTGCAAAATTTCAGCATCATATTTACAGAATTACCTTTGCGATAAATATAAATTATCACTGAAATTTTCAAAAATCGGTCTTGAGCTTTTTCGGGGTGAAAACGAATATTGACGTCAGAGCGAAAGAGTCAAAGAAATCATTTGTATCATTATAGAGGATTATCATAAAAGATTCTTTTAATACAGCAAAAACCAAAAAGGTTCGGTTTTGAACATGGTTCAAATAAAATCAGAATTACTTACTTTTTTCGAATTTTTTTTATTCAAATAGCTTTTTTCACATGATTAATAAATTTGAATACGTACGCCCTTCTTCGCTTTACAATAGAGAAATCCGTCGTTGACATTAGCCTACGCTTAACAAAAGATGCCAAGGGGACCACGGCTTAGCACGGATCCATGGCTTATCTGAAAGATCGAGTGCTGCAATTGAAGTGCCCTCCTCACTCAAGCAGGGATCTGCCTCTGAAAAATCTTCACTACTCTAACCCTACTACTTTCCTATGAATTAAATAAACCTCAGCATTCTTTTATGATAATTTTGTACAATAATGTCCATTCATTTTTGAGAAAGTCCTTGTACTTGGAATAATTTTTCTAATCGGGATATGCAAAGGTGGAAAATGCTACTTTGTAAACTAAGGATTTGAAAATCCGTCATATTTATTCTCCTAAAAATCACTTTATATATCAGTGACTCTACATAAACTTCACATCCTTTACCAACGAGCTTCATTCAATATAGCTATGATTTCCAGTCAGTTTTGGAATGGTATCTACTCCTTACTATAAGAATATTTATCGGCAGGAGGGAGCAAGGATGGACGATAGCGTCTTACAAACGAAGGGGTCTAAAGTACGTACAACTTTTCTCCTGAAACTAACTTTAGACCGGGAGTGATTCTATGAATACGTTAATTGATGCTCAGGCGCGTACCTTACTCAAGTGAATAAGAGAAATGAGCGATATTATTAAAGGATATATTATTCTTAAGTATTCTTATATTTTGTTCTCAAGTTTAGCTTGGTAAATATTTTATATCAAGTGATGGTGCTTGATACACCACTCCAACACGGAGCAGTTTTGCGGACGTATGATCGAGAATGTCTGATGATCTTTATAATAATGAAGAAAGATAACGTTGACAAACTTAACCGTGATATTACCTTGTGTTTTTTTATTCAGTTTTAAGGCAATATAGTTATAAACTCAAATAGAGAAGAGTTAGAGTTTATTTTATTCTTTATTAAAGCAATTATTGTATATCAGTTAACCTTACCAGGACTTTCACTTACTCATGCCTATTAGTTCATGCGGAAAATTTAAAAATACTTTCATTGAAAATTCATACAGGGCACTCGGTACCTAATAACTGAAAAATCAATCCCAGCCCCGATTTTATTACTGAATAACAACGACTATGAATTTCATACTTCTTTAATGAGAAGCCGACAAGGAATTTTGTTAAATGTAATGAAAATGTAAGTAAGACTGTTTAGGTCAAATATTTTTAGAAACTTCTGCCTGCATTTGAATCGGTGTCAATCTTCCATTTTCTACCTTTGACACTTGCGGAAATGCAAAATATTATGTTAAAAGTTTTATTCATATTGCCGCAGCCGCATAGCCTATTGAGTCGAAGGGGTATTTGCTCTTTTATCCGTTTTTGGTAGCTCGTGTGATACACTAGCTATTTTCACTTAGCACATAATTTCACTAAAATATATGGAAAGTGAGAATGTGATTTTTCAGTTATCAGATATTGGGTGCCTTGAACGAATTTTTAATGAAAGATTTTTTTTAATTTCCACAAGAACTAATCACCATGAGTAAGAGGAAGTCCTCGTGTTTAGCTTAATAGAGTCACAATTATTAATTTTATTTAATAAGATTTTAATACCAAATTGCCCTAAATAACCAATATCTTATAATTTTACTAAATTTGAAGTAAATTGCATAAAAATACATCTTCTTATATAAAAAACGTTTCTATTAGCGCGGAAGTAAAATACGAATTTAAGACAATGGTTCATCTCGGGAGGGGAAAGCTACAGTAATTTATAAAAATATTCCATTTAAACCTACCTCAACTGATAGAATATTTTTCATACCAAAAATGAAAAAAAATCAAAATGCATATTAGGTACGGACATACGAAACATACTACCAGTGCAAATATTCGAAAAGGGATATCTTTTTCAGACTTTTAGGACTTTCATTACGGGTATTTCGATGAAAATGTGACTAGAACATACATCAAAGGCCATTAAATTTCCGTGAGATCTGAATGAGGGCGTGGGAACACATTGTGCACACTGCACTGATGCAGTTGACCGAATGCAAAGCGAGCGGAATGCATCTTTGAAGACGCGTCGCCTCACTAATCGCGAGGAACGAGGACATTAAGAGACGCACCTGGCAAGAGAGTATCGGGGACGCGTTTAGGAAACGATCGAAGGATAAAAAAAATGAGGGGTAAAGAGCGTCGCTCAATGAAACTCATCACATCCGGCAAGAAAGCTTTTTTTTCTTTTTTATTTCTTTAAATATATACGTACATACACACATGCAAAGCTTACACTCGGAATGACTGTTCCTGGGGAATATGGAACTCGGCAAATATACGTCTGCGGTGCTTGTTGAAGGGTGGGAGGAGTACGTGAAGTAGTGGAGGGGGAACTTGAGATGGTGTAGTCGGACATAGGGATCGATTTTCGCTTTCAAATCGCCAGGAGAAGGAAAAGGAAGAAGATATCAGGGAAGGCTCGAACGCTGTCGCCAGAGTTGCACGTGAGCGAGGCTGAGGAAAATGGTGGGAATAAAAGTAAGTCGCTGTGTTCGTGTGTTTGGGGGAAAAGAGGTAGAAGGAAAAGCCTTTACTACCAAGTCTCCTGCCTAACAGCATACGATTATGCGCTCTGACATGCGGTTTGTGGAAGGAAGAAGCGCGTCGGGGCGGAAGAAAGAAATAAATGAGCGAATAAATAAATTTAAAAAATCGAATGCGCTGTTATTTTTCCATTTCCTTCCCCGTGCAGCAGTAGTCGCCATTTCTCTCGCATTTCGAAGCGCTGTTTAACCTCTTTCCTCCTCCTCCCCCCGTTTGCCCTCCCCCCAAGCCCCAAGCGATCATTTTCCATTTGTGCTTGCTTGCCCTCCCACTTACTCCGCGGAAGAAGAGAACACCTCTATTTTATTTCGTCTCCCTTGCGAGATAGAGAGAGAGAAAGAGCTCCCCTTATATGTGCGCAGGGAATCCCTTTAACGTATTCGGAGCGGCGTGGAGTCCTCGTTGTGGTGTTGGTAGCATCAAGCGACGGCATTCGTCCGCTTTGCTTCGTCGAGGAAAGGGATCAGAAAACCATTAGCGAGGGCTAGGGCGGAGAGTGTTGTGTGGCCCCCGCCACGGTGCAGGGTGGGGATGGGAAAGGGTTCCAAGTGCCGCTTCCCAAGTGGGGCGACCCGTTTGGGGAGGGGGGCGGTATAAAAGGACCAATCCCCACTCGAGTTTGATAAGGAGGGCCTCATTTTTGAGGGGTTTGCCGGAATGGTTAGCTGGGGACATCAGCTTACACTTCCGATGGACTCAAAATCTACCCTTCTCTCACTCAACGAATAAAAATGTTTGTCCCCCCACCCCTCTCCTCGTTGTCTCCCGAAAAAAAAAAAAATGCGGGCCATTTCAAGCTCTCACTTAGTTTTTTATACTTTTTTTGCAGACTCAAGTGGCTGATAATGAAATTAATGAGGAGAGAGGCAAAATTGGCAGTTTTAGACCTTCACCGTTTCCATCTTGCTTGTTTTAATTTCCCTTTTCCTCTTTTTATAATGGTTCAGTAATAATTTGTGTGTCCACTCTGGTTTGATTAATAATTAGTTTAACGTGTTATGTGAAACTTGGAAACATCTACTATGAGGTTTTTAATTATTTGGTGAAATAGTTAAAAATAAAAATAAATGGGTATAATATATAATTCATTTTTTTTAATGATTAAAGCCCTAAATTTGAGTCGTGTGATTTTAGATGGAACTTTCTATTGCTATAAACAACCAAACGCTATTAAATGCAGCTTAAACTGCCTGGAAGCCATGCCTTATTCGTAGACTTCTTTCCTCTTAGATAGATAATACTATTTTAAAGGTAAAATTTTGAAAATAGTATTTTTATGCGCAACAGGAATATTTTAAGCAAAAATTATCATTGGAATTTGCAACAAATTTACTCTTATTTCTTCAAGAATAGGGTAAGTTCGAGATAGGTATTAAATAACTTACAAATGGAAACTAAATGAATATTTACGTCATACACTTCATCATACTTTCACATACATCATACTTATTTGCAAAACCTTTGAAGTCGTCCTTTTATGTTGAAAACATATCTTATATTTCTTGATTATGAATACGACAGGTTCTGGCCACCTTAGTAGAACTTTTCTTTATTAGAAGGAGTTGTTGGGTGCTACCTCGTGGGGTAAGCCTTAAATTTAAAAAATGTGACCTTCAAAAGTTCTGATGCTGTTTTAATACGGAATAGGATTCTCACGTGGAAAAATATAAAATGTAATTTGCCCACTTAGCATCGCTACATAGCCTGTAGTTTCTACCGTGGCAAATACTCTTCTTGTTTTTGACTGTGACTATAGAATATTATATCGATTTCTCTCGTACTACTCATAAAATAACTTGTCTTTTCTTATGAACATTGTTTTTAATTCCAGCAATACATTCATCACTGTAAGAGCTGATTATTCTAGTGATTAAATTCTTAACTGTTTGCAGTGAAGAGACCATCGATTAAATACCTTTATGGATGTGGATGGATACCTTTTAGACTTTTAAATGGACGAGATTGAAAACTTCCAAGGAAGTACGTCTGCTGCCAAACTAGATTGAAAAGATTTCCTTAAGAGTTTACGCTAAGAGAAGAGGAAAATCTCATCGTCAGAGCGGAAGAAATAAGCTTCAAGTCCTTAAACCCTTCCATCAAATAGAAAAAAAAAGATGATTGAGGACGACTAAAGTAGAAAATAGTGGGACGCAATGCCTCTCAGCACTCTTCAAAAGCTTCCGTCATACCTTTAAATCTTAGGAGCATCTAGTTCTTACGATGCTATCTTCTTTATTTACCTTCTTTAAGGATATGCACATGAGAGGATTTCATGATAAATTTCCATTCATCAATCTCTTTGCTATTTTATTCCTTTTATTAACAGCTGAAAAATCGCTTTTTACCATTTTTAAGATCCGTCAGTTATCTTTTGCGTATTTTGTACATTATTTCATTGCAATTCTATCATTCCGGTTCAGAGTTTCATTGAGTTTCCTAGGTATTTTCATTCTCGACAAATCCATTTCTGTTTAACACGCATATGCATAATAATCGTTACTGTCATTCCTCTACGTGAAATCGTTCATCCTCAAGGCAATGTATCTTTTTCCTCATAAGGTGTTGAAAACCGTTTAATTATGAAAGTAGCGCCTATCACTACATAATAAATGAATGAAACCTTAATACATTTCATTTATTTGAGCCAAGTGAATGGTAATTTTTTTTAGTTCCACGAACCACTCTAAAATTATATCAAAGACGATGATATTCATTTAATCGTATAAAACTTACCATTTACTCAAAGTGACGGTGATTTAAAAAAATCATATTCACCATTATAATTGATTGAAGTATTTTGTTCGTGTACAAAAAGGATTGAAGCATTGTTAAGTACATTATTGGGCATAATTTTCTTCACATTAATATATAATTTTTTTAGCATTCTTTTCTTTATTCCGAAAAATTTCCTTGGTTGTGGCTGAAACCTTGTTGCGGTGGTAAGTTCATTGACTCCCTATTCTCTCCTGGAGCCCAGTCTCTCTAATCTGGGGATCCATATTGGTACATCAAAAATCAGTGGGGTAGCCAGGAATTTTATTCAGGGAGGGGCCAAAATTAGGAGGGAAAATTGAAAATAAAATGGGTATTAAGTGGAGGGTTTTAAACTAATTTTAACACTTTTCCTAGTCTAAAAAACTTCATTTGTCAAAAAAATCTTTGGTGAATTTATAATTTTTCAATATTTTAATTTTTTATTTAGGATTATAATTGTGTTTTCATTTTTAGGGGGGGGGGGGGCGGACCCCTTGGACATCCCCCCTCACCACGCCACTGTCTAATATATGTGATAGAAACCGAGTACGTGATGCTATCCGTGAAGCACAAGGGTAGGAATACGTTTTTAAGGCATCCATAACGCTGAGGAAAGTTTTTAACCTATTTTCTATTGAGCTCTTTAGGGCAAAATAGGCATGCCAATTTCTAATCTGTAGTTAGTTTTATTCTACCACGTCAAGTTTTTCACTATTCTTTGTGTAATTGTGACCGCTCTCTCTGCTTGATTGTGCGTTGGTCATAGGAGGCATCTTCGTTCCCCAATTGGCTGACATTAGCCTTATGCGGCTGTTGCCGGGTAACCAACACCATAGGAGGCCAGCGACATGTGCATAGTTGTTTAGTTAAGCAAAAGATATTATAGTGAGACACAGGCACATGGACCGAAATTTACTAAATTTGGAGCTTCAATGTCTAGCGGGTTGCATACAAGGATATTTTGTTGTCAGGCACACGTAAACCATACCTTACCTTTATATAGATCTCCTCTAAATTTCGTTTAAATATTGCTGAAAGTTAAGTTCATCGTTGGATATTGATATGATTTTAAATTTTAACTATAAAAAAGTGAAAGGCCTAGGAGTAACATAGATTGTCCTGGGCTAGGACGTGGATTGCGAGTTAATTTCTTTTTATCATGCTTTCAGTGTTCAGTTTTTATTTTCATCTTTAGGAATTGAAAAAATTTCTCTCTTGAATTTTTTGATTTCGATATGGAAAAATTACACGCCACCACGCTTGCATCTTCGAATTTCCTCTCTGCTAGTCGGCGTCAAAAGACCAACATCAATGTACTCGTTAGGGAAGCCTGCTTTGCCTATTTTAAGGTGAAAATTAGTAATCAAGATAGATCATGGGCCCTCAATGAGTGAATAAGCAGTATGTCAAGAGTTAACGGACCTGGAGGAAAGGAACACGATGCATTTCTATTTGGTGTACCAATGATTTGTCTAGAGCTCAGAGATTAATCATGTTGTTGTTTTTAATAGCAAAAAAGTCTGCACACAGCAAGAAATTCAAATGTAAATTAGAGTATCCTAGTTAATCATCATCTATACGCCCGGTACTTCATCCATCTGAAATACTAGTGCCAGTTTTCAAATTCCTCTCATTTCTTCTCTTTGCAAATACAGGAATACGATTCTGGAGATCTAATTGACCACAATGACGAATAAATTAGAATTGAATATGATTCTGATAGTAAGGGATTTGACCAGAATGAGTCAAATAATTTGTTCAGATATTTGAGTCTCTCTTAAATAGATTGCCACAGATAAATGCCCACAGATTAAAAACTCCAGAAAAAAAAGATAGAAGCAAAATGTTTTCCTTAATATTTATATTTATCGTTAGGTAAAATAATAACTATTTTATTGGTCGCAATTGTTTACAACCCTTGTACAAATGAAATAGTTCTTTATGGGAAGTACATTAGATAAAGTTTCCCTTTAAATTCCTCCATATCAAATTTTATTATGACATATGAGACAAAAATAGGGTTTCCTGCAGTTTAAAACTTTGATGTGATAGATAAAAACTAAGGTTTTTTTCCTTGCCAAGAGACCAAAAGTTAGTAAAAAATAAGTCTCAAACCTGAGAAAACAAAATGGCTGTTCCCCTGTGTAATTGGTCTATAATCATAGCCCATCGAAAATCATAGTCCATACTTGGGGTTGTGATATTGGCCAGAAAACCATTAACATGCAGCAGAAGAGAAGAAGTCAAGGATAACATTGAAATCAGGAAGCAAAAACTAATTGAAGTGGATGAATTTTGTTACTTGGAAAAGAGAATAACTCACGTTATCAACAAAATAACGCAGGATAAGAGGGCATTCCACCAAAAGAGAGATCCACTAATGGCGGGGATTTTAAAACATATAAGTAAGGAAAAATATATCAGGACTTACATATGGAGCATGTTTCTCTATGGAAGCGAGGCTTGGGCATTGACATCATTGGAGAAATCAAGGGTAGAGGCCTTTGATATGCACTGCTACAGAAGAAAGATGAGGAACAAATGGATCGACCGAGTTCGTAATGAGGAAGTCCTAAGAAGAATAGGACAGAGGAGAAGTCTCATGAAAACCTTGATAAGGAGACGGAACAACCTTTTAGACCTTATATATTGAGACATAATGGCATGATGAAGAAAATCGTGGAGAAACGAGTATATGATAAGAATGGAAAAGGAGGGCCTCTAACAAAATATATGAAACAGTTGACGAATGATGTGAAAGGGTAGAAATACGTAGGTGTGAAAAGAAAAGCTGATAGGAGAATTGAGTGGAGAGATGCGTGAAACCAATCTTGGGATTGTTGACCACAGATGATAAATATTGCTGGTAATGATTTCTTAATTGTCCTTTACTCTTTAACGTGTGCGCTGAAGAGATAGTAAGATGTAGAGGGGTGAGTTGGCAGTAGGAGTTCATGTGGGGGGAATGATGCTTAATCAGTGAGGTTCGCGGATGATCACGCATTTATTAGCTAGTCATCGTGAGGGTTGCAGACTCTGATAGACTCATTAGGCAAGCATTGCAAGATTCGTTGAGGATTAATCGTAAGAAGACCGAAGTTATGTGGTTTTGTAAATCTTAGCTAGTAATGTGAGGCTCAAGGATAAGTAGGTGGGCAAATATTGATCATGTAGGGTAATCAATTGTAATAATTGGGCAGTACACTATAGGGGATATGATAGATATGTCAGGAAATATTGAGGAGAACTGCGATAGTAAAGGATGCGCTCATGAGCAGAAAATACCTGTGGCGAGGATCGTTGAGCAAGATTTTAAGAAGAAGGCAGGTGAAGAGTCTGATCTGTGGCACTTTACGGTGCGGAAACGTGGATACTCTGGTAGGAGGACGAAAGAAGACTGAAAGCCTTCGAGATGTGGTTATGGAGAAGAATGGAGGTGGTGAATTGGACGGAGAGAAGGAGGAACGACGAAGTGCCGGACATGGTGGGTGAGGAGAGAAGGGTTCATGGCGAGATAAAAAGGAGACAGATACTATAGATGGATCAAGTACTGAGCAGGGCGGGGATATTGATTACATGTTTTGAGGGATGAATTTTGTATGTCTGGGAGAGGAAGGAGAATTCGATTTTTAGATAAGATGACACAGGGTAAACTTCAGTGTGAATTGAAGAAAAGATGGGAGCAATAACTGGAGCAAGGGAAGTAATTGAATCAATGTGCCTATTCGCTGCTGTGCACAATTTGTCAAACGCTTAGGATACTTACCAATGGAAAACAGTTGATGGTAAAGGTAGTGTTTAATAGTTCATGAGAAATGCTACTAAAAAGTCTAACGTAAACTTTATAGCTATGTGGTGAAGAATTATGGATAGAAAACCAGAGGAACTCGGAGGAAAAACTAATTGTTGTGAAAAAGAATGATGAAGGTGGGAAAACGATCTAAGAAGTGCTTGGCCATGTGGGTCATGGTGACCCTGTTAGATTAGATAATTAATCTGTGGATAATCGCCACTGGGGAATGGGATAACGTTAAGCATTGTGATAGTGGGAGGTACGTTGATTTTATGGAATACAGATTCGTAATATTAATGTGTTAGTTACGTGGGATAAAGGTCCTTGAGGGCAGCTAAAAAATTCCATACCAAATCCCGTAAGGATATTCAATGGCTTCCATTGATATTTTTTGTCATGCGTTATTTTTTTGGAAAGATATTACCGTTGCAAAATAACACCGCTTTTAATTGCATTTGAACTACAAAGAATTGATGGATTGTATGTACTACATCATAGTGGTTAATTGTACATTTCAAGGCAAAATATATCTAAAATTTTTATTTTCTCTGGTGATTAGTTCCTACTTGATATTGCTGGCTCACTGAATCGGGAAAAAATAGTCTTATTTCGTGGTTGGTTCTTAGCTCGAAGCAGCGATGTCTGTGTTTGGACGTGAGTGCAAATATCCCTCGCCCTCAGGCCTAAGGGGTTAGCAGGGACATACTGATCGTCTAACCTATTGCCTGTGATCCCTTATGCATGTGTGCGTGCGTGTGTTTGCGAACTGAAAAAAAATTATCCGGCAGCGATTCCTTTCATCTCCATACCTTCCTAGACCATGACTGGATTTGATGAACCCTCCCCTGAGCTCTCGATATTGGCATATACGGGAGACAGATAGTTGGGGGAGGGGAGTGCTATGATAGAGATCGTCTTTGGAGATGGGAAAGAAATCAGTTGAGGAAAGAATAAGGTATGGAAATGTTCCATGGGAACCTGCGCAAGGGTGGCCAGGGTCTCTAGAAATATGAATTTTTGCTAGGAGGGTTTGGGAGAAGAAGCATATCCTCTGGCTTTTGGAACCTTACTTACCCTTCCTATGCCTATCTTTCCGCGCTATCGTATATGAGATCACGTGCTTCAGTTCCGCGCCATGCCTTCCAATGAGACAAGAGGAGAACTGGTCCGTTTTTAAAAGAAGGGATGGGGGTGCATCTATACAAGGTAGGGATGTTGGGCTGCAGGGAGAGACTGATACTAATATATACAGGAAGGTGACCTCTGGGCTTCTCAGAAAATGGTAGAGGTCAAGAAAAAATGGGGAGGGGTTAGAATATGGCAAAAGTTAGGATGGAGTTTTTTCCCCCATAGGCAAAATGGAGAGAGAGTTACAGAATGTCCCAGTGGACTTCCGTTCGATTAGGATGTTCGATTTTTGTCGGTAAGACGGCGTGAGTAGGCTCAATGGATCGATATTTAACTGCCTAGGGAGTTGAAAAATTTCGGTACGTTTTTCATGAAGGTACAGATCTGGACTTGAAATATGCATGTGTAAAATTACAGCGTGAATAAATCCAATTTTCAGTCATGTACCTTAATCTTGGTTCCATTGATACCCGACCGGGTTTTGGGAATAGCTTTTACCATCTCTATCTGAATTACTTCCATAACTGAGCTATTTCTATGATTAAATTTCTTGTTTTAAGGCACACGTTATAATTACGACGTGGTGTCTTCCTCAGTTTTGCAATAGCCTTTCATTTGCCGAAAAAAATAGCTCGCGTTGGATAGAACATGTTGGCTTGCAATACACGGTCAATGCCTATGCAGTAGTCCCCAGGTCTGTTTAATTATGCTATGCTTAAATATGAATGAGACGTAATTTAATGCTTCTTGATTAATTGTACAATCAAGTACAAGGGTATGTTTTTATAATCATAGTTTGCACCATATGCTGAGAGCTAATGAGAAGATGATGGGTTGCCCTAACCGTTCATGGCTCCGTCCGCGGTAGAGAACTTCTGAGAACAGGTGAAAATTTCGTTATTTCCACAAAATGGAGCATTTCCTAAAACGCAACCTTTTAAACCATACTTTAAGATTCTATCACTTGAGTATATATCTACAATTATTATTTGGCTGCCTTAAGTGGGATCTGATTGGTGTGGTAAGGGTTTGCTTCACACCACGTGAGACTTGAGTTTAAATCTTGGCGATGGCGAAAATTTTTATAAGAACTGTACCCGATATCCGCTTGAATATTATATGAAAGGCACTTCAAGTACAGCAGTTCGTCCATCGGGCGAGACTTCAGGCTGTGTTTCCCTTAGCGCTTTACATTTTTGAATGCTGAAGCTGGATTTATCTCCATCCTTCATTCCGCATCCTTCCGTTATGGCGATAATAACCTAAGCTGTCGGTCACTTCCTCAAAATTGCATACAATGCCTATGATATCTGTATGTAATTAATCTCCGGCGAAAATGGCGGGAGAGTTCTCCTGTATTTTTCTGGGAAACAGTTATGTTCAGCAGATATTTTTCGAAGTGTAAGGAACAGACCCCATTATTGAAGGTGATATTTTCTTTCAAAAAACGGTGTAGACAAAGTAGCGTGATGGCAAGAATAACGAACTTGTTAGATACCCTTAAAATTTGTCTCATTCTGCTATCAAAACGGGTCTCACATAAGAAGCATATGTGGCAGAGCCCTGAAGAAGTTATAATTTGGAGAATTGTGGGAAGATATTCCGATGAAAAGGTGAAAAAAGTTGGTATTGCGGATTCTTTCTGCGACACCTTGAATATGATGGGAACATATGGGATGTGGTACAGATAGACACAATCAGTGAATTTATTTAAATGCAAAGGATAAAAGCATGATTCTTCAAAAACTGCTACAGGCGTGCAGAAAATCTTGCACAGTTGCTAAAAAAATTTGGCTGGGAGACACTTGAGACTGCGCGATAGGCTTGGATTGCTTGAGCAATTGATAATAGATATCTGTAAGAGCGACACGGAGTACATCTTATTAGGTCATATTTCAAGGTCCGACGGAAGAGATAAATATAGAGAGAGATATTTTACCGAGCAGTTCGGTGTTGGAATTCGTTTTTCCCCCGAAAAATATAGGATTTTGATAAATTCTAGGCATAATTTCGTTAGAAAGAACGATATTTATTGCACTAGGGCTTATGTACTCTAAGAAAAAAAACAATATATAAATACTGTATAAAAATCAAAGAGTAAATATAAAAATGAAATTAACATAATGAGTGAATTATAATTTTACAGAATCTCCTGTTTATTTGTATGTGGATGGTGTACTAACACACCCCACCATAAATCAATTTACTCGCTCGCAGATTTTATGCAGATGTAGATGTAGAAGTGTAAGTTGAGGTGTTAGGATTTATTTCAGCCATTCCTAAGAAAAATAGAATCGCAAGTAATATGGCGGTAGGGTGGTAGTGTTTTTGGCATTATCTTTATTGTTTCATTCCTTTATTTATCCTATATTGCGCACTCTAGCAATTTTCGTGATTCGTTTACTTCAAGAACAAATTTTCTCTCGGCCAAACCGTGGACATCTCACTTTTTCCTATATTGTGGCTGCGTGAAATTGAACGAGGTGAAGTGGTTGATTCTGGATAGGTTAAGGGAAGTTTTGGTCGGCTGCACAGGGAAGGGGAGGATAGAGAATTGGGTTTTGGAAAAAAATCGGTAGGTTATTCGAGGAAGGTTATGAAGAGATGCTGCTGTGCGGAGGCCAGATTGAAAATTCCACGTACGAGTGGTTTTGAGGGAATATTAATGCGGGCGAGGTACGCATATTGGGTGGTGGGGAGAGCTGAGGAGGAGTGGGGAAGATTTCTCTTGTATTTGCATCCTTCTGGGGCTTCCGGAAGGCGTTGAGATGTGAATGCGTCTTGTGGGTAGATTCAGCAAACATGAGCACATAGGAACAGCACTTATCCACGCTAATACCTGAAGCATTGCATGCAACAAGTTACTTTGTACAGTCACGCGCAAGGGCGGAAAGTTAAATACACCGAGGATGAAGTTTGCCATTATAAAATGTTTGACACGGCCGGGATTCGAAACCGTATTTTCCGAATGCCGGTCAGGTCCGCTAGCCAATCACATCACTAAGACATTATCTTGGATCAAACTTTGGGATGGGTTTTACCCAGGGTTGGCAAGTGAAACGAAACGAATATAAAAACCAGTAAAATTTCAATTGTTTCGATTTTAATGCGGGGACCTATACCCAGGTTAAAACTACCTCGAGTCGAATCTTAACTAAACGCCTTGGACGAAACGCAACGCAGATAATGTTTCGCATCGCAGGGACCACGTGATTCACCTTCGAACAGTTTAGTTTCGACCCACACACCGAGTACGAAGTATGATTGAATGAAGTAGAGGTTGGGCCTGCCGGCATTAGATGCCTGGGGCACTTCCAATTTTTTTCCATTTCATTTTTTTCCAATAACAGAAGAACAGTGAACGCAAACTGGCCATTCGATTTTTAGGCTCATTTTTTACCTACGTACAGTCTGTCATTAAAAAGGTCGAAGCTAATCCCTCTTTTTCCCCCTCCACTCAACTTCTAGGATCGAAAATTAACAATAAGCAGCGGAGTTTTGATTAATTTAGTTTCATTCCCGGGAGTAAAGTTTCGTGCCGGGTCGAAACTAAACTCCTTGGTGACATCTATTTCGTGCGGGAGCGAAACTAAACCTAGGCCTCTTATTTTCTTTTCCTTCCGGGTCGAAAGGAAACATTTTTTTTCTTTTTACTTGCCAACCCTGGCTTTACCGAACAAGATGCTGACGTCACAAATCCTCTCTGTGGCACATGAGGCGGAGATCGTGCTTACTTAGTAACCGTTGGAGAGAAAAACCATACTTTGTCGCTCTATTCGGCTACGAGGAATTTCGAAACACTGGATAAAAAAAGTGACCGGCTTGACTGGCAGTCGGAAGATCCGGGTTCAAATTCGGCTAAGTCAAATATTTTCTCATGGCAAACCCGGAAACTAGGCGCATTGGCCCGGAAAGCCAAAGGTCCGTGGTTCGATTCCCGGTCCAGGGGAATTTTTTCTCATGGCAATTCTTGTATATTTCACCGCCGTTCACGCGGCAGGGTTAGAAATATTACAAATACCGCTTTGCGCGGCTTTAGCGCAGGTTTGAGGCTCTCAACCGGTTGTGGCTTCTTGGAAGTCCTTTCTCCCTCGCGTTGCCATCCTTGACGGACCGCGAGGGCCTAACACCTAGTACCTTGAGCCTCGGTATAATTGCCATGGGAATTAAAGAATCTGGGCAGCGTAATGGTCTGCGCATTGGCCCGGAAAGCCGAAGGTCCGTGGTATGATTCCCGGTCCAGGGGAATTTTTTCTCATGGCAATTCTTTTATATTTCATCCTTGGTGTTTTTAACTTTGCACCCGTACGCGTAACTACGTACAAAGTCACTTTTTCGTGCGGTGCTTTGAAATTCGTCGTCGTCGACAGTAGCTTTGCAAGCACAACCTGCGCCATATGTGGACTTGTGACGTCAACACCTTGCTCTGTAAGAGCCATCCCAAAGTTAATTCGGAGAACAATGGCTTGGTGATGTATTTGGCTAGAACGCCTGACCAGCCTTCGCGAGATACGGGCTCGAATTATGTTCAAGTCAAATATTATTTAAATGCGAACGTCATCCTTAGTGAATTATAATACCTGAAGGTTATAATAGATAGTTAGTCCTCGACTTACGAATGAGACGAGTTCCGAGACCTTGTTCGTAAGTTTTAAAAACCTAAGCGAGGCATTGCAATGTGTAGTTATCCTGCTGAGTGCTACAATGCATTGCAATTTTGCGTTAACCTACGACGGTGACGAGCTGATCTTTCTGCACGTGTAACGTGGCTGTAGCCGATTAACTTTCGCATCCTTCGTGAAGAAAGAACGAGCGTTGAGGAAAAGCAGGAAGTTGTGGTTTTACCTCGAAGGAACATGGCATATAACAACTGCGCAATGCGCTTTGGCAGGCGCATGATTTTAGTAATTTCATTTCTTTAAGTATATGAGGAATATTAATCGTCGGTCATTTAATTAAAAGCGTTGAGCAGTTCCTGACTTCACATCGTTTTAATTGATACTTTGCTCCGAGGGTGCCCAATTTTCGTGATCCTCTGCGCCCCGCCCACGGCGTTGCATTGGTCAACCCCAAAGGTGCCAAATGAAAAATTTCGGGCACGACTGAATTTTTTTGATGTTCGTGTGTCTCAGCGAGTTTGTAAGTTGAGGATCTTCTTTGCCTGGAAAAGACTTATTAGTAAGTTTTGATAACAATGCTCGGACTCAATTTAGTTTTACTTATATTTACCAATGGTTTTGCCTTGCAACCACATGAAAGGAACATGAGCGCATTTGCTCAATTTTTCATCCATGAAGATATAACCAAAATAGGTTGTAATAAATTTAAACAAGATTCAAGTCAGTCATTATGCATAACAAGCCTCCTAGCTACTTAAAATTTTACTATTTTCAGGTAACTTCACTTTTTTTAAATTTTAGCTCTTATTCTCATGGATTGATAGCATGCTAATAAATGACTTGGAAGCTGCGGTTTTACCTCGACGGAATATAGCATATAAAAATTGCTAATGCCGTTCACAGGCGCATGATTTTAATCATTTTATTTCTTAAAGCATATGAACAATATTAATCGTCTGATATTTAACTATTTTGCACCATAATTGCATTTTACCTAATAAAACGCAATTGCATTAAAATTTAAATATATTACCATCTAGAGGTTCTGAAATACAGTTTTAATAATATATCATTGGCAAACTACTTAAAATTCGAACTAACGGGAGTTGTAGGAGCAATTTTTTTAAAGGATTTGCGGTGTTGTAAATGTTATATAATTGTAAAACTAAATTTGCAAAAAACTTTTATTGCTCAACCATTTTTAGAATCAATTCATAGCAACAGGTATTTTGACAAAGACTAGTCAACAACAATGTGGTCCAAACAAAAACATGGCTATATTTCAAAATAAATTAAAAACAAAAACAACATAGGCCACTACTCAAATAAAGAACCAAAAAACATAATTAAAATGCAATGAATGACACAATAAAAAAGGACAATATTTGCTCCGTCCTACAGATATAATAGTTCTTAGACCATGTCTCAGTGGATCACACGTGAGGTTTTCGAAGCATAGATTGAATTCGTTATTTGTTATTTTGTTACCTACTTTTCGTGTGCTCATTTCATGTTTATTGTATTTCGTTGGCGAATTATGGGAGGATTTTGGAGACTGAGTTCATTTTCAGGCGGTTTGTGTACCAGATTGAGTTGGCTAGCAGTTTCTACACGGCCAAGGGAAGGGACTGCGTGTGTGTGTGTGTGTGTTAAGAACTTTATTTGTTCGACGCGAATGAATTTGGGTCAGGTTTCCCGGAAAATCGTTTTCCTATCCGGGGAGCAAATCGGTTTTAATCTCGGGGGCTTGTGCGACATGTAAATTTCGGCTCCTGGTGAAGAGATGCTTCTTTGCCACGTGTAGTCGTGTCGGGACACGTGAGATGGCGTTATAAAGGCGGAATTTTCCGCTCTGGCCCTTGCGAGGGAGTTCCGAAAAGGATTTGAAGAGCCGGCTTGAGAATACTAAATGTCAACTACTTCCTGTACAGTAAAAAACGTGCTTGTATGTTCCCTCGAAAATTATAAGGGACCTTAACATCAAAGTATGATCAGGAGGATTTTTAATTAAAAATTAGGATCCTCACGCTAGGCTCATTTTCAAGAGTTAATAAATGTTTGTAAGGTGATTTGTTGTAATTGATGTAAGGTGTTCACCAAGTTATGGTGATTTTTCTCTGACATTAATTGCTTTTTTTAAAAATTCAATGTTCTACCCTATGTACAGCTAGCTAGTCATAGTTATTTTCTGGAAATAGTATTGAATCTCATCCATATTATTCCTTACGTTTTCATTGTAAAGTCTGTGAATGTACCATCCCGTCTCATTTTTTTCTTAGACTTTTGTGTAATGACTGCCATCGTTACTTTAACAATATCAATGTATTCGGTGATTATATTGTGACCAATATGTAGCCTTCAATAATATCAGGTGTTATCGACTTTATTATGCATGAACCAACGCGACTGTTTGTAAATTACTTGCGTTAATGCACGTTGAATTTGATGAATATGAAGAAAATATACTAGACACCCAAAATAAAAGAGGTTAAAAAGTAAGAATGATTGGAATTAACCGATTTTAGTACATTATATGATGGTACTTAAATATATACTGGCTTAAGTGGCAGTACAAAGATTATGATAAAGCAAGAATCAGAATAGGTTTACTTTCAAATGCCAGTATGGTGTTCGGTGTGTGTTAAAGATGCATAACCTTTTTAATCTGTGAAACATAATGTTAACTGACAATGTTATGGGTCTTTTAGAGATTAATTTTAATTCATGGTATTATATTTGTTTCTATCCGAGTTTAAAGTAAGTGTCAAATTTGATACTTTTAACGTAAATTCTAAATGAATAGAATCCTCTAGAAATAGGAAAACTGTAGAATAATGTAAATAGAAATTAGAAGAATAATGAATTTAAAAACTCTAAATGGATAGAATCCTCATCTCTCTATGGTTTCCTCAAAATTATCCTATAATTGCAAGTGAATTTTTATAACGAGCACAATGGCATTGTTATCAGCAAGAACATTTTCTACTTTTACAGAGACATTGGGCGCATGGCAGTTGTTTTGTTTAATAGGCTATTTAAAGCGTTGTCAACCAATGAATATTTACTAGTATTCACGTAATTATTATGGCAATGCCCGCGAAACTTAGCATTATGAAACTCGAGTATCAAGAATTCAAAGTGGCCAAATAAGACCTTTATAATTGGATTTAAATGCATGGACGGGTACATGGTTGAAGGAAAATTTCATTTGGGTGGAGGAAACCTCATTCTTAAGAAAAGAATATTTCGTTTTTTAAATGATTAAATGCTTCAGTAATATAGAATGATAATTTTATCCTTTACTCTCTTTGATCGTATTTACCTGCAATGATTGCGCTTATTAAAATTAGTCTAGGAAGAACATGTTTTGCCTATAGCTGCCCTCTGGATATTTAATATACGCCACCGCCCAAAACCTTGTTTTAAAACTTCATGCAAGACTCCCAAAAAATAAGGTTTGTTATTTTCTTCTTTGCGTTTCTTCATGAATACCATAGGGTGACGTGCGGATACTGTGGAATAGTTTTGCGGCAATTAATTTTCTCCTTCTTACACGACCTCAAGGCTTCCGATATGCCGCGCTCGATCAATAGCACCGTAATAGATTGCTAAACTCTCGCATTCTTTCCTAGGTGAAGATTCCTAAAGATTTTTGCTGCCAAGACTTCCCATGCCGTGTCCTGCGGTTGAACCTCGGGGGAACATTGCATCTAACACACGAGCATACCACGTGAAATATCTTGCAGGTATGTTATCTTCATCGTTCGCTTCCACTTAAGCGACAAAAAGATGGGAATTATAAAAGGAGGAATGTTTTCAACACTTGAAAAGCCTCGGGGTGTCTGTGGGGTTTGCAAAGAAAGGGGCTCAAGATAATTTGCGAGAGAGATATTGGGGGTTGGGAAGGGAGGTTTGGAACAAGATGCATGGTTTGAAAGGTCGTGGAGGCAAGGAGGGAGAAAAAAATAAACCTTCCGATGGTCGCAAAATTGGATAACTACCATAAATTGCTCAAAGTTTGCAGACGAGACGTTGGATTCCGTCAGAGAAACTATTTCATTAACGTGGAAGCATAAATTTGATGGGGTTTCATCCGCAATACCATGCTTCTCCGCGGCTTAATCCTTTCCACCCACCCTACTGCTCTCCGATATCTCGTCGTTCCTTCTCAAAACGTCTTTGCCCCCCATAAAGCCCGCTCCCGATCCTTGAATGTATTGGGAAAACCTTTCCGCCTCGGATTCCGAAAAGCTTTGGGTGTTGACGCGTCAACCGGGAGCGACTTGAGAGTTTTCAAGAAGATCGGCTCAAGGCATTTCCATCCTGTGCCTACTCTCCGTTATCCCCTACCCCTGCCGTTCCGTGTCGATTTGAGTCTGTATTGGGAGGGAATAACTGTGTGTATGGAATGTCGGAAAGCCTTGCGTAAATTAGCACCCCTCGCCTTTCACCCGAGGAGGTGGTGGCGTGTATATCCCGATGTGGATAAGTCTCTCTCTCTCTCTCTCGTCGGCTTACTTTTCCTTTCGAGTTCTCCTTGATGGGAGGTGGATTTTCTGAGAACCTCGAGATATTCGATAGTATCGGTATGCGCCTTTCAACGTTCGCGAGTGGAATTATTTTCTTACCTTGCCTTCACGCGTGGGAACACTTAGGAATTATATCAACAAGGGAAGATGAAACAGCCTCTCTTAAGGATTAAAAAATTTTTAATTGTTTTTTTTCTTCTACCATTTTTTCTAGATATTTTTTAAGAAAAATGAAAGAATAAACTCTTTTAAGTTCAGTAATATATTTGAAATGGCACGACCTTGATTTCATAACATAAATACATCGTCTGGTGACGATGATGTTAATTACGATTTACGATGTAATG
The DNA here is from genome assembly GCF_921293095.1 of Ischnura elegans. Classification (NCBI taxonomy): domain Eukaryota; kingdom Metazoa; phylum Arthropoda; class Insecta; order Odonata; family Coenagrionidae; genus Ischnura; species Ischnura elegans. The sequence goes on along the minus strand of NC_060252.1, from coordinate 80,253,217 downwards.
AAACTCGGATCGTGCTTTTTCAAATATATTAGTGAACCTAATAAAGCTTATTCTTTCATTTTACACAGTTGAAAGGTTTCATACAGTCAAGCCTAAAATCATCACTTATATACTCTTAAGGCTTAGATTTGGGAAAATAAAATCATTTCCAGCGGTTACGATACGTTGGAAAATATCTTCAGGGCTGTATATATGGCAAACACTGTTAACAGGAAGTAAAATGCCTTAAGGCTACTCTCCTACAGAAAAAAAACACGAATATAAACAGTTATGATAGTATTTACCTGTGCAGTGATGGCTCGGGTATGTAAACATCTTGTTTTCCTATTCATCTCTGAGTGAGAAGACATTTTTAATAATATTTAGTCATAAAATGAAGCATTTTTGGATATCTGAAGCTCTTTTTTGGATCAAGAATTTATTTTTTTAATTTTAGTAGGTATTACTGAATTACCTTCCCTTTATTTTCCATGCATTTTTCTTGAGGTCCTCTTTTCCATTCTTACCATCCACTTGTCCCTCGAGAATTGTATTCATCAGGCATTCATGTCTCAAGATATGTCCAATAAGGTTCTTCCATCTTCTTATCAATGTTTTCCTAAGACTTCTATCCTATTCTTCGGAATATCTCATTACTTACTTGCCATGACCATTATTATCGTTTCATTAAACTGCAAGCAGCTTTTCTAAGTACCCTATCGCTGATTTTAAGGCCTGTTCCCACTCTAGAATACCATTTAGCGATCTTGGGTGTACACTATATCATTCTGTAGATCTAACTTTCTATGTTCCTATCCATAGGATTTTATCACATTTGACCGATGTACCCTTTTGAGAAGTCCCCAACCCTATATCCGAATGGGGAAGTTTAATTTTGTTGCTTGATTGTTTAACCTGAGAAAACTCCATCAGGTCATGGTATAAAAATGACTGGAGTAGTTACGACTCCTCGGGATAATAATGTTATGGTTATCCATTGCCTTCCGCATCGAAGTTCTGCAGCCGTTTCAGTAAATGCTACGACGCCCGCTGTGAAAAGTTCGTTTAGTTGAAACATATGAAGGATATCTGCCCTCTACCTCATGTGATGAGAGGTATGATTTTTGGTGGCCTCCGGTGGCCAAGTAACGGCAATGTCACAGGCTTCGGTGTCATTCACATTGCCTAACCTACCTAGGAATATATCAATGCCACCTCATAATGCAGTCACTTCTATACGCGGGTGCTTATTCGACGAGTTAACTCACTTATTTCGCCATATCCTGTAGACACGTGCACGTACGCGTATATAGGTCGAGACAATATTCGCAAACCGGTGGACGCACTCGGTGGCTTAACAGTCAGCCGCGGTTTAAATAACCGAGCCCAAAATAAAATAGATAGAATTAAATTTCTTACGTCGACAACTTGATAATAATGTGATTAATGATAGGTATTTTACCAATCAAGGTAGCCTTAATTGGAACAATTTGCCAATCACCCCAGCCTGTCGCCTTCCCCACACAAAATTCCTTTCTCCAGTTCGACTAAGTGCCTAATTATCTTTCATGTATCGGTTAAACCTATTATCTTTCTTCCTCTTCTTCGCTTATCATCCATCAACCCTCAGGAAAGTATACCCTTTCGGCTCAATATCGACATTATTTTCTACTTTTTTGGCTTTTCTTTTTTTTTCTTTGATGGTTGATGGTCTTTTTTGGTTAAACGAAATTTTGGGGGTTTAAATATCTTTTTATTCGTAAATAATTTAAGGTGCTTTTTAATCCAGAAATTGAATACTATAAATACTATATATCAAGTAAAAATATTCAATTTTCCTAAATGCCTTAATAGAATTCGCTGGTGTAAGAATTAACATATTTAAGTTAATTCAAATTAACATATTTTTAGATTTACAAATGTATAACACAAGCCTTCTCTTACAAACGCATGTGACACGTTTTTAAACATTAATGTTCATAAATGATCGGGCACTTTCACGGTATGGAAAGCCAATAGGACATTGGAAAATGTCTGATCTTACTTAGCTACTGCGTTCATAAGAGCTCTGAAAATGTAGAGTAAAATGTCATAATGCATATTTATACTTTTATTCTTCCGGTGAAAAACCATGCATTGATGACAGCCATGTCTTCAGTTGCACAGAATGATCCCAAATCGATCAATGCCGGCTGCATGATTCAACAGAATAGTTAGGAGCCATTTAGTGAACAGCTGCCAATCTGGCCTGGGTGTAGTTTGAATTTCTGTAAAGGTACTGGATGTTTTGATGTCTATATGCAGAGAAAGTCTCAAGCACTTTGCATACGATTGGGGTAATCATTCATAAGAAAGTAGTAAATTAGTTTCCTTTCAGATTCGCATTCAAGTTCAAATTTGAAACACAATGCTATATGTTGCTACTCCCCGTCCCTTCTAGGACATGGATCACTCTACTTCATGCTCGTATTTATGTCGGAAAATGTGTCCTAATTCAACGCTTTATTCGTAAATATGGCGTTATTATCCGCAAGAGTCCCTTTATGCCTTTAGCTGAATTGTCAGCAAACTGGCAACTTATAGGCGTAGTGTGCACTGTGCAGTGCCGCGCCGCAAAATGAGAAAAATGAATTTTACAGCTAGCGTCTAACAAGTCTACATAGCAGTTTTCCTGGCCTACTGGCACTTATTCACTTCCTGATAAACGTCTGTCCCTTGTCGTTGATTTTAACGACGCTTAATTCTTCTATACACGTTAATTTGAGTTGGAGTTGGGCGTAAATAGTGGAATTCCGTGTGGGGTCAGAATGATATCCTCTGCCACAAACGATACATCATCTCAAAGAAATATATTTTGCTGCTAAGTGAAGATAAAAGTTCGAATACGTATTCATATACCTTACATAAATAAAATATTCTAATACGTTTTAGTTTATAAAAGGAACTTTTGCACTGTTTTATGAAAAATTCCTTATATACTGAAACTATTTTAATAATGTATTCCATATAGCTGATTGTGAGTGGAGATACAGTAAGTGTTATTCATTTACATTATTATAATAATAAACCTGCGTAGAAATGGGAGTATTTCTCTCGTATTCTTTCATTGTATGCACGGATTCCGTGAGAAAGACATGTAACTTTCACCTAAATGCTTTATGGCACTCTGAAGGAATTTACTCATTATTTTATACGCGGTTGTATTCTCGCTTGAAGCTACTTCTTTATCTGATTCCAACCGCTCTTGTATGGCAGATGATCAGCAAAAGATCGCCAGAGCGTAAATGGTATTGAGAAATAGTGCTTTGGGAACCTTTACAGTGATAGTTAAAAGGAGAGAAGAGTCCACTCATCCATTAAAGAGTGTTAACTTTCATACGATCGTATTTTTTGGTGGAAACTTACCTTTGCTTCAGGGAAATCTTTTCTTCGGTATTTGTATCCAATATTTTCTTTACACATAGACTGGGGTAAAGTAATTGAGAATTTCCATTCGTTACACAGTTTTATTGATGGCCTTGGGGTTATCAACAACAGTTATGCTTTGCTTCAAGTACAAATTATTCAAGCGTTGATAAATGCAATGACATTGTTACCGGGGGGAATGAACAGAAATAAGCTGGTTTTCTCTCTCTCTTAAATATATCCTTGGCAATTTATGCGAAATATTGATAGTTTATCACTCTCAAAATTGGTTTGGTTTGTTTTGAATGCTGTTATTTTCCACGCAAAAGATTATATTATGATTGAACATTTGGATGATTTAGTGCTCTCTCACAATATTAAATTTCGAGTTGCTCCCTAAATAATTTTGAGTAATTGAATATGCAGTGGAGAAGAGTTTTCGATTAAATAATGGAGTATGTATTTCGATAGGTGATCGGTTCTTAAGTCACAATTCCGTCAACATCCCAGGGGCATGCGGGCAGGACAGGATGTGTAATTGCTGTCGCATGTTTTATAAAAATGCAGTTCATGCGAATAATGGTTGAATTTTCTCCCTTTAAGATAGCCCGTTACGATATCTTAAGAAGTTCCGACTATTTTATTCATGTATGGAATTTATTTTCTTCATCATTCATCATAAATTTATTGAAACTGAACTCATATTTCTTACGCAGGTCAAGTTCCGAAGAAGCCGTTCTTTAATACTGCACATTACATCCGTATAAAGAAACCCCTTGCTTACAAAATCACGTTTATTATTTCTAGTTTTTTTTACAGCTACTTTAGCAGTACTTACGTATTTGTCTCTTTGCGTTTGAAGTCAAGCATGCGTTAACATTATGACGCAAATATTTGAAAAAATAACGACCATCTTGTAATAAAACTACGTATATTTTTTAGTCTTTATTGTTTTTCCTGCTCCATCCATGCCTTTAATAAACGCTTTATCTTTTTATTTACAACATTTTTTTAAACTTTAAATCTCAATTGCGTGTCACTACTGACGTAAACCATTTTTTGTAAGCAACGACTTAATATTTGTTTTATTTTCACATCCACCTGTATTTTAACTGATATGTGCTGTCGTAGTCATCCGAGGAGAAAGCATTCAACATAGCCCATTACGTAGTATTTTTCTGATTGATCCTAATGGTTAAAGTGAATTTTAACGGTTTTCAGATCATGTAGTCGAAAGAGGAGTCGGAGCACTTGCCAATCTTTTCCGTTAGAAAACTCTCTCAACATTTCTTTTAAAGGCACACTTGAAAAGTGTAAATTCATATCGTTGTGCATTTATGAATGCTCAATCACGTGAAGTGGAAGAAATCACGGAATACCTAACCACTAAGCGTTTCGGTATAAAAATGCACCATGAATACTGTAGCAGCTGCGTCCTTGTATTTAAAAATCGTACGACTAATTTAACATTCATTAATTTTTGCCCAGGCGAACTGGGTATCTTTAATTTTTTGATCAAATAAACGAAACAGATAATCTTTTTTTATGCGTCGTCTGCGTAACCAGCGACTGGGGACAGTCTCCATACATAAGCAATTAAAACTTATTGCCAAAAAAAATTTATTTGTTAAGGCAACAGTTTCACGAAATAGTTTTCTACTTGCTCGAAGGGGGGAAAGCATTGACTTGTAAACACTATTGATGCTGCTGTAAAATTGGCGTGGAAGTTTCTTCGTCGTGAATCCATTTTGACCACTGTTTGACATTCACTCGTTTTCATAGAGTCAGTTATGTTTCCCAATCAGTGAAACGAAACATTGGACTCCGTGTAAGAAGTTCCGTTCGTATGGAAAAACACACTTGTGCTCCTTTAGTGTCTTCTTCACTCCCGTAACACATTCTAAATCCACGATTAGAATCCAGCACAAAGGTTCAGTCAACATATTCATCTTCAATAGGCTTCGAAGGATCCTCTTCCTTTATATATCCGTTTCATCACCGGCAAACGTCATTGTCGGCGACACATATACCATCTGGTGGAGCCAGGAAGAGTTTGCCGTTTCCGCATATGCAAAGCTGGAACACTTCCGGAGCGGAGCGTCGTGGAGCACCCGAAGTATCTGAAGGTGGCGCTGGAGGAGGTCCGTAAGACGTTGGCGAAACGTTTGCCGTTTTCAGAGTCGGTAGCATGATGTTGGCAGAGTCAAGTCTCACCTGAAAAAGAAAATCACTGCATTAGCAGTATCTCAAATTGTATCTACCTAGTTATAGCTTGTTTACGGCATGAATGGAAGTAAGAATCACTTGAATATGAAAATATATTTGGTGTTAGCATGAATTAACAGGGTGAAAATTTCGGAGGAAAAATTTGCCTTTAATGAGAACCCGAATCTCCCAAATTTGTGCCCGGTGTTTTACATTTTGAAATACCAAGGCACTTGCTTCCAAACACGGATTTTTTTTTAATTTATAGGATAAGATATTCTGCCAGGCATGCAATGTTTCAGGGCAGTATATAGGTATGTCCAAAAGGCCCCAGGGCATTAAGCTCATATCCTTCCGATTCATGTATTTGGATAGCGAATCCTGAATTTAACTGATCAATATGGAAAGAATGTAAGACACCAGCATGTGATTGAAGGAAATTCTCTTTGACTGGACTTGTATAATGCAAAATATTGTCCCAAGCGGAGAATGCCCCTGTCGTTTCGAATAATGCTTTGAAGTTATTGCAACAAAGCCTCTAGGTGGTTACCTACAAATCATTATCGAAAAATTCCATTACGGCCATATGACTTAAGATTCAGGAATTTGAATAGTTCGTTTTCGTAACATAATTGTAGTATAAGTCTCCTTGTAATGCTCAATGGGTAATCTCTAGGAAGATAATCTTATGAGATCAATTCAGAGTAAGGGTGACATGATTGAAATGCTAATCGATACAATCCCTTGAAGAGAATATGCTCCA